>NC_140974.1:28980826-29010826 GCF_056783735.1 Eptatretus burgeri | reverse complement strand
GAGGCCAGTCGAGGACATCAATGTCCTCCTCACCAAGGAAGTCCATGCAGATCCTGGCAACATGGGGGTGAGCATTGTCGTGCTGAAACGTCACATGGTGAAGGCGCACAAACAGCACGACGATGGGTCTGAGTATCTCATCCCTGTACCGCTGCCCGTTCAAGTTGCCTTCAATGAAATGAAGCCGAGTGCGCTCTCCATGTTATATGCCTGCCCACACCATAACACTGGCACCACCGTGTGACACCCGACGAAGGACATTGGCGTCAGTGTAGCGCTCCCCAGCCCAACGCCAGACACGGAGTCTGCCATCAGCCCGATACAGCTGGAACCGCGACTCATCGGTGAACAGCACTCTCCTCCATCGTGCGAGGGTCCAGCGCAAGTGAACATTGGCCCAGTTCAGTCGGGTCTGACGCCGGACTGCAGTGAGGTCGAGTCCCCGGTGTGGTCGGCGGGCTCGGAGGTTGGCCTCCCTCAAGCGGTAACGCACCGTCTGGGCTGAAATGCGCCTGTTATGCAGCCCGACATTCTCATCGGCAGTCCTCGTGGCCGGTCGGAGTCGATCCCGGAGATGTTGCAGCCTCATGTGACGATCCTGACCGGCGGTGGTCACACGTGGTCGCCGGGGATGTGGGCGGTTCACGGTGCTTCCAGTCTCTTTGAGGCGCGTTCGCAGGTGGCTCATGGTGGAGTGGTGGACATTGAAGTTTGCTGCAACGGCCCGTACTGACGTCCCAGCATTCAGCATGCCAATGGCGCTCCCTCAAGATTTGTGACATCTGTGGCATGTTGATATTTGACACCAGTCCACATTTTGGGGAGGCCTTTTATTGGGCAAGCTTTTGGGAGTGTTTGTGTCCTGGTCACGCTCACTGACCATCACTCTGTCAAGCCCCATGGTGCTCATGGGAAGGATTACTCAACGTGTGAGTCCACACACTCAGAGTGGTCAATTTCAATGGGAACATCTGTCTTGAGCAAAACATAGGAACCATTGCTCAAACATATCATCGGTTTGACCATTTTCCCATAATGGCAATCTTGACTTAGATATTTAGGTTGGTGCGTTTATATTTTTGTTCAGTTATATATATATATATATATATATATATATATATATATATATATATATATATATATATATATATATATATATATATATATATATATATATATATATATATAGATTACATATTGATATATATATAGTTTATGTCTATATCTATATATGTATGTATATATATCTATATATGTATGTATATATATATATATATATATATATATATATATATATATATATATATATACATATAGATATATACATATAGATATATACAGTGTTTGTCCATGTCAAATAATGCCCTTGTAATTCATCTGAATTACACTGATGTCTGCCAATGTTTCTGATCTACGTTTGATTTCTGTACAACGAGCAAAGCCCACCATTTGCTGTTCGCTTCACTGATGGACCGATTAGTCATCCTGTTTGCCAAAAATTTTGGGCGATAAGGAGAAGGAAAGGAACAGAAATTTACCTGTGCATAGAGTGCTTTAAGCCCTAATCCCCACCCCCTCTCTGACAGTCTACGTCCACGCGTCCTGCTCCACCCCCTCCACTACTTTGCCTCACATTCATCCTGATGTCGCTTCCCACCAGAAATGTCTCACACATGATGACAGGCTTTGACGCCTTCCCTTCTGCATAAAAACATGTATATATATATATATATATATATATATATATATATATATATATATATATATATATATATATATATATATATATATATATATATATATACATACATATTTATATAATTTCTGTTAACGTCTGCGTGTAATTTGACATATCGCCTCCAAAACTGCCAGATGGATTGCCGCCACCTTCGGCGTGCGGATGCCCTGTGGTCTAATGAACAGCATGGGCTATGTGAGATCGTGCCAGATGGATAGGTTTGGGAATTTTGGGCGATTTTCTAATTTTTACATTCGTTTGCATGACGACGTGTGACATCACTGCTGAGAGGCGTAATTCCGCCATGACATCATCGGTCATTTGCTGACGTCATTACGTCTGTCGTCGACAGACCGTCACCACCGAGTGGTGTAATGCCACTCCTAGAAAACAGCGTCTTCAATGTAAAACCCTCTTCTGCACATGCTGACTACCTCAGAAGGTGAATTTGACACAAAAAATGTAACAAGAAACATTGTATTTAAAGTAAAGATTTATTTTAAAAAAATATTATTTCTGTTAACGGCTGCGCGTAATTTGACGTTTCTCCTCCGAAACCGCTGGCAGGAATGTGCTCATTTCCCATATACTGGGGTTTCTTAATGTGACGAAGATGATGCATTAAATTTCTAAGCTGGAATTGGATGACAACGTGGCTTCAACAAGATTTTCAACCCATCGACGGCCGCATTTATTCCCGTTCGGTCGCCATCGCTGAACTGCTGTCCAGTAAGTGCCGCCATCTATCCAAAAAATATGAACTCGAGTAAGGGAGTACTCATTGCATCAAACACTGAACATAAACACAACTGATAATAAATAGTATAGCTCAGAACATCAGCAATGGTTGTCATGTTTTAAAAATCAGCGTGTAAGGAGGGGAACGATGAGCGCCAGAGCTCTGCCAACATGATGTACCCTGACTGGCTCTTTCCCGGACTGAACACGCCCTCTTCCACTGTCAATTTGTGTCTGAAATCTAACGTACATATTAAAAACACCCGAAAATAAGTTGCAATAGGCCTACGTCCAGATAACATCAAAGGCTATAATCTGAAGGTCTGGGGAACCAGGGAACGGGTATAAGGGTCATCCCTTCATTGCCCGGATTCTCTTCTTTTCTTTGTTTTTCGAAAGCGCGGTGTCCGACAATAGATTCTGTTCCTTGAATGTGTGCGTGTTAACTGTTCAAATTAAAGAGGTGTTCGATTGTTGGATGCACCCAAACAACTGCCGTTCATTTCAATAATTGCCAATATCAACTGCCATCATTACCTGTCTTGTGTCTTGCGTGTGTGATCTTCAAATTAAAGTGTGCAAGCGGTGTTCGATCGTCGGATGTGCGCCAAAAAGTGCCGTTCATTGAAATTTGCATTTTGATTCTCGGTCACCCTCCACTGCTCCTGTTCAATCTAGGGCTCGGCCTATATCATGTTAAACTTGCCCAATCAGATGCCAACCTTCCATTCACACTGCAGAGGATGCAATTTAGAGTCAGACTCGCATACTCGATGACCCTAAACAAATCCCAGGGCCAAACATTTGACAAACTCGGAATATACCTCCCAGCCCCTGTGTTCTCCCATGGCCAACTATATGTTGCATTTTCACGTGCAAGAGGTTACTCCTATATATCTATCAAAGTGGACAATAATTCCTCACAAGGACTATTCAGCAACAAGACACTCACCCAAAATGTCATCTACAGGGAGGTCATTTAGAAAACTAAGGACAGGTAACCATAGTGCATCACATCCCAAATGGCACCCTCCCCAGCTTCCCAGAACATCAACTATTATGCCTCATCCACCTTTTGCCACCCATTCAACTCCGTGCGGAGCATGGGTATATGCTAGTATATATATATATATATATATATATATATATATATATATATATATATATATATATATATATATATATATATATATATATATATATATATATATATATATATATGTAGAAACAGGGTGTCCGAAAAAAAATATACAACTTTCATCTGCAAAGAGGATGGTCATAACATATATTTTTTAAAAAGATATATGGCTGGATAGAAAGCTGAAAGGTTGAAGTTTATTGTAACAATGTCAAAATTGCCACCAAAATTTACATTTTGGTATATAATCGTCGTTTTCTTTTAGACCACATGTTCGACGTAGGCTCCACGTTGTCCGATTACTGCCTGCAAACGTGTTGTCACGTTCTCCATCACTTTGGGAAACGTTTCCTGAGGAATGTTCTGGATTTCTCGGTGGATGTTTTCCTTCAGCTGATCAAGAGTCTGAGGCCTCGGGTTTCCATAGATCCTGTCCTTGAGATACCCCCACAAGAAGAAGTCTGGAGGAGTAAGGTCAGGGAATACGGTGGCCACTCAATGTCTTCGTTGAGGGAGATAAAGCGGCCCTCAAAATGTGGTGGAGAAAACGCCTTGTTTCCCTGGCTGTATGGGGGCGGTGCCCCATCCTGCTGGAACCACTGGGTTCTCATCTGGATCAGGTTGTTTCTCCTACGGGCCTGAGTACGTAGCTCAGGCAGATAGAATTCCTGAATCATTTCGCGATAGTTCCTCTGGTTTTCTGTGCAAGTGCGTCCCTGGTCATCTTCAAAGAAGTATGGAGCAATTATCCCATACCAACCAACCGCCACCCACATGGTGACTTTGAGAACAGATCGAGGCACCAATTCAGTTGATGCATTACCAGGATTTTCAGTTCCCCAGGACCGAAAGTTTTGCTGGTCTACCTCCCTGGACTAGTGAGCATGGCATTCGTGCGTCATGTGAAGTTTTTTGAGGAAGTCTGCATCTTCCTCCAACTTTCCTGAGAACCAATTTGCAAAGTCTAGTCGTTTGCATTTCTGTTGATCAATAAGCACCGTTTCTGTTTGAATTTTGTATGGAAAGGCATGAATGTCTTGGCGAAGGATCCTCTGAACGGTGCTCTTATGAATGTGTGTCTCGGCAGAAAGTCGTCAAATCGATTTTTTTGGACTCTGAATGACCGCCTGTCTCACCATTTCCACATTTTCTTCACTACGACGTGTCCTCTTCCGACCACTGTGACCCTTGTGAAGGTCACAGATGGTTCCCACATTCGTAAACTTTATGATGGTGCACATTATTGTCCGAAAGTTTGGTGCATGGCGCAAGTGGATACTGAAATGTCTCGAGTGAAGACGTTGCACCTGTATGACACTTTTCGTCTGGTGCCAAAGTTCAACAATTTTAGTCCGTTATTGGACGGTCAGTCTTGGCATTTTTCTGGTGCTTGCTTGATATCAAAATAAACTTCAGGGTCTCTGCAACAAGAAATGAAGCATTCCTGACAAAATTACTGCTTTTTCACGATCAAACAAAGCATTTTAAAAGTTGTGGTTTTTTTTGGGACACCATATATATATATATATATATATATATATATATATATATATATATATATATATATATATATATATATATATATATATATATATATATATATATATATATCTTCTTCTTTCGGCTCGCTCCCATTAGGGGTCGCCACAGCGGATCAACCGTCTCCATTTCGCTCTATCCTCCACATCTTCCATTGATACTCCAACCACCCGCATGTCCGCCCTCACCGTATCCATGAACCTCCTCTTTGGCCTTCCTCTTCTCCTGCCTGGCAGCTCCATCTTCAACATCCTTCTCCCGATATACTCCGCTTCCCTCCTGTGCAGATGTCCAAACCATCTCAATCTCGCCTCTCTCACTTTCTCTCCAAACCGTCCTTCCTGCGCTGTCCCTCTAATACACTCATTCCTTATCCTGTCCATCGTCATCACTCCCAACGAGAATCGCAGCATCTTTAACTCTGCCACCTCCAGCTCCGCTTCCTGTCTTTTTGTTAGTGCCGCCGCCTCCAAACCATACAACAAACTGGTCTCACGACTGTCTTATATACTTTCCCCTTCACTCTTGCAGCTTCCCTTCTGTCACAAATCATTCCTGCAACTCTTCTCCACCCACTCCATCCTGCCTGCACTCTCTTTTTCACTTCTCTCCCACACTCTCCGTTACTTTGGACAGTTGATCCCAAGTATTGAAACCCAGCCACCTTCCCCACCTCAACTCCTTGCAACCGCACCATACCACCACCCTCCCTCTCATTTACGCACATGTACTCTGTCTTACTCCGACTGACTATCATTCCCCTTCTCTCCACTGTGTACCTCCACCTCTCGAGGCTCGCCTCAGCCTGCTCCCTACTCTTCCTACAGATCATGATGTCATCCTCGAACATCATAGTCCATGGGGACTCCAGTCTGATCACGTCCGTCAACCTGTCCATCACCATTGCAAACAGGAAAGTGCTCAGAGTCGATCCTTTGTGCAATCCCACTTTTACCTTAAACCGGTCCGTCATTCCTACCGCACACCTCAGTGCTGTCACACTATCCTCATACATATCCTGCACGATCCTCACATACTTCTCCACCACTCCCGACTTCCTCATACAATGCCACAACTCCTCTCTTGGCACCCTATCATAAGCTTTCTCTAAATCCACAAACACACAATGTAACTCCTTCTGGCCTTCCCTATACTTCTCCATCAACATTCTCAAAGCAAACATCGCATCAGTGGTGCTCTTTCCTGGCATAAACCCATATTGCTGCTCACAGATCGTCACCTCTCCTCTCAACCTAGCTTCCACTACTCTTTCCCACAACTTCATGGTGTGGCTTAACAATTTTATCCCTCTGTAATTTCCACAGCTCTGCACATCACCCTTATTCTTGAAAATCGGAACCAGTACACTTAATCTCTACTTCTCCGGCATCCTCTCACTTTCCAAGACTTTATTAAACAATCTGGTTAACAACCCCACTGCCATCTCTCCGAAGCACTTCCATGCCTCCACTGGTATACCATCTGGGCCAACCGCCTTTCCATTTTTCATCCTCTTCATAGCAGTCCTCACTTCATCCTTACTGATCCACCCCACTTCCAGATTCACTATCTCCACCTCTTCCAACCTTCTCTCTCTCATTTTCTTCATTCATCAGCACCTCAAAGTACTCCATCCACCTTCTCAACACACTCTCCTCGCTCGTCAGCACATTCCCATTTGCGTCCTTTATCACCCTAACCTGCAGCACATCCTTCCCAGCTCGGTCCCTCTGTCTTGCCAATCGGTATAAATCCTTTTCCCCTTCTTTTGTATCCAACTTCTCATACAGCTCGTCATATGCCTTTTCCTTGGCCTTTGCCACCTCTGTTTTTGCCTTTCGCCGCCACTCCTTGTACTCCTGCCTACTTTCTTCATCTCTCTGACTATCCCACTTCCTTTTCGCCAACCCCTTCTTCCTTATACTTTCCTGTACTTCCTCATTCCACCACCAAGTCTCCTTATCTTCCTTTCTCTGCCCAGATGTCACACCAAGTACTTTCCTAGCTATCTCCCTCACAACTTCTGCTGTCGTTGCCCCATCATCCCACCCATCTTTACCACCATCCAACGCCTGTCTCACCTCCTCCCTAAATTTCACGCAACAGTCTTCCTCCTTCAGCTTCCACCATCTGGTCCTTGGTTCAGCCCTCACTCTATCTCAACCTCACCTCTAAAATCATCCTACAGACCACCAATCGATGCTGTCGAGCTACACTCTCCCCTACCACCACCTTACAGTCACGAATCTCTTTCAGGTTGCATCTCCTGCTTAAGATGTAATCCACCTGTGTGCACTTTCCTCCACTCTTGTATGTCACCCTGTGTTCCTCCTTCTTCTTGAAATACGTATTTACCATTGCCATTTCCATTCTTTTTATAAACTCTACCACCATTTGCTCTTCCACATTTCTCTTGTTGAGACCGTACCTATCCATCACCTCCTCATCCTCTTTATTCCCTTCCCCAACATGCCCATTGAAATCTCCTCCAATCACCACTCTTTCATCCTTGGATACACTCTCCACCACTTCATCTAACTCACTACAGAAATCTTCTTTATACTCCATCTCACACCCCATATGTGGGGCATATGCACTGATGAAATTCATCATCACCCCTTCAATCTCCAACTTCACACTCATCACTCGGTCAGACACTCTCCTCACCTCCAATACCCTCTTGACATAATCTTCCTTCAGGATTACCCCGACACCATTTCTCCTCCCATCCACACCATGGTAGAACAGTTTGAAACCACCTCCAATGCTCCTAGCCTTACTCCCCATCCACTTTGTCTCTTGTACACACAGTATGTCCACCTTTCTTCTCTCCATAATATCAGCCAACTCTCGCCCTTTGCCAGTCATCGTCCCAACATTCAGAGTTCCAACTCTCACCTGCACACTTCTACCCTCCCCCCTCTCCCACTGCCTCTGGACTCGCCTTCCCCGTCTCCTTCTCCTCCTTCGACCAGCAGTAACACAATTTACACTGGTACCCTGCTGACCACCGGTACCGGTGGTGGTCGTTGGTAACCCGGGCCTCGACCGATCCGGTATGGAAATTCGTTTTGTTGTCCGCATCATGATTTGGCATAGGTTTTTACGCCAGATGCCCTTCCTGACGCAACCCTGGTCGCCTCTTATGACACACAGGGATATGGTACACCTATTCTAACCGGGGCATACACCGGGCCCAGTACAACTGGTACTCATTTCGCCGACCTCAGAAGGATAGCTGGCTGAGTCAACCCCCTGGTGTTTTCGGCTTGGTATATATGTATATATGTATATATATATATATATATATATATATATATATATATATATATATATATATATATATATATATATATATATATATATATATATATATTACTAAAACTCTCATCTTGTATGTATGTATGTATGTACACACATATATATCTATACATATATTAATTCAGTGTCCCAACGGGGCTTGAACTCAGGACCTTTTAGGTCCCAAGCCACTGCGCCAACACCAGGATATATATATATATATATATATATATATATATATATATATATATATATATATATATATATATATATATATACATATATATATATATGCTCGGAGACAGCCTCAGGGCCCGGGGGTGCCGTCGTTAGAGTCCGGCAGGAGGAAAATCCCTGCCATGTAAGCCATGCCGCCCAGCCATGAAATTGTGCAAGGGCACGAGTGAAAATTTGCGGGCAAGGCCCAAATTTATAATGGACACCAACACAGGGGATGGGAATCATGGTTGTTAGAACCGATAGTTCAAAGAGCCAGGCATACGGAAAAGCTCCGGGATAGTTTAAAGTGTAATAAATGCTAGGGTAGTTAGAAAACAATGTACCCCTTCGCACCATCCATCCCTTCGCTCTCCATAGGCCGCTGGACCCACCTTGGTAAGATGGCCAAATTATGTGGGAGGTTATTCTGAGGCTTCATTGGGCCTTGGGACAGGACACTAGCCTCTTCCTTATTTCCTTCCAAAAAGGATTTTAGGGGTTGGGAGTAGGCTAGGTTGACAGGATAGGTTTGCCGGACAAAACAGAAAGGGGGTTGGGGAGACAAAATTATAAGAAAAAATAAAATAAAAAGGGGCTAAATGTTGTTCTTTTGTTGTTGCAAATTAAGGGAGTGGGTATGGACAAATACAGGCAAAGGCGATAGGTTGGGGGGAACAATACACGAGGCAGGCCAGCTTCATATGCCGGCTTGTGTTGTGCTACATCACCTGGTCCTTATTGCCTTTCCTTGCCATGCCTGATTTGCCTGCCTTTGCCTTAACCCCATGCCTGCTACCCTTCTTTGCATTGCCCATGTCAACCATCTCCACCATGTGCGCCAGGACCATCCCCAGTGTTTGCAAGGACTGCCCTGTAGGCAGCCTCACCATGGGACTGCAATGAGCAGCCCGTGCATTAATTTGTGTTGCATCCAGTCCATCTCCATCCATTCTCCTGTGCCAGAGACTGCGTTTGAGCCGCAGAACTGTTGACTTTGCTGTGCCTTTTTCCCCACAGATCACAGGTCCTGGGCCATGGTTAGTGCAAATAGATAAGGTAAAATTGTAAATATTTTGCAACCCACCTGTTGTTTATGTTAGCGCCGGCAATTTATTTAAGTTGTCCGAGTGAGTCTGATAGTTTAGTTACACAGCGCACTACGTTATTTATTTTTGGGACATGTATGAAAAAATGTCGCACTCAGGGATCTGTAGGTAAATCGTACTAGGGGAGAACTTACACATGTTGGTCACACGAAAATTCAACGACTCGGGACCAGTCTGTAAAAAGGGGAGGGGGTAGTGTTACGAATCTGGCAGCCATGAACACACAACATTCAGGTCCTTATAGAACAGTTATATCGGTAAGTGTGTGTGTATGTAGTTAGGGCCCCCTACCTGTGTCTAACAGGAATTACATGTGTGCGCTGCAGAGTTTCGTTTACAACAAATCTCCTCCACTTCACTTCACACACCGATGCCATTGCCCACATGCGTTCGGCCACGTACGTGGGCGGAGATTTCCATCGCCTCAGACCGGGACTCCACCCAGGAAGGCAGTCGCATATATATATATATATATATATATATATATATATATATATATATATATATATATATATATATATATATATATATATATACAGACATAAATCTTTGTTCCATGTACACAGCCACACATCTTTTAAGTGATCAACTCCAAACTCGGAGTGCAAATACAACTTTTTGTCGGGGTTAATATAGGCTATGTGGCCATGGCCTTATGCAGTGGTGTGTGTGTGTGTGTGTGTGTGTGTGTGTGTGTGTGTGTGTGTGTGTGTGTGTGTGTGTGTGTGTGTGTGTGTGTGTGTGTGTGTGTGTGTGTGTGTGTGTGGGTTGGGGGGACATGGTCGATGTAAATTTGAACCATATACCGCCACCTAGTGGTGGTCGCAGAGCGTATTACAATTTCCATTTTTACCTGGGTCACGCTGAGTTAAAGCACTCTTGGCACGGGTAAATTTGCTCACCTTCCCTTCTCCACGCCCCAACTCCAAAAACAAAAAACGATGGGGTCTGTCAAAGCCTGTCATAGTGTGTGAGACATTTCTTGCGGGAAACGACATCAGGATGAATGGGAGGCAAAGGGGTGGAGGGGGTGTAGCAGGATGCGAGAACATAGAGTGTGGGGGAGCGGTTGGGCTGTAGAGCTTAAAGCACTCTATGGTCCTTTCCTTCTCCTTCTCGCACAATATTTTGGCAAACACGACGACTAATTGGTCCATCAGAGAAGCGACAGGCAACTGGTAGGCTCTGCTAGTTGCACAGAAATCAAACATAGAACAGAAACATTGGCAGACATCAGTGTAATTCATATTAATTACGAGAGCATTATTTGACATGGACAAACACCTACAGAGTATAGGATTTGAGCCCGGTATCTTGCACAACGACCCAGGGATTCTGAGCCACTTCTCATGGTGGAAGGTTTCGGCATCGTTTATTATCACACCTTAACACATATCTTACTTCTGGCTGCAAATAATTCTGAGATGACATAGCTTCTTAAGAAAGAAGCAGCTAACACCACTGGACAGTCTGCATGAGGTGGCCGGCAGATTTAATTAAAACCGATATTTTACAACCATTACATTCTGGTTTAATCCCAGGAACGATGAAACTGTTTTAATGAAACTTTGAGAGAATTAATCCCCCAAGCCTGATATAATTCAAAATAATAATTATATAAATGACATGTTAGCGTGTTTGAGTAACCAAATTCTAGAAGCTGGGTTTTTATCCAATCCTGACATATTATTCATCCCATGACTCTTGATACATGTATGCTAAAGGGATGTTTGCAGTGCAAAGGGACCTGATGGATTATTGAAACAGGAATTACCCAGAAGAGAAACTGGAAAAAGAGGAAAAGTGTAAAAACACACCTGTCTTTCTGTTTCCTTGGTCATCCACTGGAAGATATTCAGTTTCTTGAACTTCTCAGCCTCATCATCAGCTGTAACATTTCCTGGGTTAACAACATAGTAAATATGATCTCCAAAGTCAGCCACAGATTGAGCACCCTCTGTCGATCCAACTCTTTCCTTGAAAAATCAGAGCTACTCACAGTCAACAGAACCTTCGTCTGTACTTATTTTCTCCTGGATTTTGTGAATTGTAAAGCTCTCATAATTATTGGAATATCCCACGATGACACAGAAAGTCTGTGGTTCTCACATCGCAGAAAGGTTGATGGCATCAGTTATATTTAACCACCTCTCTTCTGGTACAACTCCCTGCATTCTCTCAGCCTCCTAACCATCCATCCCCAGCAACTCCAGGAAGTATGTGTTCTCACAGTAACCCCCTCCTGATTAAATTCCCCAAATCAAGGCGAACCACACACCAATCGTTTGTCCTTCTTTTCTCCCATATATCGAACTGCCTTTGGGAGATGGTTCAATAAACCGACACTTTATATATTGACGTCTCAAAGTGTTTACATTGAGAAAGACTTGAATACACATATCAAATCAGTGGTATAAACTATATTATTCTGTATGTTCTTTCTTCCTATGAGGATGTATGTCACTTGTTATCATTACAGTATGTTAACTTTGATAACTGTATTTTGATTTTTCCAAGAACTTTGAAATTGATGGGATTGACTTTTAATAACAAGTTTTACAAGAAAAAGAACAAAATGCTTAAAGCTGAGCAAGTGAGATCCAATTGTGCACATTTTCTTTTGTTATCATTCACAACCATCTTCATGAATGATGTACAGCTTGTTGTCAGAAATCACAACACATGGTAAAATAGCACCATTGATATCGCTCTTCTTTAAAAAAAAAGTCTAACATGTGCAATATTATAATAAACAGAATATCCACTTCTCCCACAATTCCATGCGGTAAACATGTCATGACATAATTAGGTCTAAGATTCATTGCACTCTTTGCTCCAATAGTTCAAGCAAGTGGTGCACCACCATAATCTCATGTCATTTTGCCTTCCCTACTCACAATCTTTTCTACCCAGCATTAACCCTACCTAACCTAACCTTCTAACTTGCAGTTTTTGTGCCTCTCCCCCCCCCACCCCAACTCCACCTCTTTCCTTTTTTTGTAAACTCATTCCACTGGCTTCTTGTATTACTGTGGCTCCACCATCACTTCGGTACCTTACTAGTCTCCTTCAACTTGCTCGTCCCTGAAACAATATTTGTATACAAATCTAAGATTCCCTGAAACAATATAGAAATTAACCCGCATGCTCTTCTGGCCAAAGAAAGCAGCATAAAGCAACAAGGAAAGCTACACAAGGTAAGCAGACATTCAGAAGTAGCATATATATGTGAATCCCAATGCTGCAGACCCCTCTCAGCCGCTGGACCGGTTTCATCACTTGTTGGCGAATCATCAGTGACAACGTCGACAGAAACGCGCACCACTGAGGCTCCCAAGCACGTTCCATGTGCAATGCCAATTGCAGTTAAAATAAAGATAACAAGATCCAATAATGGCTCGCAACCATAATTCAATTCACCCCAGGTGGCTAGGGTTTCAAAAAATTAAACGCCATGCTTTTCCAAACAAAAAAGTTGCATAAAGCAACCAAGAAAAGCAACTGTGAGCAATTTAAAGAGTGATATTTCCATAGTGGTGTTTTCTGGGACACACTGTACACCTGAAAATTATTATTTTTGGACATACTGCAATCATATTTGGCTTTGCTGGACAACACTACATATTTTGTGATTTAAAACACCAAATGATCAATTTAGAAGTTTTCGTCTGATATATATATATATATATATATATATATATATATATATATATATATATATATATATATATATATATATATATATATATATATATATATATATATATATACATATATATATACATATATATATATATATATATATATATATATATACATATATATATATATATATATATATATATATATATATATATATATATATATATATATATATATATATATATATATATATATATATATATATATATATATATATATATATATATATATATATATATATATATACATATATATATATATATATATATATATATATATATATATATATACATATATATATATATATATATATATATATATATATATATATATATATATATATATATACATATATATATATATATATATACATATATATATATATATATACATATATATATATACATATATATATATATACATATATATATATATATATATATATATATATATATATATATATATATATATATATATATATATATATATATATATATATATATATATATATATATATATATATATATATATACATATATATATATATATATATATATATATATATATATATATATATATATATATATATATATATATATATATATATATATATATATATATATATATATATATATATATATATATATATATATATATATATATATATATATATATATATATATATATATATATATATATATATATATATATATATATATATATATATATATATGTGAGACGACCCGTGAACCCGTTGGGTTCCCGTTGTGACAGCGGTTGATTAAAAAAAAAATCATTTCAAAATAAAAAAGATAGCTCCAGCGAACTATACCCCTGAGGTTGTTTGCATTGATCAAATATTCCAGAAGAGTACTTGACTGATTCGGGAATTGATTTCTAAATAATATTTTTCTTTGCCCGATTTGAACAAAACTTGATATTGCACGTCAATGTGAAAAAGTAATGGAGAAAAGAAATTCGAAGAAATTATTGTGCGTAATCTTCCAAACACAATTTTATTTATTAATGAACACAGGAGTATTAGATCAAAATGGCGGTTTCTTTTAAGCTTAAAAATAAATCGTTCTTTGTCTAAAAGTCTCAAACTAATTGTTTGAGATTTTAAAATAAATCATTTCAAGAAAAAACAAAGATAGCTCCAGCGAACTATACCACTGAGGTTGTTTGCATTGATCAAATTCTCCCAAAGAGTACTTGACTGAATCAGAAATTGATTTTCAAATAATTTTTTCGTTGCCCGATTTAAACGACACTTGACACTGCACACCACACAGGAATGGTGAGTAAGATTGCCCGAAAATTTTTGCGCTATCATGTACCGTTTTGGCTGTATTTCAGGAACATACATACATACATACATACATACATACATACAAGATGAGAGTTTTAGTAATATATATATATATATATATATATATATATATATATATATATATATATATATATGTATGTATATATATATATATATTTCAAAAAGACTGATGCAACTTTAAATGTTTACAAAGAAACAGAAACCTCGGGAATGTGAAGCAAACATTTCTTGAAAGCTTATGACATGGTATTTTCTATCACTGATTGCTACTGCAGAAAGTCACGACTCGAGCTCGTGAGAGCCCAAGGTATGAAATTGGCATTTACACAAAATCCTTGTAATTCACATTCTTGATGTGTTCACAGGCATTGATTCTGTCTCCAAAGTTCTGTCCAACTTTACTGTAGGTCTCATGTGGAACTGCCTGGAGGTAGTCTAACACCTCCTGCTTCAGATCATCCAGTGTGGCAGGGTGGTTGGCATAGACAGAGCCTTTGGCAGCCCCCAAGAACCAGTAGTCCAGAGGGTTCAAGTCTGGAATATGGGGTGCCCAGTCATGAGCAACACCAGAGACGGTTTCTGAAGAGCTTCCGCAGGAAAGTAATGGTGTCAGCTGTATGCGGGGGTGCACCATCCTGCATAAACCAGGTCATGCTGAGCTGGTTTGGGGTGACCTTTTGGGCTTGATCATTCTGGAACTTCTGCAGCATGGCCTGGTAGCGCTCACCATTGATTGTCACTGTCCTGCTGTTGTCATTCTCAAACCAGTGAAGCCCTAGCATTCCACATCTGGCATTGAAGTCGCAGAAGCATGTGACGTTAGGCCCTTTCAGGTACCTCTCAGTGATCTCCTCAGTTGGTTCTGCCCCCCAGAAAATGTTGTTGTGGTTTTTGATGGCACCGTTCAAGTGGAAATGGGCTTCCTCACTGAAGTAGATCACGTTTATCTGGCGTGGGTACCGCTCCATCCTATCACTGCGCCAATTGCTCAGATCAAGTCTCCTTCTCATATCATCTTGACTCCGTTTATGCCGAATAGAGATGATATATGGGAAAATCTGCAGTTACTTATTGTGGATACACCAGACTGATGTTGGTTTGATGCCTATCTCCTGAGAACACCGGCGGTGGAACTTCTTGGGACTGTCCACTGCAGAATCCTGCACGCGTTGATGTTGGCCTGGCTCTTGGTTACTGATGCTGGCCTGCCACAGTTGCCCTTGCTTTGGTTGTGCCCTTGTGCTCTAAATGTTTCACAATACATTGAATGGCACAATTTGTAAGTCCATCACGTATTTTGAGGTCGTATTCCCAGCAGAACCTCCGGCGGGTGTCTACATATGATTTAGTCTCATACTACAGAGACACCACTTTTGTCTCCTGCTTTGCTGTCAATAGCATAGTTCAGCTATGGAACTAGAAATCCCAGGTAACAAATACCACAATAACACCACCAAACCCTGAAAAGGAAAATGGGAGAGGTCAAAAAAATTGTCCTATCTACCTCATTGTTCCACCACCATGCAACCTCATGTTTAGCTCGGACCTTCATCCAGCCATTTGTCTTATCAGTAGCTCGCAGCAGCCCATCTTTTCAAGAGTTCCAACACTTCTCTACATTACATCGTCTCCTTTCATCGAATTTCCAAAATTCATTCCCAAAAGTTACCTTTCGAAATTTTCCTTGACATCCTGATCTCGGAGTTTCCATATTCTTTTCATTGGGTTTCCTCTTTTCGTAATGTTTCCTCTTTTCCCTACTCCAACTTACTTTACATAACACAATAGCAGCTGATGTTGCAAGGCACATTCTTCTCCACCTATTTTTTTCACATCCTTAACCAACTTCTTCTGCAATCTCTGAACGAGAAAGTAGTTTGGACGGCTCTTTATATCTGGCTCTTACTCCTGGCTCGTAAGTGATCAGTCTGCTCGGCCTCTTCTTCGACATTATGTTGCAGATGACCATATCTCGAGCATCTCCAAGCTCATGTATTCTTACACTCTCAGAGTTTCTTGCTCTGAAATTAGTCCGTGCGAGTAGATCATGGAAAATTGCATCATATATTTGTAATGCATGAAATTGCTCCAAGTGAAAACGATAGCACTTACAAAAGTGACGTATCCAGCGATTTGTCAGTCTGAAGACCAGGCATTCGTTGATATGAGTGAGGAAAGTGAACAAAACATTTGATCGCTTCATCATTAAGAAATCTTTGCGGCCTTTTCCAAGTTAAGGCATCGTTGAGTGAACCAAAAAAATAGCGAATTAAGACCCCAGCAAGGGAGAGTGAGGTGATCAAGGATGTTCCCTGATAAAGGCTATAATTAAATAAGGCCGTTAATTATCTTCAAAAGAGGTGTTTCAATTAATCCAAACACCCAATTTTCACCCAAGCACTCCCTTCCGTGGGGCAGATAACAGCAATTTTTGAGAGGAATCGTGCAAATGATGATACAAGCATCAAATTTGGCACATTTGTTCTCCAGGGGATTCCAATCAAATCTGCCTGATTGGCCATTTGAAAATCCAAGATGGCCGCCATTTTTCAAGATGGCCGCCAAGTTATCCTCCCAAAGTTGACTTTTTGCCAAGAAGTATTTGTAGTTGTCCGATTTGCATGATCGAGGTCTGAACCCCCATGTTTTCAAGCCTGCTGGAGTGGATTTTCCTGTTTTTAAAGCTCCCCGCCACACACTTTTTCTGATTTTGCACCACTTTAATGATTGTCATATGAAGCTAAGGCCTTTCTGCAACCGAGCCCTGGCTAGTAAATGTTCAAAGTTATGCATACCATGCGAATGTTCTTCCAGCTGCTCATGTCCACATATACAGCTGCAGAGTGCTGTGTAGGGGAACCCTGACTGAAAGCACTTGCATCTCCGGTTGCAACCTTTCTTACAGGAACACTTGGTCAGTTCCTGACAGCTGGCTGCAATAGGGGGTAGTGTTGTCCAACATATCTGCCACGTCTCTCCTTTCTGTGTCCATCGCCATTCAGCGGGACTGCTCGTGTTTGGACTGTTGATGGTTGCCTGGCCCCAGATGATCTCAGCCTAATAGTCCGCACGCTTTGCATGTTCTCTGAGGGCTGCCTGTATTGGTGGAATTGAGTTGTACGGCCTCTGCTTGCGGGCAAAGAGATCCAGTCTTGCTCTGTCCACACCAGTGGCTGCGCTTGATCTGTCATACATGAGGACAAAGAATCTCTCCAGCCTCTGCAGGTCAAGATCACGAATCAATGTTGGATGCTGGCTGAGATTGATGAATGTTTCAGAAACATCATTAAAGATGTTCAAAGTCTGCCATGCAGTTTTCTTCCCTTTACCGCGGAAGGCAGACATGACGTCACATCCATTGAACGCATGGAAGTATGGGATCCCTCCAGCTTTCTCAGGCCCTATTGCAGAATCTACCTCATGGACTGGAATCCATCACGCCTTGGCTCCTTGGCCAAAGGCAATCCACATGTTCTCAAGACCTAGTTCCTGTAAGGATGGCAGTCGAGATATTGCTATGACTAGTACATCCGTGTCATTGGCCTTAAGGATAATGGACTTGCAACCATCCGTTGTTGCATCCCTGGTGTGTACAAATATTCGAGTGTCAGCTTCTTCATGACAACATGGAGACACAGCATCCAGTGACTTCCTTGTGTTGCTTATGGCATCTTCTTCTTTTGTGATAATGACTGTGCTTGTCGTCTGCGCTTCACACATCTTTTCCGCAAGGAAGTGAAACAGCTCAGTCTTGTTGCTGTCATCTCGAAGAAAGCTTCTCCAGTTACTTGGGGTCTTACTGGTTCCTGTGACTCTTCCTCTGATTCCTTGCCCCCTTTTCGACCTTGCCTCGGACTTCAGACTTGACTTCTTGTACACATCAAACACGACATCCACCCTCTCGTACCTGGCACCATAGGATTCCACCTTTGGGATGATGTCTTATTTAGCATAGTCATCAAATATCTTTGAAGTGCGTGGAGGTAGGGCATTGCAAGTGCTGAGCCATCAATGATGACTGCATCTCCCCTTGGTTCTCTGTCTGGGATGTTCACTTGCGCTTCAAGAATTTCAGCCAGCTGTGACTTCTGACATGTATGAAGCTTGCCGCTGTCACTGAGAGATGCAGGGTGTGACTGATTCTCATGCTTGAAGAATTCTTGCAAGTCACACTGCCTGTTCTGGCATGAGATGAACTGCCGTGAGAACAGCTCACAGTCGTCTCTCAGGACTTTCTCCTTAGAACTTCCCCCAGCTTGCTCTTGTTTGAAGAAAGAAACAATGTTTTTCTTGATTGGATGATAGAAAGGACATTCACCTTCATTCTGTAGCCCCTCCAAGAATGAATGGAACTGGTCTTTGCCCCGCTGGTGATGTGGAGCTACCATTTTGGCTGGAGTTGGGTCTACAATGTTCTTCATGTCTAGTACCAGTAGGTCGGCTGATTCTTCTTGGAATGGGTTGCGTATCTCCTGCATTACTGCAGAGAGTGCTTTCACCTTTTCAAAGAAAGATTTCTGGGCACTCAGTGTCTGCTCATGGTGTCTGCTGTTGTTGGTTGCATCTTTCATACCAGACATGGCCTCGTATCCAGCTACTAGACGACTCACTTCTGGTCCAGCGACCATCCACCTACGAAGTGCTGCCGGGTCTTCTGTCAACCCAATTGCTCCTCCGTCACCTTTGATGACTGCATTATTTTGCTCGTGGGCTTGGTCGATTGCCAGGGCAGAGAATTCTCTTCTAAACTTGTGGATAACGAAGTTCCCTTTGTGAAACTCCCTGGCCACATCTGGATGTTGTTGCTCAAGCGATATCATATCTCGGAGGTGAACTGGGATCCATCGCGCATAGTTGACATTGTTATTCGGAAAGAAGTAAGGCGCCAGTTCTAAACGTGCTTCACGGTACAGGTTGAAGTCTCCTTCTCTGAATGAGTGTATAATGGTGAATATGGTGAGCTCCATGTCCAGCACCAGACTCCAGAACTGGAACTATGGACTCTCTTGTCTCCGTTGTTCACACCAATCTTCAAAGGTTAGATCTGATCTGTTAGACTCCACTGCCCTCATCACTAGCACCTGCAGGGATTGATCTTTTTTCAGCTCTGTGTAACTTTTGTTTTGTTAAATGGAAGCCTGCAACTCTCATGATATCGTGCCTTGTTTTGTCTCAAGGTTTCCTCTGTCCCACCACCTTCGTCAAGTCTTGCAGGGTCTAGCTTGATTGGTAGTGCAATTAATGAGTGAAACAGAGGAATATTCCTTGCCAAGTTCATATACCCATCATCTCCTCTTTTGGCAGGATTGGCCTGGGGGGACTTTAGATCTTCTTTCTTGACCTCCTCACATAGGCAACACTTGGTCCAGACACTGTTCCATGATTTACCAGTAGAACTCACGTCCATGCCCAGTATGACATTCAGGGTCGAGGGTTTATCCTTTTACCACCCTGTTCATGTATAATGGACACTTTCCTGTATAGGATACAACTAGGTTTATGCATCTGCCCTACACCTAGTCTGATCGTTCATCCAGTGTCATAAGTCCGGTGCGATCTGTACACCATCCAGTTGACTAAAACCCTGTTATGCTTGGCTCGGCTCTCCCGTGCTGGCACATCCTGTCGATTCAGGTGTGGCTACCTAACTGATCCGGGGTTGATTAGGCAACATTTGGGACACTAGTTCGTTGTTGCAGTATGATGCCAACAATGATGCCAACATACAATTCCTACTTCGCTGACACTGAACCCCATGCTGAGTTTCACAGCAGTGATGTCACCAATGTGCCTTGGTAGTGCCCGACAGTCACTCCTTCAAGAAATTCTTACTTGGCGATGAACTGGAAATGTTGATTAAAGGACTGGTAAGTGGCCTGGATTCAATCAGCACATCTGTTTCATCAACTTCGTGCACTTCGAAAATTTGGAGCTAGATGTACTCCATCACATGCAGAGACCTTCTGTGTGCTACCCTCATCTAGTTTAGCCCACGAGCCAACGTGGTTTACGAGGGTGTGGCCGATGTATGGTGTGGTAGCTGTGCACTAGCATCTTCTTGCAGCCATAGATGAGAGTTGGGCCAGTGATGAGGACCAGTGCCAGTAGTCCATCCAAGGGATGTGGCTGACAGCTGAAACAAAGGTACTACCTCTAACACTACACCCCTACACCCCATGCATAAGTAGCTACTACTACATACATGTTAAGTCATGCAAACGAATGAAAATCATAAACAAATGTGCAAAATCAGAAAAAGTGTGTGTCAGGGGGCTTTAAAAACAGGAAAATCCACTCCAGCAGGCTTGAAAACATAGGAATCCACACTTAAATCATGCAAATCAGACAACTACAAATACTTCTAAGCAAAAAGTCTACTTCGGGAGGCTAACTTGGCGGCCATCTTGAAAAATGGCCGCCATCTTGAATTTTCAAATGGCCAATCGGGCAGATTTGATCAGAAAGCCCTGCAGAACAGAAATGCCAAATTTGATGCTTGTATCATAATTTGCACGATTTTTCTACTATCTAATACACTACTTTGAGTTCCCTTCATTATGCATGCAAAGTTTCAGGCTGCTAGGTTTCATGGTTTTGGAGTTATGGAGGAGACACACACATTTATTAGTATAGATATGATTAACATCCACGATTGATAAAAATACAAACGTTATTCTATGGGAACAGATTAAAGTCTCAGAACCTCATTAGCCACATTACTCTCCAGCTGGGAAGTAACACAAAGTCACTGCAGGGAGCCAGAGGTCTGAAGCTGACGTTTATGGAAATTTCAGCTAATGTGAAAGCAAACTTTTCTATACACGAATATGATGAAAAAAAATTCACACTCGGGTTCATAGCCCTTGAATGGAAAGGCCACCACCACTGCTCTGTGCAAGCGTGCAGGGGATTATATTTGGGCAATGCTTATTGCTACAACACATGTTAAAATAAAAAATAACTCGCTCTCAAGTTCCAACTCCATCTCCAGGCCAACAGCACACACTTGACCATGCAGATGGGACATGGCAACTGCCATTGCGCCGCTGAAAGGTCAACATTAACCCCAAATCAGCAAGGAATTCCACCACACACAACGATCAAGTTCCCCATGGTTTGCCCAAAAAACTTTCACAAAATGAAAAGTGACACACATGAAAATGGCCATCCTCAACATAGCTCTGCAGAAACAAACTCGTCTCTGAATTGTTTTCTCATTGGTTTGACTTCAATTGAAACCAGATCTGGTTGGATTACATAACAAAACACAGACCATCGACATAATACGAATGCAAAGCGTCAAGCATTTCTCGGTGGTTGCCATGTCAAACATTACTCAGTGGCCCTTTACTTTTACATTAGAGGTGATTGTGTTGCCTTCACACGAGTCAATATGTAGATATAAATTATAAACGTTGTTACGGATAAAAGGAAAATGGAACAATGCTCATGTAACTGCATGGAAGGTTCTTGAGCCTCTATCAGCAACCCTCAAACGAAAAAGCACGTCAGTCTGCAAGGGGGATGACAGAGTGGTGTATTTGTTTGAACCTGACAACGAATCCGATATAAACTGTCACACTGGTGTTTCTTAGATAAGGTAATGCAGCAATTAGTCCTCTGTCCATCCAACGAGATGTTAAGCTAACTGTGCTGTCTACTGGTAATTGCTGGTGAACGTAAAAGATTACACGATGTCTCTCACAAGAGTAGGCTATTGCGTGGGAGCACTCTGGAGTTAAAATCCAAATTACTACCATCACTACATCTAGGACGAGGAATGCAACCACTTCCATGAGGCCCTTTGTACACCTGATGGACAACCTCAGTTGCAGCACTGGTGGATAATTGGCCACCAGAGACAGAAAGCCCAGTGAGGGGTCTGGAAAGATGAGAAAAGGGATAATCGGCAAACATTTTCATATTAAAAAGCAAAATTTGGGGCTATTAACAACAATTAGGACAATGAAGTCAGAAAGTTTCCCTCTACCGGTGGTCAGGAGGTAGTCCTTTTCCTGTGTGGTTTGGAGCCAGTGCGGTGGATGTCCAGGATACTATTGGAACACATGGCTTTCTTTTGCCTCTGAGACTTTTTGATGAAGGAAATAAACTTTTCATTTCTATCCATACTGTATCTGCAGTGGTGTATAGTGACACTGTTCTGTTTTTTTTTTTATTTGAGTTGGATGTGATTGTTAGCTGTTGCCGTTAGTCCATGCTGATACAGTTCATAAACAGGGTGATGGGGCATACACAATCATGCTTTGATGGTCTAATGGCTATTTAGCAATAGTGTGTTCACCCAACGATTAAAAAATTTCTGTTGATGATAGAAACAGATTGAATTGAGTGTTAACAAGATGACATTTATGGATAGCACAAGTGTTTTTGTTGGTACTACCTGCCTGCAGCTATGCACTCCCTTCCGTGAACACTACATTCACCTTTTGATAGATGACCACCAAATTAACCAAGTTTAAGCACAACCTCGTACGTTATGGCTGCACCTCTTGCTGACCTTTGTTTTGCTCAAAACTCTTTATTATGTTTTGCTCCAAAGCTTTCGTTAATCCATTTTGTCACCCTGGTGCCCTTTTTGTTTATTTCTTAATCTCTGCGAGCAGTAAACGATTAAGCGAAGTTCACTTCATCCTGTGATTGATACTTCATAGCCGTGGGTCGTGGCTTCACCATAAAGTCTTTCTCATGAAATTGATACTCGTACACATGTGACCGATAGAACGTAAATACCAACAACCATCTGTGTTGCTCTGTTTGGTGCTCCCATCTGAACACTTCTTTCGTAATGCTACATTCCAAGTTTCAAATCCCATATCCTGCGTTGGTTTGTCCATTCTCTACTGTCTTTGTAAAAGCATAGCTGTCAGTATGGGAGGTGACTGCAGGAGATCACCTATGAAGGAGAACATGCATTGAGGATGATGTTCAACGGTCCAACTCCGATATTCCTGTTGTGAGAAACCATTTCAAATCCCATTGGCAGAAACTGCAGCTACCTGGCATAAGATAGTTGACTTGCAGTAGAGAACTTGGATAGGGATTGTAAGAGCTTGCATTTAGATTAGGTCTCTATTACTGAATGTATATTGAACCAGGATTTGTTTAGAAATTCGTTCCACTGGTTGTATCATTACTGAGACATGGCTACACCACCAATTGAGTGCTCATGCCAGTTAGGGCTGACATTTGTAATTTGTTCAGGGTGCTGGTGACAATCGTTGACTCGTTGTGAAAGACAACGTGCGATCTTTCACATCCATCAGCAAAAGCTAACAGATGGATTAACGTCAATCCAAGTGATGGCACATTCATTGCTGCAACCAATGCCCTGTCTGAGATGAATCAGTCTGGTCGGGAATGGAATCCCGACTGAACAACTCAGATGTAAGTTTGCTATCTCTGAGCCATCAAGGTGGACTAGAAATATACAAGGAATACAAGGAGAACATGACAAAGGAGTATGCCATCATGCCTGTGCCACATTCATGCTGTGATATCCTGAATTCATACTCTTATCTTAACACAAACCTTGCTGACACTAGTCCTCAAAATATTCACCAATACTTCATTTCACCATCTCCACCATGTATGGATCAATACTTATTAACAAACTGGCTTAAATCCTCATCCTCCAGAAATAAATCCTGGTCAATCAACTCTGACCATGATGCTGTTTCACTCTCAGCAATAAATGGAGGCCCTAAATATTAATTGAGGGGGTCACGATCATCTCCCTGGACATGGATCATCTCCCACAATAGTTTATTTTATAAGGGAGGGTGTCACTGCCCATGCAAGGGAATTGCCCTGAGTGGCTTGGAGGAAAATACAGTTGCCCCCAGTGTTTCATTGTCACAACCATTACATGAAACAAAAAAATTGAAGGAATAATTACGGGCCCATGATAGGTCAGGGCCCCACTCCCAGCCTCCCTAACACACACCTCCCCCCCCTCAGAAACGCACACCCACCAGACAAACTAGCATGTCCATGTCCCCACCCAACACATCGAGATGCCACCAGCCCAAACAAACAACGCCTTTCAACTACGCATTCCACCCACCCTTTGAATACATAACTTTACCCCCCCCCCCAACAAACGTAACACTATTCCACTCTTCTCTTCAGGTCTTTGAGCAAGCAGTACACCACCATCTACTGTGAAGATGGTGGTGTACCATCTCCACTGTAAAGTATGGTGTTTAAATACATCATGCTATGGATATGTTTTTCAGCAGCATGGCCTGGGAGACTTGTATAGATAAAAGGAACAATAAATGGAGCCAAATACAGGCAAATCCTTGCTTCAGAGTGCAAAGGACCTTCGACTGCAGTGAAGATTTATGTTGCAACAAGACAATGACCCCACGTATACGGCCAAAGCAACACTGGAATGGTTTCAGAACAAGAAGGTGAAAGTCCTTGAGTGGCCCAGCCAAAGGCCAGACTTGAATCCCATTGAGAATCTGTGGAAAGATTTGAAGATTGCTGTTCACCGACAATCCCCATCCAACTTGATAGAGCTTCAGCTCCCCAATGTGTGGAAGAATGGGAGAAAATACCCGAATCCACATGTGCAAAGCTAATACAGACATACCCAAGAATACTCGAAGCTGCAATCACTGCCAAAGGCGCTTCTACAAAGTATTGACTCAGGAGGGGGGGGGGTTGAATATTTATGCAATTTAGGTATTTCTGTGTTTAATTTTCAATAAATTTGTAAAAATTTCTAAAAACATGTTTTCACTTTGTCATTATGGGGAATTTTGTGTATGTAGATCAGTGCCTCAAAAAATTAAATTGAATCCATTTTAAATTCAGGCTGTAACACAAAAAAATGTGTCGATGTCAAGGGGTATGAATACTTTCTGAAGGAAATGTATCGATTGAAGCACGTAGTTTCTCATTGAGAAGACTTGAGATGGGGACAATGGCCTCCTGAATCCCCAACACACATGCAGCCAATCAGTTATATTGGATTTTTCAATACCAAACATACTCCCCATAGCTCTTTAAAAGGGCTGGTAGCACTTTTCGCAGTTAGTGAAATTGTCTATCTAAGCACAGGCCAGAATAGCAAGTCCCATAACTCCAGCTTTATAGTGCAACAGGGGTCAGATTGTAAATCACATGATCAAGCTAATTTGTGCGCCAAATTAAATAATGCTGATCAGCCGTATTGCAATCCCCAAGGAGTCTTTAATGAGAGAAGAAATTTGAACCAGATGAAGCCTTTTAGTGTAAATTACTTTGTTTTGAGATGTGTAACCAGTTTAGGACAAAAGTAATATCCGGAGGAAAGTTTATGGGAAGAAGGTGGAAGGCAAGTTTGATGAATCAAAGTACACCTTTTGCATGTCATGTATGACTCATCGAAGAGGTCACATGGTTGTAATACTTCCTTAATATCACATCTTGGTAATTCGGCATTTTTTTATTTTTACACTTAGCTGAATAAGCATCTTTCTCTTTTTCAGTCTCGCTGGTGTTATTAGTTAGGGAGAACAATGTATGTAGTCTCTGGTCATTCTTGAGCTTCTCCGTCTTACCATTTTACCTGCAACCTCTCAGGTGGGCATAACATATATCAAAGTTGACCATTATAGCCATCCCTAAGCCGGACATATTCCATCATGCTAAGTCCTTCATTGGTAAATCTGATTACACACAGTCAGGAAGGCCTTTGTTCGTAGCTTAATGGGGTACTGCACTGCTCTCCTTTATGAACTGCAACCCTTGCTTCACACATGTCTCTCCTGGATGCTGAGCAAAGCACAAAGATGCTGCTGTCTCATCGCAGACAGGTTGGTGGCCTCTGTTTTTTGTGCCTCTCCTCCAGTCTTGCTTCTTCTGCATTTGCAGTCTTCTGTCGTTCTCAAGCCCTACTAGGAATCCAGGAACCCCTTCCTTGTGAAACCCTTTGACCCCTAGTCCAGGTAGACCTCTTACCTTTGTTTTTTCCTTTAATGGAAGTCGCCCTTCACAAGGCTAAAGGCCACTCTCGTTGTGGGCTACACGAGGGGAGTTTGAGAGAGAGAGCAGAATAAATTTATCAACATTCCTCTTGAGTTGTGGAAAGTTATATGATGGGGGGAGGGGGGATCAGGAAACTGGCAATGTGTTTAAGAGGAGAAGAACACAAGTAAAAAAGGTGCAGGAGTGTGCAACAATGCTGGCCCAAGGGATACATACAATATAAGGGTGTGAAGAAGCTGAAAAAGGTGTGGAACGTCTGAAGGTATGCTCAGGTTGGAGCAAGGGTGGAGAGACCTTCAGAGCACCTTTCCTCATAATATATGTATCAGAGACTTAAAGTAAATACAGAAGGCCGGATGGAAAGAGGTTCCAACGATGATGCCAAGTCATACCCAACCAGAATGACAGCATGCTCTCAAGGAGAGAAAGACGACAAGCAGGTCATTCCTTTGTTCCTCTCGCTCCGATGTGTGCAACTTCCTCTCTCTGTTCTTTTCCAGGGCTTCCAGTTAGCAGAACACGACCATCTCCTGTCATCATCCATCATCACCAGGATCTCTGCAAAACTCGTTCACCCATCCTCATCCATTTGTAGGTTGCAATGTTTTCTTTCTTGTTCTTGCTCTTCCTGGTTGTTCATCCCATTGCCATGTGCACATGTCTTTCCACTACCAGAGTGTTCCTTTCTATTTTCTGTCACCTCGATCTTCCACGAGCCTAGACTGTGTATACAAAAAAGGTTGACAGGCATAGACAGAGACATTAATTTTATTTTTATGAGTCGTACCTTGAATCTTCCATCCAGTTTTACTGGCCATTCATTACTGATGCTGTTTGATAGCTCGGTGATATCTTCCTGAGCTCTGCTTTGAAGCGTTCATTTGTTACAAGATGTCATATTGGATCTTAAATGTCTTAACCTGACAGAATCCTTTATGTGGAATCAGATTTCTATTATCCAGATTTTCTTCCATCCTTGTTCTTTGAGCAACTTATAAGCTCACTTCATGATTAGACGTCCATTAAAGAAAGCACTTTTTTCCTTAAGAACATTATTATTGATGAATGAATGAATGATTGAATGAATTTTTCATTGCTTCAAAGCATTCCATTGCCTGACATTTCATTGTTGTTACGGGATGGATTAAACTCATTCCTTTGGATGTCATTGGCAGCGTTGAAATAGTTGCATTCGACACCGAATGAATATCCACAAGCCCCGGTTCGTTGAACCAGTAAGGTTTCGGCATTGCTGCTGATGTCATGAAAAGTACAGGTTGCAAGTTCGTATGATGAATTGATACCGCAGATGGTGTGCTTAATTGCACTGCGATTGCAATTAGGAGCAATAAACGTGTCACAGAGTGAACATTTTTTTTTTCTTAAAGGAAAGGCCTTCGCATCGAGGGCAGGTTTCTTGGCCTTGAGAGCGGATTCATGTGACAGATTGCCCATTTTAATTTTATCCCCTTGCTGTTGGGAAGAACAAATTGATTGATAAATCGTTTGATCAATGGCTTGACTCATCGAAAGGAAATTTGGGAGTTTCTAGGATTTTGAAGCAAGGTCAAACTGTCACTGTTTTCCTGCTACTTCATCCTGTGACCTTGAAGTTGAGGCAGGAAGATGGTGCTCGTCAGCGGTTGATGTGATTGAGGTTCGCTCGCCCTAATTCCTCTTCTCTCTTTAGTGTTTTTCACCTACGATGACACACACGCCGGCATCACTCAACGTAAGCCCAACTGCAGTGTTTGCAAGATGGATGGTATGGAGGTTACCTTTTCGATGACATTCATTTCACACGGATGCCTGGTCTGCTGTGGCTGTATGGAAAATGTCCGTTGGCTTTCTGACTCCACTCTTGATGCCTGTCGGTTACAATGAGAACAAATTAATAATCCAGTAGTAGTTGGAATGCATGCTCAGGTTGGGAATGTAAAGTAGTGCTTGTTTGTTTCAGTGTGAATATCTGCTTTACTTCTAAAAGTATCTGATTCTGTGTTTGAGTTAGGGAGTACATGAAGCATTAATTAAAAGCCTCAGCAATTCTGTACACTTCATTGGATAGCATCATTTCAGAGCTTCTAATGGCACACAAGAAACGATCAAAGGTGCAGGTAAATACAAACACACACGCGCACAAAATGGTAAATAGATCACATTTGATGAACGTTATCCACAGGATGTATTACAATAACATAACATATCAGCAGTTGTTGTTGTTTCGTATTTAGCCTGCGGCTGCTGGTTGCTGTGCTGCTGATGCAGTGCCCCTGTTACTCATTTTGCTGACCTCAAAAGGATGACAGGTAGAGTCAACTCCCCCTGGAGTTATTTCACCAGGACCACAGGGGACTCAAACTCAAGACTCTAAGTCCTAAGATCTTAAGCCAGCCACCTTAACCATTAAGCCAACAGCAGACTTGTATCTAAAGCAGTTATATAACACATGTTGATTTAAAAATACCACTTTCAAGATGTAATAACAAATTTACATTTGAAACATTCATCTTGGTACGTGTATAAAATGCTAAATCATCGGCCATATTCACCGAGATAGACATCACGGACAATGCCTGGACGGTACAGTCATGGAATACGGACAGAGCAGGACATCGTCTTGGTAAACAAAACAATGGCTGATATTGTAATAAAATCGTGAAACTCTTGAAACGCACGATCGACCTGATTCCTGATTCCCACTCACCCCGTGCCTTCGAGTTTCCGTCCTGGTGTTGCGTTGAGCCCTGCACCGAACGAATGGTGCTCCGCATTGACAGCACAGGGATGAGGAGGACATTGAGCTCTTCCCATGGTAGTGCACGTGCTGGAGACCGATTCGACCCGGAATGACAACTCCCATTGATGACAACATCGTTAACGGTCCATCAAATTCCTCCTCATTTCCCACTCCGGTCTTCCTTCTTCTCATGAACCTGGAGATGAATGGCAAAGCGCCTCGTGGACGTCACGTCTCATCTCAGCGTTAAATTAGATGGCACTGCGTGTATCTGCTGGATGTAAACATTGATTACTCTTCCCTGACATGATTAACTGAAAAGCAACTGGAAACATTGTCATCAAGATGAGCTTATTAAATTTTAATGGCAATGAATACAGTTTGGGTTTTGCACCACAAAACAATTAAAATGCATGCTCGCTGGGTTGGCCTCCCATGCATGAAGCAGTA
>NC_140974.1:28960826-28975826 GCF_056783735.1 Eptatretus burgeri | reverse complement strand
AGGGAAGGGGTGGAAGGGGATCATACACCAGAAATGGACTTGACAAGGTGCCACCAAGTATTAGAGGAGCAGACATGTTTGAAAGCTCATTCTTGTGACTGGAGAGATGTTTTTTTCTGGCTCTCTCTCTCTCTCCTGTGAGTCGACACACACTTTTTGTGGGCTTTCAGGAGTGATCTAAGGTTGCCTTCAGTTGGATTTGCCTTCCAGGAAGCGAATGCAAGTTGTTTTAAAGCAACAGCCTCACAACAGGATTCAGAGTACCAAGAGCGGGAGGATGGGTAAGATAATTGAAGATGAGGTGGGATGAATCTGTGTATAAAAGAGACCAGGTTTCTGTGGAAGAATACCCAGGTTGAATTAATATCAGCAGTGGTGGATATACGAGACCAGTCCGGAAATGAAAAAAATAGAAGAAAAAATGTGGGGCATTATTAGCCAGTATGTAAGCTAAACAGGCTTCAAAAGTCACGAGGTGGATGAAACAGCAATATGTTTCCCTGACGAGCCCCAACAATGGCGAAACTCAGTTGGTGGCTTTGCTTTTCATCTGCTCGGTGACAGCTTTTGACTGCATTTGTTAACTGCTAGATGCCCTTCTGGGTTTGCAGTCATGACCGCCGTCATTGGTCTAAGTTAGGAGCATTTCAGTATTTCCACACATGTATGTATGTATGTATGTATGTATGTATGTATGTGTGTGTGTGTGTGTGTGTGTGTGTGTGTGTGTGTGTGTGTGTGTGTGTGTGTATATATGTATATATGTATATATGTATATATGTATATATATATATATATATATATATATATATATATATATATATATATATATATATATATATATATATATATATATATATATATATATATATATATATATATATATATATATATATATATATATATATATATATATATATATATATATATATATATATATATATATATATATATATATATATATATATATATATATATATATATATATATATATATATATATATATATATATATATATATATATATATATATATATATATATATATATATATATATATATATATATATATATATATATATATATATATATATATATATATATATATATGTATATATATATATATATATATATATATATATATATATATATATATATATATATATATATATATATATATATATATATATATATATATATATATATATATATATATATATATATATATATATATATATATATATATATATATATATATATATATATATATATATATATATATATATATATATATATATATATATATATATATATATATATATATATATATATATATATATATATATATATATATATATATATATATATATATATATATATATATATATATATATATCCTGGTGTTGGCGCAGTGGTTAGGGCAGCGGCTTGGGATTCAAAAGGTCCTGAGTTCAAGCCCCGTTGGGCCACTGAATTAATACACCAGGGGGTTGACTCAGCCTGTCATCCTTCCGAGGTCGGCGAAATGAGTACCAGTGTACTGAGCCGGTGTATACCCCGGTTAAAATAAGTGTACCATATACCTGTGTCGTAACAGGCGACCAGGGTTGCGTCAGGAAGGGCATCCGGCGTAAAACATGTGCCAAATCACTATGCGGATCATACGGATGATCCGCTGTGTCGACCCCTAACGGGAGCAGCTGAAAGAAGAAGAAGAAGAAGAAGACATATATACATGATTGACCCCTCCCATGCTCCTCCAGCCAAAGCAGCTGCATAAAGCTACCCAAGTAGACTTAATGCAAGGTAAGTGCTCAACGCTGTTCGTGACCCTTCTCAGAGTTCCTCAACAACAATAAAGACGTTCACAAATAGTACAAACGACAACCCCAATGCTCTACACTCCCCTCAGCTACCGAACCAGAGTAGGGAAAGAATACTGGTTCTGGCTCACTTTTCCCCATGTAAATGAATGGGGGATTTTCAGCCATGAAATTTTTCTTTTTTTTCCCCTAAAAAAATAAATCCCCTTTTTAGCCCAAGGTATATTTATTTGTCTCCCCTTTTAACCTGGAGCCTGGTGTTGGCTTAGTGGTTAGGGTGGCGGCTTGGGACCCCAGGGTCCTGAGTTCAAGCCCCGTTGGCTGCTGAATTAACACCAGGGGGTTGACTCAGCCTGCCATCCTTCCGAGGTCGGCGAAATGAGTGCCAGTGTACTGGTCCCGGTGTATGCCCCGGTTAGAATAGGTGTACCATATCCCTGTGTGTCGTCAGAGGCGACCAGGGTTGGCGTCAGGAAGGGCATCCGGCCATAAAACATTGCCTCAAGAAAAAGCCAAACCCCTGCACAGCAGGGAAAAATGGCTGTAAAAACGGTCATTTTTTTATTTCCCCTTTTAACCTAGGGGCTCTCTATTCAAATAGCCCATACAACAAGATAAAGATTTGTTAAAGGTGATTCTAAAGAAATATCTGAAACGTCGAAGCCTCGGGGCACTCTCTATTCAAATAACCCATACAACAAGATAAAGATTTGTTAAAGGTGATTCTAAAGAAATATCTGAAACGTCTAAGCCCCGGGACACTCTTTATCAAATAACCCATACAACAAGATAAAGATTTGTTAAAGGTGATTCTAAAGAAATATCTGAAACGTCTAAGCCTCGGGGCACTCTTTATCAAATAACCAATGTATATTGTTTAGCTCACTCATTGAACCTATAAACATTTGTTCATTCTCAAATTCCTTCAATAGTTTAATTTTCTTTGCACAATAATCCCCATCTAAAATATTGAAAAACAAAACATTTGAATCTTTATATTTTTTAAGATACCCCTTTTGTGCCATTACGAAATGATAAACTTCTCTTAATGATCTCATCTGGCCACCGCCTGAGTTGCAAATCATTTTTGTACATAAACCACGCCATAAAAAAAGTTTTGTTTCAAATGTTTTCAGTTCATGCCGTGAAAATGAGGAAGTGTTTTTTTGACATGGCCGTGCTGTGTGAATGAGGAAGTGGTTTTTGACTGTCATGCTGTGAAAAAATAGGAACTATTCTGTGAGACAAGGTCTCGTGTTTATATTTTATCTCAGAACACGAACTGAAAACTTTTTTTTATGGCGTGGTTTATGTACAAAAATGATTTGCAACTCGGGCGGTGGCCAGATGAGATCATTAAGAGAAGCTTGTCATTTACTGTGGCCACACCCAATGATTAAGCAATCTCCTCATCGTTGCTTTATAAGCGGTTCGCCAGACAAAGTTTCTGCCAGACGGGATTGTCATTTTTACAACTGAGGCATGGACGATCTTTCTTCCGATGAAGACAACAGCCCACTACAGAGTTGGTAAGTTTGTGTATGGTTTTCTCTTTGAACGATGAAGCAAATGATTATTAATTAAATCATGATAATTCTGATATATATATATTTTTTCCCTGACAGGGCATTGGAAGAAATTGAGTTTACATATCACGATGTGGTTCATGAAATTAATACTCTTATTGAAGAGATCAATGATTTTAGAAGAGAATTGAAAGACATTTACAATGAGTGGCACGAAGTCTTATCACGTCCTCTCATCTCGAAGGAATTAAACCAATGGTGAGACACGTGTGTGTGTGTGTGTGTGTGTGTGTGTGTGTGTGTGTGTGTGTGTGTGTGTGTGTGTGTGTGTGTGTGTCTCTCTCTCTGTCTGTCTTTCTACCTACCTCTCTCTGCTCTTATTGAAGAGGTCAATGATTTATAATGACTGGTCTCTGATCTCGAATGAATTAAACCAATGGTGAGGCACGTGTGTGTGTGTCTATGTGTGTGTGTATGTGTGTGTGTGTGTGTGTGTGTGTGTGTGTGTGTGTGTGTGTGTGTGTGTGTGTGTGTGTGTGTGTGTGTGTGTGTGTGTGTGTGTGTGTGTGTGTGTGTGTGTTGCTTTCCCTGTCTGTTTGTATCTCTCTCTGTCTGTCTCTTCATCTATACCCTTGACTTTTTTTTTTTTCAGCACTATCGCACAACATCAGCTGTTGAAGCAATCTTGTACAACACATGATTTTCTGGAGGTAAATATTTTTGAATTATTATTAATATCACTCGTACAACACATGATTTTCTGGAGGTAAATATTTCTGAATTATTATTATCACTCTCTCCTTAGAATGTCGCCTTATGTTGGTTGCATCATTAGTTTGGACGTGGTTTTGTCAGTACACTGGAATTCATTTTATTGACCTTGAAAGGATGACAGGCTCCTGGTGTGTTAATTCAGTGGTCAACGAGGCTTACTCATATTACCATGTAATTATCTTTATAAAACCTAATTATTATCCACTTTTTGTTTCAAAACAGAATATGGTGCCTGAGTTTCGAAATCACAAGACATCTGAAGAAGATTGCTGGGAAAGATTATACATTCTTGCAAATGAATATTTAATATTTTCAATATTAATAAATTATATTTGCTTTGTTTACAATTACTTGATTCTGAATTACAAAAAAAGAATCAAGACATGAACGAGAGGGAGGGGTGTGGGAGGAGGGGGGGTAGGTGCGCTCCCCCAATGACCCATCACCCCCTCATCCCACCCCTCCCCTCCCCATGTGTGTGTGTGGGGAAGGGTGGGGTGGGATGAGGGAGGTGGTGGGTCAAAGGTGGGGGTGCACAGGGGGGATGAGGGAGGGGGTGGGGCTTGTGTGGGCGGGGCTTGTGTGGGCGGGGCTTCGGTGCGGGCTTGTGTGGGTGGGGTGTGTGTGGGAGCGGCTTGTGTGGGAGGGGTTTATGTGGACAGGGTTTATGTGTGTGGAGTTTTTGTGTGGAGCTTGTGTAGGCAGGGCTTATGTGGGAGGGGTTTATGTGGGCAGGGTTTATATGGGCAGGGGTTTATGTGGGAGGAGTGAATGTGGATGAGGCTTATGTGGATGAGGTTTGTGTGGATAAATGGATGGGTGGAGAGATGGGGGGATGGGTGGATAATTTTTTAATTAAATAAACATGTTGTGTGTGTGTGGGGAACTAATTAACTAATCACTAATTATGTGAATATGATGAATATGGGTGGAGCTTGTGTGGGGTTTGTGTGTGTGGAGCTTGTGTGGAGTTTTTGTGTGGAGCTTGTGTGGAGCTTGTGTGGGGTTTGTGTGGGGTTTGTGTGGGCGGGGCTTCGGTGGGAGGGGCGTGTGTGGGCGGAGTCAAAAAATTTCAATTTATTGGAGCTTGTGGGGGGGTGTGTGGTGGGGTTTGTGTGGGGTTTGTGTGGGCGGGGGCTTGTGTGGGCGGGGCTTGTGTGGGTGGAGTCAAAAATGGGCGGAGTCAAAAATTTTCAATTCATCTTTGTCTTTTGTAATTCCTGTGAATAAAATGAACCTAAAATCTCTTCCCCTTCCAAATCATATATCTTATAAGTCCAAGGAACCGTATCTATTACATCAACAATTTTAAAAAGCTCGTTGGTCCATCTTTTCGTATAACCTTTTTCAAAATGAGATTTCCACCTATATATTCTTACGATATCACCAACTTTGAACTTAGGTTTTCTGACATTAATCTCTTTTTCATATTTTAATTTTGTAAATGTTTCTGATGGTTTCATATTTGTTGCCGTGTGAATCGTGTCATTATACTTATCCACAATATCCTGAATAAAAGATGACCATTGTTGTGAACCGAGTTGTGTGAATTTTTTATATAGTCTCTCTTTTAAGGTACGATTAAAACGTTCAACAACAACTGCCTTCCCTTCATTAAAGGTACTGTATAATGTAATACTGTTATTTTTTAGAAAATTCATAAATGTCTTGTTATAAAACTCTCTACCCTCATCAGTCCACAATTTTTTAGGTTTTCTCTTACTTTTATTAAATATCTGTTGAAAAGCTAACATAAGAGTATTACCTGTTTTGTTTTTTAAAGGGACAACCCACGCATATCTACTCCTCAAATCAATAACAGTTAAAGTATACTTGTACCCCTTATCATTATTGAGTTCAATCAAATCAGCAGACCAGATATAATCAACTTCCTTGGAATAAACTTTCCTTCTCTGAAACTTTGTGAATATTGGTTTATGTAATTCATCAGCTAATTGCTCTTCAGTCTTAATGGCATCATTAGAGCCTATAAGTTTTTTGAATTTCCAAGTCCAAGTTTCAATTTAGCACTGATCATCTTCTTCACAATGAACCGATCAACTTTTTCTCTCAAGGTTGGATTTTGTATCAGAGACAAATTATACAACATTTCTCTATCGGCTTCATGCTTTTCTTCCAAAGTTGTGGTATTCCCATAATCAATATCGTGTCTCATGCACACTTCATCAACTCTATTGATAGGCTTACTCCAGGATTTAGGATTGTCTGCCTCATCTAATCTTTTATCCAAGTTTGTGCCTGGACCACAGAAAGAATACCCTGGAAGATGTAATTCCCCTGGTATTCCAGTAGTTGTAAATTTACTTCCTGATAAAAACTTTTGTATATCTCCTCCTAGTTTGTGTTGGGAGATAAATTGATTTTTTTTTGAACCACACACCAAACATATACCTTTTTGTATAACCCTGTTATTTTTACTTTTAATATATGAAATATTTTTAGTATTAGTTTTCTTTTTACATTTGAGACAATAACTCATTTATTTATGAGAAAAATTCCTGCAGAGTGCAAAAACCTTTTTAGTTTCCAACATGCACATTTGAATCTTAATTTTTAAAACATAAAGAATCCTTAGAAATGCTTTCACTCTCTCCCCCATTTATTTAAGAAAAAAAAAGAAAAAAATGAAAAACTTGAATTAAAATCCATGGCTTGTCGATGATAGTCTTGAAGAAAATATTGCAAATAGACTTGTAAATTCTTTATTTTCCTCCTCGGTGGGTTCAGTTATTTTCTGTAATACCACCAATCTTTTTTGAATCTCACTGGTTTCCATATTTTGATATTTATTTTGTCTCGCTCTTTCCTCCCTCTCCTCCTCTCTCTTCTCTCTTTCCTCCCTCTCTCTTCTCTCTTTCCTCCCTCTCTCTCTTCTCTCTTTCCTCCCTCTCTCTCTTCTCCCTCTCCTCCCTCTCTCTCTTCTCCCTCTCCTCCCTCTCTCTTTCCTCCTTCTCTCTCTTCTCCTTTTCCTCCTTCTCTTTCTTCTCCCTCTCCTCCTTCTCCTTTTCCTCCTCTTCCCTCTCTTCTTCAACTCCTTCCTCATCCCTTACTATCCTTGAATCGCTTACACCCCATAGAATATTATACATATATTCATCAGGATTTCTTGTTATTCCTGTATCCAAAATAATTTTTTTTACAACAGGAAACCAATAAAATTTCTTTTGAATTTCTAAAAGAGCCTTACCTTTTCTTAACTTTATAATTTTTTCATTATTTAACATTCTAATTAAATCTAAAGTTGTCGGTTTATCAACATCAGCATAATGCCAATCTTTTATTGAAAATACCTCATTCTTATGTTGTAGAACATATTTATTAAAATACCGAATACCCTTTTCTTGAAGGTATGCTTGAACACAGAAATGATAATTTTCTTGAAGCCTTCTTGCTGCCATTTATGTATTAGAAATATATGTTAGAATAATATTATGGCACAAAACACCTCCCCATAGTTAAATCATTTTGTATTTCCTTACTTATTATATATAATCCTGTTTTTTTCTGTTTCATGAGATAAACAAGGGCAAAACCATTATTATATTAACCCTTATTAAATTCTTTTATTTGTTGTTTACTAATCGTAGCCCCACAAAACTCATTCTCGATACCAAGTGGATAACATTCTTCATTACGAGACTGATTTAATTGTTCCAGGTCTTCGAGGTTAATTTTAAATGACCAATTATACCCTAAATCATTCATATCATACCCCCATTGTTCTATTCTCAGACGAACGATACGCCCTTCTTTATAAAAATTTATTTTAATTCTAACTGTGAATTCTGTATGACCTGGAGATAATATCAACACTTCTGTATCTTTGGAATACACAGCCGTTTTATTTAAGTATATATATATATATATATATATATATATATATATATATATATATATATATATATATATATATATATATATATTGTGATAAATCACTTAATCTCACCAAGTCATTCGCTTCAGTTGGGGTTGGATAATTTTTTAATTTATAAGCATTTTTCATGTTAATATTTTTGGTTATATTATATTTATGTCGTTCAGCCTGTGCCTTTGTGTAATAATTTGATAAATCTATATCCAGTTCTTGAGATACACCAAAGATAGAACCATCTTTACCAACATAAGTCATTTATATTAGATTAAAAATAATATCATAAAATTTTTTATTTTTCTTGAGTTGAAATAACACATATAGGCATAATTGGCCACAACACTTGGAATTTAATTCTTGGACTTGAAATGTTTGCTAAACACCATTCTGTAAGAATTTTATGACTTCAACAGGTGGCGGAAGACCAAAACTATCAAAATAATATTTGTCTTGACTATTAAAAATACAAACCCAATGAGAACCGTTCCCATTATTATCTTCTAAGTTCATAATAATATTCTTTGTATGTTTCGGCACATTTGTTAATTCATCTCTCATACAAATAACCACATTATGAATTTTTAATTTCTTACAATATTTGACAAGTTGTAAATTTGATGTTGTATTCTTTCCAAATTCTTTCAACCACTCATCAATGCTCATTTATTCATTAGAAAGATATAATCCATTACCTCTTTTCGTTAATTTTACACCTGCTTGTGCTATAGAAGAAAGCATATCTCCAACTAACAATCTTGCTTTATCAGGCAGACCTTCAAGTTTTTCAGCAAAATCTACAATTACACCACTTCCACTAATTTGTTTCTCCAACTCTTTGTTATGTCTTTCCAATTCTTTTTGAGCCTGGAGTTGAGCCTTCTTTTCGTTGGCAGTTTTCACCGCTGTTGAAATACCGCCCGTCAATGCTCCAACCGCACTTAAACCAGCAAATAAAGGAATTAGAAATGGGAGAAATCCTCCACTCGTCTCTCTTATTGAATATTTTTTCAACATTGGTTTTGTCATTTTAATTTTAAGTGAGCCAGTGTCATTCAAGATTGTAACCTGTTCTCTTGTGAGAAAAACATCAATTCTTACTGCTCCTTTTCTCTGAATTGTATTAACATTAATCGTACAAGGCTTTTGATTTTGAACACAAGATGATAGTTTATGAAGATTGATTTGATTAACATATACCCCAGTAGGTACTTTGCCACTCATTTATTTAACAAAAAATTATGAGAGACTAATCATCAGACCATTATCTGTATTAATCTGCAATTCTGTTTCTTCCAAAAGCAAACAATATGTATCAACTTCTTCACTCTCTCCTCTTTCAATGTATAGGGAAGTATCCACTCGATTAGACTTTATAGTTTCCTTTTGAGCGCTCAGGTCAAACGCATAGATTGTATACAAACTTTTAAATGCTGTCATATCCAAAATAGGTTCTTTATTTCCATTACTTTCACACACCTTTTGGTAAGACTTGTATGCTTCAGCAAAATCATTTTTTTCTCCCAATTAATTTCCAATCTATCTCGTGGGTAAAATCTTCCATCTAGAGAAACGCGAAGTTGTTTCACCTTAGCATTATCACTCAATGCATTATTCTTATCAGTAGCAGTATCACCATCTGGCTTTTTAAACATGATCCACAGATATCGTGGCTTTCCTTCCAGAACACCCAAATTCCACGTGTAAGTAGTTTGATTGAGTTTAACGTGTTGACATCTTCTTTTGAGGTATGATACACTGAGTGGTTTCTTTGAGTTAAGTCTTCGATTCAACATCTCTTCTGTTTTAAGATTAGGAGTATATTCACTGATATACCAACTCATCTCCTCAATTACAAATTTATTCTGTTCACCAAAAGCACTACCAACACCAAAAAGCAATCGATTTTCATTATCATTCCTCTGTAGTTGAAATCTAATTTTAAGACCATACAGAACTTTATCATGATCACAAAATCCAAATATACCTTTAAGAGGAACTGCCACAGTAAAACTATTTTCTGCTTTTGTATCATCATTATACATTCCTTTCCTTTGAGTATATCCAGGGTCTGTGTTTGTTCCTGTTGACATATCAGGAATAAAACCTTCGGCAGACCCCTTTCCCATTCTATCACTGAATGTATAGAGTGTAAATTTCATCATTTCAGATACAGCAGAGACATAATCAACCGCTTCAACTTCTTGTGTTTCAATATACAAACGCACACTATCAAACATTTTCCAGAAGAAATCATTTACAAGTGTAGCGTTTGTGTTATTCCCAGCTTTAGTGAATTTAAATTTACACAACAAGAAACTTTCGGAGAGATTCAAATAGGTTTGCTGATTATTTATTTCAAAACTTTTTGTACCATTCATATTCCAGTCTGTTCCAGTTATTGCATTTACCTTGAAGTAATCTTCTTTTTTAGTGGAGTTTGAGATAATAATAGTATCATCCAAATCATAGATACTATCAATTGCTTCCATACTTGTATTTATTTAGGAAAAAAGATGTTAAAACTTTTGAAACCCTGATCCAAGTATTTGAATTATTTTCTGTCGTTCTTGGGGGGACAACTGAGTTTTGCCTTTCTTAATTTCTTTTATTGCTTGTAATTTATGAGATTCCTTCTGAGCATCTTTTATACTCTTTACAGCACCTGCTACATTTCCCACAGCAGAAGCAGTTGAACCAATTAGATCTTTATGTTTAAGAATAGTTGAACAAATACCCATGAGAGTATCAATTATCCCATCTCCTCTAAATTGATGCCCAACACCCCTTTGTCTCTTAGGTTTATAGTATCCTCTACCAAGATACATACCTTCACCCTTGTAGTATGGGGAAAGGAACATCCCATCCCCTGTAATTATTTTATATTTTCCCAACTCGTGTTTCCTCACAATAACCATCGTATTTATTTATTGGAAAACTTCACGTAGGTGAATTCTGATGGATATAACTTCTCCATTAAAAGAAATCACACGATTATCTTGGTCGGTTATCCTAAAATTTACTCTGTGTATGGTTTTTCCTGACACAGGTAGATAAACCAAATTTTTGGGTTCCATATTGAATTTATAACCAACAGGTTATTTAATTTATTGTTGGATTTTTTCGAAATTCTATATTTTATCCTAAGTTCAGGTTTAATTTCAAGATAATCCATTATTTTATTTATGCAATATCTTGTGTTGATATTTCCCTGAAAATCACATCCATGAATAATATATAACAACAATCCTTTGAACATTTCTCTAATACGTTCAGTTTCTTCCCTTGTAAGGAAAGGTGTGTTCTCACCCTCGTACTTTACATTCATTTCTCTAATCAATCTTGTAAAGTAATTCATTTTTGGTGTAAATCTAAAAGAATTATTTTCCTTTTTATATTTTTGATTATCATTAATTAGAAGATAATCACAGAATATACATTGTTTATAGGCTTTTGACTCTGTGTTTAATCCCACTCTATCACATGCAGGACAATTCTCAAATTTGTCATATGGAGAATTATGGAATTCAAGAGGCTCAAAATCGAGTAAACTATTCATATTTATAAAGTAAAACTTTACCTAAACTGAAATTCATCTTCGATATCATCTTCGATACTTTCAGAATCATCTATACTTTCATAACTATCATTTGAACACAAACTCTCGGTGTCATAACTATCGTTTGAATGCAAACTCTCGTTATCATAATCACTCTCATAATCTTCAAAATCTTCAGTTGAATATTGGCTCAATTAATTAGTAGAAAAAACATTACCATAGATATCGATATACATTTTTTCATTAACAGATTCAACTGCTACATTCTTTATATTAAAGGTAATTTTAAAATGATCCTTAACTACAAGTGAACGAAATGTCATTTCACCTGATATATTAACATCCTTTATTTCATCAGGATTTATATCTTTAGGGTTGTTGAAAAAAATACAAATTTCTCCTTGCATATTACAGATGGTCTTATCTTTTCTTTCTAAAGCTTCATCCATAAGGTTTTTATTTTTTGATACCTTTTCTTGTTTCATTGCTTTTTCTAGTTTTGAATATATTGCCAGAAGGAGAGGAGAAACTTTTGTTAGAGATACCTTAATTGATGTTCTTCCAGGTATACTAAAAGCCCTTCCACTGAAGTAAATTGAAGAACTCATCATATCCACCATAATTGTTTTTATCCAATAGTTGTTATATTTATCTTTGTTCAATTTTACATCCTTGACATATTTCTCAGCATCTTTAACAAATGAAGAGATTGATTGAAACTTGTCTTTTGTGTCTTGAAACATTGTATTTATTAAGTGAAAAAGTTGGAGGATAAAATGGTTTTAAGCACAGATTCACCTGTAAAATAAACGAAATTTTCCTCAAGAAAATTTTAGTTTAAGCATAGATTCACCTGTAAAATAAACGAAATTTTCATCAAGAAAATTTTAGTTTAAGCACAGATTCACCTGTAAAATAAACGAAATTTTCACCAAGAAAATTTTCGTTTAAGCACAGATTCACCTGTAAAATAAACGAAATTTTCATCAAGAAAATTTTAGTTTAAGCACAGATTCACCTGTAAAATAAACGAAATTTTCATCAAGAAAATTTTAGTTCAAGCAAAGTTTTATTATATAAATATGGTGAATACAACATACTGCGATGTTTGTAATCACGAATATAAACATTATAGAAAACACCTCCGAACCAACAAACACACATTTAATCTATTTCACAAAATATCCCCTCTTGAGTTGGAAAGAAAACATTGTGATACCTGCTCAAAGGATGTTTTGAAGAGTAGTTATAATAGGCATCTTCAATCGCAAAAACACAAGAAAAATGAGTTTAAAGTAAAGGGAGACTATTATATTGAAAACACTGATGGGGCATTTAAAGGGCATATAAAAATAAGGATTTTTCAATTTGGAGAACCCGGTCCATAATCAATAGTTGAATCAATTGAAATAGTGAAACCTGATGTTGAAAAATTTATTAAAAAGACATTAAAAGAAATGAAAACTTTAAAGTTTTATATGGGAGTGAAAATGAATATGAAAAGACAATATGAAGAACAAACTCCTTATATGAGGACAGATCTTCATTTTATAACATCATTTCAAGATTTTTTGAATAGTGGGGTTTATGAAGAACTATCAAGACAAGAGGAGGATGTTGATAATACAGTGGTAGGAAGTGGATTCAACATTAAAAAAAATCATCTTTTGAGATATACACATTCTAAAATCAAACCCTCTTAAAGCTTCTTCTTATATTGAATTACCAAAAGAAATAAAACGAAAGAAGGCAGTTGTTAATATTAAGAATAATGATAATAAATGTTTTCTCTGGTCTGTTCTTGCTCACTTACATCCACCAAAATGTAATTCAGAAAGAGTAAAACAATATATGAAATATGAGAATACCTTGGACATTAAAGATTTTAATTTCCCAATGCCACTAACAGATATTCCTAAATTTGAGAAAAAGAATAATCTTTCTATTAATGTATATGGATTAACGGATACAAACAAAGTTCAAATATTAAAAATTTCAAACAACTATAAAAATGAAGAAACACACATTGATCTTTTATATTTTAGTGTTGGAAAGAATTCACATTACACATACATCAATAATTTATCAAGATTAATCTCTTCTCAGGTATTCAGAACAGCAAACAAAATATATCCTTGTAAGCGATGTCTTAATTCATTTCATACAAAAGAACGATTAGAACAACATTCAAAATATTGTAGTAATCATAAATCAGCTGTAATTACAATGCCTAAACCTGGTGAAAAGATTTCTTTTGAAGATTATAATAAATCTATCATGCACCCATTTGTGATATACGCTGATTTTGAATGTATCCTTAAAAAGATAAATACTGCTTCTCCTAATCCAAAAGAACCATATACAAATAAATATCAAAAACATATTCCTTGTGGTTTCTGTTATTATATCAAATCATCTGTTGGAGAAAAGTATAATAAACTTGAACAGTATAGTGGAAAAAATGCTTCACAAGAGTTTGTAAAACGATTAGAAAAGGATTGTATAAGACTTACTAAATTAATGAAAGAAACAAATGAACCGATGAAATTAACCATAGAAGAAAAATTAGAATTTAGAAAGAACAATATCTGTCATATTTGTGAGGAGGAAATTGAGGAGTCTAAAGTTAGGGATCATTGTCATCTTACTGGTAAATATAGAGGTCCCGCTCATTCCTGTTGTAATCTTAATTATAAATTACCTTCTTTTATTCCAGTCTTTCTTCACAACAGCGCCAACTATGATACACATCTATTTATAAATGAACTTTCAAAAACACCAGGGAATATTTCTGCCATAACAAACACAAGTCAAAAGTATATTTCATTTACAAAAATGATATTCACAAAACCTACAACTCGTATAAGGTTTCTTGATTCTTACAAGTTTATGGGAACGCCACCAGCCAACCTCGCATCAAATCGAAGCTCCACGGGCTCTTTTCCAAATCTTAATTCATTCTTTCCAAAAGAGGAAATTCTAACTAAAGAGGAAATTCAGATTAAAGAGAGAATTCAAAGTAAAGAGGAAATTCTAATTAATGAGGAAATGAATGAAGAAATTCTTAATGAAGATGAAATTCTAATTATACAGAAAATTCGAACAAAGAATGAAATTCTAACTAAAGAGGAAATTCTGATTATAGATGAAATTCTGATTAAAGAGGGAATTCTAACTAGAGAGGAAATTGAAACAAGGAATGAAATTCAAAGTAAAGAGAAAATTCTTACAAGTAAGGGAATTTATCCTTATGGTTATATGGATTCATTTATGAGATTTAAAGAAACACAACTTCCTTCAAAAGAAAGTTTCTATAATAACCTTTATGAAGAAGAGATAAGTGATAAGGAATATAAACACGCACAAGAAATTTGGAAAATATTTAAGATAAAGAACCTTGGAGAATATCATGATTTGTATCTAAAAACAGA
>NC_140974.1:28950826-28955826 GCF_056783735.1 Eptatretus burgeri | reverse complement strand
GTGGCCCAACGGGGCTTGAACTCGGAGTCACGAATGGAGTAGCTTGCTTCCAACGAGTTATGGACGACATCATCTCGGATGAAAACCTCAAAGACACTTTTGTTTACGTGGACAATGTCACGGTGTGCGGTAAGGATCGGGGGGAACATGATATGAATCTGGACAGATTCTTGAGCATTGCTAGAAAATATAATCTGACCCTCAACTACGAGAAATGCGTATTCTCGGCAAGGTCAATTGATCTTCTCGGCTACACAATAGCCGACGGCACGATTAAGCCCGATCCTGAACGATTGCGCCCACTTCGTGAGCTACCCCCACCAAAGGACCCTCAGACAATGCGTCGGGTGATCGGAATGTTCGCTTACTACGCTAGGTGGATCCCCCAATTCTCCGAGAAAATACATCCCCTTGTGCATTGCAAAAACTTCCCACCAGATGCCGCTGTTGCAAAAGCTTTCCACAGCCTCAAAGACGACATCAGTAATTCCATGGTATTATCGATCGACAGCTTGGTGCCGTTCATGGTGGAAACGGACGCTTCCGATCATGCGATCGCCGCGACGCTCAATCAGTCAGGACGACCCGTCGCGTTCTTCTCGAGAACTCTCTCTGGAAGCGAGCAGAGACACTCAGCAATTGAGAAGGAAGCGTACGCTATTGTCGAAGCCCTGCGTAAATGGAGACACTATTTACTGGGAAACCACTTCACACTCGTCACGGACCAGCGATCCGTTGCATTCATGTTTGATGGGAAAAATAACGGGAAAATTAAGAATGAAAAAATAATGAGATGGCGGATAGACCTAGCTTGCTATAGTTACGACATTGTTTACCGGCCCGGGAGGGAAAACCCTGCTGCAGATACCTTCTCTCGGGTCTACTGTTCGGCGACAATCAGTCGGGCTTTGCAAGACCTCCATGTGTCTCTGTGCCACCCGGGGGTAACCAGAATGGCACATTTAGTGCGCAGACAAAACCTTCCCTATTCTATCGAAGATATTAAACAAATGAATGCTTCATGCCCTGTTTGTGCTGAACTAAAACCCAGATTCTATGGCGCGGCATCTGGCAGGTTGATCAAGGCCACTTCTCCCTTTGAGAGACTAAATATCGACTTCAAAGGGCCCTTGCCAACCGAGACAGAACAACAGATACATACTCACTGTTGTTGATGAATACTCAAGGTTCCCTTTTGCATTTCCGTGCTCGGATATGACCTCGGGCACTGTCGTGAAATGTCTGTCTGACCTCTTCGCTATGTTTGGGAAACCTTCATACATACATTCAGACAGAGGGCCGTGTTTCATGTCGGCTGGGCTAAAACAGTTCCTATTAGAGCACGGCATAGCAACTAGTCGAACGACGGGTTACAACCCACAGGGAAATGGGCAGGTGGAACGATATCATGGAATCATTTGGAAAGCCGTAACTCTGGCGCTGAAATCGAGAGGACTGGGGCCCGAGCAGTGGGAGGTTACCCTTCTCGACGCTCTGAATTCCATACGCTCTTTGCTCTGTACGTCCACCAATGCAACTCCTCACGAACGAATGTTTACTCATTAGCGACGTTATGTTGATGGCCAAACGGCGCCCAACTGGCTCACCTATCCCGGAACAGTGTTCATGAAACGCCCGGTACAACAAAGCAAGTATGAACCCATGGTGGAGGAGGTCGAACTCATCGATGCTAATCCCGAGTATGCTCATGTCAGACTTCCTGATGGCAGGGAGACCACTGTGTCAGTTCGCCATTTGGCTCCCTCAGGTACTCCTTCTGCAGGTACACCACCATCTGGCACTCCTCCCTCTGACATTCCCTCCCCAGGTGTTCCCCCCCCCGCCCCCAGGAACTCCACCCGGGAATGGTGGCGATGGAGCTGCCGCGTTCCACCTGAGAGCGATCGAGGAGTCATCCCCGGTACGAGTCGAGGCTCACAAAGAGGATCGGAAGCCTCCCTCAAGTGAAACCGCCATTTACTCCCGGAGAGGTCGACGGATAAAATCCCCTCGCCGACTCGATCTGTAAAGGGGATTATCGGCATCCTCGATGCTCATGCTCCTATATGCTCATTATATCATATATCGATGCTCATTACCATGCTCCTACAACTCAAAATAATCCTCACTGCTTGGCATGTATGCTTCTGTAGTTTAAATAGTTCGCGCTGCTTGAAATGTATACTCCTATAGCGCTGAAGTAATCATGGTGCGTTAGTTGGGCCTCTAGTTACATTTTAAAGACGGGAAGAATGTGGTGAATTGAAGGTCGTGACGCGTGATCACATGTCGCGCGGCTCGTGCACGGGATAGATAAAGCCAAGTCTCCGCATGGTCGGGGTGATTGTCCCTGGGGCATTGTCATTTACGGCGGCGGTTCACCTGGTGCTCGTTGAATGGTGAGAATTGAGAGTATACTGGACTCCGTGCTTATGCTGATTTATTTTGCGGTGATCTACTGCACATGTATACATTGCTACATATGTACTCCTCGCTGCACCTGTATTCCCTGATGTGCCCGTAGAAGCGGCTTCAATCAAGTGGAATAAAGCCTACACTCTGAAGGTTTTTCTCTCGCTTTCATCTCAACCACCACCACCATTTTTTTATTTTCCACCACCATTTTTATTTTTCACCAGCAACATGTATTTCCTTCATCGCACATCCTATTCCCGTTTATGAAATAACTGAAGTAGCTCAATAATGTTAGTGGAGTGCTCGAGGATTAACAATATTTGATGTCTTCCCCTCTGGGGCCAATTTGGATAAAGCCTCCGATGATCCCACACGCAAGAAAGAAATGGTTTAATATTCGCAAGATAGAAATCAAACCCGATCGTGTTTATACACCGCACAGCGTTTAATTTTCGCAAGATAGAAATCAAACCCGATCGTGTTTATACACCGCACAGCATTTAATATTCGCAACATATAAATCAAACCCGATCGCGTTTATACACCGCACAGTGTTTAATATTCACAACATAGAAATCGAACCCGATCGTGTTTATACACCGCACAGTATTTAATATTCACAACATAGAAATCGAACCCGATCGTGTTTATACACCGCACAGCATTTAATATTCATGTGGTGAATTGATGGTCGTGACGCGCGATCACATGTCGCGCGGCTCGTGCACGGGATAGATAAAGCCAAGTCTCCGCACGGTCGGGGGGATTGTCCCTGGGTCATTGTCATTTACGGCGGCGGTCCACTTGGTGCTCGTTGAATGGTGAGAATTGAGAGTATACCTGACTCCGTGCTTATGCCGATTTATTTTGTGGTGATCAACTGCACGTGTATACATTGCTACATATGTACTCCTTGCTGCACCTGTATCCCCTGATGTGCCCGTAGAAGCGGCTTCAATCAAATGGAATAAAGCCTACACTCTGAAGGTTCTTCTCTCGCTTTCATTACAATTCACAACATAGAAATCGAACCCGATCGTGTTTATACACCACACAGTGTTTAATATCCACAACATAGAAATCGAACCCGATCGTGTTTATACACCGCACAGTGTTTAATATTCACAACATAGAAATCGAACCCAATCGTATTTATACACCGCACAGCGTTTATTATTCGCAACATATAAATCAATCCCGATCGTGTTTATACACCGCACAGCGCTTAATATTCACAACATAGAAATCGAACGCGATCGTGTTTATACACCGCACAGCGTTTAATATGCACAACATAGAAATCGAACCCAAACGTGTTTATTGAAGTCAATGCGAGGGAAAAACCCTCGGAGTATAAGGATTTATTTCACTTGATTGAAGCCTTCTCTACAAACACATAAAGGAATACATGTGCAGCAAGGAATACATGTGCAGTCGATCACCACAAAATAAATCAGCAATTAGCCAGCATAAGCACGGAGTCCGGTATACTCTCAATTCTCACCATTCAACGAGCACCAAGTGGACCGCCGCCGTAAATGACAATGCCCCAAGGACAATCCCACCGACCGCGCAGCATCTCGCTTTTATCTGTCCCGTGTGCGAGCTGCGTGACACGTGATCGCACGTCACCTCATCCTTTATTTCATCACATTTATACACCGCACAGCGTTTATTAATATTCGCAACATAGAAATCAAACCCGATCGTGTTTATACACCGCACAGCGTTTAATATTCGCAAGATAGAAATCAAACCCAATCGTGTTTATACACCGCACAGCATTTAATAGCGAACATAGTGAGCTTCATACTCAACGCGTGCACATGAGAGAATAGTAAACAACAACAACAACAACAACAACAACAACAACAACAAGACAATACCCTAGCAATTTAGAATCGGTGTCGTCGGCTATGACCCTTTTGCTTCCGGTTTTTGTCATGGGGAATGATGCGTCCCTGGAGATAAAGGCATCGTCGGAGACATGAAAGACGCAACTATCAGACATGGTGTATATTTCCTCTTCTGATTTTAATAAAGATAACTCCCACATCATCAAAAAATAACTTTTAATCCTGATTTATTATTACTGATTATTCTGATGGATATAATACTTATTATTATATCATTATACGGTATAATATACATACGGTCATTTTTGCAAGTGTGTCGAATGCATAAGTCATAATTCGGAAACCAGGAAGTCGAAAGTCATTGTCTTCAATTGACTGTAGTATTAATTTCTCATTCTCGAGCAAATTCCGTTGGTTCCATATCAATCGGCTGAACTTGAAAAATTAACGTTATGCAATCAGGTGATGACGTCATAATTCAGAAACCGGGAAGTCGAAAGTCATTGTCTTCAATTGACTGTAGCATTATTTTTTTCATTCTATTGCAAATGGCGTTGGCCCCATGTCAATCGGCTGAACTTGAAAAATTAATGTTACGAAATCAGGTGATGACGTCATAATTTGGAAACCGGAAGTCGGAAGTACAATTATTTTACATCGGGACACTCCTGGGTACATGTTCTGTCAGCATGTGAAGTTTGGTGAGGATCAGTCCAGTACATTTCGCGT
>NC_140974.1:28923326-28948326 GCF_056783735.1 Eptatretus burgeri | reverse complement strand
GCACTGTGTTTTCACTTTTATGTTTGCTTTTTGTGTAAATGGAATTGTGTTTTCTTTTTGTGTGCATTTGGTGGAATTGTATTTGTGTGCTTTCCGTTCGTCGCGAATAAATGTGCTTTATTGTTGAACTGTTCTCCCGCTTCGCCGTCTTTTCCTCCATTGAATCCCCATCTTGCTTCACGTAAAGGGTTGGTAGTGGGCTGAATACGCCCGATAGTAATCGAACCGTCGGGGTCGACGATAACACCGCTCGGTTATTCTGATAGTACGGAGCGGGTCGCTTAAGTGGCCCGTGTCCGAGAGTCGACCTGCGGCGAGGTGCGATCGCCCGGTCTACCCTCCGCGTGGGTACTTAGGTAGTTCGAATTTGGCGAGCAACCCTATCCCACGCGGGGGCTGATGGCTCGATCGCGGTGAGACCGAAAGGTCCACCCGTGACTGGTTCCCGGCGTTAGTCCGAGAGGGTCACGACTGGATTGTCCGTCCGGTGGGCGGCGTGCCGCGGTCGAGTTGCGTGGCCGTTGCACGCCGGTACGGCGCGAAAACCGCAACACTGGTGTCAGGAGTGGGATACAAATTCATCGCCCTCCTCGCGGCACTGGTATTGGAGAGCGGGACAACAGGCTCTCCTGTCTCCAGCGAAATTCACGGGAATCGGTCCAGGGGTGAGAGAAGCGACCCCCGATTCCCTCCAAATTACGAGCGAGCAAATTAACCCTTCACGAGAAGCAAGATGGCGTCTCAAGGCGAGCGGGAGCCGGGGGTATTAGAAATGGATGTAGAATGTGTAGGATCCATGGTCCAGGATGGAATCCCCGAGCAGGAAATGTTGATTGTGCAGGAACACGGACTCGCCCAACTGAACCCAGAACCTGAAATGGGTGCGGCAGCGGCCACAGTGTATGACACCTTCCCCCCCCCCTCTCCACCAAGACCCTTCTCCAACCCTTGCCGAAACGGCTCAGCTGAGTGCATCCAACATGGCCCAGCTATGCGCCATGCTGGCGGCAATGAACAAACAAATGAATGAAGTGAAAACGACGATGGATACAAATACAAATGAAATGAAAAACGAAATGAAAGGCATGAACGAAAAGATGGATACAAATACAAATGAAGTGAAAACGACGATGGATGCGAATACACAGCAAATGAGGGAAGAGATGAAAGAACTATGGGGTGAGACGCAGAACATGGGCCGATGCCTGCAGGCGGGCATGAAGGCCGTGAGCAGGGAACTTAAAATGGCGACTCCACGTGTCGGAACGAACGAGCTGGAAGGGGGTGCAACGGCTGACAGGCCCGCGGTGGAGGCGGGTGAAAAAATAATTCGTGGAACGTGTTGGGCGAGGGTCGTGACGATGACCGAAAGGGAAAAATTAAATGGGGAGACCAAAACGTGTGAGACGAGACACGAGGTGACGACAACAGAAATAATAGTTGAGACAAGGAAGGTAAAGGGTGAAGAGTTGGCAGAGACACGGGAGATGGGAACGATAGAGGGAAGACTACACGATGAAGACGGGGTAAGTGACGCGCACGCACACACGGAGGTAGTGGAGGACAATGGGGTTGAGCTCGCGGAGCGTGTTGGGACCCGGTGCGAGCACCTGGATGGCCTCCTCCAGGAACGAGGGGAAAGAGTATGCCCCCTTGAGGCGAGTCACGACCAGGTGAGTTCGGTCGTGCTTTGCGAGGTTGAGGGGACGAGTGCTGTGGACGGGTGCACGGAGAGCTTGGGTGGTGTAGAGGCCCCGGAGACCCTTGTGGGGATACGAATCCCCAGTGTAGTTGTCCCTGTGTGTGTGGTGCAAGGCGTGAGTGCGTCCCCGTGTGTGGAAGCGACCCCGTGTGTGAGTGGTGTGGTGGCGATGGTGCCAGAGTGCGTGCTTCCCAGCACGCCGGGTGTGGATGGGGCACCGTGTGTGAGTGAGGCCGTGTGTGTGAGTGAAACGGCCAGTATGAGTGAGGCACCACGTGTGAGTGGTGTGGTGGCGATGGTGCCGGAGTACGTGCTTCCCAGCACGCCGTGTGTGGATGAGGCACGGAGTGTGAGTGAGGTACCGCGGGTTAGTGCCCCCGCGTGTGTGGGTGAGGAACCGTGTGTGGAAGAGGCCGTGTGTGTGAGTGAAACGGCCAGTATGAGTGAGGAACCGCGGGTGAGTGCCCCCGCGTGTATGAGTGAGGGACGTTGTGTGGAAGAGACCGCGTGTGTGAGTGTCGCCGTGTGTATGAGTGAGGTACCGCGGGTGAGTGCCCCCGCGTGTATGAGTGAGGCACGGTGTGTGGATGAGGCACAGCGGTTGAGTGCCCTCGCGTGTGTGGGTGAGGCACCGCGGGTGAGTGCCCCCGCGCGAGTGAATAGAGCACCACGTGTGAGTAGTATGGTTTGTGTGAGTAGTGAGGCACGCGTGAGTGAACGGCCGTGTGCAAGGTCGCTGTGTGCCAGGGAGACCGTGTGTGTGAGAGCGGTATGTGAGGAGATGTCGGTTGGCATGCGGGGCACGCAGCGCGTCTCCGGTGTGAATGTGATGGAGTGGACTGTGAGCGTCGTAACGCAGGTGTGCGTGGGTTGAATGGCGGCACGACGAAGGCGACATGAGAAGAGAAAGCCGAGTAGCGGCTGTAGTTGTTTCGCGGACCGTGCCGGGTTCACCCAGCAGTGAGCACGCGGTTCGTGCTGTGCAGCGCACGAGACCACCACGTGCTCGCTTGCGAGTGAAGTCCCGGTCCGGAAACGCACGCGGTGGATTTGCCGATCCCGCGGACGGACAAAGTTAGGCAGGTAAATGGATTTGGACCGGACGGGTTCTCCACGCGATCGTGTGTGTTAAGCTCCAACGGGAAAAGCACATGTGTTCGCGTGGGGAACCCCTCGAGACGTGTGGCTTGTGTTTTTTTTTTGCGCACGGTGACGTCATGGCTGCACGTGTGGTTGGAATCCGGCAGGAGGGGTATCTCTGCCGGATGGTCCCGTCCAAGGAGGGACGAGGAACACGTGCAGCTGCATGACGTCACGGGCAGGTGCAAAGTGCGCGAGCTCTGAGTTGCCGCGCTGGCGCTGCGCATGTAGAAAAAAAAAAAAAAGAACAAGCCTCACTTTCGGGTGCAAAGGATTCCTGGGCAAGGGGTGAAAGACCCCCTTACCGGGGCACAGGATGGAAACTAGTTAGGGGGAAGGGTTAGCTTAGTTAGACCGACTTCATGGGGCAGGGGTAAGTCCTCATGGAGTCCGTGGAATGGATTAGTTAGAGGGATTTAGATGAGCTTTAGGTTGGAAAATGGGAAATGATTTTTGATGATTTGGAGACCGTGACAGACAGTGAGTGTGTAGGGTTGACGTAGTTTAGCTACGTAGGTTAAAAGGAACGTGCTTTAGTGTAAGGGACGACGTGGGAGCACGAGTTCGTTAGGGGAGGTAGTGAGAAGGATGGCAGAGTTCAGCGGTGTGTGTGTTGAAGAGTTGGTGAGTTGTGAGGTGAGTACTTGTTGAGTGAGTGAGGCCAGCGGGTCTGTGTGAGTGGAGTGAATGGGGAATGCATGGTGCGATGAGTGATTGGGGGGAGGAGTGACTCCCGCCCAAGGGACCCGAGTCAGAGTAAAGTGAGTTAGCTGGGTTAGTCAAATTGAAAAATGGAGGTCGTTTTTGCTGTTGGTGGGAAAGTAGGCTCGAGACCCATTTGGAGGGGGTGCAGGAGCCCTGTTGACGGGCTTGGGAGCGTGGCTACGAAGGTGAGTATCGCTGAGTGGGTACCCGGGCACCAGGCTAGTCGGCCGCGGTAGGCCATGGGCCCATGGGGGCCGGGATAGAGTAGTGGGCACGGGTGCGCCTGCTTGGTGCGGGGCCGGGGCGCCATGGCCGCGTGGGCAGTGTTGTGGGCACGGGTGACCCTCGGAAAGGGGCCGGGAGGCCGGCCTGCCACGTGTGCATTTCAGGGGAGGTGCCATGGGGGCACTCCCCGGTGTTAGGGAAGCTGGTAGGCTCGGAGGCAGTGTAGTGCCCGGGGTGCCATAGCGGGAGATTCGGCAGAGGGTCGTGCCTGCCAAAGGGAGCCACGTGTCCCAGCCAGGAGACCGTGTGAGGGCACGGAGAGAAAATTGGGGGGAGGCCCGAAATTGTGAGGACACCAACACAGGCGACGGGAATCTGGGTTGTTAGAACCAATAGTTTAAGCGAGAGGCGCTTGTTGAAAGCCCCGGGGTAGTTTAACTGTTAAATGGTTAGGGTAGATTAGGAGATGTACCCCCTCCGCACCATCCATCCCCTCGCTCTCGTTGTGGGCCGCTGGACCCACTTTGGGTTAAGATCGCCGAACTCTGGGGAGGCCATTCTGAGCTTCGCTGGGCCTCGACACAGGACGTTAGCTCTCCTTATTCCCCTCCGGGAAGGGAACGTAGGGGTTGGGAGTAGGCTAGGTGACAGAATAGGTTAGCCGAACAAGGACGATAAAGGGGGTTAGGGGACGATTTATAGTGGGGAAGTAAAAATAAAAACAAAAAAAAAAAGAAAAAAATTAAGTTGGGGCTAAATTGGGGTTTGACAAATTAAGGGAGTGGGTATGTACAGTGACAGGCAAAGGCGATAGGTTGGGAGGGAGACAGGTAGGTAGGTCCGAGCCCGCCCTCCAAGTGGCCAGCACCACCGCACTCCCTCCACCAACCTCCACTGAACGGCAAGAGCTGGCCAACTTCATCGGCTGGCCGTGTTTTGCTTCAAGGCGGAGGCCGGCCAACTTCATCGGCAGCTGTTGTTTTGCTGCAAGGCCTGTGCCATCGGCTGGCCGTGTTTGCTTCAAGGCCTGTGCCGGCCAGTTCATCTGCTGGCTGTTTTTCTTCAAGGCCTGTGCCGGCCAGTTCATCTGCCGGCTGTGTTTGCCTGCAGCGGCCTTCTTCTGCGGGCTGTGTTTGCCTGCTGCCTTTGCCATGCCATGCCCACTGCCCCTGTTCACCAGCCCCCGTTCAATTTTTGCTTTGCCCCCCCTGTTCATTTCCATGTGCGCCAGGATCAAGGCAACAGTTTGCAAGCTGCGAGAACTGCCCTGTTGGCAGCTACAACACGGGCCTGCAGTGGCGGCCCGTGCACCGTGTTTGTGTCCATGCGTCCATTCGTTGTGTTCATTGCGTGTGCCACTTGAGCTGGCACGGAGACTGCGTTGTGCAGCCCATGCACCGTTGTGGTTCACTGCGTTCAGTTCAAAGGGAAGGCCTTGGACTGCGTGTGAGGCAGCCAGCCACGTTCCCTGTCACCTGCATTGTTTGAGCCAGAGACTGCATGCGGGCAGCCTGGCTCCCTGCTAACTGCTTTCTTTTGCAGAGTTCATTGATCCTGGGCCATGGTTTAGTGTAAAATTTGTAAGTTAAGGTTAAGATGTACTGTACATATGAGTGCGCCCCGGCATGTATGTCTTAGCGCCGGCAATTTTATTTAAGTCGTCCGTGTGAGTGAGTTTGTTTAGATAGTTACGCAGCCCTCAGGTTATTTATTTTGGGGACACGAATACCATGAATGTCGCACTCAGGGATCCGTAGGTAAAATGTACTAGGGGAAAACTACACATGATGGCACACGAAAATTTGACGACTCGGGACGAGTCTGTAAAAAGGGAAGGGGGTAGTGTTGTGGTTACCAGATTCGCAAACCACCATTCAGGTCCCTTAGGTGAGGTATCTCGGTAAGTGCATGTGTAGTTAGGCCCAAACCCGTTGTCTAGTGGGAATACATGTCATTTATGCGAGCTGCGACTCTTCAGGATAGCCGTTTTTCTTTTACTATCTTTATTTTGGACCAACCGCCATGATCACAACTACAACCACAACCACCGCTTCACCACAACCGCCACGACCTTCACGCACACCTCACAACCGTAGCATCGCCACCGTTCTTGCCCCGCTGTGGGTACCGGTGTTGGACTCATGCAGAACGCGCGTCGAACAGCGTGTACAAAATCACGGATTTTGTGCTTCAAAAACGACACACGCCCACTTTTTGCCGTCCAATCGGTGAGCGAGGGGCGATTTGGCCCCGCCTCCAGAACGATCGATATATGCAAATTTGTGGATCAAAAAGCCTTCACGCCCACTTTTTCTCGGGCCAATGGGGAGCGAGGTGAAAGGTCAAAGGGAGGGGGTCAAAGGCGAAGTTACGGGGGGATAAAAGGACGGTGTTCGTCAGTCAGAAGAGAGTCGCACACCAGAACGAGAGAGTCAGCAGAACGGGGTCGGAGAGTCAAGAAGAGGAGAGTCGGAAGCAGAGGGTCAAGACTTCGCGGGCGGTGGAGCTGCTCGTCGTGTGCGTTGGAGTCGGAACGGAGGGGACGGAGCTGTGGAAAGGCGGCGACACCAGACGAGGGGGTGCTCGCGTCGTGCAGGAAGCTGCACCCGAGGGAGGCCGACAGCGCGACCTGGCCGAGGTGGAGACGCTCGTCGCATATAATAAAGATCCTCTATACCCCGAGCATCAGCAACCCCCTCCTGTTTCCCCCCGCGCTGAGATAGTGCGACCAAGGGGAGCCCGTTCCCCACCCCTGCCAGGCACTGTCCCACGAGGCCCGCGGGTTGCGGGGCCATCGCCGCTCCGCGTCTCATCACCAGACGGGTAGGCCCGACCCGGTCTCGGCCTCAGGCCTGCCCCATTCTTGGGGGATTTCTTTTCCTTGGTTTTGGGTATGTGTTGTCGGCGCCGTCTGTGAAGTAGAATTGTATAAGTGTTGCCGTGTGCTCGGTAGTCGGTATTAGCTCTGCACTGTGTTTTCACTTTTATGTTTGCTTTTTGTGTAAATGGAATTGTGTTTCTTTTTTTGTGCATTTGGTGGAATTGTATTTGTGTGTGCTTTCCGTTCGTCGCGAATAAATGTGCTTTATTGTTGAACTGTTCTCCCGCTTCGCTTCGTCTTTTCCTCCATTGAATCCCCATCTTGCTTCACGTAAAGGGTTGGTAGTGGGCTGAATACGCCCGATAATTAATCGAACCGTCGAGGTCGACGATAACACCGCTCGGTTATTCTGATAGTACGGACACGGGTCGGCAGAAGTGGCCCGTGTCCGAAGTCGACCTGCGGCGAGGTGCGATCGCCCGGTCTACCCTCCGCGTGGGTACTTAGGTAGTTCGAATTTGGCGAGCAACCCTATCCCACGCGGGGGCTGATTGGCTCGATCGCGGTGAGACCGAAAGGTCCACCCGTGACTGGTTCCCGGCGTTAGTCCGAGAGGGTCACGACTGGATTGTCCGTCCGGTGGGCGACGTGCCGCGATTCGAGTTACGTGGCCGTCGCACGCCGGCGGGCGCGAAAACCGCAACAATATATATATATATATATATATATATATATATATATATATATATATATATATATATATATATATATATATATATATATATATATATATATATATATATGAAGACCACAAGGGGAAAACCAGAGATGTCACTTTTTATAAATTTCAGGGTTATTGTACCTGCCAATAGTTGGCAACATAAGGTTTCCTCTCACAATATTACTTTAACAAATAACCAGAGATGTCACATAATTTATATGGTATAAAGTTTAGCCATGCAATGAAAAAACAAGTGTTGTCAAAGTTGAACAAGTTGAAACCCAGAGTTGTCAGTACTTTACTCTCCCTTTCATTCATGTTAACTGTTCGACCATAATATTCAGAGTTGAGAAACTAAAAATGAAAGGTTGTAAAACTTTCACAGCATAAACTCTGAGCACAACAATGGTCTATTTGGTTATATCATGGGCTCCGTAGTTGGTGCATATCGTGGTTCAAGCCTGGTCAAACCTTTATTGTGACTTTTATGGGACCCACGCCATGGCTTAATGGTTAGCGCGTCTGAGTACCCATCCTCATTTGATGTACCCACCGCCCAATCAACCTGCTTAGCTATATGAGGGAGTCACATCAGGTGACTTCGGCTATTGCGGGGGTGGTTTATCCTTGGTTTCCTCCCGGTTTTCCATTATATTAAGTAGCACGGAGTAAGAAATGGAGAATCCGTCGTCATATAAGCGAAATACCCTTGAGTCATATAAGCGAAACACCAATCAAACAAAAAAACAATGACCATTTAATGTTGAAATAAATAATCTGTGATCACCAAAGTCATGTAATATATGCTAATAGCCAAGAAGCATGAATTTGCTACACATCCTGGGTTAAAATTGCATGGCAATTATTAATCAAGGGAATAACCAGTGATGTCAGTTTGCAACATTGATTCGTTCTTTGCTCTTAAATTAAATAACACAGAAGCTTGGCAAATGCTACATGCTTAATTTGATCGGCCAATGATCACTCTTCCTTTTACTGGAAAAGAAATCTATATGACAGTTATTAAACAGTCCACCAAAGTCTTGAAACTTTGTTTTTCAGTTTCTTCAAAATTGACTTATCCGGACATCTCTGGTTTTCCCCTTGTGGTCTTCATATATATGTATATATGTATATATATATATATATATATATATATATATATATATATATATATATATATATATATATATATATATACATATAAATATATATTTGTATATATATATATATATATATATATATATATATTTGTATATATATATATATATATATATATATATATATATATATATATATATATATATATATATATATATATATATATATATATATATATATATATATATATATATATATATATATATATATAAATATATATATATTGTTGTTCGTCTTTCGGCTGCTCCCGTTAGGGGTCGCCACAGCGGATCATCCGTTATGATCCGCATACTGATTTGGCATAGGTTTTACGCCGGATGCCCTTCCTGACGCAACCCTGGTCGCCTCTTACGACACAGGGATAAGGATTGGGTTTCGCCATGATTCCGGGCTGCCCTATATCCTCTCATGGCGCTGCCCAGTGCAGAGCTCCCGTCTTCAAGCGATCCTCCAACCCAAGCCTCCGAGTAGCCGGATTACAGGCGCACGCCACTACGCCCGGTCATATAAATATATATATATATATATATATATATATATATATATATATATATATATATATATATATATATATATATATATATATATATATATATGTATGTATATATACAGGGTGTCCCAAAAAAATGTACTCACTCTTTAAATGATAATAAATGCGTTGTTTATTGACTTAGAAACAAGATTAATGGTTAAATGTACAAATGAATAAATGCATGTTTACAAATGTTCAAACTGACGACCATCACGTTGCAAACACAGCCGATAACGCAGACCAATGTATTCAACAGCGTTACGAACCATTTAATTTGGAACTGCAAGACATTGTCTTTCAATTTCCTCGTTCAGCTCATCGACTGTTGCTGGTTTTGAGCCATAAACCTTATCTTTGAGATATCCCCATAAAAAGAAGTCCATTGGAGTGAGGTCTGGGGAATGTGCAGGGAATTCAACACTACCTATTCGCCAAATCCATCTGTTCGGAAAAGTTGCTTCGAGATAGGCCCTTACATCACGGTGGTAGTGGGGTGGTGCTCCATCTTGCTGAAAGTAAATCTCTGTCACCAAATATCTCTTCGACACATGGACCGACGGATTCCTGCAGCAAGTTTAAGTAAACATCCCCAGTGACAGTTTGGTCAAAAAAGAATGGCTCTAGGATGACCAATGCTGATATCCACACCACACAGAAACCCCTGGTAAGGTTAAATGGTGTTCCATAGTAACATGCGGATTTTCAGGATCCCAGTCGGTGCAATTGTGTCGGATAATTGAGCCATTTAACTTGAAGCTGGCCTCATCGCTCCAAACAATTTTGGATGGAAATGTTGCATCTTCTTTGCATTTGCCCAGGTACCACTCACAAAATTCAGCTCTCCGGTGAGGATCGTGTTCATTTAGAGTGTGGATTAATTTTGGAATGCAACTTTTCCAATTAATTCGCTTCAAAATGCGATGGGCGCTTGATTTTGGGATTCCTGTCTCACGAGCTATTTGTTGTACAGATTTCCGTGGGGATCGGTGGAGGGTTTCCAGCAATTTATTTTCCTTTGTGGGGTTGGTTGATGACCGTGGTCTTCCTGAACGCTCCTTGTGGATATCATTCACAGTTCCATCTATTTCAAACTTCTCTCGGATGCGAGCAATGGTGCGTCGCGTTGGTGGATCTTTGTGAAAATATCTTCTAAATTGTCTTTGCACTTCCATGATGTTTTCGTGCTTCCAGTAGCACTTTATGATAAATTTTCTTTCTTCAAAACCAAGTATGCCTGGTGTTGGCTCAGTGGTTAGGGTGGCGGCTTGGGATCCGAGGGTCCTGAGTTCAAGCTTCGTTGCCCGCTGAATAAATTCACCAGGGGGTTGACTCAGCCTGCCATCCTTCCGAGGTCGGCAAAATGAGTACCAGCTTGCTGGGATGACCGAGTCATTCAAGTATCCTGCGTCAGAGTGGCGACCTGTCCAGGATTGTGCCCAATAGCCAAGGAGACTGCTTCGGCAGCACCAACGCTCTGTACAGAGTATGGTCCCAATGGACCTAAAACCGAGTCGTACTTCTGCCATTATTATAGTCAATTTGATCTGAAAATAAATGAAAAATTCAATGAGTCATGAGGAGCCAAAATGTGAGTACATTTTTTTGGGACACCCTGTATATGTACGTATGTGTGTATATATATATATATATATATATATATATATATATATATATATATATGTATGTATGTATATATATATATATATATACATATATATATATATATATATATATATATATATATATATATATATATATATATATATATATTTTTACGAATTTGGAATTCGATTGCACACAACATACAGATCCCATTAGTCAGCTATGTCGATAAGTGCTTGTTCCCTAGATAGCTCACCTTCCATTGTTTAAATGTTCAGAAATTGATTCGATGCGCTGCGGATCGATTTAATAGTTAGGGAACGAACAATGGAGACATCCCTCCCCCTCTTCTGCGAAGAGGAAAACCCTGCCATCCCGTGACTCATGATGTCAACAACTCCCTCCTACCCGTGGCTAAGCGGGGGGGGGGGGTGGATCACGAGAGCATGAGTCATGCCAGGCGTGGAGGAGGGGGGCGGAGAAGGATAAGGACGAGATCCTTTCTTTGTTCTTGGAGAAAGCTTTTTGCTTCGGCAGAGAGTAGTCGTTCAGCAGACCTTCGGGTCCTGTTTGGCTTGGGTTAGGGTTGAGGCCTTCGGAAGCATTTTTCTTCGGCTGGCTCAGTCAGCTTCGGCTGAGGCCTGACTCGGGAGGAGGCTTTTTGGAGGCTTTTTGCTTTGGTGGTTTAGTGAGCTTCGGCTTCTGTTTGGCTCGGGAGAGCTTTTTGCTTCGAGCTGCTTTGTTTTGGAAGGAAGTTGAGCCGGTTGCTTGGCTCGAGCTGCGAATGGTGGCTTCTTCTTCTTCTTCTTGGTTTGTGGAGCTCTTTGTTCTCCATTTTGGGTCCCGGCTTGGTGTGACTCATCGACCTCTTCTTGGAGGTGGTTCCTCGGAGAAGCGACGCAGCGACGGGAAGGATTGGTGCCTTGTCTCACCAGCACATGTTGAGAAGCACGGGAATTGGTTCCTCGGGGAAGCGACGCATCGACGGGAAGGATCGGCGCCTCGTCTCACCAGCACGTGTGGAGAAGCGTGGGAGGATTCGTGGGAGCTCGGGAAGGATCGCGGCTCGGCGATTCGATCCAGGTCGCTCTCGCTGGAGCCCGGGTCCGAACAACTTGAAGACCACACGAGGTGGAGAGGTTCGGGATAGGTTCTGGGTTTCAGCTCACCTGTCCTCCGAGCTGGAGCTCGTTATTAAAGGCCTCTGCCACCATTTCTTGGGTGTGTGTGTGTGTGTGTGTGTGTGTGTGTGTGTGTGTGTGTGCGCGTACGTGTGTCCGTGGGCCCGTGTAATAAGTAGGAACTGCTGTTAAGTGCAAGTGACTGCACATAATAACTAGACAGTTGTAGTTCTTTTGTCGTGCTTTTGTTGCATGTATAATTGCATACGTGTTTTGCCTTGTTTTATTGCATACGTACTTTATTATAATAAATGCCTTTGTGTGAATGTAAACCTGTTCGTTGCATCCATTCCCTCATTGAACTGCCCCATCTTGCACTCGGAATATAGTTGGTTTTTAAATAGCTGATAAATAGAATCAGGTCCGGCGAGGTCTGGCGATAATACCCGCTCGGTTATCCCAGAACGGAACGGAACGCTTAAGCGGTTCGTGTCCAAGCAGGCCTTCGCCGAGGTACGGTTCCTCAGTAGGTTACCCGCGCGGGTACTTACGTGTGTCGATATTCGGCGATTGACCCTATTTCGCGCGGGTAGAATACGGACTGGGCCATGGTGGGATTAAAAACCCACCCATGACTGGTTTCTGGTGTTGTTCCAGAAAGTCATTACTGGATTGTTCGTTCGGTCGGCGAAGCGACCGCTATTGGTTCGACGCGGTCGTTCGCACGCTGACGGGCGGGATATCTACAACACTGGTGTCAGCGAGCGGGAAACAGATTCATTCCCCTCCAAACTAAATTAACGGGAATCGGACCAAGGGTGTGTAGAGTGACCCTCCGTTCCCATTAAATTCCGGGCTTTCAATTTTTTTCATTACCGTTATGTAAGATGGCGGTTCAAGGCGAACGGGAGCAGGGGGTAATGGATTTCGAAATGTTAGAATCCATGGTCCAGGACGAGATTCCCGTGCAGGACATGCTCAATATGCAGGTTGAACATCCCCCACAAATGAACCCCGAACCCGAAATGGGCGCGGTGGCGGCCGCGGTGTATGACACCTCCCTCCCCTCTTCCGTCAAAATCCCTCCCCGCTCCCCAGCGAAACCGCGCCCGACAATGGCGGATCGGTCCGGCTCGAGCCATCGGCCATCGCACAAATGGTGGAGATGATCACACAAGAAATGAAGAAAAATGGCGCGATTTTATGGGTTGTATGGATGCGCACACGAAGGCATTCAGGAGCGATATGCAAAGCCTGCAGGCGGGCATCATGGCATTTGCGTGCAACGAAACGCGGAAGACGGAGCTCAAAATGGCGGCGCCACGTGCTGGAGCGAGCGAGCTGAGGGGGAGTGCGGACTGTCTCGGTCCCGCGGTGGAGGACAAAATAATACGGGAGACGTGTTGGACGAGACTCGTAACGGCAGAGAGAGTGACGGTGAGGGAGAGGGAAAAATTAAAAGGGGAGACCGAAACGTGTAAGACGAGACACGAGGTGACGACGGCAGAAATTATAGTGGAGACGAAGGAAACGAACAAGTTGACGGAAACGCAAATAGTCACGGAAACAGAGACACGGGAGATAGAGGATGAATTGGACGGGGTGGAAGAAACTAAAAACGAACACACACACACACACACACACACACACACACACACACACACACACACACACACACACACACACACACACACACACACACACACACACACACACACACACACACACACACACGTAGTGGAGGACAATGGGGGTGAGCTGGTGGAATGTATTGGGACCAGATGCAAGCAGCAGGATGGCCTCCTTCAGGAACGAGGGGAGGGACTGTGCCCCCTTGAGGCGGATCGCGACGAGGAGAGTCCGGTCGAGCCTTGCGAGGTAGAGGGGGCGAGTGCTACGAATGGGTACACGTGGAGCTTGGGGGGTTTGGAGACCCCGCGAGCGCTTGAGGTAGCGCAAATCCACTGCGTGGTCATCATGGTGTGTGTGGTTACGAGTGTGAGTGAAAAGGAATGCTTGAGTGAAAAACGAGGTGTGGATGAAACACCGTATGTGAGAGAGACCGCGTGTGTGAGGTGGCGGTTAGCATGCGGGAGACCGCAACCGCATGTCCTAGTGTAATGGCGAGGTGTGTAAGTGTCGTGGCACGCAGGAGTGTGCGCGTTGAATGGCGACGACGACTGCGACAGATGAGGGACAAAAGCCGGGTAGCGGCTGCAGCTGCATTGGGGACCGTGCCGTGCAACGCACAAGGCCGCCACGTGCGCGCCTGCGGGAGTGAAGCCCGGTCCGTAAACGCACGCGGTGAATTAGCTGATCCCACGGATGGACAGAAGGTAGGCTGGATAATGGATTTGGACCGGATGGGTTCTCCAGGTGGGCATGTGTGTGAAGCTCCGACGAGCAGAGCACATGTGTTCGCGTGGGGAACCCCTCGAAACGCGAGGCTTGTTTTTGATGTGCAGGGTGACGTCGTGGCTGCAGGGTTGGAATCCGGCAGAAGGGAAATCCCTGCCGAATGGTACCATCCGAGGAGGGACGAGATGCGCGAACAGCTGCCATGACGTCATGGGGAAAGCAGCGCAGGTTGCGAGTTGCCACGCTGGTTCATGCATGAAAAAAAATGCGAGCCTCGCTTCGGGTGAACAGGATTCCCTGGGCAAGGGGTGGAAGACCCCCCCAGTCAGAGGGCACAGAAACTACGAGTTAGGGGGATGGGTTATCGATAGTTAGACCGGCTTCATGGGGCAGGGACAAGGCCTCATGGAGCCCGTGGAATGGATTAGTTAGAGGGATTTTAGTTCAGATTTAGGAAATGGGAATTTTTGGATTTTCGGAGACATGGACAGACATGGAAATGTGTAGAGGAGACGGAGCTTAGCTACGTAGAGTAAATGGAACGTGCATGAGAATAAGGAATGACGAGGGAGCACGAGTTAGTCAGGGGATTTAGTTAGAGGATGGCAGTATAGAGTGTTGGTGTGAGTTGTGAAATGGAAAGTGTGTGAGGAATGAGTGTGGGACAGCAGGCCCAAGTGTGTGAGTGGAGCCAATGTGGTATGCATGGTGCGATGACTGATTGGGGGGAGGAGTGATTCCCACCCAAGTGACCCCGGGGTCAGTTTAATGTTAGTGGGTAGTTGAATTTACGAACAGGAGGTCGATTTGTTGGCGTCGAGAGAAGGCACGAAACGCGTTTGGAGGGGTGCAGGAGTTCATGGACTGGCTGGGAGCGTGGCTGTGGAAAGGTGAGTTTTGTTTCGTGGCCACCCCAGGCACCGGACTAGTCGGCCAGAGTAGGCCAAGGGCCCAAGAGGGGCCGGGATAGTGTAGTGGGCACAGGCAACCCGTCGGAAACTGGACCCGTAGCACCAGAATGCGACGGGGCAGTGTAGTGGGCACGGGCGACCCTCAGAAAGGGACCCGGGGCATCAACACGCCACGTGGGCATCGGAGGGGGGCAATGCCAGAGAGGGCAACCCCCCGCATTGTAGGGAGCAGCTAGGCTCGGAGGCAGCCTGCGGGCCTGGGGGTGCCATGGTTCGTGTTCGGCAGAGGGGGAGTTCCTGCCAGTTGAGCCATGCTGCCCAGCCAGGAAATTGTGGGAGGGCACTAATGAAAATTTGAGGACAAGGCCCAAATTTATAATGGACACCAACACAGGCGACGGGAATCATGGTTTTTAGAACCGATAGTTTAAAGGTGTCAGGCGTTTTTGGAAAGCCCCGGGATACTTTCAGGTTAATGAATGTAAGGATAGTTAGGAGATGTACCCCTTTGCACCATCCATCCCTTCTCTCGTTGTAGGCCACTGGACTCACCTTGGTGGATCGCTGAACTCTGAGGAGGCCATTCTGAGGCTTTGTTGGGCCTCGAGACAGGACGCTAGTTTCTCCCTATTCCCCTCCAGAGATGGAACGTAGGGGTTGGGAGTAGGCTACGTTGACAGGATAGGTTAGCCAGACAAAGACGATAAAGGGGCTTAGGGAGACAATTATAAAAGGGAAATAAAAATAATAAAAATAAAGAGGGGATAAATTTTGTTGTGTTTTGTGGCAAATTAAGGGAGTGGGTATGTACAGAGACAGGCAAAGGCGATAGAGTGGGGAGAAACAGTAGGCTCGGTCCGAGCCCGCCTTCAGAGCGGCCGGCACAACCGCACTCCCTCCAGACCTGATAGAACCACACCAGAGGCCGGCCAGCTTCATCTGCCAGCCTATTGTGCTGCAGCCGCCTGTTCTGCATGGACTTGCCTTGCCATGCCTCGTTTGCCTGCCTCTGCCATGACCCCATGCCTGCTAGCCCTTGTTTGCGTTTGCCCCTGTGTCCATCCATCACCATGTGCGCCAGGACCATCCAGTTTTGCACAGACTGCCCTGCAGGCAGTCCATGCATCCATCGTGCTCATTTGTGTTTTGCGACCTTCTCCATCCACTCCCCTGCACCAATGACTTTGTAATGACGTTTACCTTTTCCCTTTCACAGATCACAGGTCCTGGGCCATGGTTAAGTATTGGATAAGTGGAGTGAAAATTGTAAATACGTGGAACCTCACCTGCATGTTTGTTTTAGCGCCGGCAATTTTAGTTAAGTTGTCCGAATGAGTCTGAGAGTTTGTTTAGTTAGTTATGCAGCGCATTAGGTTATTTATTTTTGGGACACGTATAAAGAAATATCGCACTCAGGGATCCGAAGGTAGAACGTACTAGGGAAAAACTTACGCATGCTGGTCACACGAAAATTTGACGACTCGGGACGAGTCTGTAAAAAGGGGAGGGGTAGTGCTACGAATTTGGAATTCGATTGCACACAACATACAGGTCCCTTTAGTCAGCTATGTTGATAAGTGCTTGTTCCCTAGATAGCTCACCTTCCATTGTTTAAATGTTCAGAAATGGATTAGATGCGCTGCGGATCGATTTAATAGTTAGGGAACGAACAATGGAGACATCCCTCCCCCTCTTCTGCGAAGAGGAAAACCCTGCCGTCCCGTGACTCATGATGTCAACAACTCCCTCCCACCCGTGGCTGAGCGGGGGGATCACGAGGGCATGAGTCATGCCGGGCGTGGAGGAGGGGGGGGCGGAGAAGGATAAGGACAAGATCCTTTCTTTGTTCTTGGAGTAAGCTTTTTGCTTCGGCAGAGAGTAGTCGTTCAGCAGACCTTCGGGTCCTGTTTGGCTTGGGTTAGGGTTGAGGCCTTCGGAAGTTTTTGCTTCGGCTTGCTCAGTGAGCTTCGGCTGAGGCCTGGCTCTGGAGGAGGCTTTTTGGAGGCTTTTTGCTTTGGTGGTTCAGTGAGCTTCGGCTTCTATTTGGCTCAGGAGAGCTTTTTGCTTCGAGCTGCTTTGTTTTGGAAGGAAGTTGAGCCGGTTGCTTGGCTCGAGCTGCGAATGGTGGCTTCTTCTTCTTCTTCTTCTTGGTTTGTGGAGCTCTTTGTTCTCCATTTTGGTTCCCGGCTTGGAGCGACTAATCGACCTCTTCTTGGAGGTGGTTCCTTGGGGAAGCGACGCATCGACTGGAAAGATTGGCGCGTCATCTCACCAGCACGTGTTGAGAAGTGCGGGAGGTGTTTCCTCGGGGAAGCAACGCATCGACGTGAAGGATCGGCACCTTGTCTCACCAGCACATGTTGAGAAGCGCGGGAGGTGGTTCCTCGGGGAAGTGACGCATCGACGGGAAGGATCAGCGCCTTGTCTCACCAGCACGTGTTGAGAAGCGCGGGAGGATTCGCGGGAGCTCGGGAAGGATTGCGGCTCGGCGATTGGATCCAGCTCTCTCTCGCTGGAGCCTGGGTCCGAACAACTTGAAGAACACATGAGGTGGAGAGGTTCGAGATAGGTTCTGGGTTTCAGCTCACCTGTCCTCCGAGCTGGAGATCATTATTAAATGCCTCTGCCACCATTTCTTGGGTGTGTGTGTGTGCATACGTGTGTCCGTGGGCCCGTCTAATAAGTAGGAACTGCTGTTAAGGGCAAGTTACTGTACATAATAAGTAGACGGTTGTAGTTCTTTTGTCGTGCTTTTGTTGCTTGTATAATTGCATCCGTGTTTTGCCTTGTTTAAATGCATACGTGATTTATTCTAATAAATGTCCTTGTGTGAATGTAAACCTGTTCGTTGCGTCCATTCCCTCATTGAACTGCCCCATCTTGCACGAAGAATATAATTGGTTTTTAAATAGCCGATAAACAGAATCGGGTCCGGCAAGGTCCGGCGATAATACCCGCTCATTTATCCCAGAACGGAACGGACCGCTTAAGCGGTTCGTGTCCAAGCAGGCCTTCGCCGATGTACGTGTCTCGATAGGTTACCCGCGTGGGTACTTAGGTATATCGATATTCGGTCAGGTCAGGTCAGGTATGGGAGCATGTGCCAGAACAGCACGTCGCTGCGTCCACTTTCCGCCGGTACTCCAGGGGCCTCCGTCTGGCCATCCCCCAGGCAGATGCCAGGCCCATCCCCATCTCCTTGAGATGATGGTCAACCAGTTGCAACCATGAGGCACGTGGTCGACCCACTGGCCTCCTCCACTCATGAGACTCCCTCGCTGAGAGAATCTGGTGAGCAGGATCAGAGTCAGGAAAACGAGCCACATGTCCATACAGCCGCAACTGACGATCACGGACTATGCAGGTAACAAATCTCATCCGAGTCTCTCTCAGCAACCGCTCGTTGGACACAAAATCCGACCAGCGATAGCCAAGGATTCTCCAAAGAGACCTGGTACCAAAGGAATTAAGTCTCCGTCTCAGATCCTTGGTCAGAGTCCAGGTCTCGCACCCATAGAGCAAGACTGGAAGTACCAAGGACCTGAAGACTCGGACTTTCGTCCTCCCGCACAGGTACCGGCAGCGCCACACCCCATGATCCAGTGAATCCATGACTCCCCAGGCCCGACCCAGACGTCTATTGACCTCTGACTCGCAGCCAGCAGAGACATGAATATCACTGCCAAGGTAAGTGAATCTCTCCACGACCTCAACATCCTCAACACAAACAGACACAGACAGGACAGCAGCATCCAAGATGTCACCGAAAGCCTGGATCTTAGTTTTGACCCAAGAAACCCGTAATCCCAACGGCTCTGACTCCTCATTCAGCACCTCGAGGGCACCCAAGAGGATGTCTAAAGTCTCCGCAAAGATGACTGCATCATCTGCAAAGTCAAGGTCCGAGATCTTGACATTCCCAAATGACGCACCGCAACTTGATCTCTCCGACATCCTCCCTAGAATCCAGACCATACAAGTGCTGAAAAGTGTGGGGGAAAGTACACATCCCTGATGAACTCCAGTAACAACTGGAAATAAGTCAGAGATGGTACCACCACACTTCACAGCACTCTCAGTACCAGAGTAGAGTTCAGACATCAGATTGATCAGTTTCAGTGGCACCCCACGAAGACCAAGAATCCTCCAGAGGACATCCCGATTCACTGAATCGTACGCTTTACAGAGATCAACATAGGCTGCAAGCAGCCCCTGCCGAAACTCTCGTCTGCATTCGGTGAGGACACGAAGTGCAAGGATACGGTCAATCGTTGACCTCTTTGGTGTAAAGCCTGACTGCTCTGGACGCTGGTGCTCAAGCAGATGGTGGCGAACCCAATCGAGAATTATCTGAGCAATGACCTTGCCCGGCACCGAGAGCAGCGTCACCCCTCGGTAGTTGTTGCAGTCTTGGCGATCACCCTTCCCTTTCCAGAGAGGGACAACAAGGCCCCTCTTCCAGTCAGTTGGGATGATGCCTGTGTTCCAGGTAGAGCACAAAACTGCATGCAATGACACGAGTGTAGCATTTCCACCAGCCTTGAGAAGTTCGGCATGGATGCCACAGATCCCTGGAGCTTTGCCCCGTTTCAACTGGTTCACCGCAGCCCGTGTTTCCACAAGCGTAGGTGGACCACAGTTGATTTGAGGGTCAGCAACAGGGATTGTAACACCCTTGACGTCCAACTCGACAGTTGGGGGATCAGCCTGGTACAACCGCTCAAAGTAACCGGCCCAGCGGGCCTTCACTTCAGACTCCTCTGTCAAGAGCCTACCACTCTCTGCTCGAACTGTAGTGCTCCGAGGGATGGGCTTGGATGAACGTAATGCGCGAATTCCCCTGTAAGCGGGACGAGAATCACCTGTCCACAGGTGATGCTCTACCCCCTCACAGATTCCTCGCACATAGGCCTCCTTGTCCACCCTCAGTGCGCGTACAGTTTTACGCCTCAGCTCCCTGAACAGCTCAGCTCTGCCATTCAGCCTGGCCCTGCGACTCTGGTCAATGGTATCCAGTGTCCCTTGAGAGACAAAATTCTTCTTTGCCCTGCGGTGAACTCCAAGGCATCCACCGGCAACATCAAGGACGGTGGTCTTGAAGGCGCTCCACAACTCTTCAGGACCCCCCAAAGCACCCAGAACCCCCAAGTGTCCACTCAGCCTGTTCGCAAACTCCTCAGCTACTCTCTCATCCCTGAGCTTGGCAACATCCAGCCTCGGCTGGGATGGTACCATTCTCCAGGATTTAAGGTGAAGCTTTAGAGTTGCTACAACAAGCCTGTGGTCAGTATTGAGGAACTGAGCACTCCGGTAGACCCTGCAGTTCTGGATCATCCTCCAACGACCGTCAATGAGGACATGATCAATCTCCTTTGCCACACCGCCAGCGTTGGAATACCAAGTCCAGCGATGAGCTTGTGGGCGCTGAAACCATGAACCAGCCACCCTAAGTCCATGACTTCTTGCAAAGTCAAGGAACTTAGTGCCATTCTGGTTCATAGTTCCTGACCCATGAGGACCAACACACACCTCATAACCGTCCCTATCAGTTCCAGTCGATGCATTGAAATCCCCCAAGACTAGAAGTGTATCTCGTCTGGGGCACTGATCAACCACAGACTCGAGTGTGGCGTAGAATGCATCCTTCACGGTGAGATCACTCGCCTCAGTCGGAGCATAAACAGAGACCAGGGAAATGACACCTCAGGAGTGACGAATCCTTAATCTCATAATACGCTCGTTGACCGGTGTTACCTCAATTATCATTGGGGTAAGCTTATTGGACACAGCTACAGCAACTCCTTGGGTATGGTAACCATCAGAGCGACCAGACCAATAGTAGGTGTAACCACCCACCATTATCTCGCCGCAATCCGGTCTCCGAACCTCAGAGAGAGCTGCAATCCCGATGTCCAAACGCTTGAGCTCAGATGATAACAGACAGGTGATCATCCTCTCTTAGGGATAGGACATTCCAGGCACCCACCCGAAGGGACCGCCTCAGGTTAACCCAAGGAGACCGCCGTCTAGTGTACGACACCTGGAAATATTCGGTGATTGACCCTATTTCGCGCCGGCAGAATACGGACTGGGCCGTGGTGGGATTAAAAACCCATCCGTGACTGGTTTCTGGCGTTGTTCCAGAAAGTCACCACTGGATTCTCCGTTCAGTGGGCGAAGCGACCGCTATTGGTTAGACGCGGTCGTTCGCATGCTGACGGGCGGGAAATCTGCAACTATATATATATATATGTACACATACAGCTCTGGAATACATTAAGAGACCACTCCAAAAAAATTTAAATCAGCATCTCTACATGTATGGCAGCCATTCCATTCCAGTGTCTGTTGAATTCCAACACAGGCACACCTCATTCTACTTCGTGAGGTACTGATTGGGTGATCACCTGAAATAAATCTTATTTAACAAGGAAAAGTATAAAAACCACTGCTGTGGTCATCACTATCATCTTGCAATAGGACCAGCTGGATGGCAAAAACAGTGCTAGCAGTTCCTCAAAAGTGATTGGAATCAAAAAAATAACTATTGACCATGCCAAAGGAGTTGAAAAGAAAACTTTTGAGTGAGGAGGGTTCAATTTTGGCTTTACTGGCAGAGGGATACAGTGAGTGTCACGTTGCTTCCATCCTTAAAATTTCAAAGACGGTGGTTCATAAGAACAAGGTGAAGCAGCAGACATTGGAGACAACAAAGCTACAGACTGGCAGAGGGTGAAAACGACTTTCCATTGACCGGGATGACCGCCAACTCATTCGAATGTCACTCAACAATCGGAGGATGACCTCAAGTGACCTACAAAAAGAATGGCAAATGGCAGCTAGGGTGAAGTGCACGGCGAGGACGATTCGAAACAGGCTCCTTGGGGCAGGGCTGAAGTCGTGCAAAGCGAGAAAATGCCCTTCATCAATGAGAAGCAAAGAAGAGCCAGGCTGAGGTTTGCAAAAGACCATAAGGATTGGACCATAGAGGACCGGAGTAAGGTCATCATCTCTGATGAGTCCAATTTTCAGCTTTGCCCAACACCTGGTCGTCTAATGGTTAAATGGAGACCTGAAGAGGCCTACAAGCCACAGTGTCTCGCACCCACTGTGAAATTTAGTGGAGGATCGGTGATAATCTGGGGGTGCTTCAGCAAGGCTGGAATCGGACAGATTTGTCTTTGTGAAGGACTCGTGAATCAAGCCACGTACAAGGTTATCCTGGAAGAACACTTGCTTCCTTCTGCTCTGACAATGTTCCCCAACTCTGTGGATTGTTTTTTCCAGCAGGACAATGCTCCATGCCACACAGCCAGGTCAATCAAGGTGTGGATGGAGGACCATCAGATCAAGACCCTGTCATGGCCAGCCCAATCTCCAGACCTGAATCCCATTGAAAAGCTCTGGAATGTGATCAAGAGGAAGATGGATGGTCACAAGCCCGCAAACAAAGCCGAGCTGCTTGAATTTTTGTGCCAGGAGTGGCATAAAGTCACCCAACAGCAATGTGAAAGACTGGTGGAGAGCATGCCAAGACGCATGAAAGCTGTGATTGAAAATCAGGGTTACTCCACAAAATATTGATTTCTGAACTCTTCCTAAGTTAAAACATTAGTATTGTGTTGTTTAAAAATGAATATGAACTTATTTTGTTTGTATTATTTGAGGTCTGAAAACACTGAATCTTTGTTGTTATTTTGACCAGTTGTCATTTTCTGCAAATAAATGCTCCAAATGACAATATTTTTATTCGGAATTTGGGAGAAATGTTGTCAGTAGTTTATAGAATAAAACAAAAATGTTCATTTTACTCAAACACATACCTATAAATAGTAAAACCAGAAAAACTGATAATTTTGCAGTGGTCTCTTAATTGTTCCCAGAGCTGTATGTGTGTGTATATATATATATATATATATATATATATATATATATATATATATATATATATATATATATATATATATATATATATATATATATATATATATATATATATATATGTATATTGTTGCGGAAATGGCCCTTAGTGTGTTACTAAATATAGGATTAGCCCAGATCCCCCATTAAATGCATGTTTAGCCAGGTTGTTCGGTAAATGGAGTGCTATATGTGTGTTGGGAGATGGAAGAGGCTGTTCATCGTTGGTACATTGGTGGTGGACTGAGAAGTCTTCTTCTTCCTTCCTCTCTCTGGACTATAGACTCTGCCCAGCGCGCTGAGAGGGGGAGTGGCCTAGAGAAGGAAGTGAAACTGAAGGGAGGAGTTTGTCGGCTTCATAAAAGGGGCGCGCCTCAAAAAGAAAAAGTAAAACTGAGAGCATCGAGTTGGGCAGTCGGTTTTTGAGGCGAGGAGCGCCGGGAAGACTGTGGTGAAACTGGGCGCTGGTGTGGCGCGATCGGCTGAATAGGGCTGGCTCTGTGTGAATCAGCAGTCGGCTTCGAGGCGAGTGAGGGCTGAAAAGGAGAAGTGAAACTGAAGAAGTAAAACTGCAGTGGGCTTCGAGGCGAGCGAGCAAAGAAAAGGCAGGGTTGAATCTGCCGGGAGAGAAGCTGAACCTGAGTGCGCCGAGTCTGCGATCAGCAGTGGTGAAACTGAGCGCCGAGGTGGGGCGTGATCGGCTTTTGTGAGGAGATATCGACAGGTTCATCTGGAGTCCAGTGACGGAGCCTCTGACTGTCCCTACTCACCTCACGGCTTGACGACTTCTTGGAATCCTGCAGAGCCTGCGGAGCCCAACACCTCGATTTGGCACACCAACAACATATATGAATGTGTATATATATATATATATATATATATATATATATATATATATATATATATATATATATATATATATATATATATGTGTATATTTGCGAATATATGATATGTATATTTATGTATGCATATGTGTATATATGTACTAGTAAAGGTGCCTGTCTTGGACGGGTGTCACTGGCAACATATGGTAAAAGACAGATAGCACGAATGTATTTTAAACAATATATTGCATCATTTTTATCCATTGATTATCATTCAGGTTTTCCCCTTTGACTGTTCCGCAGTAACTCCACTTCGATGACATTACCACAGAGTTTAGTGACTACACAATGTGTACCATTCGTAAGTTCCGGAGGATCCATAGAGCGCATTAAAATTACAGGGCACCCTACTTTAAAGTGATCCAAAAGGCCAGATCAGTTTCGTGTACATATTAATATCTTGTAGATTTTAGCTGGCCGGATCAGTTTCGTCTACATATTCATATCTTGTAAATTTTATCTGATTCTGAAACTGTTAACAGCATGTCGATCGGACGGTTCTGTGATTTTCTATGATAGTAAACAGAAGTACGACTTAAGCCTGTACGCCACTATGTGGAGACCCGAGGATCTAATATTTCACAACAAACTAAAAACTCACAAAATTTGAAGATATTTTAAATAAACAATTTATTATAATATCAATTAAATATCATTTTTATCCATCGATAATATGAATTGTTCTGTACAGCTATAGTTGTTCTGGTATCTGCGCATCCATCCACGATCTGTGTTCTAATGAAGTGCAGTAGGAATAATAAAAAGAGCACCGTGCGGGAGATTACGTAATCTCTCCAAAGCTCTGGGAAAGCCTTAAAATGCATCATGATCAGTTTGATTGTGAAAACATATACGGACGGACGGACATCGAGACCGGTTTTATGAGGTCATCATGAAGGTACTGCTTGATATTATGCATTGAAATAGAGATATGAATACTCAAGTGAGTTTATTATATGTCGATGATTGATAGCTTATAGAAAGCTCAATAACATGAGCAATTTACTATGGCGTATAGTGATTAATAACATACTCTACAAAAGGTTTTACGAACTCATCATAGTGGTCCTCTAAAAAATGGGAAACATTTTTATTTCTTTTTTGTGCAATAATTCCTCCCATTTTTCAAATGGAGAACATGAACTGTTTCACTACCATAATCATCAAAACGAATTTTGAGGGGCCTCTTAAGGA
>NC_140974.1:28885826-28918326 GCF_056783735.1 Eptatretus burgeri | reverse complement strand
ACGGTCGGTTAAGTGACCAGCCGCATCATGGAATTATCCTTGTGCGACAGCCCACAATTCTGTGGAGTCTGGTGGGAACCGACATAGTTTCCCCCACCTCCTGGTCTTCTCACCCGACCCCCGGCCCACAACAATATATATATATATATATATATATATATATATATATATATATATATATATATATATATATATATATATATATATATGTATACATATATAGATATTTTTTTTTTGTCGTGTTCTGGCAGATTAACGCCAGCCTGAATGGATTGCAAAACGGTTTTCACCCAGAGATTGTGGGAGATTATGGGAGATCCTTGGAGATTATGGCGCACGTGGGACGTGAAACAACGAGAACGTTTATCACAGGCATTCACCAGAATGGGAGCACACGGGTTTATCCTTGAACCCACAATGACTCGACAAACACAGCAAATTCAACAAATGATGATTAAATAAATATATTTCAATGATTCATAATGAAAATAACTCAACGATCCAAACTAACTAATAACTAAAAATAATTCAATGATACAAACGTTCGGCTCTGTTGTTATTGTTGTTGTTGGAAGAACTTTGGAAATTATAAGTTATGTTATATAAGTTTATAAGTTCTTATAAGTTTATTGCATATATATATATATATATATATATATATATATATATATATATATATATATATATATATATATATACATACATAGATGTTTATAAGTTATGTAAATGAACAACTTTATAGCCAGCTTTGTAAATGCAAAAATGCAGGAAAAGGTCACGGGGGCAATCTCATACTGGGAGAACTAGCCTTAAATGCTACCTAGTTAACACAGCACGCCTTCCCATGTGGTGACATGTCACAACTTAAGCTCACAGTTTTCCCTACTTTATTTACATCGAGATGTCTGCAACTCATCCATGGACCATGCTACACTATAACTCCTCCCTTTACTATGAAATTTCTCCATCTACCCCCACAAACATGACAATATGTACATACCTGGTGTTGGCTAAATGGTTAGGGTGGCAGGCTTGTGATCATTGGTTGGCTTCATTGTGTGGGGAGCAGGCTTGGGATCATAGGGTCCTGAGTTTGAATCCCACTTGGCTATTGAAATAATGCTTGGTGGGATTGACTCAGCCTGTCATATTTTTGAGGTTGGCAAAATGAGTACCAGCTTGCTGGGATGACTGAGCCATTAGAACATCCTGCATCAGAGTGGTGACCTGTTCAGGATTGTGCCCAGGAGTCTGCTTCAGCAGCACTGATGCTCTGTTTAGAGTATGGTCCTGATGGCTGGAGATATACAGCCTGTTTCATACATACATACATATATACATACATATAGCCTGTTTCATCCCAGTTCAAGCACACTTTTGCTTTTCTTCAAGCTGTGCCCCCGAAGTCCAATGCCGTTCCTCTACCAATATCTTTTAATACCTTGGATATATTTTATCCCTATACAGTCTCTTGTATCCTTTGACTATTCCTGTTTTTTCATCTTTCCTTAAAGATAAAACCTTTAGGCCCTGGGATTATTGTACTTTTCTCTACACTGAACCCTCTCTCACAAGGTGACCAAAACTCAATGCATTATTCTCGATACAGCTTAATCAGACATTTGATAACATTGGTCTCACACTCAGATTGGAGCCTGCACTTGAATGTTCTTGAGGATAAGGATATTGGGAGACGTCATTGTATCTTGCATAAATGAAGCCTTTGTGCATTGTCAGAGTTACGAGGCTTTCATCTTTTGATGCCGTTGGCATCTTTTTGTCCATTTGACATTGTTGCTAAATGCCATTGCTACTCAATAACTGTTTGCACAACTGTACTTTATGTGCTCTTGATTTTCAGTAACAGCTTGAACCTTCACCATGAACACCCTCCAGGGAATCGTAATGCCGAGTACAGTTATCAAGTTTGGTCGAGATTTGTGAAAAGTTACAACAAACTCCAATGCAAGAGGAAGCTAGAAGGCTGCATAATGGTTGCTAACCCACGGTTGATTGTCCAGGCTCTTTTGTATAAATGCTGACCATCAAGCAAGGAGGCAGAAGGTACCATTTTCAAAGTCTTTGGTACGACTTGGCCAGGGTTCCAACCGTTGACCTCCCAGACTCGGAGCAGATATCCCAACCATTACACCACCAAGGCTGGTAAGTTGTTGGATGAGTTTGCGAACAAACAGACACACAGACCATTCCCACTTTATAGTTTTATTGACATAGTATTGGACCCAGAAATGGCTCCTCATTTCTAGTAACTAGCTACAATCCTAATATTTGCCCAATTATTATTACGTGCATGCAAAGCGAAAAGAGGGGTGAGGCAATTGGTTCACTTCTGTCTGTCGATCTGTTGGGTGGTAGAAATAGGTGACCCTTATTGTCAGTAATTCTGTCTGTTTGTTTGGATGTTTGTTCGTTTGTCATCAGCATAATTGGTAGTAAACGTAGGCAGATTTTGACCAAACTCGGGGCTAGGTACATCTTATGACCTAGTGCTTTCGAAATTGTGATGGTTGCTGGAGGCACTTTGGTTCCCTAGCAACAACCGAAAAACCTTTAAAATCGGTACCGTTCATGCAAAATCAATTTCGAAATGCCATTATCCCACGTAGGGTTATGAAATTTGGCAGGAATGATCTACAGGTGATGCTCTATCAAATATATTCCGGTTTTTGTGATACATGGAATACTTTACCCGCAGCACCCCCTACAATTAGGGTATGCGCGAAAATTGGTGAAAATTGAAGGTCCCCTAGCGACCAGGTGAGTGCATCGATATGAATGAAACTTTGCAGGTTCATGGTACTCAATGAGTACTACAACTTTGCCTCAGGACATATTGCCCGATTTCGCTTAGGTCAGGGGTCAAAGGTCAATTGGTGCAAAAATCGATAATATGCGAGAGCTGGAGGTGCCTTCGCGCCAAATGCTACTCCTCGGGTTATGGTCGGATGTTCATGAAAATTCACACTATTCGTCTGGAATACATTGTGCACAAACCATCAAGCCGGATTTTCGATTTAGATCTTTGTTCACCCACAGCACCCCCTCAAACTTTGGGGATTTCCGATTTTAAACCGCATTTTTGGTACTTTTCATTCAAATGGATACCGAGTAGTTCACAGTAGATGGAACTGGATGAGATTTGATATGCATAATCTTTCGGTGATTCCCTATCCACTATATGACATCCATTTTGCTCTAAATCTTATAGTTTCCATGCTCAGCGACCCATCGCCGCCTACCGGCTTGTCTGTCTGTTTGTCTATCTAAAAACGTCAGTTTATGATTGAGAAACAACATAATTTCAAATGAATGTTACATTTTGAACACGCATTGGAACATGAATCAGAAACGAACCTGTAGTTTAGTAGTACTTTGAATTCATAATGAACGGGACATATGCAAAGAGGAGTGAGATAATATATTTACTCTTTCTGCCTGCCTGGCAATCCAACAAAATTGAAAATCAGTCCATAAAGGAAATTTACTGTTTTTAAGGACGTCATAACGGACACAAACAACAGTCACGAAGAACTAAAGTAACGTGTTAAATAAGGTGGTGGAAGATGTTGCATCAACAGCGGTAAACTTCCAAAAATATTTTTTCTGCAACCTTTAAAATTGTTATTTTCATTGAATTAAATAATTGAACACTGTAGAACACAAATCACCTTTTGGCACTTTCACAACCCTTCCGTTTAGCACAACTTGGACAAAAATATTATGGCCTTTTACATCACCATGACCAATCAAATCTGCACCCCGCCCATGTCCTTGTTTCTCAAGGTGTTCTATGAACTCTCTAGTTTTGAAGAATATCTGTTTCTTGTTTTCAGCCAATGATCCACGAAGCATCCATAAAGTATTTAATCTCATGGCTGGATCCAAGCGTCTACTTGCATTGAAAATATGCTGGAAAAATGAGTGCAAACATCCTTGCAGTCAGATCTCGAGCTTAATGTCGTCTCCGCTAAAGAATGGCGCCACCTTCTGAGAATCCACCAGGATAGCAGCTTTTGTGGAATCTAACCACGGTGAAGATTATACCAAGGATTACAGAGCTATGAGATGAGCAATCTATTACAACCGAGTCGTATATTTGAGTACATGCCACTGATGAGAAACATCCTCGGTGTGTACACCAGCAGAGTACATTGCATCCGACCATTTCGATACCATTTGCCCTGTTGTGTGTTTTCTGCTTCATCTGTTTAATGCCAGTGCCTGCAATGAAAGGTACCGGCATTCTTTGAGAAACGCAACATGTCATAAAACATTCAATTGCTATAATTTCATCCCGATTGCATGCCGAGCTGTCTCTCTTGCTCACATTCCCCGGTTAAAAGGTAGAGGACCTCAGATGAAAAGGAATACACCGATGAAGAATGTATCAACCATAGGGAATGTAAAAGTGCTTTCTCCACCTGTCTGTGTGGCTCTTGTGTTTGCAAAGATCCATTGTTTCTAAAATTGCAATCGTTGCACTGCGTTGGTATATTCCAGATATATTGAGCAAGTCTATGGTTGCAGTTTAATTTGTGGTGTTGTGTCTCAAATTCATTTCTTAACCAACCCTTAAAATGAGTAATGCTTTTTTCACTCATCAATTGTATTCACTGCCCTTGCAAAGCTTGTATTTTAATAATAACTATTATTTACGGCTGTTGCTCTTATTTCATTTCGTGTAACAAGCTCATTTGTCCTGCGAATCGGTTGAAGTCGCATCACGTGACGTGCGATCGAGAGATTATATGGCAGCTTTATGCATATGGGCTTTCTGTTTGAGATTCATGGCAGCAACGACTGTTACGTTCCTGTTGTACGTGCGAGGCAGGGCTCAAGAGACGGACAATTCTTTCGATAGTCTTTTGTCGAGAAAGATCACAGGCAATAATCAAATGGAATTGCATCTTCCATGTAGTCCTACTGATGGGAATGATAGTCGTTGCACACCTCATAAGTGTGTATGGATCTTCTTAGCGAAGAAGTTAGTTTTCTTAAACAGCAGGAAAAGAGGGGGAAATTGATTAATGATTGATCTCTGGGAATGTATGAACTCCTCGAGAAAATCCTCTGTCGCAAGTAATGTGGAGCGTGAGCAACTGTTCCAAGACCGGATTAGTCTATCAAAAGGAAAGACCTTGATGTCATAGTGTCATCTTCGAGATGAATAACCTTCAGGCCTGTAACTTCTGAACTTCGTGCTAATGATTGGGATGTAGCAGCACTGTTGTCTCGCTTGATAGAGTATTGTATAATTTCAAAATCCATTATCCCTATTTAGTCAAAGTACATCCCTCAATATTTCCGAGCAGATTAAGAGAAAGACCCACACAAGAAGGTTATAATACAAAAATACTCATCACACTGAAAAATTATATCAGTGTGTAATTGAATTAGATTGAAAATAGATTAAAGAGTGGTTCATGTTAGACTATGGTGTAATACATACAAGAATGGTATGTTTCTTTTTTGACTTTTACATGGGTGACATATTACTATTGGGAAAGCTCGACAACAATGGGCTATGTACATAGTGATAGCGGGAAACGAGTAGACATGAGACTGACAGACAGACGGGGGTACAATGAGGAGAAATGATCAGAGATGGTAACAGTTTTTGAGAGCAGAAGGCATGAGCTGCCATCTTGATGGACAGGAAGAAGGAGTGAAACTAGGCATGAAATGGCAGGAATCACACAGGAAAAACTAGAACTGAACAGTTTACGTTTTGTATCCCACCGATGGACCAGATCTGCATCCGCGCCTGAACCAAAATCGAATTGGCTTGTTCTTGTAACCTACCCAACTCATTCACCAAGTGTTGTCATAACTCATCTAAAACTTTTTTGAGATACCATGCTAGATACCATTTTTGGCCTACTCTCAATGGCGAAGAATCACTTAAAAATTTCTAATACCTGGATCCAGATCCAGATCTTCACCAAAATATAATCAATTCTTCCTTGTCATACACCCAACCTGTTCACCAAGTTACTCCGAATCCGTCCACCACGTTTCGAGATATCCTGCTCACAGACCTACAGACAGACAAACAAACAGTGGTGAAAACACAACCTCCGTCCACCTTCGATAGTGGAGGTATTAATAGCTTGTGAAAGAAAATTCAACAGCAATTTATCTTCGATATAAGCTCCAGTGATAACTGGAGGATTTCAAAAATATTAGTTTGTATGAGGGGCATTCAAAATGTTCCAAGAGTGAGACGTTCACAACAAACCAAGACAGGCCAATTTCATATGGTGTCTTGTGACTTTTTTGAATACAAGGTCAAGGCTCATGGAGGAGTGAGGGGTAGATTGGAGTTAATGTGGGGGGGTGTAGAAAAATTCATTTATCTGAGATTGTGATAAACAGCTGTCCTTCAGACCAGGAGGGAAGAACGAGGTTGAAGAGAATGTGGAGGAGAAATTGCAAAAAGGAGGAATTGATGAATGCGTTGGGACCATACTCTGAACACAGCATTGGTGCTGCCAAAGCAATCTCCTTGGTTATTGGGCACAAACTTGTACAGGTCACCACTCCAAAACAAGATTCTCAAATGGCTCAATCTGATACTAATTTTGCCAACCTTGGAAGGATGACAGGTTGAGTCAATGCTACCTGGTATTATTTCAATGACCAAGCAGGATTTGAACTCAGGACCTCAATGTCCCACTCCCACCACCCTATCCATTCAAGAGTTATATTAAATAATAAAATAAATAATGAACCAGGAGGCATAATAAATGAATGGAGGACTTCAATACACTTACTCGATTTGTCCTTCGAAATGCAGTCCATGACACCAATAAATCTTTCAGATTTTGTTCTTCGGCCATATATTCGTTGCTATAGTCAATCGGCAAATTGGCGGTCACCTCGGTAGGACTTCCAATACTGAAACAGATATCAGTTGCCAGGGACCAGGCCCAGGCTAACAGCGAAATATGTAAGTGATTTAAGGCCCTGCTACAAATGGAAATCTGTGCGATACGGACCTTGTGCGCAAGATCTTTGTCGTGAATGAGGAGCACAGCATTGGTCAATGTCCCTCGGAATTTGTCCTCGATAGCCTTGCAGCAATTATTTTACATAAGGCTGGCATAATATTTCTCAGTGATTGTAGTTTTGTGAGGCACACAGTAAATCCGTTCCGAATGGATAGTTTAGAGGTAGCACACTTGCCTTTGAGCTGTCTGATGTCTGATGTCTGATTTGGGTTCCATTCTGACCTGCATTGGAATGGTGTCTCACAAGAGATGTGCACACTTTGCCTCTGAGCTGTGTAGCCTGGGTTTGAATCCCGACCCAGCTATACTGTCATTCCGGTATTTCACCTGCAGGATGATTCATGAATGTGTGCGCCGTCCATCGAATTGACGTTAAAAATTGGTGTCCCGTCTGTCGGCTTTCGTTTGTGGAAGTTAAATATCCTACGGTCCTTCACAAACAGTAGGTGAGCTATTGTGACACCATGAACAAATTCCATATTCCAGCCCTAATTTATAGAAGGCATTGCATCAGAAGCACAGCCATGCCCTCAGTTAATGATAATACTCTCAGTCATGTGTTGCACACAGAATAATAATGATAATAATAATAATAATAATAATAATACCAAGAAGAAGAAGAAGGTCTTTTGCATGCAGGGCGGCATTAGATGGACATTAAGCCGGGTCCCATTTGTGAGCATTAGTTGGTGGACATTAAACATTCACCAGCGTCTTTTGTGAACAGAAGGCAAGTTATCGCTGGCACCTTGGCCTATTTACCAAATTCCTACACTGACTACTCTTGGGAGGGCAAAGGCAATCCACCAAATGTAATCATTGCCATTTGGCTGCTTTGTCAGCACCGAACCTACCTTGAGACCACAGGGAGGTAGGTCATGAGCAGGCTGGCCTTGGCATCAGAGAAAATCAAGCCTTTGATCATGTGGAATGAGGCTGGGTTCAACATTTCTTGGATGGTGTTGATACCTTGTGCTTCCATTGCATGGATTCCAATTTGGTTGCAGGTCCACAGTGGTGAAGCCACATTTCGTCATCACTCGAAGAGCGGTAAGGTCAGCTGGATCTGCGTCGAACAGTTCAAGACATTTGTGAAATGATGTCGATCGTGAATGTTTTGAGAGACCCTTCTTAGTGAGATCCCATAACAATCTCGAGTGATTGTGAATACTGGTGAAAACGCTGATTTTGGAAATAGCAAGTTTGGTGGATATTTGGGCGACCGTAACATGGCGGTCCTACATGATTAATCAACTGACCCGGGTGACGTTTTTCGGCTTGCTGACATCTACCTCCTGGCAGATGGCTGACATCTACCAGTCCTCCTGATCTGGGAGCATCTTTCAAGGGACTGGCATTCCAGTCGTCAAGTAGTCACAAGTCAGCCACCTGCACCTTCTTCCCCCCAACCCCCATTTGGCTCCTGTATAATGAGGGTACACTTGTCTTAGATACACTTGTGTGAGGGTACACTTGTGTTAGTACACTTGTGAGGGTACACTTGTCACCATGCCTTTGTGGGTTTCCTTGCAATCTGACGTCTTCCTTGCATTATTCGATGACGTCCTTAAGTTCCATTTTCTATGCAATCCAGAATTTTATGATGCAGTAAAATCCTTGATTACACTCTGACAATAATTAATGTCAGATTGATGAAGTAACGACATAAAACAAGCTTAAATGCAAGTTAATAAATGAGCAAAAATCTATGGCCATTGTCTGACAACAAATATCCCATTCGTAGAACTTTCTGAACGACCCTCATGTATGGAGGTTTTCGCATTTATAGATTTTGTTTTCCCTCCTCTGTTTATCACCAATTGACAACGGCCTCTCAGGAAGGAAATCGAGGAGATTGTCATTTATAGATTGGACAGGTTTTATCTTTTTTACACTGAGGACATTAACAGGAGGTCTTAGTCTCGAAACTCTAAAGAATATTTTGAGGATGAATGAGAAGAGTTGGGTGTGGGTGTAATGGTCTTCGAGAACCAAGTGATCCTCGAGGATTGGCGTTATCATGTCATAGGATGGCGAATGACAATGATGATTCTAGATAAAGGATGAGGATGGATGTCCAGAACATGGTAAGATCTGTTGTCTTGTTAAAGGGATTGGCCAAAAATGCAATTTCTTTTTTCTACAATGCAATGAGATCTTTTCACCTTACTTTCAAGCTCTCTTGTATAAAAGCTGAAACAAAGAAAAGGCCAACACGTCAAGCAAGTATATAATGACTGCCAAGGTAGTCTCTGTGAACGTAGACATATACATACCTATCTACACATGGCCTCCAACAAGTATTGTCTTTTTATTTGTGAAACACCGCACTATATGGATGCATCACTAACTTGTCGAAAACCGATTCCATCAGGTATCATACACTGATTACATAAAATATCATAAGGGTCGATCTCCATGGATACCATGTACCACATATGGAGAAAAGGGATTTACATACTCTGTGTGTACTGAGAGGCAGATCTGGGACCGACGATTTAATGGCAGAAAATGTAATCTCAATAAAACGTGTTTAATATAAGCACCCCTTGCATACATCAACAAAACCTGCCAAAGCACATGATATTTGCAGCATGCTCTTAAATTTACGGCAAAGGTATGATCACCGGCATAAAACGACCGTTTTTCAACGTGATTCGTGCTTGGCGGCCATTTGCAGACGGTTTTGTGCCCCAGGGGCCTGAGCCCGTTTGGAACGCATGAATGCTGATAGTTCCCATCGATCGCTTTTACACGACTAAAGAAGTCTGCAATGCTTGCATCTCATCGCCGTCTGCTGCTCGAATTCCCGGGAGACGCGTGGAATTGTTCAGACCATCAAGCGGTTGAGGACAGATGGAAGTTGAGCATCTGGTGTCAGGAGGAGGGATTGACAAATAACGATGAAACTTTTTCTTTATCTTCGTTTTTTTTTTACCTGCTTGAATCGCAAGAAGTGAAAGGTTTTGTTGTTTTTTTACTCATTTTTTGAACAACAATGTTTTAGAATCGTTACAGTTGTGAATCACTCTTGTGGTCCTGCTCTGGAGTGTCAAAAGTACACACCTGTTGCTTTTGAAAACATTGCTCTTGAAATCCTCCGATGGGAAACCGCTCCCATGATGGATGCATCACAATATCTTTGAGGTGATGCTCCTTGCTTCCAAATACTACCCCCCCCCGCCTCCCCCTTCTCATCTCTGAATTTGAGGTGATACTGGTTGCTTCCCATCTGTGTGTCCATGGAATTTGGGTGCCTGTGTAGGAATATCACGTTATTGTCCATCTGTACTCGCAAGTACACGTACCCAATTTATTTTATTTTTCTGCTGAAACATTGTGTTAAGCTTTTATTATCTGTTCCTGGTATTATTGAAAGGCAAAATGAAATGGAAGCTAGCGAGCATTAATACACACGAACTGCAGGAAAGCAAATCCATTAATGTACTTACAATTTTAAAGCACTCTGATGTGATTACGTTTGACACATTGACATTGTGTCCAGTATTCTGTGTACAAATCCTGGAAATTATTTTTGAGAAAGATTACATGTTATCTGCTTTCTATATTTTAAACAATCTTATTGCATAACGCTCTTTTTGTTCAATTATTTACTGGCATTGTGCTCTTTGTTATGGAAAAGAGTTACAATGGAAACAGGCAATTGAGAAGCCAAACTATGTTAAACAGAGATGATGGGAGTCTTCAAATGAATGGGAGATATTATACTAGCATGGATTGGCTCACAACGCTCACCTCTCCACACGTCGTTGCAGAGATTGACATCAGGTTTGCTGTGTCATCATGATTTACACCAATCATAACACAAACATTTCTTTTCTACAAATATATTTCTAATATTGGTGATATTATATTTATTTGAAATTTATTTGTGATACAAAAAGGTCCAAGTGGTATAAATGGTCAAGGATCTAAGCTGTCTAATCTGTCAGAAGGGTGTAAGAGGTCGAAATGGTATTAATGTCTAGGGGTCTAAAGGGTTGTAAGGTTCTTTTGGGTGATTGGGGACTTTTGGATCCTCGACGACTTTTGGGTATTTAGGGTCTTTAGGGTCCTTGGGGTTTTTTGGGGGGTCTTCAGGATCTTTTGGGACTTCAGTGACTTTTGGGTATTTTTGGCCTTCGGTCACTTTTCGGTCCTCAGGGTCTTGTGGGTCATTTGGGTTTTCAGTGACTTTTGGATATTTTGGGTCCTCAATGACTTTTGGCTCTTCAGGGTATTTTAGGTCTTTGGGGACTTTTGGGTCTTCAGGGTATTTTAAATATTCAGGGGCTTGTGGGTCTTTTGGGTTTTTGGTGACTTTTGGGTATTTTGGGTCCTCGGTGACTTTTCGGTCCTCAGTGACTTTTGGGTCCTCATGGACTTTTGGGTCTTCAGGATTATTTCGGTCCATTGCATCTTTTGGGTCAATCAATCAATAAGTCATTTTGGTTTATTGAGAACTTCAAACATTGGACAAGGTAGTCCAAAGACTGATATTTGTCAAGTTTCCAATTATAAAACAATCTTCCAAATATGTATTTATATATCGAATAATAATCATATAAAATTGCATGAATATGTATATTATGCATTAAAATAAATGTGTAGAATGAAAATGCAAATTAGCTGGAAAGCAGAAATAGAGACATTTTAAATGACGACAAATGGTGTCCAAGCTCGGAGCCCCCACGGCTCAAAGCTCACTCAGCCAGGGCACACGGAGTGATGGCATCAGCGACGAGATCACCTGCACTGTGTCCGCAAATGGCGAGCAGGACTTGCAAATGCCCAGGGTGCACAGAGCGAGCACTGCTGGGGTCCATGCGCCCAGGCTCTGCAAACGGGCCACAGAAACGACCTGTAGACACAGAGCAGCAGGAACTACCAGCCCAGAACCCAGGACCATGCGCCCCCGCACATCAACACGAGACCGATTGCATCCCGCTCTAGCATCTGGAGCACTTCGTTCGCCCCAACGGAGAGTTCACTCTGAGTGCTTCTGCATGAACTACACCTGCTCAGCTGCTCTTCCCCTTGGGCCTCGGTTGTCGTACCGGCGTCCTCCCTCCACAACCACACCCGACTCCACCACTCTTGCAGATGGGACCGGCCCCAACACAGTGACCCTGCGGTCAGGGCCATGTTCAACAGATCGGTCACAGCTTCGGCGATAAACCCAGAGAGACTTGGGTCACATGGCTTGGAATGGAATGACTCGTCAAGCGAGATGCATGCTTGGGCACAGCTGCTCTGCACACCACGTCCTCGACAGGAGACCATGGCAAAGCATCTCCCATGCGGTGACGATGGAACAAACCTGGAAGTGGAAGTGATGCAGCAACGTCGTCATGGTGCTACCAGCTGCCAACGTGCTGCGGTGAGGATGAATTTATGAGGATGAATGGGTCATTAGGGCCATCGGGATATTTTGGGTCTTTTGGGTCCTCGGGGACTTTTGGGTCCTCGGGGTCTTTAGTGTCATGGGGTCTTAAGGGTCTTGGGAAATTAACGTTCAAACAGGATGTGATTAATAGGCATATAGTCTTCACAGAATGATGGACGGCTTCACTGCCTCACCGAGATTTTCATTTTTATGCCTCCAGTGACGAAGTCGCTGGTGCCATGATGTTTTTGGGTTGTCCATCAGTTTGTACGTACGTCCGTCCATACATGCGTATGTACAGCCATGCAAATTTTCTCTGTTTTCTCTGTAACTGCTTATCCGATTGACACAAAATTGTCAAAAGAGATGTGAATACTCATGCAGAATTTTGAAATTGATAATTATGATGTCACAGGTGACATGGGGTTGTAGCCATATTGGAAAAATGGAAAATCTTTGGACCTCTGTATCTCCTAAATTTCACCATGGAAAAAATTGAAACGTGGCATCTGGCAATTACTCTACATGGGAAATAAGTGAATTGACAATGACGTCATCGGTGAAGTGGTATCCCGGTCAAAATTCGACATGTAGAACGCTGCATTCGATGAGTATGAAAATTTGTGAGGTTCACCTTGGGATAAATTGGTTGAAGGAAATTTTTTATGACATTATCAGTCATGTGGTTTTGTAGCCATATTGTTAAAAAAAAGAAAAAAAACCAGGAAAAACATCTTTTTCAGAATAGTTTTAAATATCAAAGTGAAACTGCACAAAAATGATTGACTAGCCATTGTGAATAAAGTTTGATAACTCCTACGTCATTGGTCACATGGTCTGGCAGCCATATTGGAGTTACCATAAAACCTGCAAAAATCTTGTTCTCCAGGATGGCTGGACAGTTTGAGGTGAAACTTAACAGACCTATTCAACATGCCTTGGCAATACTGAGGTGACAAAGAATAATCGATGTCACCTGGTTCGGTGGCCATATTGGATTGAAGAAAATATTAAATAAAGTTTTCTCTGGAAGTGCTAATCCAATCAAAGCAAAATTTACCAAGTATCATCTAATGCAATATCTGCATACAGTGTGGAAATGAGGACGTCATAGGTCATGTGGTATGGCAGCCATATTGGATAGAAAAACGAACCTTATCTGATCAAAACAAACTTCACACATGTGATCCGCAACCAAATCATGGGCAGAGTCCAAATTTTCAATGCCATAGGTCACGTGGTTTGGCAGCCATGTTAGTTTCAAAACTGAAAATGAAAAGCCCTTTTTCTCCAAATCCTTTTAACAGATCATTGTAAATCATATTGCATTACATGGAAAAGGGCAGTGGATCACAACTGCAAAGTTTCGCATCCGTCACGACAGCGGTTTCCAAAACAATTTTAAAAAATAATTTCCTTGAAATAAATGTGGCTGTCATGCTACATAAATTATGATGTCATATTAAGTCATGTGCATGCAGCAAGGGCAGTGGATCATATTTCCAAAGTCTAGTATTGATAGGTTAAATGGTTTCAGAGAAATAATTGTTTAATTATTTCTTTAAAATCAACGTGGCTGCCACATCATGTGACTGATGAGGTTATTGTTATATAAAATATTTCCAGCAACAGTAGTGGATCATAACTGCAAAGTCTCGCATCAAAAGGCTAAGCAGTTTCAAGGAAATCAATTTTTTTAATTTGATCGACTCAGCATGGGGAATATTGGTTTAAAATTTCAACATCATCCGTCACATGGTCTCGGAGCCATGTTGGACAAAAAGCATTTTCCGATCAACGTGAAACTCCAAATATGTGATCGGCCATCCATTCTGAATTTGATTTGATAAAGAGGATGTCGTGGGTCAGATGTCTGATCGAAGCAGGGTTGTTTCAAAGTGGGGTGGCATCGTCTTTTGTCACATTGAAATTTCACGAAATTTTCACCATCGATGCGAATACTCATGTATAATGTTTTTGTGATGACTATGACGTCATATGTCATGTGGTGCGGCGGCCATGTTGGAAAAAGAATAAACTTTGGACCTCTGTTTCTCCGAAACTGCTCCATCGAAAAAAATTGAAACTTGGCACATGTGAAGTAGTCCCCATGGGAAACAAGTATGATTTTTTGATGATGTCATACGTGGCTTCATTAAGACGTCATAATTGCACGTGTCAAATGCTTTATCTGATCAGTGAGAAAAAATTTTGATGGTCATCTAGGGCTAAGTTGTAAGCCTGGTGTTGACGCAGTGGTTAGGGCAGTGGCTTGGGATCCAAAAGGTCCTGAGCTCAAGCCCCGTTGGGCCACTGAATTAATACACCAGGGGGTTGACTCAGCCTGTCATCCTTCCGAGGTCGGCAAAATGAGCACCAGTATACTGGGCCGGTGTATACCCCGGTTAAAATAGGTGTACCATATCCCTGTGTCGTAAGAGGCGACCAGGGTTGCGTCAGGAAGGGCATCCGGCGTAAAACATGTGCCAAATCACGATGCGGATCATACGGATGATCCGCTCTGGCGACCCCTCACGGGAGCAGCCGAAAGATTAAGAAGAAGATCTAGGGCTAAGTTGTAAATGGCAAAATATTGATGACGTCATCAGTCACGTGGTTTGGCAACCATATCGATTTCAACATAAAACATTCAAAAATCTTCTTTTCTGTAACAGCTGAACAGATGAAGATGAAACTTTACAGGTATGATCGCCTATCCGTGAGGAACAAATGTTCTCCACCTATGACGTCATAGGTCACATGGTTTGACAGTTATGATTTTTTGAAGAAGAAACATTTAAAAATCTTCTCCAGAACAGCTTAACAGATTGAGGGGAAACTTCACTTTCATGTTCCCCAAGCCTTGGGGATACCAGTGTATTCATGAATAATTAGTTGGTCACATAGTCTGGTATCCATATTGGTTTGAATGAAATTTTTGAAAAAATCTTACTCTTGAACTGTTTCATCAATCGATGTGAAACGTCAGTTATGACTGAGTAAACATGTGGACTAGATGTTTTTAATTTCAACCTAATCAGACGCATTGTCTGGCAGCCAGAATTATTTAATATTTTAAATCTGGGTTCAGGAATTTAAATCAAACTTTGGACAAGAATGTATAATTATGCAATAATGTGGGCGAAGGCATATCTCGTGAGTCGCGATGTCAGAGATTTTCGTTCTAGTTACATATATGTGTATATATATATATATATATATATATATATATATATATATATATATATATATATATATATATATATATATATATATATATATTGTTGTGGGCCGTGGATCGGTGGCGAGAACGACCACTAGGTGGGGGAGGTTTGCATCGTCTCCCACCAAACTCCCCAGAATTGTAGGCCGTCGCTCGGATAACTCCGCGAGCCGGCGGGTCGTTTAACCGACCGTGGTCACCAATATTTCAACCGCGTAGCATAGGATCTATTTGTCTATAACCAATTTACCTAATTAACTACGCGATTTCGACTTCCAGGTAAACCACGCCCTCGGCATATCTTGCTCGAACCGGGTCACTCTACCCACTGCGGGAGAGTTCCAACTACCGACTACCAACTTCGGTTTGGGTGCAGCTGAGCGGAAACTGCCAAAGCCGTGCCGGCTGGAATGAACGGATTATCAGGTATAAATAACACGGCTAAACTCAGATCCGAACCATGCTGGACCAATGCAAGAAGAGACGGAAACGAACTGGGGGCATTTCCAACAAGTTTTATTTACAGTAAATGAAGACACAAAGCAAGACAACGCGAATATGCAAAAAGTATTTACAATGATCCAAAAACACTTATTCAGTTCCAAAAACAACACTTATCCAAAAACAACTAACACTTAAAGACGGGCCCACATGCAGACACACACACACAAAATGAAAAGAAACCCAAAAGTCTGTATTGGACCCTTGCAGCCGTGGAGAGAGACAAGCTGGGGACCAGAGTTCGGTGGTGTACCTGACCGTCGGAGGAAGGGCGTGCTCCGTGATGTGGCACCTAGCAATGTTCGCTGGTTTGGTCCCCAGTCGCACGTGTGGGACTCGACGTTCATGGTGGAGCTCAGGTGGTGAATGGCCGGGGTTTACGGAGGGGGGTCGTGGTCGCTCTTCCCTTCCTCGTGGAAGGCCAGCAGAGACACATTCGCCACCTCGACGCCCACCAAAAACTCTTCAAAAGAACTTTTAAAAGACTCTCCAAGACCCCAAAAAGACTCTCCATGACCTCAAAAAGACCACCTGCCTCAGAGAGTGCTCGGGAATTTATGGACCTCCCTCAGCGAGGAGAGGCCCTGGTGAACACACCTCGCTGTCCGCCTCTGATTGGACAGGTCCTATGGCCCACCTTTCCGGGGTGGGGCCTTGGTCCCTGCCGGGAAAACCCAGCCACTCCTCCACGTGGGTCCACACTCGACAAGTAACAGTATCAATGCTGCAACAGCCCCTGCCGGGAAACCCCAGCCAGTCTTCCATGTGGGTTCATACTTGACGAGTAACAGTATCAATGTTGCACAGGCTGTCGTGCAAGAGTTACAACGTTTGTGGAAGGAACGTTGGTGGAAGCGGCAAGGAACGACTGCAAGACCCTGCCTTGGCAATTCAGAGTGCTTGTAGACAGCGGGTAGGTAGTGGATCGTGATGGGGAATGGAATAGTTGTTGGTTGTTCGTTGGAGGGTTTGTTGGATGTAAAGATTTAATAACCTAACTAAATAGAAATCGCAATGCACGCCTTTGATTCTCCCACAAGACAAAAGGAAAGGGATCTGACTGCATACATACTTAACGACATAACTGACTTTTGGGACATCTGTATGTTGAATGCAAATGGTTTCCAGATACATATATATATATATATATATATATATATATATATATATATATATATATATATATATATATATATATATATATATATATATATATATATATATATATAATTGTACGATTATATTAGTACATACAATGCTCCAGCAACGAAGCTGAACATCAAAAGGTAAAACTGACTGCTGGGCATAATTTAGGTCATGGGCATAGTGTTATTAATGCACAAACAATGGATATTTACCCACCATTTGGTACAGAAAGAGTTGATAATAATTAATCGATGAAGAAGGACACCGAGCTGATGGATGATTCAGGCAGTTGTAAAATTAATCATTGAATTACAAATTGCTGAAGTTCTTTCTTTTGGCCAACAACTAACAACATGCTTGAGAACAACCTACTTTAGTCCAACCTACTTTACATCAACAACTAACAACTATTTTAGGCATCATGAAGACCAACAATCCACCACCACATATCCTGCCACCCCACCTCATGGTGACCTCGTTTCCAACCATCTCCCCCCCCCCACCCAACACCACCCACAACGGTTTGGTCCAACAATGTTTGAGGTCACTGTTCTAATATTATCGAACCTTACCTTCTCAGGTTACTGTTGCAGCTCCGGACATTTTATGCTTAACAGAAACGTGAATCTATTCTCTCTTCCACTGTGACAGGTCCGACAACATTCCTGGTTGCGCTGTTGGTGCCTGTGTAAAGAACTCTCTTCCTTACTGTCCATCGTCTGCACTAACCCCCTTCTAACACTCTGGAATACCTCTGACTGTATATCTAATGTTTGTTTGCATGGTATGCCATCCATACTGGATTAAAATGATTCTCACTACACTCATATTTTCTACAACATGGATCAACTAGTAACCCTGTTTGGAAGCAATCTAAATGATGCCAAAATGGCTGTACACACAGACGAACTGGTATGGACTGCAATTTGCTAAAAAAAAAAAAATGCATTTTGCTGCCAGCTCCACAGCATCTGATATTGATTTTGCTTGAGAAAGCTTTTACAAAAACCTGCTTCACTCACATACAGATTTAACCTATCCTGTCTGTGCCTATTTTAGCCATCCTCGAGGCCAGCTGGTCCATTGAATACTGTGGAGAGGTGGTGGTTGCAGTCAAGCAGCTTCCTTTCTAAACATGGAAAGTGAACCAAACTGAGGCAACTTTAGGTAATTTTTTGAGGCTCCCAACAAATGTGTCTCCATCCTGAGGCATGACAGAAAACATTATCTTGCATGTCTCAAAACTGAATTTTCCAACCAGTCTCCTTCCGACAAGTCATTCTGTTGCACTGTCATGTGGACACCCTGATCGGCAGCTGCTCCTTCCAGTTCAGCCAAGCTAACTACCCCAGACCCAGATAAGTTATAGTTTACTGTTTTGTTTTAATTCATGTTTTTCTGGTCGTGTTTTTCGTCAGTTTTTTTCCTGTCCCAATCCATATCTTGTTACGTTGAATCGTCTACTTCATGTCCCAGGGAAAGTCAGGCCTATTTGTACTAGGCCGTAGTTCCACTAAATCTATTTTTATCCTCGCCAGAGAAGAGGGTATTGCATTTGGGTCCGTTTGTTTGTTATCTTGCCAAAACGAAGTTTTTGCAAGATATGTTAGTCAGCTTGTATGTTTTTTTTGTTTGTTTGTTTGTTTGTCTGTAATCACGTATAAAGAATTCTGCAGAGCACAGTTATCATTGGAAATTTTTGTAACTTCGCATATCAGAGGCCTATAGAGGTCCCTTTCAGCGCATAAAATTTTGAAGGTCAAGGTCAAAGGTCAAGGTCACTTTGTCGCAAATCAGGGGAGTCGACGAAACTCATTTTTTTGAGTAATTTTAATCTAATCGTCTCCAAACTTCATGGGAATATAGTCCATGGTCTGGCGCTCAGCTGATTAGTTTTTGGTGGCGATTGGCCTTGACCTTCATGGTTAGCGCCTGAGGTCAAACATATTTGACCCCAAGGTCAGATTTTCAAGTTTTAGGAACCATATCGTGTAGTACCTCAAATTGAACACCTCGATGAGTGCTTTCTAGCTATGTCAAGCTTGAGACATTATGATGTCATTTGGTGACATTGTGAGGCAACCACATATTTTTCATGGTTACTCTGAAGAACGATTCTCATCAGAATCTCTCGTAGGCAGATATTCCTCAAGGAGTCGCTCCTGGTGGATAGTAGCTCTGTTCACCTCAGTGTGACCTTAAAGAAGTCACACGTGCTCACCTTTTGGCAAGATACGGGTCACCCTGCGGGTGACATTGGATTATTTGTCTGTCTGCTGGCTTGTTTTTTTTGTTTTGCCACATAGAACGTGAGTGTTTTTCTCTGCAATTGCTTGTCGGATTGATATGAAGTTTTCACCGCAGGAGCGACTACTCACATTGAATGTTTTATTGATAAGTATGATGTCATAGGTCATGTGGTGCGGCATCCATGTTGGAAAAATGGGAAAAATTGGACCTCTATCTCTCTGAAACCACACCAAAGAAAAAAAAAATGAAACTTGGCACATAGCAAATATTCCACATTGGGAATCAGTGTGATTTTGTTATGACATCATAGTTGCCTTCATTAAGACGTCATAATTGCATATGAAAAAATTTGGGGGTCATCTTAGCATAAATTCGTCAGACAAAAAATTGATGACGTCATTGGTCACGTGGTTTGGCAGACTTTTTTTTTGTTTTTTTTAAACTTCAAAAATCTTCTCTGAAATGGCTGAACAGATCGAGGCAAAACTTTACAATTAAGACTGACTATCCATGAGGAATAAAAGGTTCACACTTTTGATGTCATAGGTCACATGGTTTGGCAGCCATATTTGATTTACCTGAAAACCTATAAAAAATATTTTTCTTTTTTTGAAAAATGGCTCACTTGGCTGTGCCTGGATACGTTTGAGCATGGAGGTGTAGCAGCTGAGGTGGGAAAGCAGGAGCATCGATGGTAGTTGAAACAATAGCAAGCTGTCCACTCCTCCATTGTGCTCTTTCTTTTATTTTCTTTTTTTCCCCCTAAGACCAACTCCTGTGTCAGAAATTGTATATAGTTGTATAGAGTTGTGTAGATTATTAAAGCTCACTGGTTATACGTTTTAGTTTCGAAAAGTCTGGCAATTTTGGGGTAGCATAAGGTTGTTTGTGTGAGTCAGTAAGGTAGTTCCCAATGCATCAGGTGGAGCATATCTCGTTTAAATTGTCACACACACACTAAAGGGTAGAGTTAAAAACATACGAGGTAGTGGGTAACTTCACCCGCATGTCACACGGTAATGCTAACTTTTAATGGCAATGAAGTAACTTTTAACCGATGTCTCCGGCTGTTGGACAACTCGAGGCGAGTCTGGGATCGGGAAGGGGTAGTGTAGTGGATTTCAGAATCGGATTTGAGTAATGCACACAGCATCCAGCTCCTCAGACAGGTATTTCCATAAATGCATGTTCAGAATAGACACATCCCTTTGTCTGGTGGGATTCTAACTCTTTGATGTGTTGGAGAAGGGGATAACATTTTTCTTCTTTATGACACGTTCATTACACATGATTTTACATCAGTTTTCATTTCTGCATGAGCGATATTTACCATTCGTGCACGTGGTAAGATAGCCGTTCGCCCAACGATACTTATTCTATTCCCTTTTCATCAAGACACATTGGCTTGGAAATATACGATTTATTTACACATTTTCTTTGGGTTATCATTTTCACATTGGAGTTACAGGACATTTGAGTCATTAATCACACCGCAAGCTTTTCCCGAACAGTTCGTTCTGATGATCGAATATGGCTGTGGTCGCGGATCATTTACCTGAGGCACCCACCTTTTTCCATCAGTGATCAATGCCCCGTTCAGCAGCTCTATGGATGCTGTCCGGCTCTTCTTCATATCGGTCTAAACAAAGAGGTGATGATTGCCTGTTAATGTTCTGTGAACGCTTCATGTTTGTTTGTTTATTCCGACAAATGGGCACTTTCTGGCGTTCATCCAGTACTCCAAACATGGCGTCGTAAGCCAGGTCTGTGTTAATTGGGAGTTGCATTTCATTCGATGGTCGGGAGAGAATGAGGTGAGAACGGACAGTTGGAGGTCTCGTGCAGGAATGCGCCAAGCTGGATTTGGCTGATGTCATGCTTGAGATTCCGCCCACACCGGTCGCCAATAAAAGGACGGCAAATCCGCTCTGATGACAGTTGGTGAGAGATCCTGATGCCAGTTGCAACGATGGTTGGTGACAGCTCATGACAGCTCCTGATGGTGCTTGGTGACAGTTGCACTGTTCCTGTTGGTTCTGCTCGGTCTGACTGGTTCTTAGCATTCCTGGTTCTTGACATTCCTGGTTCCTGGGAATGACAACGTGACATCGATTTGTATTTGAGCTTGTTTGCGGGTGGGTGCATGGCAAGGCAAAGTGCTAACAGAAACGAGCCAAGCTGTGAAGAGCTCATTCAAAGAGGCAGACCAAGTCATGCTCTACACATTTTGGGTTATTTTCATGGACGCATGATGACTTCTACCCTGGTATACTGAGACTGGATTTCTTTTCCCCCTGAATGGTCTGATGGGTCCCCATGTCTCATGCTTAATTGTGAAGTAAGGCATAGTGATAAGCACCTGCTCTTTGTCCATTTTTCTATAAATGCTTGTTTAATTCTTCATTTGATTGAGATAATTTTGTTGATTGAACATTTGATTTGAATTCAATCATTTAATCGACAAGGAAGTAAAAAGTCCTTCAGTTCATTTATATTTCTTGTTAATAATAAGTTCCTTGTTGACGTTTCAACCTGTCTGTGATTGTCATTTCCTTCCATTGATCCAGAAATGTCCGAACCTAGATAGACTGGGAGATTATAATTCCCAAACTAATTAACCTGTCATAGTCGGTGTGCACCAGCGGTAAACGCTCGGCCACATTACTTAAGATCTAATCAAGATAAGATTGGTGTATCGCCAAGGGCATGTTCCCTGGTCAGGAGGCCACATGACCTCTCGTTAAATAGCAAATTAGACAGTGGACACAGGAACTCGTGGTTAACTGATTGGCATTCATAGTTGTTAAGCAACCCACCACACCACAAAGTTAATTGTGAACGGTGGCCCGAGGTCCACTTCTTCCGAGGAGAAACGGGGTTTAACCCCCTCATAATACACTCAGTACCCATGGCTGTAATAGTATTTTAATATGCACCTTACTCTGTTTATTACTCTGACAGCAACAACCCATTCATTATTCTTCTTCTTCATCAAAATCTCTTCCTTTCTCTTTCACAAAGCTTAATTTGAAAACCTCTTCACTCCTAAATGCTGAGTTCATCAAGCTTTTTATCCAGCTGCAACCATGTGAGTGCTCAGGGGTATTGCCCCTATGTTTAATGGTACCACCGAGTTTCTTAGACCCCGAGGAGCACTAATCAACCATTTAGAATTAATTTTTCCTTTTTTAAAATATTCCTCCTGCACTCACAAAACACACAATTTCTGAGCTGCATCTCGGAACCAGCAGGGTCTTTCGAAATGAAAATTTTGCATCAAAAATGTATATTTCAACTCCATGGGGTTGACATACTTTATGACCTTGACATAACTTTAAGGTCATGACCTAATTATAGGCATTTCAACATTTTTCACCACAACTTGAATAAGGTTTGGCCAATTGGAACGAAATTACCCTCCTTCGATAGCGTAGAGCAAGGTGCATTTACATTTAATTTACAACATACAACATACAGGTTAAAGGGCAAGGTCTTATACTCCTTAGAGTATTAAACCACCGTTTAGGTGTTTCGATTCTGGTTTTTTTGCCAATGTCTGAGCTGTATCTCGGAGCTGGCTGCTACTTTCACAATCAAAATTTGCATCAATAACACTGGGCAGCACAAAATAACTTTTTGTCTGCTACTAAGGGAAATAAATGCAGGTGTTCTTGGCTAAATCTTGGCTGCTGAAAATCTGTCACAAGAATTTAGCCAGTATGTCAGGTTTTCAAAATATGTATATGTATTAATGATGCCCAGCATGCTATATAAGATACTTAATTGTTGTAGATCGCCACATTGTACATCCAATATCAGTGCTTAGTAATTACTTTAGGGTGTAGCATACAAACCAAGAACATAAACAAGTTGCAGAAAAACAAGTTAATAAAACATTAGAACATGGTAATCTTGAGAAGGGTGTAAACTTGAAAGGGAAATCTGCCCCCATTGTGAGTGATTCAGAAACAACACTTCAACTTTACACTTTTCCTTTCAATATAATCAGCATAGGCAATGTTCAGACGTGTTCAGAAGTGTGTGAGACACTTGCTTTTGCACTTGTATGTTGAATTTGTCTCCCGTTGTAGGAACCAGCAGTAATCACCCATCACGTTTGGGTTGAACTGGCCTTGATACCTAGTTTCCATAACCAAAATGTTGTGGTGGAACCTTTAGCCATGCTCATCGCTTCCCTCACCCAGATTAGGTGGGAAGAAATCAGAACGAGAATGCAAGAAGTGTATTTTAAGAGACATCCTACAGCCCATTCGCTGATAGATCATTAGCAAGTTGTCCACTAATTCTGCATACTGTTCAGATCTATGGTTCCCAAGAAAGTTCTGCACAACCAACACAAATGCTTCCCAGGCTGCAAACTCAGGTCAGGTCAGGTATGGGAGCATGTGGCAGAACAGCGCGTCACTGCGTCCACTTTCCGCCGGTACTCCAGGGGCCTCCATCTGGCCATCCCCCAGGCAGATGCCAGGCCCATCCCCATCTCCTTGAGATGATGGTCAACCTGCTGCAACCACGAGGCACGTGGTCAGCCCACTGGCCTCCTCCACTCACGAGACTCCCTCGCTGAGAGAATCTGGTGTCAGGATCAGCATCAGGAAAACGAGCCACATGTCCATACAGCCGCAACTGATGCTCACGGACTATGGAGGTAACAAATCTCATCCGAGTCTCTCTCAGCAACCGCTCATTGGACACAAAATCTGACCAGCAATAGCCAAGGATTCTCCGAAGAGACCTGGTACCAAAGGAATTAAGTCTCCGTCTCAGATCCTTGGTCAGAGTCCAAGTCTCGCATCCATAGAGCAAGACTGGAAGTACCAAGGACCTGAAGACTCGGATTTTCGTCCTCCCGCACAGGAACCGGCAGCACCACACCCCATGATCCAGTGAATCCATGACTCCCCAGGCCCGACCCAGACGTCTATTGACCTCTGACTCACAGCCAGCAGAGACATGAATATCACTGCAAAGGTAAGTGAATCTCTCCACGACCTCAACATCCTCACCACAAACAGGCACAGACAGGACAGCAGCATCCAAGATGTCACTGAAAGCCTGGATCTTAGTTTTGACCCAAGAAACCCGTAATCCCAGCAGCTCTGACTCCTCATTCAGCACCTCGAGGGCCCCAAAAGGATATCTAAAGTCTCCGCAAAGATGATGCATCATCTGCAAAATCAAGGTCCGAGATCTTGACATTCCCAAACGATGCACCGCAGCTTGATCTCTCCGACATCCTCCCTAAAATCCAGTCTATACAAGTGCTGAAAAGTGTGGGGGCCAGTACACACCCCTGACGAACTCCAGTAACAACTGGAAATGTCAGAGATGGTACCACCACACTTCACAGCACTCTCAGTACCAGAGTAGAGTTCAGACATCAGATCGATCAGTTTTGGTGGCACCTCACGAAGACCAAGAATCCTCCAGAGGACATCCCGATTCACTGAATCGAACGCTTTACAGAGATCAACATAGGCTGCAAGCAGCCCCTGCCCAAACTCTCGTCTGCGTTCGGTGAGGACACGAAGAGCAAGGATACGGTCAATCGTTGACCTCTTTGGTGTAAAGCCTAACTGCTCTGGACTCTAGTGCTCAAGCAGATGGTGGCGAACCCTATCAAGAATTATCCGAGCAATGACCTTGCCCAGCACTGAGAGCAGCGTCACCCCTCGGTAGTTGTTGCAGTCTTGGCAATCACCCTTCCCTTTCCAGAGAGGAACAACAAGGCCCCTCTTCCAATCAGTTGGGATGATGCCTGTGTTCCAGGCAGAGCACAAAACTGCATGCAATGACACGAGTGCAGCATTTCCACCAGCCTTGAGAAGTTCAGCATGGATGCCACAGATCCCTGGAGCTTTGCCCCGTTTCAACCGGTTCACCGCAGCCCGTGTTTCCACAAGCGAAGGTGGACCACAGTTGATTCAAGGATCAGCAACAGGGATTGTAACACCCTTGACGTCCAACTCGACAGCTGGTGGATCAGCCTGGTACAACCGCTCAAAGTAACCGGCCCAGCAGGCCTTCACTTCAGACTCCTCTGTCATGAGCCTACCACTCTCTGCTCTAACTGCAGTGCTCCGAGGGATGGGCTTGGATGAACGCAATGCGCGAATTCCCCTGTAAGCGGGACGAGAATCACCTGTCCACAGGTGATGCTCTACCCCCTCACAGATTCCTCGCACATAGGCCTCCTTGTCCATCCTCGGTGCACGTCCAGTTTTACGCCTCAGCTCCCTGAACAGCTCAGCTCTGCCATTCAGCCTGGCCCTGTGACTCTGGTCAATGTTATCCAGTGTCCCTTGAGAGACAAAATTCTTTTTTGCCCTGCCGTGAGTTCCAAGACATCCAGCGACAACATCAAGGACGGTGGTCTTGAAGGCACTCCACAACTCTTCAGGACCCCCCAAATCACCCAGACCCCCCAAGTGTCCACTCAGCCTGTTCGCAAACTCCTCAGCTACTCTCTCATCCCTGAGCTTGCCAACATCCAGCCTAAGCTGGGATGGTACCATTCTCCAGGATTTATGTTGCAGCTTTAGAGTTGCTACAACAAGCCTGTGGTCAGTATTGAGGAACTGAGCACTCTGGTAGACCCTGCAGTTCTGGATCATCCTCCAATGACCGTCAATGAGGACATGGTCAATCTCCTTTGCCACACCACCAGCGTCGGAATACCAAGTCCAGCGATGAGCTTGTGGGCGCTGAAACCATGAACCAGCCACCCTAATTCCATGACTTCATGCAAAGTCAAGGAACTTAGTGCTATTCTGTTTCATAGTTCCTGACACATGGGGACCAACACACACCTCATAACCATCCCTATCAGTTCCAGTCGATGCATTGAAATTCCCCAAGACTAGAAGTGTGTCTCGTCTGGGTCACTGATCAACCACAGACTCGAGTGTGGCGTAGAATGCATCCTTCACGGTGAGATCACTCGCCTCAGTCGGAGCATAAACAGAGACCAGGGAAATGACACCTAAGGAGTGACGAATCCTTAATCTCATAATACGCTCGGTGACCGGTGCTACCTCAATTATCATTGGGGTCAGCTTATTGGACACAGCTACAGCAACTCATTGGGTTTGGTAACCATCAGAGCGACCAGACCAATAGTAGGTGTAACCACCCACCATTATCTCGCCGCAATCCGGTCTCCGAACCTCAGAGAGAGCTGCAATCCCGATGTCGAAACGCTTGAGCTCAGATGATAACAGAGACAGGTGATCATCCTCTCTTAGGGATAGGACATTCCAGGCACCCACCCGAAGGGACCGCCTCAGGTTAACCCAAGGAGACCGCCGTCTGGTGGACGACACCTCAGCACCACTCCGACACACTCTCCCACAATCTGACCCAGGGATGTTACCCCTTGGTTTCCCTCCTATCATCAAAGATTGGGGGTCCCGAAGGCTTTGCCCCAATCCCGTCATCCGGTGAGCTGCCCTGCGAAGGGAAACCTGCACAGGAGGTACTCCCACGGAGTGGGTTTTCAGATTTTTTTTTGTGTTTTGCGGAATGATCGGTTTTACAGTGGCCTGAGTGCAAATCCTGCCACCAACCTCCTAATAAAATAAGTAACCCAACTGCAGGAGGACGTCCGTAGACATAGTTGGGGACTAGATATGGATGGCCGTTGGCTCACAAGGACCTCCTCCGCCCTTTGACTCAGGTGGGTTCACTTTATTTTTGAACTCGGGATCACACATCAGTTGTCGGATCTGGGGCCCAACGAAAATGCCTGCTTTGAGTTTAGCATCAGTTTTCTCTGCACAAAACTTCTCTCTGACATATTGGAAGTCATCACCGTCGGGATCCAATGCCTTTGCAAAGTTTTTCACAAGGGTTCAGGTTAGTTAAAAATTGTAATGCCGCGTGGAAAATGTTCCTTAAAAATTAATAGTTTGGTCAGTTTTCATCCATTAAAAAAATTTAAAGTGCATTCTAAAGCTCTTTTTATGAGAAATAATATTCAACAACAGTTGGATTGCTCTAAGTAAAACCAAGAATACAAAAAAATATATTTGTGATCACTCAAGATCACCCACCAGGGCAATCTACTGTAATAGGACCATGTGCATAACTCAAACTCCTGACATGCTAAGAAAATTCTAACTTCAGATTCCGAATCAGCAAACTGCATATAGTCGAGAACACATGTTTACACCCCAGTAGCAAAATCTTTGTTGTCCAGTGTAATGGAAATAAAAAGTATGTAGAATTGACATTTTTTGACATTGACCTAAATTTAAGGTCATGACCCAATTATAGACATTTTAACATTTAGCATATTTCCAATCATCAGCAATGTCATGGAATCCATCATATTTTACATAAAATCATTCCTTTTCTCCAGCAGCCTCATCTCAGATCATCAATTCAGATTCAAACCAGGTCAATCTACCTTGGAAAAGCTGTTTCGACCCTTCCAGCAATGGATGGAGATCCTCAATGTCCAAACATGAGATCAGGGCCATCTCTCTGGATATATCTAGAGATTTTGATACTGTCTGGCATCCTGCTTTGCTCTCCAAAGTGTCTGCCAATGTAATCTAAGGCCAGTTCCACACATGGCTTCCTGACTTCCTCTATTCTTGGAGCCAACATGTGGCACTCAACGGAATCCATTTTTCTCATCTCTCTGTCAAGGCTGGAGTGCCACAAGGCAGTGTTCTCAGCTCGATCCTATTCCTAATCTTCATCAATGATCTCTCTGAACCTCTGGAAAATCCTCTTTATCTCTTTACTGATGACTCCACCCTCTTCCCTACCTTCAGACCTTGACAAATTAACAAATTGGTCAAACACTTGGAATATGTCTGTTAACCCTCAGAAATCCCACACATTCTCTCTCTCTCCCTGTCTGTCTTTCTTTCTGTCTCTCTCTCTCTCTCTCTCTCTCTCTCTCTCTCTCTCTCTCTCTCTCTCTCTCTCTCTCTCTCTCTCTCTCTCTCTCTCTCTCTCTCTCTCTCTCTCTCTCTCTCTCTCTCTCTCTCTCTCTCTCTGAAAGGCCCATACCACAAACCCTTTGTCAACTTCTTCAAGAACCCTCTCAAAAAAAGTTCAGTCACTCAAATGCTTGGGTGTCGCTCTCAGCCATGATCTCTCTTGGGCAAGCCACATTTCAAAGTTGGCCTCCACAGCCAGTTAATGCCTGGGCATCCATCGTGCATTGTCCTTTCTTGGCACACGTTCACTCCTATCCACCTACAAGGTTTTCATCTGCAGTTTGATGGCATGCTGCTTTTCCCTCTGGGCTGGTGCCCCTGCCTCACAACTTGCTCAGCTCGATGCCATGGAAACCAAGGCTTTCAACATCATTGAAATCTCTCGCAATGAAGCTGAGTCAATGGGCCTATCACTTTTCCATCGCAGACATACATGTCAGTGGTCTCTTTGTCTTCTTCCATCTCCTTTCTGGTCTTGCATCCTCTGCTCTCTCTGTGTTTTGCCCCACCTCCCCCCAGGTATCTGCAGAACATGTGCAGTCCACCAGCATCCTCCTATTAAAAAGTGCCAAAACCCAGAACCACTGGTCACCTCCACTCATTTGCTCCTATTTTTTTTCCTGCCTGTATAACCAACTTCCACATTCTCTTCAATTTCATTCTTTCCTTGAGGTCTTCAAAACAGCTTCTTACCATCTCAGATCATCCCTTTTTATCACCATCTCAGATTTTTGACTGTCTCCATCTATTTTCTCTCTCTACCCCACTGTTGGCATTCCCCCCTTCTCTCTCTGCTGGACCTTTTGTTATGTCGCATCCTGATATATCCTCTGTTCTAGTTCTTCCATGAGCTTTCACTATGTATGCCAAAAAAATGTTGCTGACATCAAGTATTTCCTGTTATTCAAACCGCCTGATCTATGACCATCAGTTCAGATTGTAATCTGGTTACTCAACCATGTATATTCTGCACCACTTTCTCAGCAATATTCAGAGGCCCTAAGTCTGAAAAAATGAAGTTATATCCTGAGACATGTCTCATGCATTTGCCAAGCTCGCTGCCTGTGGCACACATGGATCACCTTCATACTTGGCTATACGACTTTAATATGAGACGTCATGTGCAGCCACCTTCCAAAATATCTTCTGACCATACAAAATACTGGCACTCTATGATATCGAAATTTTTCACAACTTCCTTTCTCTGCATCCATATTTGTCTTAATTCATTAAGTACATTTCATAAAGTTCCAATCTGTGCAGATGGGATGTGCTGAAAATGCAAAAGGCAATTGAACAAATCTGAATCAATGGACAGGAAGGAAATGTGTAAATGCTCTGTGGAGATATACATGTATCATTACCATCCTCCATATCAACTTCATCTTCAGATTTTTCTTTAATGGAGTTCAATTTTGCATTTGAATGTTCAGCATCATCATCAGTTTGTAGAAACTGAGTACACGATATCCCATTATCCAGTAAAGTAGCATAAAAACGAATGAATTAATGTTTTAATTTTTTTTACAGTCAAATATACAGAATTAGTAGAAAGGATTAAGGCTGTACAGTAGAATATGGTATAATCTACAGACAATGCTAGAAAGTCCAGTAATAAATAAATAAATGCATTCGATTGATATTTCAAAAATGGTGGCTTTCAACTTCATGTGAATAGTCAAGACTGTAGTTCAAATTGCAGGATAAGAATTGGTGAGAGGGACTGTCTTTGAAAGAGTAAATCGAAATGAGGATGCAATCATGAAGGAACCATGTACTTGATTTTCCATAAATCCTCTACATTCTTATGTGCACATTTTGATCGATCGAGAACATCTGCAGGTAGATCCTCATGGCATCATGGTTTCTGTGACCTAAGGGAGTTGGATATTTTATGATCAATAGCAAATGCATGAACCAGTCCTGAAACCACTTGTTTAGATTTACGGTAGAGGATGATGATGATGATGATGATGATGATGATGATGAAATCTGGATCATTATCTTTGCAATATGCTTCTTCTGTAGTATCTATGCAAATGCTCAACATCATTTCATTCAATAGGTCAGTGTCTTTTAAAAAGAGTATATAATGTTAGATCAATTGCCTGGTTAGACACTTAAGTGGCTATTTAAAGAAGTTATTTTGTGACACACCACAAATATATTATTGCACAAAGGGCATACAGCCTTGGCAAGTGCAATCAAGAGAAAACCGCGAGACGTGAAGAGTATTCCACAATCCGAGTCATCAGCCGGGGACGATATGTGTGTGTCACGCAGGGCAGGTCATACACAAAGCTCCAATTTCTGCCTTTTTTGAGAAAGCCCAATTTTCATATCCTGTATGAACCGATCGAGTTGCCATGTGAATTGCTGACCTTCCTCGGGCCTCGAAGTTAATCTCGTCAATAACACGACGGCACAGCAGAATTCTGCTGAAGACGCCACCGTTTCAATCTCGCTCTCCCCGCACCTTGCAGCCGGTAATCTCTGCTCAAATGCCACGCTTGGGTTTGTGATTAGATTTCCCAACCGTTTCCTGAGTGCCTCAAAAGTTTTGCCTTTGTGTGCTGATTTATTCCGTATTTGGTTTAAACATCTGCAGCGCTCTGCTTCATCAGGCCATTGTCGTCTGTGTTACAATAACAGCTGCGAACATCCGAAGGTCTAGTTTTGCCAGCCTGACCTTCGATTCCTGAATGCATAATCATATGTTTGAGGTTGTAGTGTTGATGTTTGTTTGTTTGTTTAGTCTTTTCATCCTCTGCTGGCTTTGACAAACAGATTTCTGTGATCAAAGCCTTCTGATGTCATGTCAAGAAAGCAGAAAGCCTTGCGTTTCCATAAACCTTGACTGCACGTCTTGCTTTCCCGGTAAAGGTAGACGTAGTCATTCATAAAATGGCCAACTCGTACAATAATAACAAATAAACATTCATTAAGATGATCGTTATCAAACTTTCCTCTTTGTATCCTTGAGTAGAAAATGCTTTAGAGAACATTCCTATGGTTTTGGGAACAACAGCAACTTGGGTAAAATTCCCAGGAATTTCCAATTGCATCAACGATCTGTGAAATGTCACATGCACATAAGATTACTAGATCTGATCCTTCGTGTTCACTTCACATGATCTGAGAAAATGCAAACTCGGTACGCTTCCTAGTAAATTATTTTGAGATAACCTTGCTGCCATTGCATTGTCCATGATTGTCTGTGAAACATGAATAGGATGTGGCAGAAGCTTTTTGGCCTATCAGAGAAAAGATATGGCTGATTACATGAGGAACCAGGAAATTGTGAATTTTAACCTGTATTTCACTCTTGGTCCATATACGAGGGAATGAAGAAACTCGACTACATTCAGGGAAGGTGAATGGGGGAATGAAGAAGAGCTCTACTGTATGCAGGAGAAATTGTAAGAGGGAAGGAAAAAGGACTTCTACGCATTCAGGGAAGGTTATCAAGGGGGATGAATATGTTTAATGTCATATATAGGGATAACGAGCTGTAACATGGAATGAAGAAGTGCTCAACTACGGAAATGAGGAGTTGTAGAGAGGAGATGGAGAACTGCCCGACCGTATTCAGGAATAGTTATTAGAGGGAATGAAGAAGTATTCCACTCTATTCAGGGAGAGTTATTGGAAAGAATGAAGAAGTATTCCATTACAATCAGGGAGAGTTATTAGAGGGAATGAAGAAGTATTCCATTACAATCAGGGATAGTTATTAGAGGGAATGAAGAAGTATTCCATTACAATCAGGGATAATTAATGGAGGGAATGAAGAAGTATTCCATTACAATCACGGAGAGTTATTAGAGGGAATGAAGAAGTATTCCATTACAATCAGGGAGAGTTATTAGAGGGAATGAAGAAGTATTCCGCTACATTCAGGGCGAGTTATTGGAGGGAATGAAGAAGTATTCCACCACATTCAGAGAAAGTTATTAGAGGGAATGAAGAATTATCCATTACAATCACGGAG
>NC_140974.1:28558326-28880826 GCF_056783735.1 Eptatretus burgeri | reverse complement strand
CTGAAATCCATTTTCTACCGGTCATACGATAAATATTGCCAAGAGACAAACACCGTCCAGGCATATCCAGAGATAAATACCGCCCGGACACGTTCGGAAACAAAAACCTCCCGGACGCATCCGGAGACAAACACCGCCGGAATGTATCCAGAGACAAGACCGCCCAGACACATCCAGAGAATCAAATTTCCGTCTGGACGTGTCAGGAGACAAAAACCACCCTGACACGTCCGGAGACAAACACTGCCTGGATGCGTCTGGAGACAAACACCGCCCAGACACGTCCAGAGAATGAAACTCCTGTCCGGATGCGTCTGGAAGCAAACACCGCCCAGATGCATCCAGAGCCAAGCTGTCCAGAGACAAACTCCAGTACAGACATAAACACCATCCAGACATAACCACCGTCCGGATATGTTCAGAGAGAGAGAGAGATAGAGAAAGAGATAGAGAGAGTTAGATGTTGGAGGAGGGTGCTGCACTGTATTGGGAGGGGGTAGAGCAAGTATGGGACAAAGGCAGAGATCGTAGTGGTAGGGGAGTTAGCAAAGATAATTTGTAATGCTTTATGAGTGCATGCACATGCGTGCACACACACACACAGACACACACACACACACAGACACACACACACACACAGACACACACACACAGACACACACACACACACACACACACACACACACACACACACACACACAGACACACACACACACACACACACACACACACACACACACACACACACACACACACACTATTAGTGCTTGGCCGATATTGGCAATTTTTCGGGAGTCAGTGTGATTACCGACTACAGTACGTACTATATACAACCCAAAAACCATGAGTAGCTTTCAGCAAAAAACAACGTTGCATTTATTCAGACGTTTCAGGGATATGTTCACAAAAATTACGTGATGGGTGGAAAAAAAATTTGGCTCAGTAATTTAGGAAACACATTTGCAGTGGTTACGAAGATGATTGGGGGTGAGGTATCAAGTTCATCATAAATGGTTAAACTTGATTGTGATGGGCATGTACTGGAGTTCAATTCGTTCGTCCATCGCTCCACTCTGCTTGCCATGAGTTCGGACACTTCTGTGACTGTTTGCACCTGTGTGTTGCAGGAAGGAGAGGAGCAAGCAGATGGACTGGTGTTTATTCTTCTCCAGGTGCTTGAGCAGCTACGTCACGTATGCTGCCTTGCATGGAGTCCTGAAAATCACTTGGGGCCTCACCTCTAACTTCTCAAGGCTTCAAGTGAGCAGTGCACCACCTTCTCATGTCATCTTCAATTTTGGCTCATGATCTTTATCCCTCCAATGAACCTTTCCTACCCTAACCATCTTACTTGCTAGATTAATTGTTTCCTCTCCTCCTCCCTTTCTCTAATCTCTTCATTCACTCCCTTGATGGATGGTCCTCTATCAACTCTAAGTTGCTCTTCCATGACCCTTGTTCTTGTAAGAAAAAAAACAATAACACGTTAATACAGCAAATGGCTCAGAAATTGGGTGTTATTACACAACTCACTCAGAATGACGGAGCAAGAACGACTCATACAGGATGATGCAGCAAGAACCACTCACTCAGGATGATGGAGCAAGGACCACTCGCTCAGGATGATGGAGCACGAACCACTCACTCAAGATGATGGAGCATGAAACAGTCGCTCAGGATGATGGAGCACGAACCACTCACTCAGGATGACAGAGCTCGAATTACTATGCTCAGGATGATGGAGCACAAACACATGCTCAGGATAACGGAGCACGATCACAGAATCAACCACAGACTCGAGCGTGGCATAGAATGCGTCCTTCTCTGTGAGATCACTCGCGTAAGGTGGAGCATATACAAAGACCAGGGAAACGACTCCCAAAGAGTGACGAGTCCTTAGTCTTATAATACGCTAATTGTCTGGTGTTAGCTCAATTATCATTGGAGTCAGCTTATTAGACACAGCTACAGCAACTCCTTGGGCATGGTAACCATCAGAGCGACCACACCAAAAATATGTTTAATCATCCGCCATGATCTTGCCACTATCCAGTCTCTGAACCTCAGATAGTGCTACAATACCGATGTTCAATCGCTTGAGCTCAGATGATAACAGACAGGTGATCATCCTCTCTTAGGCATAGGACATTCCAGGCACCCACCCGAAGGGACCACCTCAGGTTAACCTGAGGAGACCGCCGTCTGGTGGAAGACACCTCAGTACCACCCCGACACACACGACCGCAATCTGACCTAGGAAGGTTACTTATTCCGTGGTTTTCCTTCTATCAAAGTGTGGTGCTCCCAAAGGCTTTGCCCTAATCCCATCATCCGGTGAGCTGCCCTGTGAAAGGCAGCTGCACAGGAGGTACTCCCACGGAGTGGGTTTTCAATTTTCTTTGCGTTTTTCTTGTGTTTTGCAGAGTGAAGAGTTTTACGGTGGCCAGTGTGCAAATCCTGCCACCAACCTCCTAAAAAAAAGTAACCCAACTGCAGGAGGACGTCTGCAGACACTGTTGGGCACTAGTTTAAGGATGGCCGTTGGCTCACAAGGAGCATCCTCCGCCCTTTGCACAAGTATCGCACCTGTGCCATCAAATCCATGTTCAAATGCGTCAATTTGAGTTGAAATGAAATATATCAAAGGTAGTTTAGTAGCTTGTAATATATTTGTCTTTGGGAGCATACATTTATTATTCTCTCCAGTTTATTGTGCAGGACCACTTGCTCGTAGGAAGTGTTTACAATGGCTCTTCTCGTGCTTGCTCACCTTGACCGTTTCATATCTTTTGATCATGTGTCAACATTGCTGGAGCTGCAAAAAGCACCAGCTTTTATCCTGATTCAAAACCAACAGCATCACCTACGATTCGTAAAATTCAAGTTCAACATGATCCGAATATCATAAAGTTTTGAAATTATTAGATTTCATATCCAACGGTAAGATTGAAATAAAATGAAGTCTCATTGAGTGATGAGATAATTACCAGCAAGGCACCAAGTTAGTTTCGCAAACCAACTCAATTGTTTTTTGTATGAAATCGTTTCAAATTACTTGGTGTTCACAAATAATTACAATGATTTTGCACCAGAACATTCACCATTTCATGATCAATTTATTATCTTTTCCTCTTGAAGAATTCCTTTCATTCAAGCTTCTGGATCTCACTATCTGCCATTGATTTTCCTGAGAAAGCCACATTTCCAAGCTGGCCTACAAAGCCAGTCACCGACTGGGCATCCTCCGTCGTGCAAAGTCCTTCTTTGGCACACCTGAGCACCTGATCACATACAAAAGCTTTCGTCCATAGCCTGATGGAGTACTGCTCCTGTTTCTCACCTTTCCCAGATTCACGCTGTGTTGACCAAGGCATTTAGGATCATTGGTATGTACTGCGATGAGGCTGAGTCTTTGGGTCTCTCACTCTCACCGCAGGCAGGTCGGTTGTCTTTTTGTCTTCTCCCGTCTTCTCTCCAGCCTCACCCCCCTGTTCTGTCTGCGATATGTCCCCCTCCCATATTTCCGCAGGGCGCTCAAGGTCCACCAGCAACCCCCTTCTGATAAAACTACCAAAATCAAGAATCACTGCTCACCTTCACTCTTTAATTCCTCTATTTTCCCACCTTTGAAATAACTCAAACACTCTCTTCCATCCCACTCTTCCCTCAAGGTCTTCAAAATAGCTTTTCACCATCTCTTATCTCCCCCCATTCAAATCCACAATCTTTTCTACCCCCGTTAATCCACCCCAAACTCACCTCCTTCAAATTCCCTGCATTCCTTCCTGAAAGTCCCTGTCATGTAAGAACCTGAAAGTCCCTGTGGTGTCCATCTTATTTACCCCGTGTACTCCACCCCATCCCTCTCCCGCCACTCTCGTCTCTTGCTCCACTTGTTGAGCGTTCCGTGTGTTAGCTCTTATACGAGCCTCGACCTTGTAGACAAAACAAATCTCTATCCTACGGGCTCAATGGTTCAGTATGTAACCAAACCCAGCAAGCACTTCCTTTGTTGGATGTTAAGGTTTCATTCGCTTGTGTGAATATCGAAATGTAAGCAAATTAATAGTGTCCATACTTGGCTGATATGTGTGGTTTATAATTACTCCTCAAGTCTGCTTTGTTCAAGGGAAAATGGAAACAGAGGCCAGTTGGCTCTAAATGCTGTGTCCTATTATTTGTTTGCATAAAAATAACCTATCCTTTGAACAGAATCTATCCTCTTGCCTACTTTTTTGTTTAAAATTAATGTTTATTCAAACTATTTTAGAGTTAATGCACAACACCATCATCATCATCATCATCATCATCATCATCATCATTATCATCATCTATATGATAAGGTACCCCATAAGAGGTTGTTCGCCAAGGTGAGGGCTTGCGGAGTGGCTAGTCAGGTATCTCATTGGATTGCAAACTGGATTTGTGTTTACCCCGTGTACCACGCCTCAGAAGCTACAACAGTAACTGCGAGTGGGAGGATGTCTTGCTTAGAGGATATAAGTCATGGGGTACCTCAAGGATTCGGACTGGGACTATGATTAGCCCCCGCTGGACATAGTCCGAAATGGGGGCTTATGGATTTGGTGTCAATTTTAGTATCTGTGCGTGCATCCGTGCGTCCGCTACCATATCTCTGTCACGCATGGAACGATTTTATTCGTACTTGGCAAAAAGACAACTTCTTCCTCTTTCGGCTTGCTCCCGTTAGGGGTCGCCACAGCGGACCAACTGTCTCCATTTTGCTCTATCCTCCACATCTTCCATTGACACTCCAACCACCCGCATGTCCGCCCTCACCGCATCCATGAACCTCTTCTTTGGCCTTCCTCTTCTCCTCCTGCCTGGCGGCTCCATCTTCAACATCCTTCTCCCGATATACTCCGTTTCCCTCCTGTGCACATGTCCAAACCATCTCAATCTCGCCTCTCTCACTTTGTCTCCAAACCGTCCTACCTGCGCTGTCCCTCTAATACACTCATTTCTTATCCTATCCATCCTCGTCACTCCCAACGAGAATCGCAGCATCTTTAACTCTGCCACCTCCAGCTCTGCTTCCTGTCTTTTTGTTAGCGCCACCGCCTCCAAACCATACAACATAGCTGGTCTCACTACCGTCTTGTATACTTTCCCCTTCACTCTTGCAGCGACCCTTCTGTCACAAATCACTCCTGCAACTCTTCTCCACCCACTCCAACCTGCCTGCACTCTCTTTTTCACTTCTCTCCCACACTCTCCGTTACTTTGGACAGTTGATCCCAAGTATTTAAACCAATCCACCTTCCCCACCTCAACTCCTTGCAACTGCACCATACCACCACCCTCCCTCTCATTTACGCACATGTACTCCGTCTTACTCCTACTGACTAATATTCCCCTTCTCTCCAGTGCGTACCTCCATCTCTCAAGGCTCGATTCAGCCTGCTCCCTACTCTCCCTACAGATCATGATGTCATCCGCGAACATCATGGTCCATGGAGACTCCAGTCTGATCTCGTCTGTCAACCTGTCCATCACCATTGCAAACAGGAAAGGGCTCAGAGTCGATCCTTGGTGCAATCCCACTTTAACCTTAAACCGGTCCGTCATTCCTACCGCACACCTCACCGCTGTCACACTGTCCTCATACATATCCTGCACGATCCTCACATACTTCTCCAACACTCCCGACTTCCTCATACAATACCACAACTCCTCTCTTGGCACCCTATCATAAGCTTTCTCTAAATCCACAAACACACAATGTAACTCTTTCTGGCCTTCCCTATACTTCTCCATCAACATTCTCAAAGCAAACATCGCATCAGTGGTGCTCTTTCCTGGCAGAAACCCATATTGCTGCTCACAGATCATCACCTCTCCTCTCAACCGAGCTTCCACTACTCTTTCCCACAACTTCATGGTGTGGCTTAACAACTTTATCCCTCTGTAATTTCCACAGCTCTGCACATCACCCTTATTCTTGAAAATCGGAACCAGTACACTTAATCTCCACTCCTCCGGCATCCTCTCACTTTCCAAGACTTTATTAAACAATCTGGTTAACAACCCCACTGCCATCTCTCCTAAGCACTTCCATGCCTCCACTGGTATACCATCTGGGCCAACCGCCTTTCCACTTTTCATCTTCTTCATAGCAGTCCTCACTTCATCCTTACTGATCCACCCCACTTCCAGATTCACTATCTCCACCTCTTCCAACCTTCTCTCTCTCTCATTTTCTTCATTCATCAGCTCCTCAAAGTACTCCATCCACCTTCTCAACACACTCTCCTCGCTCGTCAGCACATTCCCATTTGCGTCCTTTATCACCCAAACCTGCAGCACATCCTTCCCAGCTCGGTCCCTCTGTCTTGCCAATCGGTATAAATCCTTTTCCCCTTCTTTTGTATCCAACTTCTCATACAGCTCGTCATATGCCTTTTCCTTGGCCTTAGCCACCTCTCTTTTTGCTTTTCGATGCCACTCCTTGTACTCCTGCCGACTTTCTTCATCTCTCTGACTATCCCACTTCTTTTTCGCCAACCCCTTCTTCCTTATACTTTCCTGTACTTCCTCATTCCACCACCAAGTCTCCTTATCTTCCTTCCTCTGTCCAGATGTCACACCAAGTACCTTCCTAGCTATCTCCCTCACAACTTCTGCTGTCGTTGCCCAATCATCCCACCCATCTTTATCACCATCCAACGCCTGTCTCACCTCCTCCCTAAATTTCACGCAACAGTCTTCCTCCTTCAGCTTCCACCATCTGGTCCTTGGTTCAGCCCTCACTCTATCTCAACCTCACCTCTAAAGTCATCCTACAGACCACCAATCGATGCTGTCGAGCTACACTCTCCCCTGCCACAACCTTACAGTCACTAATCTCTTTCAGGTTGCATCTCCTACTTAAGATGTAATCCACCTGTGTGCACTTTCCTCCACTCTTGTATGTCACCCTGTGTTCCTCCTTCTTCTTGAAATACGTGTTTACCACTGCCATTTCCATTCTTTTTGCAAACTCTACCACCATTTTCCCTTCCACATTTCTCTTGTTGAGACCGTACCTCCCCATCACCTCCTCATCCTCTTTATTCCCTTCCCCAACATGTCCATTGAAATCTGCTCCAATCACCACTCTTTCATCCTTGGATACACTCTCCACCACTTCATCTAACTCACTCCAGAAATCTTCTTTATATTCCATCTCACACCCCATATGTGGGGCATATGCACTGATGACATTCATCATCACCCCTTCAATTTCCAACTTCACACTCATCACTCGGTCAGACACCCTCCTCACCTCCAATACCCTCTTGACATGATCTTCCTTCAGGATTATCCCGACACCATTTCTCCTCCCATCCACACCATGGTAGAACAGTTTGAAACCACCTCCAATGCTCCTCGCCTTACTCCCCATCCACTTGGTCTCTTGTACACACAGTATGTCCACCTTTCTTCTCTCCATCATATCAGCCAACTCTCGCCCTTTGCCAGTCATCATCCCAACATTCAGAGTTCCAACTCTCACCTCCACACTTCTCCCCTTCCCCCTCTCCCACTGCCTCCGGACTCGCCTTCCCCGTCTCCTTCTCCTCCTTCGCCCAGCAGTAGCACAATTTCCACTGGTTCCCTGCTGACCACCGGTACCGGTGGCGGTCGTTGGTAACCCGGGCCTCGACCGATCCGGTATGGAAATTCGTTTTGTTGTCCGCATAATGATTTGGCATAGGTTTTTACGCCGGATGCCCTTCCTGACGCAACCCTGGTCGCCTCTTACGACACACAGGGATATGGTACACCTATTCTAACCGGGGCATACACCGGGCCCAGTACAACTGGTGCTCATTTCGCTGACCTCGGAAGGATGGCAGGCTGAGTCAACCCCCTGGTGTTTTCGACTTGGTTTATATATATATACACACATTATATATATATACACACATTATATATATATACACACATTATATATATATACACACATTATATATATATATATATATATATATATATATATATATACATATACATATACACATTATATATATACATATACATACATATATTAATTCAGTGTCCCAACGGGGCTTGAACTCAGGACCTCTTGGGTCCCAAGCCACTGCCCTTACCACTGCGCCAACACCAGGCTTGGCAAAAAGCCACCTCTTCCCCTTCACTCTTGCAAGCCACCGCTTGTACTTGGCAAAAAGACAACACATGATGGCATACATATGTATGTCATTTCTTTCTGAGATCAGATCCAAGATGGCGGACTGGCGGCAATTTTTGTTGGAAAAACCCTATGTTGAACATGTCCTCAACCATTTCTCGAACATGCATTTACCGATGCTGTTCAAACTTGGCACACTCATAAAGAATGATGGCTTACATGTGCATGTCATTCTTTTTCAGCATCAGATGCAAGATGTCTGACTTGTGGCCATTTTACTTGTAAAAAACCTGATGTTGAATATGTCCTCAACCATTTCTTGGACATGCATTTACCGATGTTGTTTAAACTTGGCAAACAGATAAATAACTAGAACGGGCACTCAGTAGAGCGCATACCTTCACCGCCGCTACTTTTTTCTGGGCACATTTGAAAAACGTCATTTAAAAACGTCCATGACGTCACAACCATCAGTCCGATGGACGTCAAATTTGGTGTTAGACGTCATTGAGGGCAGTCCAACAAAATGGAATGATAAACACTGAAAAAAATCGAAAGTTTAAAAATGACGTCATCTTGTGACGTCATTTTGACGCACTTCCAATGACGTCACTACCAATCGCGGACTACCATCCTGAAAGATCTTATTTCACGGAACATTTTAACGTTGGTTTCATGTCAATAGCTCTATTAGATCTGAAGTTATGCGTACAAGTATATTTTGACCTTGAGTGTGACCTTGACCTTGACCATAGAGTGAATTTGCAAAACCTGTTCATAAATAAGCACAAATTTTGGTACTGATCATAATGCCTGGATTTGGGACAATTTACTTTACAAATTACATAGATATTTGAATATAAAATATCAGGACATTTCAGCCATAATTGAAAAACGTTATGTTCAAACGTCAATGACGTCATAACGGTCAGTCCGAACGACGTCAAATTTGGTGTGTGTGACGTCCTTAAGGTAAGTTCTACAAAACGGTGTGATCAAAACTGATGAGGTCGAAAATTGAAAATTTACGTCATCTTGTGACGTCATTTTGACGCACTTCTGATGACGTCACATCAAATCTGACACGACGTACCCGAAAGATATTTCGTCATGAAACAATATGGCGTTGGTTGTATGTCGATAGCTGTCTTATGAAGGAAGTTATGCTCAAAAGTTTGTTTTTGACCTTTTCATGACCTTGACCTTGACCTTTGACCCGATCGCTCCCAAAATCTAATCAAATCGTCCTTGGATAATCACGAATCATCGCACCAATTTTCATGCAATTCGGTTTAATACTTTCTGAGTTATGCGAATAACAAACAAACACACATATTCACAAATAAATAAATACATAGCGACCAAAACATAACCTTTCGCAGAATGCGAAGGTAATGATGGCTTACATAAGCTTGTCAATTTTTTTTGGAGATCAGATCCAAGAAGGCCAACTAGTTGCCATTTTAGTTGTAAAAAACACCTGATGTTCAACACGTCCTCAACCATTTCTCTAAACTAAAAATAATTCCTAAAACAATGGGGGCTATGACATTTTATGTCTTTTTTGCTTGTTATTCATAATTTACATCATTGATTTGGATAGTGGGGTGAAGAGTAGGCTTTCTACATTTACAGTTGATACAAAGCTTGGAGTAAAAGGAGACAACAGAGTGGGTGATGATCAGATTGAGGAAATTCTAAATACTTGAATGGATTGGGCAGAATATTGGCACATCCATTTTGACATATATTAATACAAGGTGATTGGGGATGGGTAAGAATAATGAAAATCGGGATTACATGATGCAATATTGGAGCATGTTACATAGGAGAAGTATCTGGGGTTGCTAATTTATAGGGCTAAGCAGTCGAGGTAAGTATAGTACCAGGTATTTAAAGGTAAAGCAAATGGTTTTAGGTTGTATTCGTTTGTGGATAAATCATAAATCAGAAGAGGTAGTTTTAACACTGTACAGGAATTTAGTGATGCCTCCTCTAAAATACTGTGCACAGTTTTGGTCACTACAGCTCAGAAAGGACAAAGCTGCCATAGAGAGGGTAAAGTGTGGGGATACCAGATCGATTCCGAGCTTAGCTAGACACAGCTATGAGGAGCGGTTGAAAGAGACAGGGCTTTATACATTAGAAAGGAGGCCATTACGAGGAGATCTGGTTGAGATGTTTAAGATAATGAAGGGTGTGGAGAAGGTAAGTGCAGTGCAGTGCAGTTTTTCAGGAGAGTGGATAGTGTTAGGACAAGGAGCCAAAGCTTGAGGGTGAAGAAGATGAGAGTTAGGATGGTTTTAAGGCAGGAGTCTCTCAGTCGGAGAGGGGTTAATACATGGATGGTCTTTCCATAAAGGTTGTGTTAGCAGAGGCTGTGGATAAGATAAAATGGGATTTATATCGGTACCTGGATGCATTGGAGATGGAGGGGTATGAGGATATTGGCTTGTGTGGATGGTAGATAGCTTGCATGTGAATGGGTGAAGATACTACGGTTGGTGCAGCACAGAAACGATGGGCCGAATGGCCTCCTCCTGTGCCATAGTTCCTTGTGTATCCTTGGATGTCCATCATCATCATCATCATCATCATCATCATCATCATCATCATCATCAAAAAGTCTTCACAGAAAGTCAGTGATGCCAAAGCAGTCTTTTAGAAAAGGCAATGCTGGTACTTTGGTTACACTGGGTAGTTTGGTTATATTGAGTCATTTGGCTATATGCTGGGTGATTTGGACATGTTGGGTGGTTTTGGATATGTTGGGTGGTTTGGCTATGCTGGGTAATGGTTTGGTTATGTTGGGTGGTTTGGTTATGCTGGGTGGTTTGATCATGCTGGGTGGTTCCGTCATGCTGGGTGGTTCAGTCATTCTGGATGATTCAGTCATGACAGGTGATTCAGTCATGCTGGGTGATTCAGTCATGCTGGGTGGTTCAGTCATGCTGGATGGTTGTGGTCATGCTTCGTGGTTTGGTCATGCTGTGTGGTTCAGTTATGCTGGGTAGTTCAGTCATGCTGGATGGTTGTGGTCATGCTTCGTGGTTTGGTCATGCTGTGTGGTTCAGTTATGCTTGGTGGTTTGGTCACACTTGGTGGCTTGGTCATGCTGGGTGGTTTGTTCATGTTACTTGGTTTGGTCGTGCTGGTTGCTTTGTCATGCTGGGTGGTTTGGCTATTATGTTGGGGGGTGTTTGGTCATGCTGGGTGGTTTTGTCATGCTACGTGGTTTGGTTATGTTGGGGGGTTTGGTCATGCTGGGTGGTTTTGTCATGCTGGGTGGTTTTGTCATGCTGGGTGGTTTTGTCATGCTGGGTGGTTTGGTTATGTTGGGGAGGTTTGGTTATCCTGGGTGGTTTTGTCATGCTGGGTGGTTTGGTTATGTTGGGGGGGGGTTGGTCATGCTGGGTGGTTTGGTTATGCCAGGTGGTTTGGTCATGCTGGGTGGTTGGTTATTATGTTGGGGGGGTTTGGTCATGCCGGGTGGTTTGGTTATGTTGGGGGGGTTTGGTCATGCTGGGTTGTTTGTTTATGCCAGGTGGTTTGGTCATGCTGTGTGGTTTTGGTTTTGGTTATATCAAATTTATGTCAGTATTTTCTATAACAATAAAACTGTTCAACGTTCTGTTAGGTATATTCATCTTCGCCCACTCTGTATATATGTACATGTACATATATCGATACTAATAAATGCCAGTGTGTGTGTGTGTGTGTGTGTGTGTGTGTGTGTGTGTGTGTGTGTGTGTGTGTGTGTGTGTGTGTGTGTCAGTGTGTGTGTCAGTGTGTGTGTCTCCTCCATAACTCAAAACCATGAAACCAAGCAGGCCAAAACTTTGCATGCATACCAAGAAAACACCAAGGAAGTGCATGACTGAAAATTAGGTGTTTGGGTTAATTGAAACACACCTTTTAAAGATAATTAACGGCCTTATTTAATTATATCTTTCATCAGGTACATTCTCGGCCACCTAACTCTATATGGGGTCTTAAGGCGTATCATTGGATACCTCGCTGGGGTCCTGAAGCCGCCATATGTTTTGGCCTCCTTAACCATGCCTTAACTTGGAACAGGCTGCAATTATTTCTTCATGATAAAGTTTTCTTTTTTCACTTTCCTCACTCATATAATCGAATGCCTTGATCGTCATATTGACAAATCGATGGATACATTGCAATGCTTATGCCAGCATTTGTGGCTTTATTTCTATTCTGCACATGCCATAAAAGTGAGAATGTCTCAAACTGAGCATAATTACAAAATTTAAACTCCAGAAATGAAATTAGCAGCAGTTTTGACTGCTAAAAACAAGTGTTCATTTGTCCAATTCAGACATATTTGACATTTTGAGCGTCTTCGAAAGGTGTGTGTTTAATATGACAGTTTGGTGATTGCTAATTGCGTAGTAAGTGAGCCGTTCCTTATGATCCATTTAATGGGAGTGCTTGCTTGAGTGCTTAAGCCACTTACCAAGCGCCCGGCAGTCGGTAGTGGTACAGCTTGTTTTTCCGATCTGGATGTATTGTCGGCAGTTGCTACAATGCACTTGGTACATAGGGGAACATTTGGATTTTAAAGGGACCTTCCTTGGGTGTGTGTGCATGCCCGCATTCTTAGTGGATGCAAAGTTTTATCCCGTATCGTATGAAGATGATGGGCTTTAGAAAGGTTATATGATTTCTCTTTGTGAGTTTCAAAGCAAAATTTATTCATGACTCAGACTCTCATCTTATGTATTATATATATATATATATATATATACATATATATATATATATATATATATATATATATATATATATATATATATATATATATATATATATATATATATATATATATATATATATATATATATATATATATATATATTGTTACGGATTTCAGAATCCGGTCTGATGAATGCATCCACACATCCAGGTTCTCAGAGTTATTTCCTTAAATGCATGTTCAGATTAGCCTCATCCCCATGTCTAATGGGATTTTAAATGTGATGCATTGAGAAGGGAAAAGAAAAGATCCCCTCTCTTATGGGAGGCTTTTTTCTTTACGACAGACACATTTACACAGCATTTCTTTCACGAGCTCTGAAGCCCGCCCTCATTTTTCCTCAGCAACATTCTTTCGCAAGCTCCGACACCCGCCTTTTTTTAGAGCGCATGGGTCGTCATGGTAACCATGCGCAAATGGGGTGGGGTGAGCTTTTGGCGGACTGCGCCCGAGGAGACAGCCCACAGATATAAAACGAATTGGAAGAAAGTGGAGGCGAGAGAAGTGAAAGGAAAGCGGAGACGAGGGAGATGAAAGAAAGCGGGGCAAAAGAAAGCCAGGGAGGGAGAAGAGAATGAGAAGTAAGCACGAGACGCGAGCAAGAAGCGGGTGTAAGCGCGCAAAAGAGGAGAAGAAAGTGAGTGTGTGGTGCGTGTGTGGGTGTCTGACCAGCACCAACAACGAGACAATTCATCCTTCCCAGTGCTTGGGCAAGCGAGCATGTGGTGCGCGTGTGGGTGTGAGCAGTACCAACGAGTGAGGCGCAGGTCAGTCACCGACGGACGGTGTGGGTCATTGGATGTCACCAGTTTCGTGAAGTGTGAGGAACTGCCCGTGTTGCAGCACCAGGGTCTAAACCAGCGACGGACGATCTTGGTGCCCCTCCAGATGTCGATTGGCATTCAAGGCTGTTCGCGAGAGGGTGCACAGCAAGGCTGGGTGCTGGCGACGGACGTGATGTGCACGCACACATTTCAAGACGTTTTCACTTCACGGATGACTACTCTGGTGAGCGAGACGATTCTATCCCCCTCCCCCCCTTGAATGATCTGTTGGGTACCTTTGTCTGTGTTTAGCTGTAAGTCAAGCCCCGATAAGCATCTGCTCTTTGTCTCTTTCCTGGCATTTTGATATATTTTGCTTTGAAATTTATTCATTTATTTACCTCAGAAAATAAAAAGATCTTATTATTTATTTATTTTATTATTCATAAATCATTTGTCGATTTCCAATCTGTCCGTGTTTGTCCTTTCCTTCCATTGGTCTAGCATTGTCTGAATCGAGATAGACTGGGAGGTAATTACCACAGATTTGACCAAAAATCGTTGGCACGCACCAGCGGTTAAAACGCTTGGCCGCCTTAATTAAAATCTAATCAGATAATATTGGTGCTTTGCCGGGGGTGCGCTATCCACGCAGGTAACCACGTGACCTTTAGTTAAACGGAATAATTAGACGGTGGACACTGGAACACGTGGTTGACTGGGTGGTGTTCGTGCTTCTAAAACAACCCACCGTACCACAACGTTAATTGTGAGTGGTGGCCCCAGGTCCGGCTCTACCGAGGACAACCGGGGATTAATCCCACTAAGTGACAAGCTGGTGTCTCGGTACCCATGGCCACAACAATATATGTGTGTATATATATATATATATATATATATATATATATATATATATATATATATATATATATATATATATATATATATATATATATGTATACAGCCAAAACGGTACACGATAGCCCAAAAATTTTATGGCCACCTTTCTCACCATTCGTCTGTGGCGTGCAGTCTCAAGTTTCGTTGAAATCGGGCTACAAATTTTTTTTATTAAAAAAATCAATTCCCGATTCAGTCAAGTTTTGGTATGACGATCCATAAAGCGAAAAAGACAAACCATGGAGCATGTGTTGATATACCTCGAGAATCCGGTTGGCAGAACGATGCCTCCTGAGGTTAATGCTCAAATTTTCTTCAAGTTAAAATTTGACTACTAAGGCCAAAGTCACATTTGGCACAGCGGCCGTAGGTCTACAAAATCTACGGCCATGAGCAATTATAGGGCGGCCGCAGTATTTCCACGGTCACACAATGTAGCAGTCACATATGTTTTTTTTTTGGGGGGGTAGCCAAACGGCGTATTTATAAGTAATGGAGACCGAAAACGTGGGGGTGCCGTACGGTCTTTGATTTGATGTCGCACGGTGACCTTAGGGCGTCCCTGCAGCGGCCATATAATATTTCAAGGCAGATGCAAGGTGCCCACAAGGCAACTGCAAGGCGACAGCAGGGGGACCCCAGGGGGCCCTAAGGCGAACGTGCGGCCAGACGGACTGTAACGAGTGGGGTTTTTTTACCAGTTCTTTTGTTTCGGCTTGTCGAATTGCTACGGCGAACGTAGAAATGAAAAAAAGTTATAACTCCATGCTATAATTCCACGGCGACCCCTACGGCCTGTAAAAGGTAGCCAAATGGCGTAGGGCCACCCTGAGGCCACCACAGAAACTGCGGCTGCCGCACGTTTCTGTCAATTCAGAGGGCGTACGGCCACCGTGTCCTTGCCGTAGAGCAAATGTGACTTAGGCCTAAATAATATTAAAATTTTGTGTTTTTTTTTTTCATCAACAGTTGTCACAACGGGATCCCAACGGGTTCACCGGTCGTCCAGTATATTATGTAACTCCCAATTTCCAAGCTGTTTGCCATATTGACGTGTTTTTTTAAATTACAGAGCCAATTATTTTTTCTTCCCATCACATGACGCTTGCCCAGCTGTTTAGAAAGATTAATGTTTATGCACATCTCCTTGAAACGTTTAGAGTGCAACATTTAAAACAAAAAATGGTTCATTGAAATTCCCCCCCCCAAAAAGGGTGAAAGATACTCAAGGTTTTTTGGATTGTATACAGTATGTACTGTAGTCAGTAATCACACTGACTGCAATCAGCCAATTCCCCCAAAATTGCTGAAATTGTCCAAGCACTAATGCAGTGTGTGTGTGTGTGTGTGTGTGTGTGTGTGTGTGTGTGTGTGTGTGTGTGTGTGTGTGTGTGTGTGTGTGTGTGTGTGTGTGTGTGTGTGTGTGTGTGTGTGTGTGTGTGTGTGTGTGTGTGTGCATAAAGCATAACATTTTCACTCTACTAACTACCACCCTCTACCTCTCTCTCTCTCTCTCTCTCTCTCTCTCTCTCTCTCTCTCTCTCTCTCTCTCTCTCTCTCTCTCTCTCTCTCTCTCTCTCTCTCTCTCTCTCTCTCTCTCTCTCTCTCTCTCTCTCTCTCTCTCTCTCTCTCTCTCTCTCTCTCTCTCTCTCTCTCTCTCTCTCTCTCTCTCTCTCTCTCTCTCTCTCTCTCTCTCTCTCTCTCTCCCTCCTTGTCCCATCCTCACTCCACCCCCTATTGCATTGCATCACCCTCCCACACCTCTCTCTCTATCTCTATCTCTCTCTATCTATCTGTCACCGGACGTGTCCGGGCAGTGTTTATGTCCATACAGGAGTTTGTGTCCGGATGGCTTTGCTATGAATGCATCTGGGTGGTATTTATCTCTGGATGCTTCCAGGCAGTGTTTGTCTCTGGACGGAGTTTGTCTCCGGATGTGTCCTAGCAGTGTTTGTCTCCAGGCGGTATGTTTTTATTCTGACTGGTAGAAAATAGATTTCAGACATTACTTTCTTTCCAACTTCACTGTTATTCTATGCAGAATCATTTTAATGAGGCACTATGAATCATAATTAATGCTCCACCACCCATCTGCCTTGCCTTCCCCCACCCCTCCTCACCCCCTGCCCCCAGTATTCCGGTTAGCTAAATGAAGGGTGGCACTTGCTAGTGTATACACACACACACACACACACACACACACACACACACACACACACACACACACACACACACACACACACACACACACACACACACACACACTCCTCTGCTCTTCTCGCTGAGATGAAGAAAGCTGCATAAAGCAACCATGAAAAGCGACATAAAGTAAGTCCTTTGCTGTTTCAAACCCTTCCCAGAGTTCCTCTACAGCTGTAAAGATGTTCACAAATAGCACTTGCATGAGCATCCCAGTGCTTCACACACCCTCAGCTGCCGGACCGGTTTCATCACTTGTTGGTGAATCTTCAGTGACAGTGCAGACGGAAACATGCACCACTGAGGCTCCCAAGCATGTACCACATGTAAATGTCAAAAGCAGTCAATAAACAAATTAAAAGCAAAGACCAACTCACATCTCTCACCAACGAATGGAGGGAATTACCAATTACTGTAGCTCTCACCTCTTCAATTGCCACAGGTGGCTGGGATTATATAAATAAATCGATTATATAAATAAATATTACAACTGGGCAGATCATTGATATCGAACAAAAACTATGTGGGACCCAACACAGAGCCCTGAGGAAAACCAGCATCAATATTATGGGCAGGGGACAACTGTCCCTCACATACCACAGAGATTTGGTGATTTACAAGGAAGTCAGAAATTGCAGCAACTTGTTAGCAATTTTCCATAAATGCCATCTGATTTTAGTTTGTGGATGAGCCCCTTGTGCCACATTTAGTCAAAAGCCTTTGAGATGTCGAGAGTGAACACCCTGGCTTCACCACGATGATCCAAAGCCCTATTCACATGTTCATTGATTTGCGCTAGAACATCACCAGTAGACTCAGAATGTTAGAAGCCATACTGGGCATCAGTTAGGAGTTTGTGGGTTTACAGACAACTCATGAGTTACAGATTGCTGGGGGATTCAAAGAGTTTGCTCATAATGGGTAGAAGGGTAATAGGCCGATAGTTGCAAGGATCTCATTTCTCACTGGAGCCTTTGATATTATTGGACTACAGAATTCTGCTTCCAGCTGAGTAGCAAACAGATTTTGATGGACAGGAGCTATACAATTTTTAGAGAACAGAAGATAGTTCAGGTGAACACATCTTTAAAGCACTTGCTTAGATTAGATCTGGTCCAGTAACTTTGAGATGTCAAGCCCTTGAATAATCTTAGCAACATTCCTGGGTGTGATAATGATAGTGGAAACACTGGTGTCAACATGAGAGGGACAAGTAGGCAAGGGTGTCCAAGTTCTTAAAGTGTAGAGTTTGCAGCAAAATGCTCAGAGAGGAGGTTGACTTTATCAATCGGAGAAGCAAGCACTTCAGGGCAATTGAAAAGGACAGGAATCGATGATTGATTACGGTTGAGAATGCTATTATCAATTCTCCAAAAATCTCTGGAATCTCGCCGTTGATTTTCAATGGAATCACAAATAGATTCTGCATCCTGTCGCTAAGCATTCTCCAATAATCGTTTACAATGATTTTGCAAGACAAAACAAGTGAAGCGCCTCACTCGAACCAACATGATGATACTGATTGAAAAAGAGCCCCTTGTGCTCAAAAAAAGGATGATACTCAATTAAAAGAGCCCAGCAGAAAGTGATGGTGGATAGCAGCAGCACAAGCAGGAATTAACCATGGTTGTGACGAGTGAGTGTGGTTTCACTTGTTCGATCCGAAAAGGGATATTGAGGTCCATACCCACATGGATCCACTCATTAGCTTCCTTTTCAGCTCCAGGTGCGTTGTGACAAAGGATTGAGTTCCAGTGAATGTCAGCAATAAAAAATGCAAGCCATGCCAGTCAGCATTGCTATATTGGAAGCCAGTTGGATAGGCATGATGAACAGCAGTTGATGGTGAGGAGGATGAAACCTGAACTTTGATTTTGACATAATCAGAGTTTTTTTTTGCAGTACAAACCCCAATATTCGATTACAAATATAGATCAAGAAGATATCTGTTATCAGTAACTCCATCAGGAAGTCGAGTAGGAGCTGAAATGATCTGAGTAAGGTCATGTGAAATGGCAAAGTTAAATGCACCAACAAGAGGAGCATCTGATGTGAGAGAGGACGACTCAAACTTTGTGATTATTTGGTTTGTTTGGGCATTTTGCTGTTGCCTTCCCATTGGTTAGTTGGGACAGGAATTTTGTATATTGTCCATGGTGCTGGTGATAACTCTTCTACTCCTCTCAAAAGACACCATGGGATCTTAATATCGGGAGACAGGATGTCTAGTTTGGTGCCCTTCGAATGGACGACACACACATTGATGAATAACCTTGCCTGTGAAACACCAGGGTGGGAGTTTATAGCTGTGTCAGGATTTCATCGTTCCTCCTTAAATTCCCTTTGATTCCTACTCAATAATAGTTTATCATGTTTCTAAACAAAACTGTGTGTGTGTGTGTGTGTGTGTGTGTGTGTGTGTGTGTGTGTGTGTATACTGTGTATATATATATATATATATATATATATATATATATATATATATATATATATATATATATATATGTATATATATGTATATATATGTATATATATATATATATATATATATATATGTATATATATGTATATATATGTATATATATATATATATATATATATATATATATATATATATATATATATATATATATATATATATATATATATATATATATATATATATATATATATATATATATATATATTCCTAACCACTCATTGACTGACTAACTAGTGATTGGTACCTTCCAGGTAGCGTAGAAAGCTGAAATGATGCATGCCAATAGACATCGAGGTGAATACACCGGGGAAAAAAATAATCACAGAACTATCGGAAAGCGTCCCAAAATTAAGATAGAAATAAATGAAGCGCATAACTCCTTGGTAGAGTGCATAACTTCACCACGCAATGCCTGATCCAATGGAACATATCGAGCCAAATTATATTTTGAAATAACATGCTATATATCGTTTTTTGCACCATTTCTCTCAATGGTGAAGAATCACTTTAAATATTAAATAATTCTCGTATCCGGATCCAGATTCAGATCTTCAACAAAATCGAATCAATTTTTCCTTGTTACACACCCAACCTGTCCATCAAGTTTCGTCCAAATCAGTCCACAACTTTTTAAGACAATGCAATATTTGAGTTTAGTCCGATCTCTCAATGGTGAAGAATCACTTAAAAAATTGGAGTAGTCGGATCCAGATATGAATCTTCACCAAAATCTTATTAGTTCGTCCTTGTCCCACACCCAAAATTTCCACAAAATTTCATCCAAACCTGTCCACAACTTTTTAAAATATCCTGCACTCAAATACACAAACAGATAAACAAGAAGACGTCGTGCAGATAAGATAAGAGCACGATACTTGCAAAATCCATCAAACAAATTTGACCTAAAAATAATTGGTGGTTGAATTCAATGACCAAATGTCCAACTTCTCTTCAAATTTCAAATAAATCAGATGAAAATTGACAGTTTTAGAAATTCGGCCCATGTTTGCCTTGGGCCGATGTTAACCTTTTGGTCCATATTTACCTGAGAAATAAATCACTAGTTGAATTCAGTGACCTGAAATATAAATCATCTTCAAATTTCAAGTGAATGGGATGAAAATTGAGGATTTTAGAAATCTCACCAAAATTCTTGACCTTTGGCCTATGTTGACCTATTGACCTCAAAAACAAGACTTCTTCCTTATGACAACCTCTACCATGTGGTGTAGTTTTGTGAAGATCGGTTTAAAATTGTGACCTGTTGGCAATAAACAGACAGGCAGACAAGCCGGTAGGTGGCGATGGGTCGCCGAGCATGGAAACGATAAGATATAGAGCAAAATGGATGTCATATAATCGATAGGGAATCACCTAAAGATTATGCATATCAAATCTCATCCAGTTCCATCGACTGATAACTACTCGGTATCCATTTGAATGAAAAGTACCGAAAATACAGTTTGAAATCAGAAATCCCCAAAGTTCGAGGGGGTGCTGTGGGTGAACAAAGATATAAATCGAAAATCCGGCTCGATCATTTGTACACAATGTATTCCAGACGATTAGTGTGAATTTTCATGACCATCCGACCATAACCCTAGGAGGAGTAGCATTTGGCGCGAAGGCACCTCCAGCTCTCGCATATTATCGATTTTTGCACCAATTGACCTTTGACCCCTGAACTAAGCAAAATCGGTCAATATCTCCTGAGGCAAAGTTGTAGTACTCATTGAGTACCATGAACCTGCAAAGTTTCATTCATATCGATGCACTCATCTAGTCGCTAGGGGGTCTTCAATTTTTGCGCATACCCTAATTGTAGGGGGCGCTGCGGGTAAAGTATTCCATATATCACAAAAATCGGAAGATATTTTATAGAGCATCACCTGTAGATCATTCGTGCCAAATTTCATAACCCTACGTGGGATAATGGCTTTCTGAATTGATTTCGCGTGAACGGTACCGATCTTGAAGGTTTTTCGGTTGTTGCTGGGGAACCAAAGCGTCCCTAGCAACCATCACAATTTCCAAAGCACAAGGTCATAAGATGTACCTAACACCCGAGTTTGGTCAAAATCCACCCACGTTTACTACCAATTATGCTGATGACAACGAACAAACATCCAAACAAACATCCAAACAAATAGACAGAATTACTGACAATAAGGTTCACCTATTTCGGCGACCCAACAGAATAACAAAATCGATTGACCAATATACAGTACTTGAAAAATCTTGGATTTTCCAAGTAACAAACAGACAGAGAGGGGTGAAAACATAACTTCCTTCCGCCTTCTGTGGCGGATGTAAAAATAAATGCAAATGAGTGACCTGATATTATGGGAAGCATGATAATTTTGTGTGTCAACGGACATCAAAGCCGATACACCAGAAAAAAAATCAGAACAGTCGGAAAGTGTCCATAAATGAAAATATAAATAAATGAAAATAAATAAATAAATGAAAAAACAAATGCAGGTGAGTGACCCGAGACAATGGGGAAGCATGGTTCATTATTCAGGGGCGTATCTGCGGAAACTGAAATTGCGCCCCTGTCCAAACATCTGACACCCATCTTTTAAATAACTTTGCCATCATATCAGCTCAAAAATACAACCCAAGCTCGTTAATCTTTTAATTAACAAATTATGGCACTACAAGAAAATTGCAACTGCACCTTCCTTGCTTTCACTGATGCAAATTGGTCTCTGATGTGCTTAAAGTCAGTTTTTTTCAGTTTCTTCTCTTTTAGTGTAGTAGAACGTAGAAAAATCGTGCAAATTATGATACAAGCATCAAATTTGGCATTTCTGTTCTGCAGGGCTTTCTGATAAAATCTGCCCGATTGGCCATTTTAAAATCCAAGATGGCGGCCATTTTTCAAGATGGCCGCCAAGTTAGCCTCCCGAAGTTGACTTTTTGCTTAGAAGTATTTGTAGTTGTCTGATTTGCATGATCTAAGTGTGGATTCCGATGTTTTCAAGCCTGCTGGAGTGGATTTTCCTGTTTTTAAAGCCCCCTGACGCATACTTTTTCTGATTTTGCACATTTGTTTATGATTTTCATACGTTTGCATGACTTAACATGTATGTAGTTGTAGCTACTTATGCATGGGGTGGAGCGGTGTAGTGTTAGAGGTAGTACCTTTGTTTCAGCAGTCAGCCACATCCTTTGGATGGACTACTGGCACTGGTCCTCATCACTGGCCCAACTCTCATCTATGGCTCCAAGAAGTTGCTCATGCACAGCATCGGCCACACCCTGGTAAACCGTGTTGGCTCGCGGGCTAAACTAGATGAGGGTAGCACACAGAAGGTCTCTGCGTGTGATGGAGTACATCTAGCTCCAAATTTTCGAAGTGCACGAAGTTGATGAAACAGATGTGCTGATTGAATCCAGGCCACTTACCAGTCCTTTAATCAACATTTCCAGTTCATCGCCAAGTAAGAATTTCTTGAAGGAGTGATTGTCGTGCACTACCAAGGCACATTGGTGACATAACTGCTGTGAAACTCAGCATGGGGTTCAGTGTCAGCTAAGTAGGAATTGTATGTTGGCATCATTGTTGGCATCATACGGCAACAACGAACTAGTGTCCCAAATGTTGCCTAATCAACCCCGGATCAGTTAGGCAGCCGCACCTGAATCGACAGGACGTGCCAGCATGGGAGAGCCGAGCCAAGCATAACAGGGTTTTAGTTATCTGGATGGTGTACAGATCGCACCGGACTTATGACACTGGATGAACGATCGGACTAGGTGTAGGGCAGATGCATAAACCTAGGTGTATCCCATACAGGAAAGTTTCCATTATACATGAACAGTGTGGTAAAAGGATAAACCCTCAACCCTGAACATCATACTGGCCATGGACGCGAAATCTACTGGTAAATCATGGAACAGTGTCTGGACCAAGTTTTGCCTATGTCAGGAGGTTAAGAAAGAAGATCTAAAGTCCTCCCAGGCCAATCCTGTCAAAAGAGGAGATGATGGGTATAGGAACTTGGCAAGGAATATTTCTCTGTTTCACTCACTCAATGCACTACCAATCAAGCTAGACCCTGCAAGACTTGACGAAGGTGGTGGAATAGAGGAAACCTTGAGACAAAACAAGGCACGATATCATGAGAGTTCCAGGCTTCTATTTAACAACACAAAGTTACACAGAGCTGAAAAAAGATCAATCCCTGCAGACACTGAGTGCCCAGAAATCTTTCTTTGAAAAGGTGAAAGCACTCTCTGCAGTAATGCAGGAGATGGGCAACCCATTCCAAGAAGAATCAGCCGACCTAATGGTACTAGACATGAAGAACATTGCAGACCCAACTCTAGCCGAAATGGTAGCTCCACATCACCAGCGGGGCAAAGACCAGTTCCATTCATTCTTGGAGGGGCTACAGAATGAAGGTGAATGTCCTTTCTATCATCCAATCAAGAAAAACATTGTTTCTTTCTTCAAACAAGAGCAAGCTGGGGGAAGTTCTAAGGAGAAAGTCCTGAGAGACGACTGACAGCTGTTCTCACGATTGTTAATCTCATGCCAGAACAGGCAGTGTGACTTGCAAGAATTCTTCAAGCATGAGAATCAGTCACACCCTGCATCTCTCAGTGACAGCGGCAAGCTTCATACATGTCAGAAGTCACAGCTGGCTGAAATTCTTGAAGCGCAAGTGAACAACCCAGACAAAGAACAAAGGGGAGATGCAGTCATCATTGATGGCTCAGCACTTATCAATGCCCTACCTCCACGCACTTCAAAGATATTTGATGACTGTGCTAAAGAAGACATCATCCCAAAGGTGGAATCCTATGGTGCCAGGTACGAGAGGGTGGACGTAGTGTTTGATGTGTACAAGAAGTCAAGTCTGAAGTCCTAGGCAAGGTCGAAAAGGCGGAAAGGAATCAGAAGAAGAGTGACAGGAACCAGTAAGACCCCAAATAACTGGAGAAACTTTCTTCAAGATGACAGCAACAAGACTGAGCTGTTTCACTTCCTTGCGGTAAAGATCTGTGAAGCACAGACGACAAGCACAGTCATTGTCACAAAAGGAGACGATGCCATAAGCAACACAAGGAAGTCACTGGATGCTGTGTCTCCATGTTGTCATGAAGAAGCTGACACTCGAATATTTATACACGCCAGGGATGCAACGACGGATGGTAGCAAGTCCATTTTCATTAAGGCTAATGACACGGACGTACTATTCATAGCAATATCTGTACTGCCATCCTTACAGGAACTAGGTCTTGAGAACATGTGGATTGCCTTTGGCCAAGGAGCCAAGGCCCGATGGATTCCAGTCCATGAGGTAGTTTCTGCAATAGGGCCTGAGAAAGCTCGAGGGATCCCATACTTCCATGCGTTCACTGGATGTGACGTCATGTCTGCCTTCCGCAGTAAAGGGAAGAAAACTGCATGGCAGACTTTGAACATCTTTGATGATGTTTCTGAAACATTCACCCATCTCAGCCAGCATCCAACATTGATTCGTGATCTTGACCTGCAGAGGCTGGAGAGATTCGTTGTCCTCATGTATGACAGATCAAGCGCAACCACTGGTGTGGACGGAGCAAGACTGGATCTCTTTGCCCGCAAACAGAGGCCGTACAACTCAATTCCACCAATACAGGCAGCCCTCAGAGAACATGCAAAGCGTGCGGCCTATGGACACAGAAAGGAGAGACGTGGCAGATATGTTGGACAACACTACCCCCTATTGCAGCCAGATGTCAGGAACTGACCAAGTGTTCCTGTAAGAAAGGTTGCAACTGGAGATGCAAGTGCTTTCAGTCAGGGCTCCCCTGCACAGCACTCTGCAGCTGCAAATGTGGACAGTGGCAGCTGGAGGAACATTCGCATGGTATGCATAACTTTGAACATTTACTAGCCAGGGCTCGGTTGCAGAAAGGCCTTAGCTTCATTTGACAATCATTAAAGTGGTGCAAAATCAGAAAAAGTGTGTGTCAGGGGGCTTTAAAAGCAGGAAAATCCACTCCAGCAGGCTTGAAAACATGGGAATCCACACCTAGATCATGCAAATCGGACAACTACAAATACTTCTCAGCAAAAAGTCAACTTCGGGAGGCTAACTTGGCGGCCATCTTGAAAAATGGCCGCCATCTTGGATTTTTATATGGCCAATCAGGCAGATTTGATTAGAATCCCCTGGAGAACAAATGTGCCAAATTTGATGCTTGTATCATCATTTGCACAATTCCTCTCAAAAATTGCTGTTATCTGCCCCACTATTCTACACTCAGCAGAGCAAGACCACAGAGTCTGCCTTGACCCATGGAGGCTCTCAAATACGGAAGTATTCGTTTCAACTTGCTGAGTGATCTCTCACAGCTGGCGATGGAAACTGCGATGGTGAGCATTATCTGAATAGCAATGCGAAGATCGGGGAAGACGCTCTCATCTCCATACTGAACAATAAATTCGAGAAGCTCTTCAGGTGTTGATATTTTCATGTTGGCCTGATTTGATAGAAACATTCTGAAATCCGAAATTTCTTCATATAGCTGCTGTCCATCAACATCAGAGCTGTACAATTCGCCAACATTTTTGCACTTCTTCTTTAGGTCGTTACTGTTGGCACCGTAACACAGTCCCTCGACATCGAGAAGGAACCCAAACTTGGCGTCAGTGTCGTGCAAACGAGCGAACCTTTCGTCCGTTTCTCTGTGACGACGGTCGAGTGTTCCCTTCATGACTTTCCATTTCCTTCTTGACTGGTAACCCAGCGTCTCTCGAGTTCTCATCGGCCATTCGTTTCTTTCGTCTCTGACGTCTTTCAACTTCATTATTCCATTCTTGACAGAGACCCGAGTCCTGCTCAGTGGCGCCCCCATTCAAGTGGCGCCCAGGGCATTGCCGTACCTGCCATACCTTCGGTACGCCATGTCATTATTGCTTAATTTGTGTCACTTTCAAGGCAACATGGGCCATTCTCTCACACATCCTCCTTTTTTCCATTCCACACACTCCGAGTCGAGCAAAAAATGCATCGAAGGAATTCCCAACATACCCTCTACTCCCCAACTCAAACGGCTGACAAGAAACTCGCCAACTCTTCTCCCGACACTCCGCTTCCAGCAAAACATACTTTCCTCTCTTCCTCTCGTGAACCTCCTCCATATTCTCTTCCCAAGTTACTGGCAATTCCTCAAAGATGAAATGCCTTGTTCTACCTCACCAGATTACAATGTCAGGCCGCAACCTTGTTACACAGATCTCCTCTCGGAATACCATTTGTGGCTTTAGGTCTAGCACCACCTGCCAATCACATGCATTTGCCAGACCTCTTGCCTTCCACCTCTTACCATCTGGCCCACTTTCACAAACAACACCTCTCTCTCACATAGCCCTTCTCTTTCTGCTCTCCCCTCTTTCTCGATATTATCACTTCTTGTTGCACCATCGCCACTTACACCGCCAGCACTTGATCGTACCGCCATCTGCATCTCCCTGTTGTCCAGTGCTGCATTATTCCCTGACCTATACACCAAGAGCAGCTCTCCTCCTGCAACAACGCCCACATCTTCAAGTTTGCTGGTGATGGAAGCACATAATGCATTGTCCGCAACAGGAAATTCAACAGTATTGGCTCCATCCTCCAAATCTCTTGCCATTTAAACATCTTCAACTGCATACCCTCCCCACCGAGTCCAAGCACCTTGCTGTACCTGTCGGATTGACTTCACTTATCTCCTCTCCTCCTCCTTTCTTCTCATCTCCCTCTCCAACATATTCCTCTTTTCTTTCACACACGCCTTTCCCCATAGATCATGCTCCATCGACCCCAAACCATACTTCCTGTGCTGCATCATTCCCATCACCTTCTCCTGTTGCAACTCGAATCCCATACAATCATTCACTCCTGCACCCTCACCACCTTATCAGTTATCGATGTTAAGGAAAACCAGTTTTCCACACTGCCAATAAGAAAGCAATATTCGTCAAACAGCGTGGCACTCCCAACCACCTCCTCACAAGACCCCTCACCAAAACCTCCATCCTCTCTACATGTCAAATTGCAATATCATACACCATCAATGGCCACAATACTCATGTCATTAATTCAAACTTCAAGCACCATATTTTCAACTTTCCTGGCAAACCACAACCATCAATCCTCCTCAAACCTCTCAGTAACTTGCTCCATACCTCCTCCACCCTTCCCACATCATTCAACTCCACCGTATACCATCTTCCCAAGTTCTTCACGGGGGGGGGGGCGTCTGCCAATGATGGAACCACCTCTACTCCCAGCTCAAACCTGTGAACGTGATCCACCACTACACCATATATACATACAATGTACTGTATACACATACAAACACAGTCGGCATTGCCCGTATGTGGGGCATCAACTATATTTACTTATTTGGAAATCATGTAGTTCACTTAACAACACATGCACAGTTTTGTGAAATTTCAATGCCTTACAAGATGCCCTTATTACACAGCCGAGTAACATCAATAACCTATTATTGTAAAAAATAATACTTTGCTTTGTATTTTTCTCTTCTCTCATGCCAAGAAACAAAGAAAGGTGTAAAATATCAAATTCGTTTTTCAACATTTTTCGGTGTTGTTTATCACAGAGCAAAGTGCTGCTCATCCAACACAAGTATGAGTTTGTTATTTATGTATCTGACTTTAGCTTTGCAACATTCAAAAATGGCTTTTATAGTCGAAGATCAAGTGTAAACTTTTCAACGAAATACTCTTTTTCTGACTCTGTTGTTCCGATGGCTTGATTGTTGAGTGGATTGACTCATGAAAACATCTCTTCCTTTGGAAGAGGTAAGAAGATGTGTTCGTTCAGCATTGTTTGATTATTCCTTGACTGGTTGGCCTGTCATCCTTCCGAGGTCGGCAAAATGAGTGCCAGCTTGCTGGTATCTTGTGTCGGAGTGACAACCTGTCCAGGATTGTGCGCACTAGCCAAGGAGACTGCTTAAGCAGCACCAACGCTCTGCACAGAGTATGGTCCCAATCTCCTTCTCCTCCTTGACTGGTAGGTGTTAAAATACCATTTATAATTACATACCCTTTGGGTCCAATGATATTCCTTGAGGATCAGAAATCAATGACAAATGACAACTTTGTCCACACCTATTTCTTTAATGAAGAATCTTTCCTAAGTATAGGGCTCAAGAGCAGAGCAGTTCAGCATCATGTAAAATAAAGGGCCGACATTCCAAAAATTGGGTACGACACAGGTAGCAGAGTTATTCAATCACTCGTCTAACTTGGATTCAAAGGGAATGCTAAAAATTTTTTTGTATATATTACGGAAAACTCGTCTGATGGAGGAGCTCCATTGGTGAGCTGTGTTTCAAAAACGAAAGAATTGTCATTGTCGTTAGCATGATAGACCGTGAAGCCATTGTGGTGAGCACAATACACAGCAAAGTCATTGTGGTGAGCAGAGCGAATTTCAGTTTAACAGCCCCTGCGACATTCGAGCAGTAGAGTTCCCTCCCCCCCCCCAACCACCAACCTTGAAAAGTGGTGGGCAGAGATAAAAAAAAGGAAAAAGAAAAAAAAGAGCATTACTGTGTAAGCATCTATAAACATTTCACGACAACACTTTCTTTAAACTGAAGATAAAATAAAAGTAAAAATATTATAAACTAGAAGAGCACTCAGTCGAGCACACACCTCCACTAAGCTGATTAGTTTATGTTTAATCGGCTTCTTTAATAATCGGATGTGGACCTGAACTAAAATTTAATCAGCTTGTTCTTGTCACCTAACCAAATCATCTTCCAAGTTTCGTCCGAATCCGTCCATAACGTTTTAAATATCGTGCTATGTATCGTAAAAGCCCTAAAATCTCAATATTGAAAACTCACTTAAAACTTCTCGGATCTGTATTTAGATCTTCACCAAAATCGAAACAATTCTTCTTTGTTACATCCCCAACCTGCCCACTAAGTTTCGCCCGAATCCGTCCACAACTTTTTGAGATATTGTGTTATATATCGTTTGAGGCCAATCACTCAACGGTGAAAAAAATCACTTTAAAAATTCTCGGCTCTTGATCCGGACACGGATCTTCACCAAAATTGATTCAATTCGTCCTTGTCACACACCCAATCTGTCCATCAAATTTTGTTTGAATCGATCCATAACTTTTTTGAGATATCATGTTCACAGACAAATAAACAGAGAAGATGTGAAAACATAACCTCCATCCACCTTTGGCGGCATTGGTAAAAATACAAACAATAACCACACCCTGTGATGCCACGTTAAATGTCGGGAAACTTTTAGTATTATTTTATTTTTTAAATTTTCATGTGATTTATTGTACATTTGTCTATTTCCATTTCCTCAAACAGTATAAAATACAAAACGTGTATTTCTCTTCAAAAATTTGCTTCTAAATACATTTATTTGAAATCGTGAAACAACATGAAAACTTTTAGGAGTCAAATTAAGCCCGATATGTGTCGCCATCAATCAACTTAACTGTGTATCCTCGAGTTAATACAATGAATGTAACTTTGCATTTGTAGGCAATTTCACCTTAAATATCCCACAATGCCATGCTGGGTTCAATCAATCTCTTACCATGCAATGCATTTACACAGTTAATACAATTTATTGGCATGTGTGAACCCCATTCAATCTTTGTAAACCCGTAAACTGGACCTACCACTCGCTGTATGTCGTGTGAATACAAGGATCGGGTGAAACGGTTTCGATCATCGTTCCAACACATAGTACAGAGACATGACAGAAGTAAATAGACACCAGAAATTTATTCATTTCCTCTGTATAACGCAGTTTTGCTTAGTGATTTATACTAATATTCGACTAACAATTTGCAGTAACGAGTTCCTGGGTCTTGTACGACAATTAACTATGCTTCACTCTTAGGGAGCACACAACCTTTGCGATTTTCAAAGAGGAGGAATTCTTTGCCATTCGGAAGGTGGATTCAGCCAGCGTCAGATAGCTCAGAACCTTGGCATTCCACTTCCTACGGTCAATCGGGTGATTGTACAATCCACCAGCGAAGGTAAGGAATCCTCAGCTTCCCATTCTGGTCGATCTGGACCCTCTGAAAGATGTCTTCAAGCTGTCAAGCGGTCCATTAAGAAAACTCGACATTGCAAGGCAGCAGATGTTGCAGAGGAGGTCCAAGTTAGCTCAAGAACTGCCATGCAGTACCTTCATCAACTGGGCTACGATGGGAGAGCAGCTCGGAGAAAACCTCTTCTTAGACCAGCCAACATTCAAAGGAGAAAGAAGTGGGCTGATGAGATGGCCAACAAACCCTTGGAGTTTTGGCAAACTGTCATTTTTTCAAAACGAGTCCCAATTTACTCAATTTTCTGATGGTGGACGTGTATGGGTCTGGAGACTTCCCAGTCAATAGTTATCTTTGAACCGATTGCAGCCAACTGTCAAACACGGTTGTTTTTCAGTGATGGTGTGGGGATCAATCTGGAGCACTGATCGGTCAGAACTTGTGGAGTGTCTTGGCAAAATCAACTCTACGATATACATTTCTATCCTTGAGGATGGACTTCTCCCTGTCTTCTCCACTGGTCATATGGTCAAAAACAACACTGTTCATGGAAGATGGAGCTCCATGCAATATTGCAAAAAAGACCAAAGAATGGCAGGACAGAAATGGGATCAAGTGACTTCCATGGCCAAGTCAGTCTCCTGACATGAATCCCATCGAACACTTCTGGGCCATATTGGATCGAGCTGTGTGGGAAAAAGTCCAGGAAACCAACATCACGGGCAGAATTGCTCAAGCTTTTCCATGAAGCCTGGGCAGAAATCCCACAAGAGAAAGTTTCAGGAACTCGTTAGTTCTATGCCTGAAAGAGTAAAAGCATTGAAATCTGCAAATAGCAAGTGTACTACAAAATACTCGTGTATGAATTAAAATGGATCAAATATACTTTAATTGTTCAAGAAATAAATAATTTTAAAATCATGGTGTCGATTTACTTCTGTCATGTCTGTGTATATTCATGTAAATGTAGAACAAGGTATTTACCCCTTGCATGCAAAGCGAAATGCAGGGTTAAGCAATTGGTTCACCTCTGTCTGTCTGTTTTTCCATCCACAAATATCAGTTTATGATCCATGAACAACGTTATTTTAATTGAATGTTATATTTTAAACACGAATCGGAAAACAAACCTGTAGTTCAGCAGTACTTTGTCTCTGAATTTGTCCCGTTCACACATGTGCAGAGAGGAGAGAAATTTTTTATTTTTTCAGTACTCTGTCTGCTTGTCTGGCAGTCAAACAAAATTGAACATCATTCCAAACAGGAAGCTTAGTTTTTAAGGGTGTCAAAAAGGACACAGACAAGAAGTATGCATAACTCATGTAATGTGTTAGATAAGGTGGTGTAAAAGACACTGCATCAACAGGGTATACTTCAAAAAAAAATTTATGACCTTTAAAATATTTATTTTATTTCAATAGAATTATTTACTTGAACACCGTTGAACACAAATCCTATTCTTGGCACTTTCAAAACCCTTCCATTTCACAGTACTTGGAAAAATATTCCAGCATTTTACATCATCACGACCAATCAAATTTTCTGCTCGCAGACCCCGCCCACCTATGTCCTTCTTTCTCAAGACAGTACGGTGTCAGGTGTTCTATGAACTCTAGTTTATTCTATTTTTATTAAATCGCACATAATTGATATGTTTGTGTAAATTGTGGCCTTCCATTTTTGCAAGCTGTAGCCTCCTAATGCCATGCTCAACCATGTTGTGCATGATGTACAGGTAATCCTAATTATGTGGGCCTGTGAAGCAGGCTGTTCCTTCAACTCGCATTTTCATCTTCGGGTGAAGTTTTCCAGGCTGGATTTCAAAAAGGAGTGTGCCATTGTGTGCTGGTGCACTGGCCAAATGTCAGATTACTGTTGTGGATTGCTGCTAAGGCTGGGCACAAATCTGGATGTGAAGCAACGCCAATGTATCACATATGTAATTAGTAGATGGTTCGAGATATTTTTCGTTCGTGATCTAGGCTTTCATAATAATATATGTTTCCTCTTTCTCATTTTGAGTGTTTTTCTACAGGAAACAATCCTCTAAAATTTCCTTGAATCGCCTCAAAAGAGCACGCATCTAGTCCCAAATGGATCTAAATTGGAGTAGGTCGAAGAGAAATGAGCAATCGCATTTGATCGAATGATGTGTTTGTACATCACGTCGTTGACCAACAAGACGAGGAAAGTGGGTGTTTTTCCCAAATGATGTTAAGCTCCCTACACTCCCCGCCCCATCCCTCTCCCTTCCACAGATCTAATGTGTCTGTTCCCCACTGTTTTGTCCTTCCCACTCCCGCCCCTCTTGTCTCATGCCCTCCTTGCTGTGCGTTGTGTGTTAGCTCTCACACGAGCCTCGACAAGGTATACAACAAAAAAAACAAGCTACATGATTCAGAGGGAAGCCTTGGTACTAGGGGTAGAAGAGGATTACACACGAGTTCTTAATGCTGTGAAGTGAAGCTCTGTAAGGATCTTCCTTCAGCAGGACCAGCATCATGATGGCCTATTCCTCTCATTGCAGGCAGCATGTAGGCCTCACACTCCTGTAATCTATTTCCTGTAGTCATGCCCATCCTGCACTGTTAGCTCCTTGTCTCTCCTGACCTTTCCCAGGTCATATGAAATCAGTAATCCGTTCCTTGTTAACCTCCCCATTATTTCACTACATATTAATTTCTATTTTTGATTGCACAACTGCATATGTGCCTGAGCCTCTACTTTTTAATCTCGTCCTTCCAGTCATTCACATTGTGGGCCCTCATGCACACTCGAGATCTATTATATCCTCGCTGCCCCTCTTACCTTTGTCTTCCTGCAACCTTATGTACTGGTGTTGTATTGTCTGTTCGTCCCTGGTCTACCCACCTGTCTTGATCTCGACGTCAGTTTTGTGATCTTCCATCCTAAGTGACTCAGCTCTTTAACCTTTAGATTGAGTTTATACCCGAGCAGTGCATGATGCTGCGATCACAGGTTCACAAAGGTATTTGCTTGTGAGTCATGAAGAAGAAACGAATTTGGAATACTGTCCAGTATTTGTAAATTTGAAATTCCTGTCTGACGTGACATTACTCCTTTACAGTGTGTTGGTTCTGCCGAAGCAGTTTCTAGGCCAGGGTCATGCTGTGCAAGTTGAAATCCCACTCCCAGCAGTAGTTTGGGCAGGGATGGCTTGGAATTTGTTCAGGGTGTCAGGATAGCTTGCTTATTCTTCGGGAAGGACACCGTGGGGTCTTTAAAGACCACCAACTAATGCCAGCAGACGGGGCACCCCGTTTAACATTTATCCGAGGGAAATAAACACATTAATGAAGCTCCTGTTTATGAAACACCGGGTTGGGAGTTTATAGCTGGGTTTCACAAATAAGACATTGGTTGTGGGTGCTCTTACAAAAACACTCCCCCTGCTCGAGATTCGTACCCAGGATAGACAGCTTAGAGGTGAGGGTGCATAATTATACGGCCTAGGCCATCCTGCCAGTCCAAATTAAATTTATAATGTTGGAATTCAAATCACAGGAAAAAGCAACGTGTGCATTGTCAAACCGTTCACGCTCCCAATGCCATTCGAGTCAATCGCACTCTTAAAAACCTCCTTTTGTTCTCACCAGGCTCCTTGTCAGGTACATTGTTATTGTCAACTGCAGGCCATTTTTATGCATTGCACTGCAATGGATCAATACATGAAATAACGACAAAGACAAAACATTGGCCTCAAATGCGATGGCCATTCAGGTGGCAGACCGATAATCATGGCTTCTCCTGCGATCTGTTCAAGAGGCAGGAATGAATAAGCAGATATCCACAAATGGTCCACACGCCATGGGAAATCAACGAGTGTGAGCCTCTTGTCACACCGATATTCTTCAGGGCAATAATTCTGAATGGAAATTCAATCAATTATCCTCGGCCTCTGCATTAATTCCAAGTGAAAACCTGCCAGTGAGTTCTTCAGGGACAGAATACACCGAACCGGGCCATTTGTTTTTGAAATGGGAATGCTTAGCGAGTTCAAGTCATTGTGTTTTGGGACACGAATGAAGCAGAAAAAGAACTGCTTTGCAGCCGAAGGGGGAACAAGGAATGGCGAGTTCGCTGCCATCACCAAACGGAGCCGATTCCAATCTGGACGCAGTAACAAAGCAAATTCTCCACTCACAAAACCATCACCAGAAAGGAAAGCAAACTGCAGCGCTTTCCCCAAAGGCGTGCAGGTAACCTGTCCGCATGTCCGCTGGGGCCTTGAAAGCCGACGTGGAGCCGGGGCCTTGGAGAGCAAACTGCAGCACTTTCCCCAAAGGTGTGCAGGTCACCTGTCCGCATGTCTGCTGGGGCCTTGCAAGCCTACGTGGAGCCGGGGCCTTGGAGAGCAAACTGCAGCACTTTCCCCAAAGGTGTGCAGGTCACCTGTCCACATGTCTGCTGGGGCCTTGCAAGCCTACGTGGAGCCGGGGCCTTGGAGAGCAAACTGCAGCACTTTCCCCAAAGGTGTGCAGGTCACCTGTCCGCATGTCTGCTGGGGCCTTGCAAGCCTACGTGGAGCCGGGGCCTTGGAGAGCAAACTGCAGCACTTTCCCCAAAGGCGTGCAGGTAACATATCCGCATGGCTGCTGGGGCCTTGCAAGCCTACGTGGAGCCGGGGCCTTGGAGAGCAAACTGCAGCACTTTCCCCAAAGGCATGCAGGTAACCTATCTGCATGTCTGCTGGGGCCTTGCAAGCCTACGTGGAGCCGGGGCCTTGGAGAGCAAACTGCAGCACTTTCCCCAAAGGCGTGCAGGTAACCTATCCGCATGTCTGCTGGGGCCTTGCAAGCCTACGTGGAGCCGGGGCCTTGGAGAGCAAACTGCAGCACTTTCCCCAAAGGTGTGCAGGTAACCTGTCCGCATGTCTGCTGGGGCCTTGCAAGCCTACGTGGAGCCGGGGCCTTGGAGAGCAAACTGCAGCACTTTCCCCAAAGGTGTGCAGGTAACCTGTCCGCATGTCTGCTGGGGCCTTGCAAGCCTACGTGGAGCCGGGGCCTTGGAGAGCAAACTGCAGCGCTTTCCCCAAAGGTGTGCAGGTCACCCGTCCGCATGTCTGCTAGGGCCTTGCAAGCCTACGTGGAGCCGGGGCCTTGGAGAGCAAACTGCAAAACCTTGATTAATAGATAGTAGGCCCGATGCTGCCAAGCGTCCCACGACTTGGGATTTTGCAGAGGCCCTTTATAGGGAGCCATTCTGAAGGATCTTATTAAAAGCTGCCAATACGCTGTACTGCAGGTTACAAAGTCTGGAAGCCGGAAATAAATTTATGGTTGGGTCAAAATTTGAAATGCCTGGAAACCCTTAACCTCAATGAAAATAAATACTGCAGATGTACGTATACATTCTGGCTGTTTGTATGTTTGGGATATGCATGATAATGACAGTGTCCTCAAAAGCACAGCATACTCATGGATGCACCATCCCACCTGTGAGACACCAACATGATATAAGTTGCTGTGCAAGGCACAGAGAAAAAGGGAAGCAAGACAGGGAGGGTACCACAAACCAATAATGGTGCGATAGTCACGTAGATGGACAAAGGTTTCGATCAATACTTAAAGCTTCAGTCGTCTATTCTGGATTCAGTCCCCAATTCGGTCTCATGTCAGGACAAACATTGTCGTGGCAGCAGGGGGTGCTCCATGTCAGAGCATACCATCCCATGTGGAAGAAGGTATATCTGGCTTACCCATCTGCATTTAGGTTGTGGATACTGAATACGCAACTGTATCTCTCACAAATAGGACATTGCTTGTGGGTGCTCTTCAAAAACTCCTTGCTCACAGTTTAAATGTAAGAAATCTGTTTTGAAAGATGATGTTATGCCAGAGTCAGTTAATGCTATGGTGTGTGTGTGTGTTTGTGTGTGTGTGTGTGTGTGTGTGTGTGTGTGTGTGTGTGTGTGTGTGTGTGTGTGTGTGTGTGTGTTTGTGTGTGTGTGTGTGTGTGTGTGTGTGTGTGTGTGTGCATGCGTGCGTGCGTGCGTGTGTCGGTTGTTATCTCCACATGTGAATTTCAGTAAGAGGTCATGGGGGGACACGATTCATGGACCAAGCTGTGAAATTGTGTTGTTGACAAAGTTTTGTTCCGAGGACTCTTTTCAGGATTGCCACCGAGCCCCGGACAGCTTCTAACTGCAGTAGGTTTGTATTAATATTCCCAGGGATGTTTTTTAAGATCTCTGTAAGGTTCTTCTTCATCATCTCGTTGCTCCAATGATCACTGGTCCAATTTTGGTGCTCCTCAGATTCGAGGATCTTTTCACTTCATTTTTGAGATCTTGATATTTGCTCATTTTCTTGATTTCTGAGCTGTTTGGCAAAAATCGCTGAGAATTGATGCCTCAATCCGCAATGCCGTTTATGATTTTTTTTATTATACCTAAGTACTATATCTGGTCACAGTGCTTTGATTTATGTGTTCACACTTGATGGGATCATCAGGTCGTATGTGAGCATTACTTCCTTATTTTCAATTACCGCTTTTGGTTCATGTTTCCACAACTTTTCTGGGACTGGGGTATTGAAGTTTTTGCAGATGTGCCAGAAGATTACTCTTCCAAAATTCTGTTGTGCCTCTGTGTGTACAGTCATTCTGACATGAGTTTTTCACATCCCTATTGGAGGTGACTGCTTTCTGTTTCTACCTTGCAGAATCTACACTTGTATGATTGACTCGGTCCTGCCATTTTATTAAAGCCATTCATGTGGTGTCCCTGGTCTTGGCCATTTATAATTATTCGTTCCCCATCCCCGTTGAGCTGACCTTTTCTTAGCCATTGCAATGAGCCTTCTTTGTCTATGCCCAATGTGTCCAACTCTCTTTTCAGTACATCTTCCTGCTCTTTTGTTGTACTCCCAGTTGTCGGTGTATATCTGTTAATATTTTGCTTTACATTTTTCTTTCGTCTTTTTTTGCAATCATTGTTGCTGTTGTTTGTTCCTGTTTCGGTTTCATGCATGACATCTTCCATTTGCACCTCTCTTTTAAAAAAAATTTGCAAGGTGGGTTAGGGATACCTTCTCTGGCTTGCTGTCTTCATGTTTGCATACAAATTGGATTCTGTAGTCTGTTGGATTTTTCACATATTCAGCCATTCCGACAGTTGTCATTCTGTGCACTTGGTTGAGTTCCAATCAGGCCACGACCTTCTTCTCATCTCAGCACTTCTCGTCTCAGCAGGTACATTCTTGGGATGCACTGATTTTTGTAGAACATTTAGTGGATAGTGAGAAGTTTCCTTCTTTTGATAGCCTATCTAGTTTGTTGATTTCCGTTTGTGGCCACTTTATTATTCCGCAGTTTTATTGGAATACTGGTATTTCTAGTTGGTTGATGGCTTTGATTTTGTTTCTCTTGGTGATATATGTTTTCAGAATCAGCCTCATTCTATGCAAGTATTCTTTGGCAATTGTTTTGCGCATTTGTTTGTGACATATTTTGTGGCCCTTTTCTACTCTGAGGTATTTGTATGATGCTTCGTTGTCTGGATCCTGGATTGTTGTATCTTGTTCGATTTTTATGTTGACGTTTTTGTTGATATATGCTGTACGAATGTGCATTTGGCACACTTATCTTGGCCAAAAAGCCATTTGAATGCCGTCGGAGTATCGCTTCACTAATTTCAGTTGTTTTACCAATTTTTCATCGTTTGGTGCAAATAATTTTAGATCATCCACGTACAGGAGATGAATCACCTTTCCTGTCTCTTTGGAAGTTTTCTTATTGGACGTTAAGGTGAATCCATGTCCTTGCTCATTAATGAGGTTTTTCAGTGGGTCCAGGGCCAGGCAAAACAGGAGGGCCATCATCCTGAAAGATCCCTCGCCACTTCTTCACTCCTGCTATTTTGATCTTTCATTCCGAGTGTTGCAGACGTATCAATGTGGTGTTCCATAGTGCCCTTGCATTCACAATCAGTTTGAATATGTGATGGTTGATCTTGTTCCCTCCACCAATGAAGGTGAAGGAGGTTATGTTTTCACCCCTGTTTGTCTGTTTCTTTGTTTTTGTGCAGGATATCTCAAAAATTTGTGGAAGGATCTGGATGAAATTTTGTGGACAGGTTGGGTGTGAGACAATGACGAACTGATTAGATTTTGGTGAGGATCCGGATCCGGATCCGACTACAATAATTGTTTTAGTGATTTTTCACCACTGAGAGATAGGGCCAAAAATGATACGGTACTGTATAGCCTGATATTTCAAAAACGTAATGGGCCTGATATGTTCACATGGATGAGGCATTGCATGGTGGAGGTAAGCACTCTACCGAGTGCCCTTCCAGTAAATTGCACGCATTTTTCATCCATGAATGTGGAACACTATCAAAAGCTTTTTTGTAATCTATCCAGGATGTGGACAATTTCATTGTTCTGGTTTTACGGTTTTTGAGTATGGCCTTGTTTAGTAGTAGGTGGTCTATTTTTCCATAGCATCCTCTATTACACCCATTCTGTTCTGCCCTTGGCCTCCTCCTTGCATTACATAGTGGTACGTAATTTCTGTGATGATTCCCATCAGAAGTTTGGATGTTGTTGGTCGGCAGGTTATTGGTCTATACTCTGTGAGGCCATGCCTGGTGTTGGCTTAATGGCTAGAGTGGTAGGATTGGGATCCTAGGGTCCTGAGTTCAAATCCCACTCAGCTGTTGAATTAATACCAGGTGGGGTTGACTCAGCCTTTCATCCTTCCAAGGTCGGCAAAATGAGTGGTGGCTTGCTGGTATCCTGTGTCGGAGTGGCGATCTGTCCAGGATTGTGACCAATAGCCAAGCAGACTGCTTCGGCAGCACCAATGCTCTGCATTGAGTATGATCCCAATGGATAGGATGGATGTAAGGCAGTTGGGTTTCCTCTGATTTTGGAATGAGGAAGGTGTTGCCTTCTGTGAGCCATTCATCTTTACCTCCACCTCTTGGATTGGTTTGTTAAATGCTTGAGCAAAGTGATTGTGGAGAGCATCTACTTGCTTCAGCCAGAAACCATACTTCCACCATTGTCTCGGGTCGCTCACCTGTATTTGATTTTTCATTTATATAATTTCATTTATGGATGCTTCCCGATGGTTCTGTAATTTTTCCTGGTGTATCGGCTTTGATGTCTATTGGCACACAAAACTACCATGCTTCCCCATTGTCTTTGGTCAATCACCTGCATTTTTAATTATTATGTGTTTCTTTTCTTTTATTTATTTATTTATTTAGATTTTCACTTTTGTATGTTGTCTGACGATTCTGTGAATTTTCAGTGTCATGTGAGGTCAAATATGGGAGGATGCGCGGGAGCAGCGCATCACTGCATCCATTTTCCACCAGTACTCCAAGGACCTAAGTCTGACCATCCCCTATGCATCCCCATCTCATTGAGATGCTTATCAACCTGCAGCAACCACGAGGCATGTGGTCGGCTCATTGACGATCTTCACTCACGGGGTTCCCTCGCTGAGAGAATCTGGTCAACAGGCTCAGGTACGGGAGCATGCACCAGAGCAGCGCGTCACTGCATCCACTTTCTGCCGGTACTCCAGGGGCTTCCATCTGGCCATCCCTCAGGCAGATGCCTGGCCCATCCCCATCTCCTTCAGATGCCTATCAACCTGCTGCAACCACGATGCACGTGGTCGACCCACTAACCTCCTCCATTCATGAGACTCCCTCGCTGAGAGAATCTGGTGAGTAGGATCAGCATCAGGAAAATGAGCCACATGTCCATACGGCTGCAGCTGATACTCAAGGACTATGCAGAAAAAAAAATCTTATTTGAGTCTCTCTCAGCAACTGTTCATTGGACACAAAGTCAGACCAACGATAGCCAAGTATTCTCCGAAGAGATCTGGTACCAAAGGACTGAAGTCTCTGTCTCAGATCCCTGGTCAGAGTCCAAGTCACATCCTTAGAGCAAGACTGTAAGAACCAAGAACCTGAAGACTCAGACTTTCGTCCTTCTGCACAGGTACCGGCAGTGCCACACCCCATGATGCAGTGAATCCATGACTCCACAGGCCCGACCCAGACATCTACTGACATTTGGCTCACAGGCAGCAGAGACATGAATATCACTGCCAAGGTGAGTGAATCTCTCCATGACCCCAACATACTCATCACAAACAGGTACAGACAAGAGAGCAACATCGAAGATGTCATCGAAAGCCTGGATCTTAGTTTTGACTCAGGAAACCGTAATCCCAGTGGCTCCGACTCCTCATTCAGCACCTCGAGACCCCCAAAAGATTATTCAGAGACACTGCAATGATGACTGCATCATCTGCGAAATCAAGGTCAAATATCTTGACATTCCCAAATGATGCACCACAGCTGATCTCTCTGACAAACTCCCCAGAATCCAGTCCATACAAGACCTGCAAAGTGTGGGGACCAGGACACACCCTGGAAGAACTCCAATAATAACAGGAAATAAGTCAGAGATGGTATCACCACAACTCACAGCAATCTCAGTTCCAGAGTGTAGGGCAGACATCAGATTGATCAGTTTTGGAGGAACCCATGAAGAGCAAGAATCCTCCAGAGGACATCCCAATTCACTGAATCAAATGCTTTGCAGAGATCAATTTTGGCTGAAAGCACCCCCAACCGAAACTGTCGTTTGTGTTCGGCGAGGACCCGAATAGCAAGGATACGGTCAATCGTTGGCCTCTTTGGTGTAAAGCCTGACTGCTCAAGCAGATGGTGGTGAAACCTATCAAGAGTTATCTGAGCAAAGACCTTGCCAGCACTGAGAGCAACATCACCTCTTGGTAGTTGTTGCAGCCTTGGCGATCACCCTTCCCTTTCCAGAGAGGGACAACAAGGCCCCTCTTCCAGTCAGTTGGGATGATGCCTGTGTTCCAGGCTGAGCACAGAAATGCATGCAACGACATGAGTGCAGCATTTCCACCAGCCTTGAGAAATTCAGCATGGATGCCACAGATCCCAGGAGCTTCAGCCCATTTCATTTGGTTCACCGCAGCCTGTGTTTCCACAAATGAAGGTGGCTCACATTTGATCGGAGGGTAAACAACAGGGATTGTAACAACCATGCCACCAAACTCAACAGCAGGTAGATCAGCCTGGTGTGTATATATATATATATATATATATATATATATATATATATATATATATATATATATATATATATATATATATATATATATATATATATATATATATATATACACACACACACACACACACACACACACACACACACACACACACACACACACACACACACACACACACACACACACACACACACACACACACACACACATATTTGGATTCTCATTAAAATCTTTGGTCTTCTGTTTCCACGCATAAACTTTTGCTTTTGTCCCATTTCCTTTCTCATTTGTTCTCTCTGTTTTATCCGTTGTAATTTCCATGATGGTACATGGTCTTTGTCTGTTAGGGCCTGGCTTATTGTTCTTGTGGCTATGTTTGTCTGTCACTTTATCTTCAATGAGCAATGCTGCTGAAAAGTTCATGGTGTTGATTTCCTTCAATCCGGCTGACGTTGGTATGATTTTTCTGAGTGGTGTGTGTGTGTGTGTGTGTGTGTGTGTGAGTGTGTGTGTGTGTGAGTGTGTGTGTGTGTGTATGTGTGTGTGTGTGTGTGTGTGTGTTTTCAATCAACTCAGAAACCGTTTGATGTAGATAACCATGTAATGGCTTGGACCTATGACCAATAAGGCGACAATATTTGTTCCTGGTGGGATTGAGGTGGGAGTGAGGGGTATATCACGTCCCAACACCCCAACATCCTCTGTGGGGCACTTCCACCTCATTGTAAGGCATTTTCAGGGTGTTTCAAATGTAACTCAACAACAAAAACTACAAAGAGATGCCTCATGAAAGTAATTGACAAGGGGGACATTATATATATATATATATATATATATATATATATATATATATATATATATATATATATATATATATATATATATATATATATATATATATATATATATATATATATATATATATATATATATATATATATATATATATATATATATATATATATATATATATATATATATATATAGAGCTCGGTCTCGGCGTGCGTCCATCCAGCATCCTTTCCTTCGTCCGTCTAGTCGTGTGACTATATGTCTATTATTTAGGTACTATTGAAATATACCTTTCGACCCTTTAGACTGCTGAGACCCCTTAGATCTTTGAAGACCCTCTAAGTCTTTGAGGACTCTTAAGATGCAAAAGAGCCCCAAAGACCATGAAACCCCCAAAACCCCTAAAGACTACACGACTCCAAATACCCAAAAGACCCCCCCCCCAAACCCCCCCCAAAGACCTACAAGACCCGAAAGACCCAGAACACCCAAAAAGTCCCTGAAGACCCCGAGGACCCAAAAGACCCTGAAGACCCAAAAGACTCAAAAGCCCCAAAATACCCTGAACTCTCTTAACGATCCTTTAGACACATTAGACCTTAACAACATTTCGACCCTTTACACTCTTTAGACAGCTTAGACCCTTGACCACTTAGACCGCATGGACCTTCTTGTATCACAAATGAAATTTCAAATAAATACAATATCAGCAATAGAAATTGTAGAAAAAAAATGTTTGTATTATGATTGGTGTAAATCATGATAATGCAGCAAATCTGTTACATCAATCTCTGCAATGACGTACAGAGAGGCGAGTGTAGCGAGCCGAACGACGCTAGTTATTTTTTAAAATTCACGGGATGTCACCTCATACCCGGTGGTGGGAAACTTATTTTGAGCATCGTGTGGAAGGAAGCTTCTGCCTTATTACCCCGTGCAAAAAACAGGGTGAAGCAATTGGTTCACTGTCTGGCTGTCTGTCTACAAACGTAAATTTATTGTCGAGGAACAACTTCATTTAAATTGAATGTTTTATTTCGAACACGACATGGAAAACACACCTGTAGTTTAGCAGTACTTTCTTCATGAATTCTTCCCAATCGCACATGGCCAGAGAGGAGTGAGATTTTTTTTTTACCCTGTCTTCCATTTAATTCTGGGAGTCGAACAAAATTGAAAATTATTTCAAGCAGAAAAATTACTGTTTTTAAGGACGTTATGAAGGACACACACAACAGGCATGAAGAACTAATGTAACGTGTTAGATGAGGTGGTGAATACGACACTGCATCAATGGCAGTAAACTTCCGAAGATTTATTTTTACATTGTTTAAAATCATTATTTTATTTCAATTGAATTATATACTTGAACACTGGAGAACACAAATCACCTTTTGGCACTTTCAAAAGTATTCCGTTTGGCAGTACTTTGCCAAAATAATACAGCATTTTGCATAATCTTGTCCAATCAAATTTGCCACTCGTAGACCCCCGCCCACGTCCTTGTTTCTCAAGACAGCATGGGGTAAGGTGTTCTATGAACTCTCCAGTTAACCTCCGCCATTGAAGATGGCCGGAGGTTACTGTTTTCACCCCTGTCTGTTTGTTTGTTTGTTTGTTTGTTTGTGAACAGTATTACGGAAAAACACCTGGACGGATTTCGACGAAACTTGGTGGAGGGATTAGGTATGGTCCAAGGATCATGCCATTAAATTTTGGACTTGGTCCAAAGTCCAATACGGCCGCTATGGCGGTCATTTTGAAAAAATATTTGAATTTTTGTTTTTGCATTTCTACATGTTTTAAGTGATTTCCACCCAAAAAAAAAATTTGTTAGAGAAAAGAAAAACGGAAAATTTTGCAACTTTTTTTCAAAAAAATTTCGATTTTATTTGAAAAATATTTGAATTTTGTTTTTGCATTTATACATGTTTTAAGTGATTTCGAACCCCCCCCCCCAAAAAAAAAATTGTTAGACAAAAAAAAAACATTTTGCAACTTTTTTTTCAAAAAAATTTCGATTTTTTTTTTTGGGCATTTCTACATGCGCGTCGATCTCGTTTAGTTTATTCAATCGTGGTTCAGTAGAATCTGATCCGTTTCGACCTACAATGAATAGGACATCAGGTTCACTTAAGTGACCCAGCACTATTGGCGGCGGATGTTTTGCACTCAACCGAGTGCTCCCCCTATAGTTTTCAATGTGTAATTAGTAAAAAAAAATATTTTCTCCCTTTCTCACTGCAGGGGGTTTGGTCGTCTTGTAGTTTGTTTCTTTAACTGTTCTATTCTGGTCATGCTCCTCCTTTTTTTTTTTTGTATACCTTGGTCGAGGCTCGTATGAGAGCGAACACACAACTCACAGCAAGGAGGCATGAGACAAGAGGGGCGGGAGTGGAAGGGACAAAACAGTGGGGAACAGACACATTAGGTGAACTGTGGAAGGGAGAGGGATGGGGATGGGACGGGGAACATGGCAAAGAGAAGATGGACATTTCAGGGACTTTCAGGAAGGAAAGCAGGAGAAATGAAGGAAGTGGGCTTGGGTGGATTATCGGGGGTAGAAAAGATCGAGGATTTGGATGGGGGAAGATAAGAGGTGGTGGTGAACAGCTGTTTTGAAAGCCTGGAGGGAAGAATGGGAAAGAATAGAGTGAGGAAGTTTATTCCAAAGGCGGGAAAAAAGAGGAATGAAAGAGTGAAGATGAGCAGTGATTCGTGATTTTGGTAGTTTTACCAGAAGGGGGTTGTTGGCGGACCTTGAGCGCCCTGTGGAAATGTGGTGGGGACAAATCGCAGAGAGAGCAGGGGGGGCAAGGCTGGAGAGAAGTTGGTAGAAGACAGAAAGACCACCGACCAACCTGCAGTGATTGAGTGAGAGGCCCAAAGACTCAGCTTCATTGCGGGAGATGCCGATGATCTTAAATGCCCTGGTTTCGACAGCGTGAAGCTGAGAAAGGTGGGAGGCAGGAGCACCAGCCCAGAGGGGAGAGCAGTACTCCATCAGGCTACGGACAAAAGCTTTGTAAGTGGTCAGGAGCTCAAGAGGGCCGAGGAAGGACTTAGCATGATGGAGGATTCCCAGTCGGCGACTGGCTTTTGAGGCGAGGTTGGAAATGTGACTTTCCCAGGAAAGGTCATGGCAGATAGTGAGACCTAGAAGCTTGAAAGAAAAGACTTCTTCCAGAGGATTGTTGAGAAAGTGGATGGGGGGGTTTTGTAAACGGTCCTTTCGAAGAGACATCGTGAGAGTGTGAGATTTGTCTGCATTGAAAGACATGTTCCACGTGTTGGACCAGTTTGTGATTTTATCCAGATCTGCAGTGAGCGAAGAAGCTGGTGCTTGCCAGTCTGAGGGATGACAGATGGTACGGCAGAGGGTGGAGTCGTCGGCAAAGAGAAATAGAGGATTTTCCAGAGAGTCCGAGAGATCATTGATGAGACATCCCCAAACGTACATTTTCATTGAGAGGTACATTTTCATTCACTTCTTGGCCTAACTCCTATTCCTTCAGATTGTAGCTGTTCTACCAGAAACCGTTACACTGTTACCCTCCCCCAAAGTAAACTTAACACTCCCATCTATTTATCCCTGACTCCTCTTTCCTCACAAACACAACCATCTTCCTGAGTCAGATTAACTCTTTTCTCAAGAACACAAGTCAGCTGTCCACCATAATTTCATGTTTTCTCACATTTCTTCCTCTAAGATTCACTACACCTGCTGAGACCCTGGTCCCCATTTTACCTGCAACTACTGTCCCTTCACTTTGGTGCACCCACATGCTGCTAGCCACCCTTTACTCCGTTGTCAAACTATCTGTTGATCATCTTCACCTGTTGGTCTACTCTTCCATCAACAATGGACTCTATCAACTTTTATTGGGTAAGAGTTGTTAAAACTAAGTGCTGCTGGCATTTTGAGCCTTAGCCCTTCATTGGAGCCATATATAGTCTATTTTACTCTAACAAAAGAATAATGCTCAAAACGTCAAGAGCACCTCAGTTACCATGGCCGGAAACATAAGAACTCATATGTTGTTGATGTTGTTTCCAATGCAGACTGACATGATCACCTTCACAGACACTAGTATTCCATTGTACCCACTCTTCCATGATCCTCGGTGCTGATTTAAAAAAAAACAAAAAAAACACCTTGAAAAAGTGTACCTGACTTCAACTTTGGCAAAGCTTCTTGGTCAGCAAAGCTTCAATGAGCTTTTTTAATTATTCAGGAAGCTTCAAAGCTACTGTAAGTTTTTCAGGGAGCTTTCACACCGAGGGAAGGTACCTGTGCTGAAGGTGTGCTGAGGGTGGACAAGGAGGCCTTTGTGCGAGGAATCTGTGAGGGGGTAGAGCATCACCTGTGGTCAAGTGATTCTCATCCTGATTACAGGGGAATTCAGGCATTGTGTTCCTTCAAGCCCATCCCTCGATGTACTGCAGTTAAAACGGAGGGTAGTGGGATCTTGACAGAGGAGTCCAAAGTGAATGCCCGGTGGGCTGGTTACTTTGAGCAGCTGCACCAGGCTCATCAACCAGCTGTTGAGTTGGACATCAGAAGTGTTCCTATCGCTATTGCTGACCCTCCAATCAACTGTGATCCACTTTTGTTTGTGGAAACACAAGCTGCGGTGAACTTGTTGAAATGGGGTAAAGCTCCTGGGAACTGTGGCATCCATGATGAACTTCTCAAGGCTAGTGGAAATTCTGTACTCATGTCATTGCAAGCAGTTCTGTGCTCTGCCTGGAATGCAGACATCATCGGAACTGACTGGAAGAGGGGCCTTGTTGTCCCTCTCTGGAAAGGGAAGGGTGACCGTCAGGATTGCAATGACTACAGAGGGGTGATGCTGCTCTCAGTGCCAGGAAAGGTGTTTCCTCAGGCAATTTTTGCTCGAGTTTGCCACCATCTGCTTGAGCACTAGTGCCCAGAGCAGTCAGGCTTTACACCAAAGAGGTCAATGATTGACCGTATCCTTCCTCTTCGGGTCCTCACCGAACGCAGACGAGAGTTTTGGCAGGAGCTGCTTGCAACTTATGTTGATCTCTGTAAAGCTTTTGATGCAGTGAATCGGGATGCCCTCTGGAGGATTCTTGGTCTTCGTGGGGTGCCACCAAAACTGATCAATCTGATGTCTGACCTATACTCTGGTACTGAGAGTGCTGCGAGGTGTTGTGACGCCATCTCCGACTTATTTCCAGTTGTAACTGGAGTTTGTCAGGGGTGTGTACTGGCCCCCACACTTTTCAGCGCCTGTATGGATTGGATTCTCGGGAGGATGTCAGAGAGATCAAGCTGCAGCGCATCATTTTGGAATGACAAGATTTCTGACCTTGATTTCGCAGATGATGCAGTCATTTTGGCGGAGACTCAGGATATCCTTTTGGGGCCCTCGATGTGCTGAATGAGGCATCGTTGCCACTGGGATTACGGATTTCCTGGGTCAAAACTAAGATCCAGGCTTTCAATGACATCTTGGATGCTGCTATCTTGTCTGTCCTAGATTGTGATGAGGATGTTGAGGTTCCAGAGAGATTCATTTACCTTGGCAGTGATATTTATGTCTCTGCTGGCTGTGAGGCAGAGGTCAATAGATGTCTGGGTTTGGCCTGGTGAGTCATGGATTCAATGGATTATGGGGTGTGGCGCTGTCGGTACCTGTGCAGAAGGACAAAATCTGAGATTCAGGTCCTTGGTGCTTCCAGTCTTGCTATAAATATGTGAGACTTCGACTCTGACCAGGGATCTGAGACAAAGTCCTTTGGTGCCAGATCTCTTCGGAGAATCCTTGGCTATCACCGGTGAGATTTTCTAAACAACGAGTGGTTGCTAAGAGAAACTCAAATGAGATTTATTACCTGCATAGTCCATGATTGTCAGCTGTGGCTGTACGGACATGTGGCTCATTTTCCTGACGTTGATCCTGCGCACCAGATTCTCTCAGCGAGGGAACCCCGTGAGTGGAGGTCGTCAATGAGCCGACCACATGCCTCGTGGTTGCAGCAGGTTGATCGGCATCTCAAGGAGATGGGGATGGGCCAGGCATCTGCCTGGGGATGGCCAGATGGAGGCCCCTGGAGTACTGGCAGAAAGTGGATGCAGCGACGTGCTGCTGTGGCACATGCTCCCAAAACTGATCTGACATGACATAGCTCAGACTACCATTGTGATATGAGGCACCTGAAGCACTTAAACACATTGTTTGGACCTGCAATTCCTAATGATTCAGAAGATCAGCCTGAATCTTCAAACTAAGGAAGAGGAGGATGCAACAAATGTTCAAACTTTACTCTTCTGTCGTGCTCAGTTGATATGCCTCAGAAGAACATTTTGAGTTGAACATTTTCTCAAAGAGATGCAGGTGCTTGAGGAGTTTTCGCACATATAATTGTTATGGATAGTTTTGGGAGGTTTGTTATCACTCTCACAAACAGAAACAAAAAAAAATGAAGCAGAAAAACAAGCACAACGTGGCTTATTGAAGAATATTCATGGTTCCTCATAAACAAACTTTATCAACTCCGACAAATCTCACACTCTCACTCTGACTCTCAAAAAGGACCGTCTGGACCCCCCTCCCCCAATCTACTTTCTCAACAATCCTCTTGAAGAAGTCCTTTAATTCATACTTTTGCGCCTCACTATCTGCCATGATCTTTCATGTGAAAGCCTCATTTCCAAGCTGGCATCCAAAGCCAGTCGCTGACTGGGTGTACTCCATCGTGCAAAGTCCTTCCTTGGCACACCTGAGCTCCTGACCACATACAAAGCTTTCGTCCACAGCCTGATGCAATACTGCTCTCCCCTTTGGGCTGGTGCTCCCACTTCTCACCTTTCTCGGCTTCACGCTGGGGAAAGCAAGGTATTTAGGATCATTAGTATCTCCCACGATGAGGTTGAGTCTTTGTGTCTCTCACGCTCTCACCGCAGGCAGGTCGGTTGCCTTTCTGTCTTCTACCATCTCCTCTCTGGCCTTGCACCCCCCCCACCCTGCTTTCTCTGAGATATGTCCCCCACCCCCCCCCCCCATATTTCCGCAGGGCACTCAAGGTCTGCCAGCAACCCCTCTCTGGTAAAACTACCAAAATCAAGAATCACTGCTCACCTTCACTCTTTCATTCCTCTTTTTTCTCCCCACCTTTGAAACAAACTCCCACACTCTCTTCAATGTCACTCTTCCCTCCTTGTCTTCAAAACAGCTGTTCACCACCATCTATTTTATGTTCCCCCATCCAAAACCACGATATTTTCTACCCCTGTCAATCCACCCCAAACCCACCTCCTTCAAATTCCTTGCTTTCCTTCCTGACAGTCCTGGTCCTGTAAGGACCTGAAAGTCCCTGTAGTGTCCGTCTTGTTTATTCTGTGTACCCCGCCCCCATCCCTCTTCCTTCCACAGATGTCCTCATGTATCTGTTCTCCACTGTTTTTTCCTTCCCTCTCCCACCCCTGTTTTCTCCTGCTCACCTTGTTGTACATTCTGTGTGTTAGCTCTCATACGAGCCTCCATGGTGTGCACAAAAAAAAAATTAAAAAATTAAAAAAACCAAAATGGTTGTCCAGGAAACAAAACGATCATTCCCCAAAATGAAAACAACTCTGTCCAACAATGTTTCACTGCTTTACGAGTGATATCCATGTAATAGTTTGCCCTTCACAAGCGGACTCACTGAGTTTCTTGGATCATCTAACCGAACCAAATACCGAAGGCGCACATCCCAATAATGTTGATGATGCATTAAATAATTGCATGGGCAGGCAAAAAGGCCTAGAGCAAGGACTTCTTCTCAACGACATCAGTGAGCCAGACTTAAGGATTCTGTGGGCCTTAAGCCTTGAGGGTATAATTAAGGTCGCTGCAATTTAGATCGACTCATTAAGCCTCATTGCTGTCACAAACTGCATCACTCCATGTCTATCTTTCAGAAAGTGATCTCATGAGATATGTGGATAATAATTAATGAACACAGGCTTGTATTAAAACTTAAATCGTCTTTTATCCCATCAACCAATGGTCCAGCATCAATCAAAATTTCTCACCTGTCACCTGGTTTTAGTGTCATGTTTGTGTTTCCTTGGATCTGCTTGCTCTGTTTTATGTATCAGCAATGCCCTTCTTTTAACAAACAAAACCATCTTTTACTCCAATAGGTCTATACCGAAGTGTTTCATTGTCCAGTGGGACTTTAAGGAAAATGTAAATTTTTTCCAATGTTATTCACTTTTCCTGAATACACTAGAGGGGCAATGGGAGGAAGAAGTGTCCGCACAGAAATACAATGCAGAGCACCTGTTATAAGGATCTGTTCTGAACACAAGGTTGGTCCAGTATTCATTCAATAATCATGGCCTTCATGCCATGATATACTGAGGGTAAGGGGGTTGTTTTAAGGGATAATAATCCATATTATTTATCTTTTTTATGAAAGTTAACATTATCACATAAACAGACATGGATGCAAATAGCTCAATAAATCACAGACAGACATGTGATGCAGCAAGAGCTGCTGACTGTCACCATGAAAGTGCAGAACAAAGCACAAAGTCTCATGAACAACAAGGCTTAATGAGTCTAAAACTAATAGGTTTGCCTTTTAAGTGGCCCAATCTGAACCCTTGCCAAAGGATACTGAGAACCTGGCTTCAAATCCCATTGACTGTGTGTGACCTCCAAGGAAATGCAAGGAAATCAGACACAGGTGGAGGACATTCAGCTCATCATGCCTGTGTGACATCAACACCACACTAATTTATCTACAGAAAATCCAAAGAAGAAAATGCAAAATTTATTATAATTTTTAAGAGTGTTTTGTGGGCTTTTGTTTGTATGTATTTATTTATTTATTTTACTTATTTAACTTTTTGTAGTTTTTGTATTTTCAAAATTTATTTATTTATTGTCCTTCTCAAGGGAGGGGGCATGGGCTTGGTTAAAAAACACAACATCAACCACTCAAAACCCCTTGACGAGACCTCCACCAACAGCACTCCGTACACATGCACACAATCATCCATCAATGCTCAAGCTTCATAAAAGTCCAGCCAACATCCCTACACCCCTCTATCTCCAGAACTTCCAGGTACCTATCTAATTCTAATTTAAACTTATCCATTGTTTCTGCTGCCACTACCTTTCCAGGGAGACCATTGGATGTATCAACTACTCTCTGAGTAAAAGTCCCCTACCTTACTACCGTCTAAAATTTTCTCTTCTTTACTCTCATGCTATGGCCCCTGGTCCTTTCATTGTCTACTCTGTTGAATAATTAACCTGCACTTATATTATCTCCACCCTTCATTATCTTAAACCTCTCTATCGTATCTCCTTGTAACCGCCTCCTTTCTCGTGTATAAAGCCCTGTCCCCTTCAGCCGCGACTCATAGCTAAGTCTAGCTCGGCCCGGACTCAATCTAGTAGCCCTACGCTGAACCCTCTCCAAGGCATCTCTGTCCTTCCTGAGTTGTGGAGACTAAAACTGCACACAATATTCTAGATGTGGCCCTCACTAAATTCATGAACAATGTTAACACCTCCTCTTTTGATTTATAAATGATCCCCCTCCGAATACAAACTACAACCCTATTTGCTTTACCTATAGCTGCCTGGCATTGTGCTGCCTGTTTACCTCCCATATCTATTACCACCCCTAGATCCTTCTCCTGTGTGACACGCTCCAAAATTACCCCTTGCATCCTGTAATCTCTATTTTCATTGTTCTTTCCCAACCCCAACACCTTACACTTGCTCAGGTTAAATTGCATCTGCCAAACTTTCACCCAAATTATGCAAGTATCAATACTTTGCTGAATATGATCACCACCCCATCTGCTATCCACCTTACCTCCAAGCTTTGTGTCATCTGCAAATTTGGAAAGCTTACTCTTCACCCCATGATCCAAATCATTGATGTAAATAATGAATGGTAATGGTCTGAGTACTTATCCCTGAAGTACCCCACTACTTACATCCTCCCAGCAACACATCCTCCCACTCACAGCCACTCTTTGCTTCCAATCACTAAGCCTGTTTCCAATCCAATTAGCTATCTGACCAGCCACTCCACAATCCCTCACCTTGGCTAACAACCTCTGATGTGGTACCTTGTCAAATGCCTTCTCAAAGTCTAGATATACCATGTCCACTGCCTTTCCCTCATCCACCCAATCAGGCACTGCTTCATAGAACTCTCAAATATTTCTTAGACAGGAACTACTTTTGGTAAACCTATGCTGACTACCTTTAATTACCTCTGCCACCGAAGGTGAATGAGGTCATGTTTTCACCCCCTCTCTGTCCGTTGGTTTCTTTGTCTGTCTGTCTTTACGTGCAGGATATCTCAAAAAATTGTGGACGGATCCGGATGAAATTTTGTGGACAGGTTGGGTGTGTGACAAGGACGAACTGATTACATGTTTCTGGAAGACCGGATCCGGATCCGACTACTAGTATTTTAAAAGTTATTCTTCACCATTGAGAGAGGGCCAAAAACGATGTAGTGCTGTATCGCATGTTATTTCAAAAATGTATTGGGCCCGATATGTTCTCATGGATCAGGTATTACGTGGTGGAGGTATGCGCTACACTGAGTGCCCTTCTAGTTAGTTTGTATTTATTTAAATGGTTCCTCATGTGATCCATAATTAATGCCTCCAGCACCTTCCCTACAACTGGTCAAACTTACGGGTCGATATTTTCCCAAATCTTCTCTGGATCCTTTCTTAAATAATGGTTTTACATTTGCTTCTCTCTAATCCTCCGGTACCTGTCTTGACTCCAGTGAACTCTTGAAAATATCCGTTAACATCTCGCTTACCTGCTCAGCCACCTCCATCAACACTCTCGGGTGCATATTATCTGGACCCGGAGCCTTATCTTCTCTCAGATTTCCGAGCTGTTCCCTTACTTCCTCCACTCCAACCTGGATCTTCTGTAAAAGCTCTTCCTCACCTCCTTGATAGATACCCTCAGCTACAAGCAGTTCTCCTGACTGTTCTTGTGTTGAAGTTGAAGAAAAATACCTGTTTAATAAGCCTGCCATCTCACTTTCCTCAATAATTAACCACTCTCCCAGTGCCAATCCTCAATGGGTCCACACTGGTCCTAACCTGTTCTTTTCCCCTGATATACTTATAGAATGCCTTGGTTTTATATTTAATATTGTTAGCCATGTCCTTCTCAGACTCTCTTTTGGCTTGATGAGTTATTTTCTTAACTTGCCTCTGTTTACTCCGATGGTGATATAAATCTAACTCCAGTCCTGTTATTTTTAACCGAATAAATGCCTTCTGCTTCTCCTTCATGGCGTTCCTTATCTCACTGCTCAACCACCCTGGTCTCTTTCTGCTTCTCGTTTTACACCTCATTGAAATGTATTTTCTCCGCACTCTACACATTTGCTCCTTGAAGGTTTCCCATTTTTCTGATGCTGATTGTCCTGTTGTTAGAGTCTCCCAATCCACATCACCCAACTCTTTTCTCATACCCCCAAGGTTTGCCTTCCTGAAATCTAATAGCCTTACCCTACTATCCTGAACTCCAACCATTAACAGTCTTTGCCCACACAATGTTATGGTCACTTGCTTCTAAATGCTCCCCAACCTCCATCTCCTCCACCATATTTGGATCATTACTTTAAAGGACTAACACTGCACTCCCCCTAATGGGCTTATCTACAAATTGGGTTAAAAAGCAATCCTGGACATTAATTCATTCCTTAATATCATCCCTTTCTCTTGATGCAGTGCTGTCCTTCACCCACATTGATACTCCTCCTATTCTCTCCTTCCGATCACACCGATACACCTTGAAGCCTTCTAATCCTGTTCTCCAGTCACTCTCCTCCTTCAACCATGTCTCACTCGCTGCAACTATATCGTACTCCGCACTATCTACTTTGGCTTCAAGCTCTTCCATCTTATTTTTTAAACTTCTGGTGTTGGTATAGAATATGCTTAACTTTTTCCTTCCTGAAATTCTATTTCCTTCCCCAGCCTTACTCATCACAATGACATCATCTGTTCCTTCCTTAATAGCTTCCCCACCCTCTGCTGACATAAAAAAGCCTGAATTCCTTTCTCATTTCCCACTGCAAACCTTGTTGCCTCCTTTGTATTTAACATACGGCCATCATTCCAGAAACACTCCCTTTGTCCCTGAAATGATTCCCACTGCTTCTTAAATGTAAAGCCTTCCTCCCTAAACCATTCTTCCAGCCATTGGTTGACATCTATCACTCTGCTCATAATTTCTAGATAGTTTCCTAATCTTGGGAGTATCCCAGAAAACATGACCTCACAACCCTTTGCATTCAGCTGCTTACCCAATATCCTGTATCTATTTTTGAAAACCTCTGAGTAAACTTTCCTGATATCATTTGCTCCAAGGTGTACCACAACCAACTTCTTCCTACCATGACCCGATACAATATTGTTTACCCTTTCTTCAATGTCCCCAACTCCTGCTCCTTCAAAGCCGCACAGAATTCTTTGTCTGCAATCCTTCCTGCAGAATGAACAGTCTACATATTTAATTGTCTCATCACCCACAAACTGTCTCCCAGAACTCGTTTCTAGCAATCTCTATTGCTGCACATACACCACTCCCTACACCCGTTGTCCCACCACTAAAGGCACCTGGTGCACCTCCAACACTGCCTGCACATGCTGCACCTCCACAACTGCCTGCACCCACTGCACCTCCACCACGACCTGCCCCCTGCTGCACCATCACCACTGCCTGCTCCCGCTGTACTGTCAACACTGCCTGGACTTGCTGCACTGTCACCACTGCCTGCCCCCACTGCACTATCACCACTTCCTGCCCCCACTGCACTGTCACTACTTCCTGCCCCCATTGCACCATCACCACTTCCTGCCCCCACTGCACCGTCACCACTTCCTGCCCCCACTGCACCGTCACCACTTCCTGCCCCCACTGCACCATCACCACTTCCTGCCCCCACTGCACCATCACCATTTCCTTCCCCCACTGCACTGTCACCACTTCCTGCCCCTACTGCACAGTCACCACTTCCTGCCCCCACTGCTCTGTCACCACTTCCTGCTCCTATTGCACCATCACCATTGCCTGCCCCCACTGCACTCTCACCACTTCCCATCCTCGCTGCACCGTCACCACTTCCTATATCCTCAGCAACCTCACTCCACAACCACAACCAACTATTGTCGACAAATTTCTCACATTCTGCTACTTGCTGCAAATTATCTATGCGTTCCTTCAACCTCGTAATCACTATCCTCAAGTGAGCTATTTCCTCACCCTTCCTGCAACAGTAAGAACTCTTCCCCTTTTGTTGAAATGGCCCACATTGAGCAATGACCACATTTTATGAACCCCTCTTCCTTTCTCCTTTGGTCTCTATTTATACCCTTTTTTTTATCCCCATACTCCAAAGGCCCCAACGGACTTAACGCAAAACTTAGCATGAGGCCTCCCCTGCTTATTTCAATGAATTAACACAAATACCTGCTAAAACTGTGATGAACACAACTACAGCTTTATAAATATAGCTCCACAGCCCCCGACACAAATCATGATAACAAAACTATCAAAACAACACACACAAAATAAACTTGTTTTGTTCTCGTCGTGCTTACCCTCTTGTAAACCATAGGAAGTGGCATACTCACAGTTGTTGTTGTTATTGGTAACTTATTTATTTTATATTATATTATATTATATTTGCTGGGGGTGGGGGCGTGAAGGAGTAGATATACCTTGCTTTAATTTTTTGAGGGCAGAGGGAAAAAGAACAAGTCCAGAAGCAACAACTCGAATGAGGCAGAAGACGGAGGGCACGTACACCCGACTATCACAGGTAGGCCCAACTGAGATCAAGTGACGAACCAGATGATTCAACACAACAGGACACGATTTGGGACAGAAAAGTTGACGAAAACACGAACAACAAAAGAGAAACTAAAACGAAACAGCAAAACCGTAAATGGTCCGAGAAACTTCACTTGAGAAGAACTGGAAGGAGAGCTCGCCACCCAGCCATCCACATGTGCCGATCCCCAAACCGGAAGTCCTCGACTGCTTGTTGCAGCATTGCTTGTGAAAAGATTTTCATGGCAAAGAATTCAAAGCAATTCTCGGAGATACTGAACAACGTTTTAGGTTTTGTTGAATGAATCTGCTGCTGTTATTGAGAATCAAATATTTTGAGGATGGGAAATGCAGGAAGCAACAAAATATAGATGGCCATGGGTGAAAAGTGGATCATGCAAGTACACTCCATCACTTTGCAAAGTTTGATCTTGAGCTTTATTTATTTATTGTCATGACAAAGGCGAGCTGTATTGGGAACTGACGTTTTTGTTTACATATATATATATATATATATATATATATATATATATATATATATATATATATATATATATATGTGTACTGTTACAGATTTCAGAATCCGGTCTGATGAATGCATCCACACATCCGGTGCATTCGTGCCCTTTGTATGATAACAAAGTCGCAAGCGGTGCACGTGTCTGCCTTTGAGCACATTCCATACAGTGCGCGTGGTTCGGCCATTACGCACGTAGCCAGCGCTCACGTCCGCACGACTCTGCTTGCGTGTGCGTGGGGCGAACACCAATATGTATCAGATATTTGGTTGAAAAGGAACGTGCCGCTTTTACTTCGCACACTCGCATCTCGCCTAACGTGGCGTGGAGTCGCCTTTATCGGTCTCCGTACGCATTTCCTGCAGCATGGGCGTCGTACTGGCTGTGTTTCCTGTGTTGTGAAAAACACCATTCGTGCATCCTCTTCAGAGATATTCATTCGTATGCCTTTTTAATGCCACCGGCAATCGTCCCCACATCATCGGAAGCTCGAGTCGGTAATCACGAACTGCCAAGCGCAATGTATGACTCGCTGACCTCCCATCTCACCCATCTCACAGCAAAGGGCACACGTGGCTCAGAATTACCTCAGGAATAATCAGAATGGAAGAGTAGAGACGAAATGAAGAAGAAATTATGTAAGCAAACCTAGCTATGAGATCATCGCAACGCACACCCCTGTTGTCCCGCTAGACAAAAGGGAAGGGACAATCTCCACATATAATAATGGAATAACTGTCTTGGGACCACTATCTGTTGGATGCACGCGGTTCCGAGAACCGCAACAATATATTGACTGCTTTTGACGTTTGCATGTGGTACATGCTTGAGAGCCTCATTGATATGCATTGCTGTCTATGCTATCGCTGATGATTCGCCAAGAAGTGATGAAACTGGTCCGGTAGCTGAAGTGAGTGTATAGCATTGGGAGTGTCGTGTGTGTACTATGTGTGAATGTCTATATAGTTGTTGAGGAACTCCAGGAAAGGTTCAAAACGGCGCTTAGCACTAACCTTGTGTAATTCTTCTTGGGTTGCTTTGTGCAGCTCCTTTGGCTGGAGGAGCATGGGAGGGGTCAATCATCCATATATATATATATATATATATATATATATATATATATATATATATATATCTTCTTCTTCTTTTGGCTGCTCCCGTTAAGGGTCGCCACAGCAGATCATCCATATGATCTGCATAGTGATTTGGCACATGTTTTACGCCGGATGCCCTTCCTGACGCAACCCTGGTCGTCTCTTACGACACAGGGATCTGGTACACCTATTTTAACCAGGGTATACACCGGCCCAGTACACTGGTACTCATTTCACCGACCTCAGAAGGATGACAGGCTGAGTCAACCCCCTGGTGTATTAATTCAGTGGCCCAACGGGGCTTGAACTCAGGACCTTTTGGATCCCAAGCCGCTGCCCTAACCACTGCGCCAACACCAGGCTCTCATATATATATATATATATATATATATATATATATATATATATATATATATATATATATATATATATATATATATTACATTACATACAGATATATCCCCCTCCCTCTGGACTACTACCACACCCTTTTCCATCCCACCCACTTCCCTTGCCTACCCTGATTTGTGGAGGTTGCTTTGGGGCTTCCCACTCTCAGGACGAGTGCAGTGCAAAAATGCAAGTCATCTTCACAGCTAACTTGCAATACCCTCTGCCACCGCCACAAGGTGGCGCTACCAAATACACATTTACATGGAGAGTTTTTGTCGACCTTCCCTCCTGAACCCCCATGACTGCAGATGAAACATTGTAGCTCACATTTACCACGAGCCACGAGGTCGAACTGGGTCCATGTGCCAAGTTTGGTGGCAATTGTCCCAGTAGTTTTGGCGTGATTGATGTTTCACACAGAAAGACAGACACACAGATTGATAGAAAATAACATTTATTATCGAAGATATTGTTGCAGTTGTGGGGGTAGATGGAGGAAATTCAGAGCAAGTTCGGATTGTATAAAGTTGCTTAGTCCGTGGATGTGTAGGAAGCATCTCCATGTGATGAAGTAGGGAACCTGTGAGATTAAGTGTTGCGTCACCACATGAGGGGTGGGGTGGTGTTAATTTGCCGAGGAAGTTAGAATAAGTTCTCCAATATGTGATTCCACTCTGTGATTTATCCCGATGTTTTTTATTATTCAAGATCAGCAATAAAGGTGGAAAACACGTCCCTGAAACCACAACAAATAGGCAGAAAGCCCCGCATTCAAAGATCGACAACAAGTGAAGTCACGCCCTGAGAAATTATTGATGGACGTGACGTCATAAGCAGAAGAAGCCATGCCTTCCCGGGTTTGGTGCGAGCAGGCCACACCCCAGAGGTGGAGGATACATATCGGCGTGATCGAAGTCAAAATATATGTATACACTTGGTGGACAAAACATAAGGAACATTTTCCTAATATTGAGTTCAACCCCTTTTGCCCTCAGAACAGCATCAATTCATCAGGGCATGGACTCCACAAGGTGTCGAAAGCGGTTCCACATGGATGTTGGCCCATGCTGACTGCAATACTTCCCACAGTTATGTCAAGTTGGCTGGTAGTGGTTCTTTACTCCAAATCGCTTGTTCCATCTCATCCCACAGATGCTCAATTGGATTGAGATCTGTTGACTGGGCAGGCCACTGCAGTAATCTGAATTCACTGTCATGTTCGTGGAACCATTCCTGGACAATTCTAGCCTTGTGGCATGGGACATTATCCTGCTGAAGAAATCCATTCACAGATGGATACACTGCTGCCATGAAGGGATGCACCTGTTTGGCAGTGATGTTCAGATATCGTTTGGCATTCAAACGTTGCTCCACTTTTATCCAAGAGCCCAATGTGTGCCATGAAAACACATCCCACATGATAACACCACCACCGCCAGCCTGCAATGTTGCTACAGGGCATGATGGATGCATTTACTCATGTGGTTTTCTCTATACGAGGGTCATCCCATCAGTGTGAAACAGCAGGAACCGGGATTCATCAGACCAGGCAATGTTTTTCCAATCCTCCAGTGTCCAATGTTTTCATTCCTTAGCCCACTGCAACCGCAGGTTCTTGTTTTTTTGCTGAAAGAAGTAGAACTCTGTACAGTCGTCCGCTGCCATACCCCATTCCTGTCAAGGTACAACGAGTTGTGCTCTCTTTTATGGGTCTTTTTGCACCAATGTTGTACTGGATTGTCAGTTGACTAACTGCAGCCCGTCTGTTGCTCTGCACAATTAGTGTCAAATTATTTTGGCCTCTTTCATCAATGAGCTGTTTTTGTCCACTGGGCTGCCATTGGCTGGATGTCCTTTGGGTGGTGAACCATTCATGATACACATGGGAAACTGTTGAGCATGATAAACACAGCAGCATTGCAGTTCTTCACACACTCAAGCCGGTGTGCCTGACACCTACTACAATATCCATTCAAAGGCACTGAAATCTTTTTGTCTTGCCGATTCACCCTCAGAATGGCACAAACACAATCCATGTCTCATCGTATCAAGGCCAAAAAAAAACTTCTCTAACCTGTCTCCTCCCCTTCATCGACACTGATTGAAGTGGATTTAACAGGTGCAATCAATGAACGATAATAACTTTCACCTGGATTCACCCGATCAGTCTATTTCATGGAAAGAGCAGGTTTTCCTGATATCATGTTTTGTACAACGAGTGTATATCCTGATATATATATATATATATATATATATATATATATATATATATATATATACATATATATATATATATATATATATATATATATATATATATTTTTTTTTTTAAAGCATAAAGTTGTCAAATTTGGATTCCATCTTCTTCCAAGGTTAAAATGGAAACTGCAGAGTGATACGGGAAACCATTATATTCCTCTTTGTTACATGCCTGTTAAAGGAAGTTCTTGTACAAAATTACACAACATAATAATTACAAAACAGTTGTATTTGAAAAGGAAAGGTGTTTGCTGCACCTGCCATTGAGAGTGAGCAAAGCAAATGGGAGTTCAGTTGAACCCAACAAACACTGAAATACTCCTGTAACCCAATATAACAATAGAGTACTTCCATTAAGATAAATTTTTATCTTTATCTTTTTCAAATTTTTGGAAATATCGATTATTCATTTATTAAACAATGTGATAATTGTTACGTGCATGGTTATGATATGCTTGGTGTTGGCTTAATGGTTAGGGAGATGGGCTTAGAATCCTAGGATCCTGAGTTAAAATCCCGCTCAGCTGTTGAATTAACACCAGGTGGGGTTGACTCTGCCGGTCATCCTTCCGAGGTCGGCAAAATGAGTGCCAGCTTGCTGGTACCCTGTGTCGGGGTGGCGACCCGTCCAGGATTGTGCCCAATCGCCAAGGAGACTGCTTGGGCAGACCAACACTCTGCACAGATTATGGTCCCAATGGATGGATGGTTATGATACTGATGGTAATGTGTATGATCTTTTCTTCATGATCACTTTTCAAATGAAGAATGGCACTTGGAAGAGCGTATACCTCCACCACACAATGCCTGATCCACAAGAACATTTCGGGCCCAATACATTTTTGAAATATCATGCTATACAGTACTATATCGTTTTTAGACCTATCTGTCAATGGTGAAGAATCATTTTTAAAACTTCTGGTAGTCAGATCCGGATGCGGATCTTCACCAAAATCGAATCAATTCTTCCTCGTCTCACACCCAACCTGTCCACAACTTTTTGAGATATCCTGCACACAAACAAAAAAACAGACAGACAAATACACAGAAAGGAGTGAAAACATAACCTTCTTCACCTTTGGTGGCGGAGGTAACAAGGGGAATCGACAACACGTCAAGGCAAGGAGGATGAAGGTAGTCTTTTTTTTTGTATGCATCGTCGAGGAAGAGCTAGTATTAGTACATTGAACAGATCAAGACATAACAGGACAAAAGGAACAGCAGAGAGAGGGGGGAAACATCAACAGCAGAGTTGAAGGACAAGACAGATGGAGACTTGGACAAACAATGGGTGAGGGGAGGATTGGGGGCAGAAGAGAATGCATGGGGTGGCAGTATGTTTACAGAATGAAACTCTCAGGAGAAAAAAATGGAAATCTGAAAGGAGGAGGGATTTGGGTTGGGGGTTGGGGGTTGGGGGGGGGTTAACGAGATTAGAAAAGATCATGGTTTTGGATTGGGGACGATCTGAGTTGGTGGTGAAAATGGTGAAGTGATAGGCCCATAGACTCAGCTTTATCGTGGGAGGTTCCAATGATCTTGAAGGCCTTAGTTTCCACGACATCAAGCTGAGCAAGATACGAGGAAGGGGAGCCAGCCCAGAGCGGGGAGCAGTACTCCATCAATCTGCGGATGAAAACCTTGTCGGTGGATAGGAGACCAATTGTGCCAAGGAATGACATTGTACGATGGAGGTGCCCAGTCGGTGGCTAGCATTGGAGGCCAACTTTGAAATGTGGTTTACCTGAGAAAGATCGTGGCTGATAGTGAGACCCAGGAGTTTGAACCCAGGAGAGAGTGAATGACTGAAATTCCTGAAGAAGATTGCTAATAAAGTAGATAGGGGAGGGATGGGGCATTGCCAGATAGTCCTTTTGGAGAGAGATAGTGAAAGTGTGAGATTTGTCAGGATTTATTTATTTATGTGTGGCTGAAGCAGCCTGTGGCTGAAGCAGCCTGTGGCTGCTTGGCTGCATCATTTTCTGGGGGCACAGCTGTGCCTGAATGTAAGGCCCCCAGTTACTGGTATTCTGGGACTCATTTTGCTGACCTCAGAAGGATGACAGGCTGAGTCAACCCACGTGGTGTTAATTCAATGGCTAAGGTTTTAACTCAAGACCCTAAAATATTAAGCCAGTCACTTTAACCGGAAAGCCAACACGAGGTTAGGATAGGATTGAAAGTCATATTCAAGTGTTTTACCAGATTGTGATTTTTAGCTCACCTGGAACGTAGTTCCGGGGAGCTTATGGGATGGCGCGTCATAAGTCCATCCATCCACAAATACTTTCAACTTCTCTGAAACGACACATACGATTTCAATGAAACTTTACCACAACATTCATCACTGTGTATGTACCAAAGTTTGTTCATGGCATTAAAAAAACATCGAGCCCAAAGGGGTTATATGGGGGTTGCCCCCGCCCATCCCGCCCCCCCCCAAAAATAGGTATTTGCTTTCTTGTTAGAAACTACACATGCAATTCTGAGGGAACTTGACCACAACCTTCATCACCCATGATGTACCAATGTTTGTTCATGGCATTACAAAAAATATTTAAAATGGGGGTCTGATGGGGTCTATGGTGGGAGTTTACAGGGGGGGGTTGCCCCTCTAAAGAGGTAGTTGCTTTGTTCTCAGAAACGACACAAAAGTCCGATGAAACTTGACTGCAACCTTCAACACCTATGTTGTACCAAAGTTTGCTCATGATATTAGAAAAATCGGAGTCGAAGTGGGCATAAGGGGGTTTGCCCCTCAAAATACGTATTTGCTTTCTTCTCTAAAACCATACAAAAAATTCAGGTAAACTTGTCCACAACCTTTATCACCCGTGATGAATCAAAGTTTGTTTATGGCATTAAAAAAAAAAGTCCCGACATATTGACTTTCTTCTCCGTTACATATTTTGTGGGTCACTCATGCCCAGGTGGTTCCCTGATTATCTTATCCAGACACTACCAGGTCAACACCCAGGGGTATTGCCCCTATGTTTGTATATTTTTTTCTACGTCTGAAAGTAGTCTATCAGGAAATTGAGTAAAGGAAGACAACAGTTGGATAATGAATAAGGGAGAAGTTATTTAGTTAGTTAGTTCTGTCCCCATTTTTGGGACATTGGGCAGCAAAGACAGAAGAAAAGGTAAGAAAAAGGGTCAAAATGTCCTCGTGGGAACAGAACAAACCTTCATTGGGCACATGAAAGGGTGGTCGTGGTGTGTGTGTGTGTGTGTGTGTGTGTGTGTGTGTGTGTGTGTGTGTGTGTGTGTGTGTGTGTGTGTGTGTGTGTGTGTGTGTGTGTGTGTGTGTGTGTGTGTGTGTATTTTTTTCACGAATTACACCATTTACATTCTCTTACTGATAGCCCCATAACACATTCATTCCTGTATTAAAATCATTTTGATGCAGGAACATGATACATACTATGCATATATATATATATATATATATATATATATATATATATGTATATATATATATATATATATGTATATATATATATATATATATATATATATATATATATATGTATATATATATATATATATATATGTATATATATATATATATATATATATATATATATGTATATATATATATATATATATATATATATATATATATATATATATATATATATATATATATATATATATATATGTATATATATATATATGTATATATATATATATATATATATATATATATATATATGTATATATATATATATATATATATATATATATATATATATATATATATATATATATATGTATCCATACCCACACACTCCCCCTTATGATCGTATGAATGAAAGCACGACTACTGTAAATACATAACCTGGGGCTCTGTAATTACTTCCCTGTCATGCTGCCATGAGCATATCCACAGATCGCATTTCCCAAAATACCTCATATAGCAAAACGATGTGCGAATTGATAATTAAAATCCTCTAATTTGTGTTCTCACCATCAACACAGCAGTTGCATGTTCCTGGAACAATCCCAACAAGCTCCCTCCACACCCGAGTGATGATTCATTGTCCGTTTGTGGTACTAGTTTATAGTTCAAGTGCAAATCCCCAGGACTTTCGTTTTTGAGGAATTCCCAGGTACTTTGTTTGAAAAGAAACATCAGGTGTGAATGGTGATGAGGTTGTTATGACGTCACATGGCTCCAAAATCTCACAGCAATCCTGACGCATGCAGGGGTTTCCAATTTGCTTCCAGACCATGTAAAAGTACATTGATATCTGCTAATGGCACTGTAATTAAAAGTACACTCATATCTCATGATATCCCTGTAATTAAAATTACACTCATATCTCATAATATTCCTGTAATTAAAATTGCACTCATATCTCATGATATCCCTGTAATTAAAATTACACTCATATCTCATGATATCGCTTTCATTAAAAGTACACTCATATCTCATGATATCGCTTTCATTAAAAGTACACTCATATCTCATGATATCCCTGTAATTAAAAGTACACTCATATCTCATGATATCCCTGTAATTAAAAGTACACCCATATCTCATGATATACCTGTAATTAAAAGTACACTTATATATCATGATATCCCTGTAATTAAAAGTGCGCTCATATCTCATGATATCCCTGTAATTAAAAGTGGACTCAAATCTCATGATATACCTGTAATTAAAAGTACACTTATATATCCCTGTAATTAAAAGTACACTCATATCTCATGATATCCCTGTAATTAAAAGTGTGCTCATATCTCATGATATCCCTGTAATTAAAAGTGTACTCATATCTCATGATATGCCTCTAATTAAAAGTACACTCATATCTCATGATATCCCTGTAAATAAAAGTGCACTCATATCTCATGATATCCCTGTAATTAAAAGTACACTAGTAGGGTAAGAATACTGATTCTGGCTCACTTTTCCCCATGTAAATGAATGGGGGATTTTCAGCGATTCCCTTTTTTTTTCCCTAAAAATAAACCCCCTTTTTATCCCAAGGTATATTTATTTGTCTCCCCTTTTAACTTGGAGGTTGAACCTCATTGAATTGAACACCTGGGGGTTGAACAGCTCACTCATTGAACCGATAAAGATTTGTTCATTCTCAAATTCCTTCAATAGTTTAATTTTCTTTGCACAATAATCCCCATCTAAAATATTGACAAACAAAACATTTGAATCTTTATATTTTTGAAGATACCCCTTTTGTGCCATTACGAAATGATAAACCTCTCTTAATGCTCTCATCTGGCCACCTCCTGAGCCACATATCATTTTGAGATTATAGTAAATTGTTTTTTCATTGTTCAATTGATAACCATCAAAGTTTTCAGTCCATTCAAGGATATTCATTTTTTTCTTTACATCCTCTAACTTACTACTTTTTAAATTGATTCGCTTATTTGTTTTATTTACCTTTGTTTTAGTTATTTTTTCAATAAGACTTATTTGATATTTTTCACATTCATTATGTTTTCCATTTATATACCAAGACTGAGATTTTCTCCACTCTTTAGTTTGATTATAATACTTGGTTTAACCATTTATATATTGTGAAAAAACGCGGCGGTAGCCCTTAAAAAACCCTAACCTATATTCCCATCGTTAAACACAATCTATTCTATTTACTCTATCATACAATATCCATATGGAACACAATCTATTCCATTATCTAAAATAAATCTCTTATCATCAAAGGCTCCTAATGCCTTTTTATTTACTTCTTCACTATATATGTTATGTTTATAACTTCTTATTGTATTCATTTTCCTATATTCTTCTTTCTTATTCATCAAACAATTATAATAATTTCTAAAAGTTATTGATTTCTTTATTACATATTTCTTTATTCCCTTTAACCTCTTATCAATCTGTTCACCATACTTATAAGCATATGCCTTTGCTCTCAATCCAATAAACTCACTCATTACTTTTCCACCCAACTCATCCTTAAACTTACCAATAACCTTTTCATTCTTTTTGGAAAATAACTCACTCTTCTTGCTGAAATTACTTGTATCATATACTCCAATATTTTTCTTCATATCTTCATAAACATCATCAGTTTTTATATCTAGGATAAAACTATCAGTGTCCATATACAACAATGAAACATTTTCACCATACTCTTTCTTTAAGTCATTATACAAATAATCATACATCAATATCTTTGATAAATCAAGAACTGCTGTTCCAATATAAATTGGTTTATCCATTACAATACTTTCCTTTTTCATATGAATTGCAGAAAAGTTCTCTGAAAAAACCTCTTCTCTCTCAAAACTTGGTTTATTTATCAATCTCGAAGCTTCTTTCCAAGATGTTGCGAATCTAATGTTTTGCCTGTTTCTAACATTTTCCATAGTCTTTCCAAATACAGCATTATTCATTAATTTATAAAAGTCCCCTTCAAATTTTACTTTTGTATTTGCTCTCATATCTGTATTGAATTGAATATACTTTTTCACCCAAGGACTTTGTTTAAATTTTAAAACTCTATGAATTTTAGCTACTCTCAATCCTTCTCTCAAAAACTGTTTTAAGCTTCTCTGATGTAAAACATATCCCTCTTTATCATAGAATGTTGTTAATAACTTTTCTGTTGATTTGCCTTTAATATTAAAACTTTTATGATAATCACTGAACCATTCTTTCTTTGGGGTTTCTTTCTCACATGCAAAAGGAAGGTCTTTATGCTTATTATGAAGAACACTCGGGTACCTCAAATCAACTTCAAAATAATAACCTTCTTCTTCGTCATTCAATTCCTCTTGAGAAGAAATAACAATATTCATCAAAGCCTTTTCATAATCCTTTTCTTCCACCCACTCTAATTTACCATAAGGTAGAGATTGAGACATTGCCCATCCATACAAATTATTAGCATCAAAATACATCAAATAATTACTATCTTTTTCACTATCATAATTTGGGAGATATTTATTATTTGCTTTCGCATATCTTTTTGAACATACTTGTGATATTCCACCTCTCTTGGACTTCTCAATCATCAAAAGCATATCAACATCACTGATTAAATCTATATCTTGTTTTGTCATTTTCAACATTGCACTCCAAGCTAAACCAGGAGCTGTGAAATAGTGGGCAGGGTCTAATCCATAACAATTTTTATTATGACAGAGTGTTCTAAAAGCCTCAAACACATCAGCTAACAATAAAACATCTGTTTTTAGATATAAATCATGATATTCTCCAAGGTTCTTTATCTTAAATATTTTCCATATTTCTTGTGCGTGTTTATATTCCTTATCACTTATCTCTTCTTCATAAAGGTTATTATAGAAACTTTCTTTTGAAGGAAGTTGTGTTTCTTTAAATCTCATAAATGAATCCATATAATCATAAGGATAAATTCCCTTACTTGTAAGAATTTTCTCTTTACTTTGAATTTCATTCCTTGTTTGAATTTCCTCTCTCGTAAGAATTCCTTCTTTAATCAGAATTTCATCTTTAATCTGAATTTCCTCTTTAGTTCGAATTTTCTTTATAATTAGAATTTCATCTTCAGTTAGAATTTCTTCATTAATTAGAGTTTCCTCTTTACTTTGAATTCTCTCTTTAATCTGAATTTCCTCTTTAGTGAGAATTTCCTCTTTTGGAAAGAATGAATTAAGATTTGGAAAAGAGTCCGTGGAGCTTAGATTTGATGCGAGGTAGGCTAGTGGTGTTCCCATAAACTTGTAAGAATCTAGAAACCTAATACGAGTTAAAGGTTTTGTGAATATCATTTTTGAAAATGAAATATACTTTTGACTTGTGTTTGTTATAGCAGAAATATTCCCTGGTGTTTTTGAAAGTTCATTTATAAATAGATGTGTATCATAGTTGGCGCTGTTGTGAAGAAAGACTGGAATAAAAGAAGGTAATTTATAATTAAGATTACAACAGGAATGAGCGGGACCTCTATATTTACCAGTAAGATGACAATGGTCTCTAACTTTAGACTCCTTAATTTTCCCCTCACAAATATGACAGATATTGTTCATTCTAAATTCTAATTTTTCTTCTTTGGTTAATTTCATCGGTTCATTTGTTTCTTTCATTAATTTAGTGAGTCTTATACAATCCTTTTCTAATCGTTTTACAAACTCTTGTGAAGCATTTTTTCCACGATAATGTTCAAGTTTGTTATACTTTTCTCCAACAGATGATTTGATATAATAACAGAAACCACAAGGAATATGTTTTTGATATTTATTTGTATATGGTTCTTTTGGATTAGGAGAAGCAGTATTTATCTTTTTAAGGATACATTCAAAATCAGCGTATATCACAAATGGGTGCATGATAGATTTATTATAATCTTCAAAAGAAATCTTTTCACCAGGTTTAGGCATTGTAATTACAGCTGATTTATGATTACTACAATATTTTGAATGTTGTTCTAATCGTTCTTTTGTATGAAATGAATTAAGACATCGCTTACAAGGATATATTTTGTTTGCTGTTCTGAATACCTGAGAAGAGATTAATCTTGATAAATTATTGATGTATGTGTAATGTGAATTCTTTCCAACACTAAAATATAAAAGGTCAATGTGTGTTTCTTCATTTTTATAGTTGTTTGAAATTTTTAATATTTGAACTTTGTTTGTATCCGTTAATCCATATACATTAATAGAAAGATTATTCTTTTTCTCAAATTTAGGAATATCTGTTAGTGGCATTGGGAATTTAAAATCTTTAATGTCCAAGGTATTCTCATATTTCATATATTGTTTTACTCTTTCTGAATTACATTTTGGTGGATGAAAGTGAGCAAGAACAGACCAGAGAAAACATTTATTATCATTGTTCTTAATATTAACAACTGCCTTCTTTAGTTTTATTTCTTTTGGTAATTCAATATAAGAAGAAGCTTTAAGAGGGTTTGATTTTAGAATGTGTATATCTAAAAAGATGATTTTTTTAATATTGAATCCACTTCCTACCACTGTATTATCAACATCCTCCTCTTGTCTTGATAGTTCTTCATAAACCCCACTATTCAAAAAATCTTGAAATGATGTTATAAAATGAAGACCTGTTCTCATATAAGGAGTATGTTCTTCATCTTGTCTTTTCATATTCATTTTCACTCCCATATAAAACTTTAAAGTTTTCATTTCTTTTAATGTCTTTTTAATAAATTTTTCAACACTGGGTTTCACTATTTCAATTGATTCAGCTATTGATGATGGACCGGGTTCTCCAAATTGAAAAATCCTTATTTTTATATGCCCTTTAAATGCCCCATCAGTGTTTTTAATATAATAGTCTCCCTTTACTTTAAACTCATTTTTCTTGTGTTTTTGTGATTGAAGATGTTTATTATAACTACTCTTCAAAACATCCTTTGAACAGATATCACAATGTTTTCTTTCCAACTCAAGAGGAGATATTTGATGAAATAGATTAAATGTGTGTTTGTTGGTTCGGAGGTGTTTTCTATAATGTTTATATTCGTGATTACAAACATCGCAGTACGTTGTATTCACCATATTTATAGAATAAAACTTTGCTTAAACTAAAATTTTCTTGATGAAAATTTCGTTTAATTTATAGGTGAATCTGTGCTTAAAAACATTTTATCCTCCAACTTTTTCACTTAATAAATACAATGTTTCAAGACACAAAAGACAAGTTTCAATCAATCTCTTCATCTGTTAAAGATACTGAGAAATATGTCAAGGATGTAAAATTGAACAAAGATAAATATAACAACTATTGGATAAAAACTATTATGGTAAATAATATGAGTTCTTCAATTTCCTTCAGTGGAAGGGCTTTCAGTATACCTGGAAGAACATCAATTAAAGTATCTCTAACAAAAGTTTCTCCTCTCCTTCTAGTAATATATTCAAAACTAGAAAAAGCAATGAAACAAGAAAAAGTATCAAAGAACAAAAACCTTATGGATGAAGCTTTAGAAAGAAAAGATAAGACCATCTGTAATATGCAAGGAGAAATTTGTATTTTTTTTAACAACCCTAAAGATGTAAATCCTGATGAAATAAAGGATGTTAATATATCAGGTGAAATGACATTTCGTTCAATAGTAGTTAACGATAATTTTAAAATTACCTTTAATATAAAAAATGTTGTCGTTGAATCTGATAATGAAAAAAAGTATATCGATATCGATGGTAATATACAACTGAAAGTATAGATGAATTTCAGTTTAAGTAAAGTTTTACTTTATAAATATGCTAGACTTTCCTGATTCTCCATATGACAAATTTGAGAATTGTCCTGCGTGTGAAAGACGGGGATTAAACACAGAGTCAAAAGCCTATAAACAATGTATATTCTGTGATTATCTTCTAATTAATGATAATAAAAAATATAAAAAGGAAAATAATTCTTTTAGATTTACACCAAAAATGAATTACTTTACAAGATTGATTAGAGAAATGAATGTAAAGTATGAGGGTGATAACACACCTTTCCTTACAAGGGAAGAAACTGAACATATAAGAGAAATGTTCAAAGGATTGTTGTTGTATATTATTCATGGATGTAATTTTCAGGGAAATATCAACACAAGATATTGTATAAATAAAATAATGGATTATCTTGAAATTAAACCTGAACTTAGGATAAAATATAGAGTTTCTAAAAAAGCCAATAATAAATTAAATAACCTGTTTTTCAAATATATAAATGAATGATTTTTTACCTATTTGGGAAAATAAGATAAAATTTAACAACCATAAAAATCTCCCAAATTCATTAAGATGTCTCATAGTTGGTTCAAGTGGATGTGGAAAAACCTGCTTACTTTTAAAAATGCTCCTCACTCCCAACTTTTTAGATTATGATAATTTAATAATTTTCACAAAGTCGAGTTTTCAACCAGAGTATCAACTACTCTCACAAGGTTTTAATGCTGGTCTTCAAAAGAAGATATAATCGGTTTATTTAAACGTCAAAAAAACCTAAATGATTATAACATTGAAGATATAATTCAACTATTTTGTGATACACAGAGATGTAAAAAGAAATCAAATCCTATAACTTGTATTCTTAGTGATAATACGGATGATATACCGTCTCCCCAAGATTTGGATAAATCAAAAAGAACCTCGTTATCTTTGATGATTGTGTTAATGAGAGAAACCAAACGGTAATGGACAGCTACTACACAAGAGGGAGACATTCTTCTTGTAATTGTATTTATCTTAGTCAATCGTACTTTCAACTTCCTCGTCGTTCCATCAGAAAGAATGCTAATACTTTTATTTTATTCAAGTTAAATTCAATAGATATCAATAATTTTTGGAGAGATAATTGTTCTACATTATGTAGTAAAAAGAAATTTGAGGATTACATGAAGCACACGACTGAAAAATATAAATATATTGTTGTGAAACAAGATGAGATATTAAGGGATATATTTTTTGTTTTATAAACAATTACATATATAAATGACAACTATTATTATAAATCTTGTGGGTAAATCTGCTTCTGGAAAAAACTTTCATAAATCAAGGTTCTTGTGTAGTACAAATGAGAATATTGTAAATTTACTTAAAAAACACCCCGTGATACGCATTGTATCAACAACAACTAGAGCAATAAGACCTGGAGAAATAAAAGGTGAAGATTATCACTATATTTCAGTGGAGGAACATATGCGATTGAGGAATGAAGGACAAATATTTGAGGAGGTTTCTCTTGGTACAACAAAATATTCACATTGTAAGAGTGAGTTAAGGAAACTAAAATCTGGTGGTGTTGGGATATTAGAAACTAATCCAGAAGGAACGAGACAAATTATTAAATATCTGAGCGGAGTGAAGATTTTATCATTCGGTTTTGATGTTGATGAAGAAACTCAACGCAAACGTATGAAAAGCAGAGATGCAAGTATTAGTGAAGAAGAAATTACAACTCGCATTAATGTTAATAAAGAATTTGATGAAATATTTAAAGAAAAGGATTTATTTGAACACATCTACTTGAATGATGAAGAAAAGGAAAATTTCCCTGTTAATCTTTACAATTCATTAAATGATATTTTACAATAAATAAATGGATACAAAAGAAAGAGCAAGAAGATTTAAGGAACATCAAGAGTTGGTTTCAAAAGTTGTAAAACAACAGGAAGACATAAAGAAGAAACGCAGACAGAAACTAACGGGCGAAGAAGCATTTGAAAGAAAACAAGAGAAATTTTTTAAACCACTTTTAAAAACTTCCCAAGAAAAAATGAAAGATGTTTCCACAGTTCCCACAGTAGAATATACTCCCAGAAAGCTTCAAATGTTAAAAGATTTCAGTCAAATGACGGAGGAAGAATTAGAGCATTTAGGAGAATTAGAATATGATGATGAAGGTTTATTTCAACAACTGGAAGAGATTAATCAACCCCCTGATTATATTGTGAATGCTATTCAAAACAATGAATATTCAGCGGATTCAAAAACCAAAGCAGGACTCATTCCAACAGAACAACCAGCAATATTTCATCTTGTTCAAGAAAAGGTATTGATATTTAATGATGAATTAAGGTTCTTAAGTTCTGCTCAACCCCCTGTTAAACTAACTCCGAGATTAATGTTTCTTCTCACAAAAGATGGAAGACAAGGTTCAACTGTGAGGGATGAATCAAAGTATATTGATAAACCATTGGATATGGAAAATAATGATGATAGAGTATATATTGATTTGCTGAACACTCTAAATTATAAGGTTATTCTTTCTGGTAAAAGTAGGAAGAATGAGAAGGAGAAACACATTATTCAGGCTTTAAGTATCCTTGGTTCAGGTATTAGTTTTCTTCCAAATGACCCATCGCAATTAGTTAATAGACTGTTATTGTTGTTAGGCAGTAAGAAGGCTGGAAATAACAATTGTTTTAATGAAGCATCAGCCATTTTAGACCAGTTGATGAACATGAAAATAATTAATAAATCTCAATATAAAGACATTTTATCTCATATTAAATAAGATGAGAAGCACAATCCTGAGTTTTAATTTCACAACAAGCGACCACACATCTTCATTCCCATACCCACTACAACTTGACACAACAAAAGAATATGAGGCATCTTTATTGTCCATGGAAACTTATAATACCTTATTTAATATAACCGAGAAAAATGACAAGTTTAGTTATAATCCAGGAAGTGGATACAAAACGATAACAGTCTCACCCGGAGCATACGAGATTTCTCAAATATCTTCCGAAATTGCTCGTCTTATGAAAGAACAGGGTGATGAACCAAAAAATATTGTTATAAACATTCAAAAACATACTTCAAAATCAACGATTAAAGTTAAAAATAACTACAAGGTTGATTTCACAATTGATAATTCATTTAGAGAGTTATTAGGTTTCTCCTCAAAAAAGATTGAAACTAATGGGACGTTTTACAGTGATAATGTCATTCAAATATCCTCAGGAATAAATTCGGTGTTAATTCACTGTGATTTGATTGATGGTGCTTATAATGATGGAAAAAAAACAAATACAATATTTTCATTCAGCGCATACTCAACCCCAACTGGTTATAAATTCAATATGGAACCTAAAAAATTGGTTTATCTACCTGTGTCAGGAAAAACCATACACAGAGTAAATTTTAGGATAACCGACCAAGATAATCGTGTGATTTCTTTTAATGGAGAAGTTATATCCATCAGAATTCACCTACGTGAAGTTTTTCAATAAATAAATACGATGGTTATTGTGAGGAAACACGAGTTGGGAAAATATAAAATAATTACAGGGGATGGGATGTTCCTTTCCCCGTACTACAAGGGTGAAGGTATGTATCTTGGTAGAGGATACTATAAACCTAAGAGACAAAGGCGTGTCGGACATCAATTTAGAGGAGATGGGATAATTGATACTCTCATGGGTATTGGTTCAACTATTCTTAAACATAAAGACCTAATTGGTTCAACTGCTTCTGCTGTGGGAAATGTAGCAGGTGCTGTAAAGAGTATAAAAGATGCTCAGAAGGAATCTCATAAATTACAAGCAATAAAAGAAATTAAGAAAGGTAAAACTCAGTTGTCCCCCCAAGAACGACAGAAAATAATTCAAATACTTGGATCAGGGTTTCAAAAGTTTTAACATCTTTTTTCCTAAATAAATACAAGTATGGAAGCAATTGATAGTATCTATGATTTGGATGATACTATTATTATCTCAAACTCCACTAAAAAAGAAGATTACTTCAAGGTAAATGCAATAACTGGAACAGACTGGAATACAAATGGTACAAAAAGTTTTGAAATAAATAATCAACAAACCTATTTGAATCTCTCCGAAAGTTTCTTGTTGTGTAAATTTAAATTCACTAAGGCTGGGAATAACACAAACGCTACACTTGTAAATGATTTCTTCTGGAAAATGTTTGATAGTGTACGATTGTATATTGGAACACAAGAAGTTGAAGCGGTTGATTATGTCTCTGCTGTATCTGAAATGATGAAATTTACACTCTATACATTCAGTGATAGAATGGGAAAGGGGTCTGTCGAAGGTTTTATTCCTGATATGTCAACGGGAACAAACACAGACCCTGGATATATTCAAAGGAAAGGAATGTATAATGATGATACAAAAGCAGAAAATAGTTTTACTGTGGCAGTTCCTCTTAAAGGTATATTTGGATTTTGTGATTATGATAAAGTTCTGTATGGTCTTAAAATTAGATTTCAACTACAAAGGAATGATAATGAAAATAGATTGCTTTTTGGTGTTGGTAGTGCTTTTGGTGAACAGAATAAATTTGTAATTGAGGAGATGAGTTGGTATATCAGTGAATATACTCCTAATCTTAAAACAGAAGAGATGTTGAATCGAAGACTTAACTCAAAGAAACCACTCAGTGTATCATACCTCAAAAGAAGATGTCAACACGTTAAACTCAATCAAACTACTTACACGTGGAATTTGGGTGTTCTGGAAGGAAAGCCACGATATCTGTGGATCATTTTTAAAAAGCCAGATGGTGATACTGCTACTGATAAGAATAATGCATTGAGTGATAATGCTAAGGTGAAACAACTTCGCGTTTCTCTAGATGGAACATTTTATCCACGAGATAGATTGGAAATTAATTGGGAAAAAATGATTTTGCTGAAGCATACAAGTCTTACCAAAAGGTGTGTGAAAGTAATGGAAATAAAGAACCTATTTTGGATATGACAGCATTTAAAAGTTTGTATACAATCTATGCGTTTGACCTGAGCGCTCAAAAGGAAACTATAAAGTCTAATCGCGTGGATACTTCCCTATACATTGAAAGAGGAGAGAGTGAAGAAGTTGATACATATTGTTTGCTTTTGGAAGAAACAGAATTGCAGATTAATACAGATAATGGTGTGATGATTAGTCTCACATAATTTTTTGTTAAATAAATGAGTGGCAAAGTACCAACTGGGGTATATGTTAATCAAATCAATCTTCATAAACTATCATCTTGTGTTCAAAATCAAAAGCCTTGTACGATTAACGTTAATACAATTCAGAGAAAAGGAGCAGTAAGAATTGATGTTTTGCTCACAAGAGAACAGGTTAAAATCTTGAATGACACTGGCTCACTTAAAATTAAAATGACAAAACCAATGTTGAAAAAATATTCAATAAGAGAGACGAGTGGAGGATTTCTCCCATTTCTAATTCCTTTATTTGCTGGTTTAAGTGCGGTTGGAGCATTGACGGGTGGTATTTCAACAGCGGTGAAAACTGCCAACGAAAGGAAGGCTCAACTCCAGGCTCAAAAAGAATTGGAAAGACATAACAAAGAGTTGGAGAAACAAATTAGTGGAAGTGGTGTAATTGTAGATTTTGCTGAAAAACTTGAAGGTCTGCCTGATAAAGCGAGATTGTTAGTTGGAGATATGCTTTCTTCTATAGCACAAGCAGGTGTAAAATTAACGAAAAGAGGTAATGGATTATATCTTTCTAATAAATAAATGAGCATTGATGAGTGGTTGAAAGAATTTGGAAAGAATACAACATCAAATTTACAACTTGCCAAATATTGTAAGAAATTAAAAATTCATAATGTGGTTATTTGTATGAGAGATGAATTAACAAATGTGCCGAAACATACAAAGAATATTATTATGAACTTAGAAGATAATGATGGGAATGGTTCTCATTGGGTTTGTATTTTTAATAGTCAAGACAAATATTATTTTGATAGTTTTGGTCTTCCACCACCTGTTGAAGTCATAAAATTCTTACAGAATGGTGTTTATCAAACATTTCAAGTCCAAGAATTAAATTCCAAGTGTTGTGGTCAATTATGTCTATATGTGTTATTTCAACTCAACAAAAATAAAAAATTTTATGATATTATTTTTAATCTAATATAAATGACTTATGTTGGTAAAGATGGTTCTATCTTTGGTGTATCTCAAGAACTGGATATTGATTTATCAAATTATTATACAAAGGCACAGGCTGAACGACATAAATATAATATAAACAAAAATATTAACATGAAAAATGCTTATACATTAAAAAATTATCCAAGCCCGACTGACGCGAATGACTTGGTGAGATTAAGCGATTTATCACAATATATATACTTAAATAAAACGGCTGTGTATTCCAAAGATACAGAAGTGTTGATATTATCTCCAGGTCATACAGAATTCACAGTTCGAATTAAAATAAATTTTTATAAAGAAGGGCGTATCGTTTGTATGAGAATAGAACAATGGGGGTATGATATGAATGATTTAGGGTATAATTGGTCATTTAAAATTAACCTCGAAGACCTGGAACAATTAAATCAGTCTCGTAAGGAAGAATATTATGCACTTGGTATCGAGAATGAGTTTTGTGGAGCCACGATTAGTAAACAACAAATAAAAGAATTTAATAAGGGTAAATATAATAATGGTTTTGCCCTTGTTTATCTCATGAAAACAGAAAAAACAGGATTATATATAATAAGTAAGGAAATACAAAATGATTTAACTATGGGAAGATGGGGAGGTGTTTCGTGCCATAATATTATTCTAACATATATTTCTAATACATAAATGACAGCAAGAAGGCTTCAAGAAAATTATCATTTCTGTGTCCAAGCATACCTTCAAGAAAAGGGTATTCGTTATTTTAATAAATATGTTCTACAACATAAGAATGAGGTATTTTCAATAAAAGATTGGCATTATGCTGATGTTGATAAACCGACAACTTTAGATTTAATTAGAATGTTAAATAATGAAAAAATTATGAGGTTAAGAAAAGGTAAGGCTCTTTTAGAAATTCAAAAGAAATTTTATTGGTTTCCTGTTGTAAAAAAAATTATTTTGGATACAGGAATAACAAGAAATCCTGATGAATATATGTATAATATTCTATGGGGTGTAAACGATTCAAGGATAGTAAGGGATGAGGAAGGAGTTGAAGAAGAGAGGGAAGAGGAGGAAAAGGAGAAGGAGGAGAGGGAGAAGAAAGAGAAGGAGGAAAGAGAGAATAGAGAGAGGGAGGAAAGAGAGAAGAAAGAGGAGGAAAAGGAGAAGAGAGAGAAGGAGGAAAGAGAGAATAGAGAGAGGGAGGAAAGAGAGAAGAGAGAGAGGGAGAAGAAAGAGAAGGAGGAAAAGGAGAAGAGAGAGAGGGAGGAAAGAGAGAGAATGAATAAATATCAAAATATGGAAACCAGTGAGATTCAAAAAAGATTGGTGGTATTACAGAAAATAACTCAACCCACCGAGGAGGAAAACAAAGAATTGACAAGTCTATTTGCAATATTTTCTTCAAGACTATTGACATCGTCAAGCTATTCATTTTCATTCGTTTTTTCTTAAATAAATGGAGGAGAGAGTGAAGGCATTTCTAAGGATTCTTTATGTTTTAAAAATTAAGATTCAAATGTGCATGTTGGAAACTAAAAAGGTTTTTGCACTCTGCAGGAATTTTTCTCATAAATAAATGAGTTATTGTCTCAAATGTAAAAAGAAAACTAATACTAAAAATATTTCATATATAAAAAGTAAAAATAACAGGGTTATACAAAAAGGTATATGTTCGGTGTGTGGTTCAAAAAAAAATCAATTTATCTCCAAACACAAACTCTAAGGAGATATACAAAAGTTTTTATCAGGAAGTAAATTTACAACTACTGGAATACCAGGGGAATTACATCTTCCAGGGTATTCTTTCTGTGGTCCAGGCACAAACTTGGATAAAAGATTAGATGAGGCAGACAATCCTAAATCCTGGAGTAAACCAATCAATAGAGTTGATGAAGTGTGCATGAGACACGATATTGATTATGGGAATACCACAACGTTGGAAGAAAAGCATGAAGGCGATAGAGAAATGTTGTATAATTTGTCTCTGATACAAAATCCAACCTTGAGAGAAAAAGTTGATAGGTTCATCGTGAAGAAGATGATTAGTGCTAAATTGAAACTTGGACTTGGAAATTCAAAAAACTTATAGGCTCTAATGATGCCATTAAGACTGAAGAGCAATTAGCTGATGAATTACATAAACCAATATTCACAAAGTTTCAGAGAAGGAAAGTTTATTCCAAGGAAGTTGATTATATCTGGTCTGCTGATTTGATTGAACTCAATAATGATAAGGGGTACAAGTATGCTTTAACCGTTATTGATTTGAGGAGTAGATATGCGTGGGTTGTCCCTTTAAAAAACAAAACAGGTAATACTCTTATGTTAGCTTTTCAACAGATATTTAATAAAAGTAAGAGAAAACCTAAAAAATTGTGGACTGATGAGGGTAGAGAGTTTTATAACAAGACATTTATGAATTTTCTAAAAAATAACAGTATTACATTATACAGTACCTTTAATGAAGGGAAGGCAGTTGTTGTTGAACGTTTTAATCGTACCTTAAAAGAGAGACTATATAAAAAATTCACACAACTCGGTTCACAACAATGGTCATCTTTTATTCAGGATATTGTGGATAAGTATAATGACATGATTCACACGTCAACAAATATGAAACCATCAGAAACATTTACAAAATTAAAATATGAAAAAGAGATTAATGTCAGAAAACCTAAGTTCAAAGTTGGTGATATCGTAAGAATATATAGGTGGAAATCTCATTTTGAAAAGGGTTTTACTGAACGATGGACGAAAGAACTTTTTAAAATTGTTGATGTAATAGATACAGTTCCTTGGACTTATAAAATATATGATTTGGAAGGGGAAGAGATTTTAGGTTCATTTTATTCACAGGAATTACAAAAGACAAAACTAAGCAGATAATACACCTTTGTGGACACTCGAGGGCCAAGTCCGAGGTGTATAACAGTATATAATGTGTGTCAAGGGGTGGACGTTCTTACATCTGTGAACCCCAAACACAGAATCCTCAACTGAATAGTCAAGGCTTAACTTTTGTTTGTGTGTGTGTGTGTGCAATGGGAGCAATAGGTTGGCGCTTCACTCCCTCCTACTATACACCGTTGTGGACACTCGAGGGCCAAGTCCGAGGTGTATAACAGTATATAATGTGTGTCAAGGGGTGGACGTTCTTACATCTGTGAACCCCAAACACAGAATCCTCAACTGAATAGTCAAGGCTTAACTTTTGTTTGTTGATGTGTATGTGTGTGTGTGTCCCAACCCTCACATTCAAAATCTCAACCCCAACTCAATCCTCACCCAACACAGTCTTTTTCAACATGAGATTTCCACCTATATATATATATATATTTTTTTTACGTTTTTTTTTTTTCTCTTCTTCCAATTCTGTCTTTTAAGGCTTTCAGGTTTGATGACATAGAAAGAGGGAGTAAGAACTTTCTTGATAGGTTTAAATCCCAAAGAGTGGTAGCATTTCAAGTCTTCAAAATAACCCCAACTTTCCAAGTCTCCAAGGTAGTTATTTAAACCATCAAGGCAGAACTCATTTACTGATTTTTTCAAAATTTGTGAGTCTCCAAGGTAGTTCCCATATTTAGAACCATCTTGGCAGAACCCTTTTCCTGAGTCTCCAAGGTAGTTATTTAAACCATCAAGGCAGAACTCATTTACTGATTTTTTCAAAATTTGTGAGTCTCCAAGGTAAAACTTGTATTCTGGCTCATCAACGTATAACTTGTTCAGTGGGTATTGTCTTGATAACTCACAATGAGTACTATTGCTGTAAAACTCTTTTTCAGGATTTTGCTGGTCTCCAAGGTATAACTCTTTGGTTGGGTCATCAAGGACGAACTCGTTCTGTGGGTCTTGGTCGCTCATAAGGTCTTCAACCAAGCCAACAATTTCGCCCCAAGTTGTAGCAAAAGCAATATTTTCATTTCGTATTTCAGACACAATTTCCTGTGAGAGAAAATAATAATGTATTAATTAAGTTATTTAATTATTAAATGAGTATGCTTCAATCAAAGTTTGAAAATAGGAAAATAAAAATCTTACCTCAACAGATAAGAGGTTTGAATCCAGTTCATCAACTTGAAGGTTTAGTTCCATACAAGGCAGAGAGTTCCAAGGAACACCAAAGTCATCCCACTCAAGGTCTTGCTCGTTCTGTAGGTCTTGGTCGCTCACAAGGTCTTCAACCAAGTCAACAATTTCGCTCCAAGTTGTAGCAAAAGCAGTATTTTCATTTTGTATTTCAGATACAATTTCCTGTGAGAGAAAATAATAATGTATTAATTAAGTTATTTAATTATTAAATGAGTATGCTTCAATCAAAGTTTGAAAATAGGAAAATAAAAATCTTACCTCAACAGATAAGAGGTTTGAATCCAGTTCATCAACTTGAAAGTTTAGTTCCATACAAGACAGAGAGTTCCAAGGAACACCAAAGTCATCCCACCCAAGGTCTTGGTCGCTCATAAGGTCTTCAACCAAGCCAACAATTTCCCCCCAAGTTGTAGCAAAAGCAGTATTTTCATTTCGTATTTCAGACACAATTTCCTGTGAGAGAAAATAATAATGTATTAATTAAGTTATTTAATTATTAAATGAGTATGCTTCAATCAAAGTTTGAAAATAGGAAAATAAAAATCTTACCTCAACAGATAAGAGGTTTGAATCCAGTTCATCAACTTGAAGGTTTAGTTCCATACAAGACAGAGAGTTCCAGACAAGCACACAGCACACCATTGCCAGCAAAAACAAATGTTTAAAATGGAGCCTGGGTTTGAAGCTTTTATAGAGAAAGACTGGTGGGTGTGGTTTCCTTTGGAAATTCCCTGGGCAAGCCTCGGCAAGCCTTCATTGGGAAATTTTTCAAAACCATAACATCCTGTAATTTTCTAGTTATTTCTTTGTGAGTCAGAGATGAACTGGAAATGATGTAAGAGTGGGCGGGGCTTAGCAAAAGTAGGCGGGGCTTAGGAAAAGTGGGCGTGGCTTAGGAAAAATACATTATGAAAAGTGGGCGGAGCTTAGCAAAAGTGGGCGGAGCTTAGCAAAAGTGGGCGTGGCTTAAAGAAAAGTGGGCGGGGCTTAACAAAAAATAACCTGTGGCTCAGGAGGTGGTCAAACAAGAGCATGAAGAGAAGTTTATCATTTCGTAATGGCACAAAAGGGGTATCTTCAAAAATATAAAGATTCAAATGTTTTGTTTGTCAATATTTTAGATGGGGATTATTGTGCAAAGAAAATTAAACTATTGAAGGAATTTGAGAATGAACAAATCTTTATAGGTTCAATGAGTGAGCTGTTCAACCCCCAGGTGTTCAATTCAATGAGGTTCAACCTCCAAGTTAAAAGGGGAGACAAATAAATATACCTTGGGATAAAAAGGGGGTTTATTTTTAGGGAAAAAAAAAGGGAATCGCTGAAAATCCCCCATTCATTTACATGGGGAAAAGTGAGCCAGAATCAGTATTCTTACCCTACTTACACTTATATATCATGATATCCCTGTAATTAAAAGTATACTCATATCTCATGATATCCCTGTAATTAAAATTACACTCATATCTCTTGATATCCCTGTAATTTAAAGTTAAACTCATATCTCATGATATCCCTGTAATTAAAAGTACACTCATATCTCATGATATCCCTGTAATTAAAAGTACACTCATATCTCATGATATCACTGTAATTAAAAGTACACTCATATCTCATGATATCCCTGTAATTAAAATTAAACTCATATCTCATGATATCGCTTTCATTAAAAGTACACTCATATCTCATGATATCGCCTTCATTAAAAGTACACTCATATCTCATGATATCCCTGTAATTAAAAGTACACTCATATCTCATGATATCCCTGTAATTAAAAGTACACTCATATCTCATGATATACCTGTAATTAAAAGTACACTTATATATCATGATATCCCTGTAATTAAAAGTGCGCTCATATCTCATGATATCCCTGTAATTAAAAGTGGACTCAAATCTCATGATATACCTGTAATTAAAAGTACACTTATATATCCCTGTAATTAAAAGTACACTCATATCTCATGATATCCCTGTAATTAAAAGTGTGCTCATATCTCATGATATCCCTGTAATTAAAAGTGTACTCATATCTCATGATATACCTCTAATTAAAAGTACACTCATATCTCATGATATCCCTGTAAATAAAAGTGCACTCATATCTCATGATATCCCTGTAATTAAAAGTACACTTATATATTATGATATCCCTGTAATTAAAAGTATACTCATATCTCATGATATCCCTGTAATTAAAAGTACACTCATATCTCATGATATCCCTGTAATTAAAATTAAACTCATATCTCATGATATCCCTGTAATTAAAATTACACTCATATCTCTTGATATCCCTGTAATTTAAAGTACACTCATATCTCATGATATCCCTGTAATTAAAAGTACACTCATATCTCATGATATCCCTGTAATTAAAAGTACACTCATATCTCATGATATCCCTGTAATTAAAAGTACACTCATATCTCATGATATCCCTGTAACTAAAATTAAACTCATATCTCATGATATCCCTGTAATTAAAAGTACACTCATATCTCATGATATCCCTGTAATTAAAAGTACACTCATATCTCATGATATCCCTGTAATTAAAAGTGCACTCATATCTCATGATATCCCTGTAATTAAAAGTGCACTCATATCTCATGATATCCCTGTAATTAAAAGTACACTTATATATCATGATATCCCTGTAATTAAAAGTGCACTCATATCTCATGATATCGCTGTGATTAAAATTACTCATATCTCCAAATGTCCCTGTAATTAAAAGTACACTCATATCTCACGATATCCCTGTAATTAGAAGTGCACTCATATCTCATGATGCCCCTGTAATTAAAAGCAAATTCACATCTCCTCATATCCTTGTCTGACTTACATCATGCGATTTATGTGCAAGCTCCTCCATGAGCCAAATATCGCTGTTAAATAATTATAACAAAGACCACACAGACGTGTCAAATTGATCCGAGTGTGTCAAGACACCACACATACCTTAGAGATTTGGGAAAGCAAACATTTTATAAACGTTGCGTTTGCGAGTGAACACTTTGTTGCAACCCTCCAAAGATGTTCCCATTAACGATGCAAAACAACCATTTGGCGAAATGAAAGAATGCAGCATCAAGAGTAGCAAGCAACAGCAGGTACCCAGGAGCCATGACGGTTTGGCAATGAAATTATTCAATAATTCAATGTGTGCAAACCACGTGATAAGGGATGTGTGCAGATTCACAGTGACTATCCCATCAACATCTCAAATCGTTGTATTGATGTAACAACTATTGCTTTCCTCCTCTCCACCACATTCGACTTCTCACGTCGATCAATCACTGTTTTCCGTTCTCAATGTTGTGTTTACTCGGTTGTCCCACCCTCATGTCCTTCTCTACATTGTATAATCAATTGGAAGCCGAGTACAATGCTGCCTAAGGCTCACAGAAGAGCGTATACACAAATTGAAGACATGAAGATGACATTCAGCAATACTAAAACAAACAGCCAACGTAATTGTGTCCGTCGGGCCAATGTTGGCTCAACATCTAATGGCTTTTACATGATATTGTCAACGTTGGACCGACATTGTAAATCTACTTGCGACCGTTCCGACCTTTGCCGATCTATTGCCAATATTAACCTCACATAGGTGTGCTACCTGGGAATGTACTTTTACATGAAATACCAGGGGGAAAGTGAAGAATGGACAGATCCACACGGTATAAGGGATTCCAAGCTGGGATCACACCATCGAGAGATAAGTGCTCCGATGAGAATTCCCGAAAGACCACCAAGTTAAAATGTTTCACAAATTGCTCAAAAATGGTCACCTGAGACAAATGCTCCCCAAAATGGCAATCACCAATTTCATGTGCATACTCCACCTTCCAAATGGTTTCAATATGTTGTTGAAAACATCGTCATGTGTCTTATTATTCCGAGCAGAGTACCCACCTTATGGACGAGCATGTTCCAAACATGCAACACGTTCTTCTGATGCATACCCTGATTTGGGTGGTGTATACTATAGGCAGCTGACAGCTCTGGAGAGGCAAAAAAAAACCACCCCAGGTTATGTGCATGAAGCAAAAACACACCTACTGCTTGTAATTCAAAACACCTTGACACTACACTGGAAAACGTGGGGACAGGAATATTGCATTGTAAATGTTGAGGCTTGTAATACCAGGGAAAGCCTGGAGGTGGTGCTACAAGAGACACATTTACTTAGAGAATTTGTGTCCTCCTCTCCTCCCCCCCTCCCCAAGAACATAGGCAAATATAAAACCGACAAAGGATGCAATCGGCTCAGAAGTGTAGGAGTAGTCACGCGACAAACAAACACACAAACACCGGTATGTGAATTATAGTAAGGATAAGGGACGTCAATTGAACGTTGCGTATTTATTTACCTTTGGGTGTGTGTGTGTGTGTGTGTGTGTGTGTGTGTGTGTGTGTGTGTGTGTGTGTGTGTGTGTGTGTGTGTGTGTGTGTGAGTGTGTCTGTGTGTATATGTGTGTGTGTGTGAGTGTGTGTGTGTGTGTGTATGTGTATGTGTGTGTGTGTGGGGGGGGGGGGTTGGGAACCTGAAGTCACATTTTAAATTATGCAGAATTTCCATGGGTCCGAGATAGTCATGTTGGGTCTTTTGGGTCCTCTAGGTATTTTAGGTCCTTGGGGTCTTTTGGATCCTGTGGGTCCTTTGGGTCTGAACCTAAAGTATCCTTTTTGAGTGTGACCTGGATCCTTTGGGTCCTCTCGATCATTTTGGTCTTTTCTCTTTGGTCTTTCAGGGTCTTCTGAGTCTTGATGGTTTTTGGGGTCTTTTTGGTCTCTCCTTGTGTCTTCTCTTGTTATTTCTGGGTCCTCTGGGTCTTCAGGATCTTCGAAGTCTTTTGGATTCTCTGGATTGTTTGGGTGTTTGGGGTCTCTGGGTCCTTTGGGTATTTAAGGGTCTTCTTGGTCTTTTTGGTCTTCAGGGTCCTTGCGGTCTTTTGGGTATTTAAGGGTCTTCAAGATGTAATTTTTTAAGGGTCTTCAAGGTCTTCTTTAGTAATTGTGTGCAAGATGGTGTCACATGATCCGAACAGAGGCCCGATGCTCGGAGGGGCATTAATGCAGTGAGTGGATCGTGCAAGTTAACAGACCATTTGCTCCTGGAGTTCAGACCCAGGGGTTATCCCATGGATACACGACTCGGATTAGCACGAACACTCTTATCATCCCACCGACACAAACTCTCTCATTTTGGGCAAAATTAATATTTTGCTCATTTAGCAATGGCTACTCATACCTCGGATGGAAAAAGAGGAAGAACCCTACAAACACACACTCTAAATATGATTGTTAAATCCTTACCTGGACCACAACTCTCTGACGTGATGTACAAGCACCTTGTACTTTTAGGGGTCGTCTATTTATTAATTACTTGCGATGTACCCATTATATGCATGGGAGGGGCTAGACAACCGGTCGTGAAGGACTTGGGTAAAAATGCCGAAACTACAAATGCCGAATCCATGAATGTCATGGGTGGAACCCCTCGCATAACTTCCTAATTCTGCTTTAAACTCAATCTCTCTACATTTTCATTCAGACAGTATCATTCCAATCCCAAATTAATACTATACCATCAATTTACCAAAATACAATGTTACAAACACTTGCAAGGTAAATGAAGAGAAACGTTGTTTGAACGTTACATTCGACTCGGGAGCAGCTTCGTACGGATCAAAAGTCAAAATCATTATTGTAATTAGGAATTTATGAAACCTCCCACCCATCTTAGGACACCGGCTGGGACCCCACAACGTTCCACGGAAGGTGTGATGGGGCTCGCCCCAAAACTGAGGGAGTCGCTTGGGGACGGACAGACAGACAGACACACTCTCCTGCTTTTCACTATCGATGCAAATCGAGCGGAGTTTTGACACCTCTGACCCCCAAGACACCTCAGATTGAGAAGGGTCAACACAAAACAAGTGTATTAGGAAACAAGTATGTAGCACAGCATGAAGAGGAGAGTAGTGGTTGTAAGTGGAAGTAGAAAACTCAGATATAGAAATATGAGAGAAGATGAGATGATAATGAGCAAGAGACGAGGTATTTTAGGGAAGAGTAGGCCATTCATGTCCATTCTCTCCATTGTACTCCAATCTTATTCAAAACATCCATTTACCATTCTACACTCACCGATTCTCTTTCTCTCTCCCTCTCTCTCTCTCCTACATTCCTCCAACATCCCTCACCTCCACTTTCTCTAAAATCATCCTCTATTCTCTTCCCTTTCTCAATATCCCAGAGAGTAAATAATATATATAGAAGACTTCACTGCCATTCAAGTCACTCAACTTATTTATATGTTGGGATTAATACCGTCGACATTATTCACTTATGTGCTGCTTACCCTCTGAAAACAACCCGAAAGATGGCTGCCTTTGATCCATCAGTTTTTATTATCAGCACAATTATGTCAAAGTGCACTTGTGAAATACAGGACGAGGTAGAGGTTAAATTGCCCGATACTCCAAATTGTGTGGACTCCATGGCGAACAATCAACGGGCTTTTGCACCAAATACCATCATGACTAATTGAATGGCAGTCAACCACAAACAACTGATTACATGTGATGTCATTAAGAAGAATCAAGGCAGACTGGACACATTTTTCCTGGGAAATGGTCCCATTTAATTGCTTCGGTTATTACAGCATAAACCAACGTTAATGGCAGGCCGAAAGGTACCGGCATATTGTCAATGTACAATGTACCAGCTGTCCATCTCATTCACAATATTATTTTTCGACCCAAAAGTGGAATTTATCATGAAATGAAAAACGCTCTCACTGATGGAAAACAAAAATCTGAAATTAAAAGGAAAATGCTCAATGCCAAGTGTAATCAGTTTTTATCATAAGCAGAATTATGTGCCTACCTATGAACCGATCTACCTAACTATATACCCAGCTATGTACCTATCAACCGATCTACCTAACTATATACCCAACTATATACCAATCAACCGATCTACCAAACTATATACCCAACTATATACCGATCAACCAATCTACCTAAATATATACCCAACTATATACCGATCAACCGACCTACCTAACTATATACCCAACTATATACCGATCAACCGATCTAACCAACTATATACCGATCAACCAATCTACCTAACTACTGTATATAACCAACTATGTACCTATCAACCGATCTACCGAACTATATACCGATCAACCGATCTACCAAACTATATACCGAACTATATCCCGATCAACCAAACTACCTAACTATATACCCAACTATATACCTATCAACCTATCGATCGAGCCATATATCCATCTATGCACATATATATCTACACATCTATCAACCTATCTAAATACCATATATCCATCTATGCTCATAAATCTACACATCTATCAACCTATCTAAATACTATATATATATATATATATATATATATATATATATATATATATATATATATATATATATATATATATATATATATATATATATATATATATATATATATATATATATATAGTGTTGCGGTTGTGGAAATTCGCAAACCACCATTCAGGTCCCGTAGGTGAGATATCTCTGTAAGTACATGTGTAGTTAGCCCCAAACCCGTTGTATAGAGGGAATTCATGTGATCCATCCGGGCTGCGACGCTTTGAGATAGCCGTTTTTCTGTTCTATCTTTATTTTGAACCAACCACGCTCCAACCATCACACAACAACCACCAACCACAACGCCGCTTCACAACAACAACAACGCCAACAGCCACGATCTTTACCTTCACAACTCGCTCCCGCAAACATCGCATCACCGCCATTCCAAACGGCACCATGGCCATAAACCACCACCAAAAACCCTCCACCACCTTCACCTCTCTCCTTCTGCAGCCATTCCCGCACCACCTGTGAGCACTGAGCGTCGGGCTGTCCTGGGCTCGTACAAGATGCGCGCCGAGCCGCGAGTGCAAAATGCGGCCTTTCCGAGGAGAATTCGGATCAGGAATGCTGCACGCCCACTTCTGATCCGTCCAATCAGCAAGCGCGGGGCGGTTTGGCCACGCCTCCAGGCGCGTCTGTGTGGAATCGAGATACAGTGGTGAGAACAAGTATTTGATACACTGCCGATTTTGCAGGTTTTCCCACTTACAATGCACGTAAAGGTCTGTAATTTTTATCATAGGTACACTTCAACTGTGAAAGACGGAATCTAAAACAAAAATCCTGACAATCACATTGTATGATTTTTTAAAATAATCAATTTGCATTTTATTTCACGAAATAAGTATTTGATCACCTACCAACCAGTAAGAACTCAAGCTCTCACAGACATGTTAGTTTTGTCTTTAAGAAGCCCTCCCATTCTCCACTCATTACCTGTATTAACTGCATCTGTTTGAACTCGTTATCTGCATAAAAGACAGCTGTCCACACTCAATCAATCAGACTCCAACCTCTCCACAATGGGCAAGACCAGAGAGCATCTAAGGACATCAGGGACAAAATTGTAGACTTGCACAAGGCTGGGATGGGCTACAGGACAATAGGCAAGCAGCTTGGTGAGAAGGCAACAACTGTTGGCGCAATTATTAGAAAATGGAAGAAGTTCAAGATAACAGTCAATCTCCCTCGATCTGGGGCTCCATGCAAGATCTCACCTCGTGGAGTCTCAATGATCATGAGAAAGGTGAGGGATCAGCCCAGAACTACACGGCAGGACCTGGTCAATGACCTGAAGAGAGCTGGGACCACAGTATCAAAGAAAACCATAAGTAACACACTACGCCGTCATGGATTGAAATCCTGCAGCGCACACAAGGTCCCTCTGCTCAAGACAGCGCATGTCCAGGCCTGTCTGAAGTTTGCCAATGACCATCTGGATGATCCAGAGGAGGAATGGGAGAAGGTCATGTGGTTTGATGAGACGAAAATAGAGCTTTTTAGTTTAAACTCCACTCGCTGTGTTTGGAGGAAGAAGAAGGATGAGTGCAACCCCAAGAACACCATCCCAACCGTGAAGCATGGAGGTGGAAACATCATTCTTTGGGGATGCTTTTCTGCAAAGGGGACAGGACGACTGCACCGTATTGAGGGGAGGATGGATGGGGCCATGTATCGTGAGATCTTGGCCAACAACCTCCTTCGCTCAACAAGAGCATTGAAGATGGGGCGTGGCTGGGTCTTCCAGCATGACAACGACCCGAAACACACAGCCAGGGCAACGAAGGAGTGGCTCCGTAAGAAGCATATCAAGGTCCTGGAGTTGCCTAGCCAGTCTCCAGACCTGAACCCAATAGAAAATCTTTGGAGGGAGCTGAACGTCTGTGTTGCCCAGCGACAGCCCTGAAACCTGAAGGATCTGGAGAAGATCTGTATGGAGGAGTGGGCCAAAATCCCTGCTGCAGTCTGTGCAAACCTGGTTAAGAACTACAGGAAAAGTCTGATCTCTGTAATTGCAAACAAAGGTTTCTGTACCAAATATTAAATTCTGTTTTTCTGATGTATCAAATACTTATTTCATGCAATAAAATGCAAATTGATGAGTAAAAAATCATACAATGTGATTTTCAGGATTTTTGTTTTAGATTCCGTCTTTCACAGTTGAAGTGTACCGATGATAAAAATTACAGACCTCCACGTGCTTTGTAAGTGGGAAAACTGCAAAATAGGCAATGTATCAAATACTTGTTCTCCCCACTGAATGCAAATTCTAGGATCAGGGGAGATTCACGCCCCTTTTTCTCCGTCCAATGGGCGAGCGTGGCTCCGCCCCCGAGCTAGTTCTGATCCAGAAATTTGCATATGGGTTCTCCTGCCGGCCTATAAAGCGCCGAGCGCAAGGCAAATCTGGGCAGAGTCGATTTGGGCAGAGTCGGCCTTGGAAGAGCGGAGAGTGGCAGAAGAGCGGAGAGAGTTTTGGGCAGAGTCAGTTTGGAGCGTGGAGTGGAGTCGGGAGGCGAGGGCGTCCTGGTGGTTTTCGGCAGTCGGCTGAGGAGAATTGGGGGAAGAGACCGAGGAGTTCGAGTCCGAGGCAAGGAAGACGGCGGTCGGCGACGAGGTCGCGGTGGAATCGCTCGTCACAGGACCCAAGAAAGCCAGCTATACTCTTTCCCCAGAGCATCAACAATTCCCCCCCCCCTTTTTCCCCCGCGCTGAGATAGTGCGAAAAGGGGGCCCCGTTCCCACCCCACTCCAAGCAGTGCCAACGAAACCCACGAAGGAGCACGAAGTCGGGGCATCGCCGCGCTGCCACATTTGCGGCTCATCACAAAGACGCGGGTAGGACCCACCCGGTCTCCTGGACCTGACCGCTCTTTCAGGTCCCGCGCAAATATTGGCCCACAGGCCCCGTCTGCCCCCTTGTCTTTGAAGGTGGCCTTTTCTTTTGTTTCTGTGGAAACGTGTGTGTGTGTGGCGCCAGTCTGGTGAAGTAAAACTGTTGTGTTGCCGTGTGTCGGTCTTATTCGGTAGTATCTCTGTGTCATTGTTTCTTTTGTTACATCTGCTTTTTGTGCATAATTGTTTTAATTGTATATGTGTGCTTTCCGTGTGCCGCGGAATAAATGTGCATCATGTTGAACTGTTTTCCCGTTTCGCTTCGTCTTTTCTTTAATTGAATCTCCATCTTGCTTCACGTAAAGGGTTGGTAGTGGGCTGAATACGCCCGATAATTAATCGTAACCGTCAAGGCCGACGATAACACCGCTCGGTTATCCTGATAGTACGGAACGGATCGCTTAAGCAGCCCGTGTCCGGAGTCGACCTGCGGCGAGGTGCGATCGCCCGGTCTACCCTCCGCGTGGGTACGTAGGTAGGTCGAGTTTGGCGAACAACCCTATCCCACACGGGGGGCCAATTGGCACGATCGTGGAGAGGCCGAAAGGCCCACCCGTGACTGGCTCCCGGCGTTAGTCCGAGAGGGTCACGACAGAATTGTCCGTCCGGTGGGCGACGTGCCGCGATTCGAGTTACGTGGCCGTTCGCACGCCGGCGGGTGCGAATTCGCAACAATATATATATATATATATATATATATATATATATATATATATATATATATATATATATATATATATATATATATATATATATATATATATATATATACCCATCTATCAACATACCTTTGTACATATCTATCCATCCGTCTATCTCTCTTCCAATCTATACACATAACAACCTAGCTATCTACACACACACTCACACACACTCACGCACACACACACTCACACGCACGCACACACACACACACACACACACACACACACACACACACACACACACCCCAAGGGTAATCCAATATATATCTACCTATGTAGATATCTATCAATCTCTCTATGTATCTATCGTACAGATCTATTTATCGAACTATCTCTCAACCTACCCATCTATTTATCCATAAATCTGTCCATCTATCAACATAGGTCACAACCCATATATTGATCGACCTATCAATCAACCCATCTATCTATCTAACCATCTATCTACCTATCTATCAACCAATCTACCTAGCTATATACCCAACTATATACCTATCAACCTTTCTAAATACCATATATCCAGCTATGCATGCATATACATATATATATATGTATATATATATGTATATATGTATATATATATACATATATACATATATATATACATATATATATATGTATATATATATATATATATATATATATATATATATATATATATATATATATATATATATATATATATATATATATATATATATATATATATATATATATATATATATATATATATATATAGCCTGGTGTTGGCGCAGTGGTTAGGGCATCAGCTTGGGATCCAAAAGGTCCTGAGTTCAAGCCCCGTTGGACCACTGAATTAATACACCAGGGGGTTGACTCAGCCTGTCATCCTTCCGAGGTCGGCAAAATGGGTACCAGTGTACTGGGCCGGTGTATGCCCCGGTTAAAATATTGATCGTGCCCGAAAGGTCACCCCAAACCAGCTCAGCAAGACCTAGGTTATGCAGGATGATGCATCCCTGCACACAGCTGGTGACACCATCACTTTCCTGCGGCATCTCTTCAGAAACTGCCTCATTGCCCTCAGTGCTGCTCTTGAATGGGCACCCCATAGGCCAGACTATAACCATCTGGACTACTGGTTCTGGGGAGCTACCATGGGCTCTGTCTACGCCAACTGCCCTGCCACACTGAATGGTCTGAAGTAGGAGGTGTCAGACTACATCCCATCAGTGACACATGAGACCTACAGGAAAGTTGGACAGAATTTTGGAGTCAGGATCAATGCCTGTCTAAAGCACAGAGGGGCACACATCAAGAATGTCAATTACAAGGATTTTGCATAAATGCCAATTTCAGACCTTGGGCTTGTACTAACTCGAGCAGTGATGAACTGCAAAAGCAATCAGTGAAAGAAAATACCACATCCCACGTTTTCAAGAAATATTGGTTCACATTCCTGAGGTTTTCTGTTTCATTGTAAATAAACATTTAAAGTTGCATCACTCCTTTTGAAACACTCTGTGTGTGTATGTGTATATATATATATATATATATATATATATATATATATATATATATATATATATATATATATATATATATATACTGCATATGTGTGTATGTATGTATATACCAGGGGGTTGACTCAGCCTGTCATCCTTCCGAGGTCGGCGAAATGAGTACCAGTGTACTGGGCCGGTGTATACCCCGGTTAAAATAGGTGTACCAGATCCCTGTGTCGTAAGAGGCGACCAGGGTTCGTCAGGAAGGGCATCCAGTGTAAAACATGTGCCAAATCACTATGCGGATCATATGGATGATCCGCTGTGGCGACCCTTTACGGGAGCAGCCGAAAGAAGAAGAAGATATATATATATATATATATATATATATATATATATATATATATATGCATACACATACACCTACCTATCTACCTTCCTGTCTATCTCTTTCTTTTTCCAGACAGTGGAGACATGCTACTGCAACGTCATCAAGGGAACTTCACAGTTTGAGTTCAAGCACAACAAAAAGGGGAAGACATCTTGGAAAAGAAAGAAATGTAACATCATACCAGGACATGGAGTGAAAAAAAAATAGCTCAATGAGAACTTGAAACAAATAGCAGGAAATATCACAGCAAATAATCTTCATATTTGGTTTGAACCAAATTCAAGCCATATCAAAGGCTTAATATTGTAAGCTCTACTTCCTTGCTTTACAATTGGCAAATATAGGACAGAGCATAGACAAAAAAACTATCGGTTGACAATCGTAGCAAAGGCTTGATGGGCCTCATGGCCTCCTGCATCGAAGTTTCTAGTAAGACAATTCGTATGATCATAATATGTGGAAGCTTCTCCTGGTTCAGTGTAAAACCATCCTTAAAAGAGGCTTCAGAGCATCATTATGGCTATAATGTGCAGCCTGTTACTGCAAGTTGCATCATTTTCTGAGTGTGCAGCTGAACTGCTGATGCAGTGCCGTCTATTACCAGAACACTGGTACTCATTTTGCCAACCTCAGAAGGATGACAGGTTGAGTAAACCCCACCTGGTGTTAATTCAACAGTCAATAGGGGCTCCAACTCAGGACCTAAGATCTTAAGCCAGCCACCTTAACCATTAAGTCAACACCAGGCTTGACATCATCATGAAAAAGAACATCTGAAAATGCCACCATGCAAAAAAGTTACTACTTGTTCCATGAAAGGAAAACGGGCCCTGGGTGTACCGTTTTGTGATACCCACTTAGGGAGATCAAAACCAACATGGAGAGCCTGTTTATTCAGCTCTGGCTTGGAGACGCTGGATTTCCATACTCGTCTAATTTACACAAGTCTATCACACCTCAGGTCCTCAATCTTTGCTTTTCATTTTGTCGACCACTTACCATTGCAAAGTACTTTTTGCACAGAGGGTGATGGTGGCGGGCTCAATAGTGCAGCCATACTCACACAGTCTCCAGCAGCGCATTTGCTTTTCAAGACCTCCCCGAATAATACTCTAAATATTACCAGAAGATGCCAAACAAGCATTTTCACTCTTTGCCTGCCATAATATGCCCTATCATTCCTGTTGGTTCAGCCTCATGAAGAACCACTTCAGCAAAGGACCCCTATGTGACAACACCTGCATTTATACTTATACCTGCACCATGGATCAGCTCTCTCAACATGTGACATCTTCCTCTCTTCATGTTCAGTTTAGGTAACAGGCTCAAACTTCAAACTTGCTCTCACAATTTTTAAGAAACTCATTTTACTCTAATATGAGGAACCCAAAAGAACGAGATAATTATAGATTATAGTCAAGCTATGAACTTCCACTCTTGGGAAAAAAATTGTCCTCAATGAAAAGTCTGGTTCACTCTTGCTTGAAGTTAAAAAAAAGAATTTCTTGTTTATTTTATACTTCAAGCAAGAGTGAGCCAAGTTGAATATGATTTGATTATGTGATTACATCTAGTAGGAGTACCGGGTCCCGACGAGAGCCGTCAAGGGGGTCATGTTATTATAGTTATGCCTATTTTACTCCAAGGTGTCCCAGGATTACACACCCAAAAAATGGTTGCGATCAGTTCAGCCGTTTTTGCGGTTCCTGGGAACAGACAGACAGACAGACAGACGGTGAATTATCGTAAGATGATCCGTCAGAGATGGGTAATCTGCCAGTATAAAATAAATGTGTTGTGGTCACACCAGTTTTGGTCCAAATTATGGTCGTGCCCCTCCTGTCATCCCACCTGAAACATCTCTTGAATGACAAGACTGGAGGAGACAACAAGCTTCATGGGGTATCCCCTGTTATTTGCTTGTCACAATCAATGTCATCAACTTGATGAACACCATATGAAAGAAGAAGGAAGAAGAATGAAAATATTTCAACCGATTACTGGAAGAAACGTCTGGGAACTTTTCTGATCACATCACATTTTGTAGGAAATAGTGGGTTGTGCTTTTGTATGCCATGTCAAATGTGAAGTTGTTATAAACGCAATGAGTATTGAACATGAATAATATAGTGATATAAATGGACAGATTAAGTAATAAAAATGTGGATATTACATTTAGGGGCATGATGAGATGTACATCTTCCTCCAGTGTACAATACTTTTTCCTATTCAATAATTTAGGTTTTTATACAGGCTTGTTCATTTCATTTTTAAACTATTTCATATTCGGCCAAATAAATTAAAAAAAAAACACAGGTTGATCATCCCATCGTGATATAAATCATGGTTGTGGGTTTATTAGGGTGCCATTTTGAAAAAAAAATAATAATGGCAAATCAAAAAGGCCTCCTCCTTCCTTTTTGAAAAAAAAACCCAGACGATGAACTGATATTTTTTTTAATATTTGGGCTAAGTCTGGGAGGTTGGTGGTTAAAACTTCAGCCGAGTCATACCAAAGACTGTTTTTGAAAAACACAGCCTGCTTCCTTGCTCCTTCTGTGCTGCTTCATTTTTGCTTATATGCTGCATCTTTGCTGCTTCCTTGCTGTTTATGTGCTGCATCCTTGCTGCTTATGTGCTGCTTCCTTGCTGCTTTCTTGCTTAATGCTTAGCATTTAAAAGTGTACAGCACGAACAAACAACAGTGGGAAGGCAATTGCAAACCACTCCAGTTTTACATCTGCTAAGAAACTGCTTCCGCATCACCGACGCTCTATAGAGTATGGTACATCAAAAAAAAAAAAAAACACCCCGATTCTCTCTCTAAATGTGTATGTTATCATGTCACCTGGAGAAAGCTGGTACTACAAGTCATAATAGATATCAGGAAGTGGGTGAATTAACCCATCCGTAATTCTGGGGGGAATTGACTCACCTGTAACGATGGTTCTTTGCTGGTATATATATATATATATATATATATATATATATATATATATATATATATATATATATATATATATATATATATATATATATATATATATATACATATATACATTTATTATTTGCAAAGCAATTAGAACTATCTCTAACTGCAATTGAGGGTCAATTAAATTACCCTTCAAATATGATGTCACTGGTCATAGTCACTGAAAGTAAAGATGAACAGCACATTGAGACCATCATGGTGCTTCCAATCTTTAAAAGTGATTTGTTCAGCCAGCTGCAGGAGTTCTCAGATTAATATGCAAAATGTCTCATCTCCACAAGTACAATGGTACTCGAATTGTGATCAATGACCAGACTTGCAATCAGAGGGTGTGGGTTCCAATGTAACTCAAGGCAGCAGTTCTTGGGATTCTTACCATCGGCACGTTAGAAGAAACCCAGTTCTCTCATTTAATGACCTTCAGTTGAGGGGGTAATCTGTTTGCGTGTCATGGTATGGCGAACGTGTGATGGCAGTCAGCACTGTGGTTGACTCTGAACTCCCATAACTCTTCTGGTTTGGATCACGGGATCCAATCGACTTGAGAAATGACTATGCCAACCTTTTCTGATTCAGAATTGGCTGGTAAAGATAAACCTTCAGTTTATCTCTGTTAGCAATAGAGTGCCCGTTGACATATGGTCTTCCTGTAAACAGCCTATTTCAGGCCACTGCAGGTCGAAGGCCTCCTTCAGCTCATGTTGAGGATGTTTGCCATATTTTCCACATATACCAAGTGTGGATTGGTGAGCGTTAGCAATTGTGGGAAACAAACCAGATTTGGTGGTGTAATTGTTGGAGCACCTGCTCTGAGTCTGGTAGGATGGTGGTTCATACCCTGGCTGAGTCATGGTGGTTCAAACCAAAGAGAAAAATGGTTTGTGCTGCTTCCTTGCTTGATGTTCAACAATTAAAAGGTTAAGAGCATGGACAATTCCCATAGGTTGGGGAGGAAGAAATTCCTCCTGAGGAAATGCTCCACTGAGTGTGGTGAGAAAGGCTGCACCATTGTTGTGTTGTTGCTGGTACCCAGAGTATGCCTAGGAAGTGATATCACTTCTCCCAAGTTCAGTGGCTATTTGTTTTGTCTAAAAGTCTTGTGTATGTTTGTCTGTACTTCCATGTTTGTGTGTGGCTGCTCTGCGAGGAGCCGAAGATCATGAAAAACATTAAAAACCACTCGGTGGAGAAATGAACAAATCATTAACAACTCAAATAATCAGCCTGCTCCAGTGTTTACCTCTCATATGGTATTAAAATTCGTTTTTAACACCTTTGAGACATTTGAATTATCAATTAAAATTAAAATTTGAATTCTCAATTAAAATCAAACAATATAAAACAAAACTCAAAATAAAATCAAAACTTTATGGATTATTTTAAAAACACACTCCAATACATTCAATAGACTTCTATCGCTGTTATTATCTGTTTATTTAAGCAGCTTAATGCAACGTCTGTCGTTTCCACAATCTGACTCAGACATCCATCGAAGACGAGACGATAATTCGCGACAATTATAACGAATTATTCTGCCAACATGTCAGGACTCGCATAAGCTCTGCAAGGCCGTGGCATGCGCCTGTGTATGTGAAAGATGATCGTGTAATTAAGTGTAATTTAAATTATTCCCGTGTGCAGATGTGTTAATATTCCTCAAAATATTCCTCATTGTGAATGTAATGTAATTTGTGAAACAGACAAAGTGAATTGTGTTTGTAAAAGTGAGTTTGAGCATCTCTGGTCAATCCGGTCCCATCTATCATCCATCTCTCGGTTGAGAATTAAAAAAAAAATTAAAGCAATGTCATCCAAAAGTGTTAACGATGGCCTATAAGAAAAAAAAAGACAAATTATTTGTGAAATATATAGAATGAATTTAATGTCGATTTGCTTAACGTCCTTGTATTTTAAGTTGATGTCCCAGTACCAATTTCATGATACTGTGACCACGATTTCATGTCCCACATACGGTATTGATTTGTCCATTGTCTGCTGAAGTCCTTGTATTTCATGACGAAGAGCGATGATGTCTCGTAATATCATTATAAACCATGTAAGTGTACCATGGTTGTAATCGTACAACTAATGTCATCTCAAACTTCTGGATGATCTTTAGAACCCATCGGGAAGCTGGAAAATTAAAAAGCAAAATGATAATAATTGAAATAATAATAATAATAATTCTAACTGGAAGGCCACTTGGTAGAGCACATACCTCCACCACGCAATGTCTGATCCACAAGAACACATCAGACCCAATACATTTTTGAGAGATCGTGCTCTACAGTTCTGGCCAAAAATATTAGCACCGCAGCACATTTTTCAAATAACCCGCAATTTTCTATAAAAAATAAATTGAGATTGACAAAAGTATTTTGTCTCCACAATTCTATATTTCACTGTTAATATTACAGAACTTTTGTTTTTGATTCAGAGCTTAATATATCCTTTAAAATCAGGAAATAAAAAGAAATGGCATTGACAAAATAACTGACACCCAAGACTTAATATTTGGGAGCACAGCCTTTGGACAAAGTGAAATTAGTCAAGCACTTCCTCGAGCCATGAATGAGCTTCCTACACCTCTCTACTGTCAGTTTGGCCCACTATTATTGTGCAAACTGCTCAAATTCTCCCAAATATGAAGGGTGCCTTCTCCCAACTGCTGTTTTCAGATCTCCCCACAGGTGTTCAATGGGATTTGGATCTGGGCTCATTGCTGACCACTTCAGAACAGTCCAGTGTTTTGTCTTGAACAATTCCTGGGTGCTTTTTTAAGTGTGTTTGTGATCATTGTCCTGCTGCAAGACTTATAACCTTCGACTGAGACCCAGCTTTCTGACACTGGATTGAACATTGTGCTCCAAAATGCCTTGGTAATCTCCTGATTTCATGATGCCATGCACACATTCCAGGCACCTCGGGCCAGAGGCAGCACAGCAACCCCAAAATATCACTGAACCTCCTCCATGTTTGACTGGAGGGAAGGTGTTCTTTTCCTTAAAGGTGTCATTTTGATTTCTGTAAACATAAAGATGATGTTCTTTACCAAAAAGCTCGAATTTGGTCTCATCTGTCCACAGGACATTCTCCCAGAAGGATTTTGGCTTGTTCAGATGTGTTTTCGCAAAATCCAGTCAGGCTTTCTTATGTCTCTCTCTCAGCAGTGGGGTCCTCCTGGGTCTCCTACCCTAGAACCTCCTTTCATTGAGTTGGTGACAGATGGTGCAAGTTGAAACTCTGGTACCTTGTGTCTGAAGGTCAGCTTGAATCTGTTTGGCAGTTGATCGAGGTGCTTTTTCTACCATTTGAACAATCCTTCGCTGCAATCTTCAGTCAAGTTTGCTCTTGCGGCCACGTACAGGGAGGTTGGCTACAGTGCCATCGGCCTTAAACTTCCTGATAACGTTGTGTACAGTGGAAATCGGAACATCAAGGTCTCTGGAGATTGACTTGTAGCCTTGTGATTGTCCATGCTTGGCTCCAATCTTGTGTCTGACCTCCTCAGACAATTCTCTGGTTTTCTTTCCTTTCTCCGTGCTCATTGCGGTACACACAGTAACACAAAACAGCAGAATGACTCCTTTTCTCTCTTCAAACTGGTTGAATGAGTGATTTTTTTATATTACAGGCACCTGCAAATCATGACAGGTGAGTTCAATTCCAAAGTAAAGGAGAATCACCTGCTTGAAATCTAATTATTTATAACAAATTCTGAAAGGTGGAAATAATATTGGCCAAGCCATTTTAGGATTTCGATGTGGAATAAGCTAAAATTTAGTACTTTTTTCAGCTTTTTTTTGTTTTGTTCCACTGCAAATCAAAGAAATACATTGTGGATACCAATAGATTTTACAATTTCAACAATTTACTGGAAGAAATGGTGCATTATTTGAAAAAAAATTGCAAGGGTGCCAATATTTTTGGCCATGACAGGTATATCGTTTTCGGCGCTATCTGTCAATGGTGAAGAATCACAATAAAAAATTATCGTATCCTTATCCTGTTGTGGATCTTCACCAAAATCTAATCAGTTAATTCTTGTTACACACCCAACCTGTCCACAAATTTCATCCGGATCCTTCCACAACTTTTTGAGATATCATGCACACAAACAAACAGACAAAACACGATACTTGCAAAATCCACCCCCCCCCCTCTTCAAAGGTTGCCATAGCTTCCACAAATTGTCCATTTCATTAAGATTTAAAATTGACAATCTCAATCAAAGGTCAGGTCAATCAGATGAAATTTGATGATTTTAGAAGTTTGACCTTGAGTTGATCTTTGACCTTTTGACATCAAAATAGTTGCTTTCCCAATTCAGTGATAAACTATGCAATTGCTGTTTAATTCTCAAGTTAATGGAAAGTTAATTGATGATTTTATCAGTTGAAAATTGATGGTTTTAGATGTTTGCCCTTGAGTTGACCTTTGACCTTTGGATCTCAAAAATAGTTGCTTTTCCCAATTCAGGAATGCACTCTGAAATTGCTGTTTAATTTTCAAGTCAATCGAATGAAAAATGACGATTTTAGAAATCTGACCTCAAGATGACCTTTGTCCTTTGACCTCAAAATCAAAAGGCTTTTCAGTTGGCACTACCTCTTCAACTTGTTAACGTTTCATGACAATCAGTTTAGAATTGTGACCTGTAGGAAATTGACAAGCAAACAGACAGACAGAAAAACAAAATCGACTGACCAATATACTTGAAAAATCTTCGATTTCACAAATAACAAACAAACAGACAGACAGACAGACAGACGGGGTGAAAACATAACCTTCTTCCACCTTCAGTGGCAGAGGTAATAATTGTATTGATATTATGGACTTTTAGCGATTGATACAATATATATTATCAAATGTTCCCCCAAGAGTTATCAAGATTACATTTATCCATTTTAATAGATATATTTTGTTTGACATTTCAAGTGAGACAATTCGATCACGATCCTTCGATACATTCATTAGTTGAAGAAAACATTATTTATTTGAAGAGAAAAGCCCACAATCAGAGCTTGCATCACTCATAACGTTTCACAAAATGTCAGCAACCCCCCCAAAAAAGACAATAAAAAAAACCAAAATGTCCAGCACTATGTTAATATGTACAACAAAATTAACTTCATAAACCACAAAAGCACAAACCATACGGTAAACCAGGCGATGTTATTATCAGTCGCATTTTCAATTTCCACAATAGGTGTTAAAGGAAGTAAAATATAATCAAAGAGAGTGTATTATTGCACATGGTTAAAGTAATACATGTCAGGTGAGCGGTAATGAGATGCATATGGAAGGGAGACAAGAGAGCCAGAAGTATTTTAAAATAAATATACTCACAATCATTTCACCAGCGGGACTATGCAAAGCCTGGGCTTATCCTGCTCATTAAAATCTGTCAGCATCCATTTGTGCTGCTTGGGAGTTCGAACGGCTGCTTCCATGGAGACAAGACAAGGCAACGAGGCTCCAGTGGAGACTTTTTAACTCTTGCCTGCCGTCCTTGGCCTAAGCTGAAAGGTTTTGCGAATATTTTGCCTTGGGATACTTCACGCTCCGCTCGTTACCTGCTCCAGTATGGTCGTAAAGACACTGAAGGCCCGGCTCGTGTTGTGAGTAAGAGGATAATCGATGAAATGATCTCGCTCAGTCAATGAAAGACATCTGTGGAGGCCAAAATCATAATAGAACACGTAGGACAGAGATAGACTAGTTACACCAAATTTCAAAAGCTTTGTTGATTGACAAGAGTTTTCATTCCAATAAACTCTGTTGGCAATGTCCATTTTAGCCCAAAAACCTTTATTACCTCTGCCATCGAAAGGTGAAAGAGGTTATTTTTCACCCCTTTCTCTCTGTTTGTTTGTCCGTGTGCAGGATATCTCAAAAAGTTGTGGACGGATTCGGATGAAACTTGGTTGACGTGTTTGGTGTGCGGCAACCACGAATTGATTCGATTTTGGTGAACATCTGAATCCAGATCTGGAAACGAGAATTATTTAATTTTGAAAGTGATTCTTGATCATTGAGAGATTGGGCCAAAAACGATATCGCACTGTGTAGCATGATATTTCAAAAATGTATTGGGCTCGATATGTTCTCGTGCATTAGGCATTGCGTTGTTGAGGTATGCACTCTACCGAGTGCCCTTCTAGTTACAAATTAAACCAATTTTTTTATCTCATTCAATGGCATTTTGTGAGTAAGAAGTCTTTATGACTTGATACTGAGTAAATGGTAATGTCACTTTGCAGTAAAGAGAACAAATTACCTCTGCAACCGAAGATGGATGGAGGTTATGTTTTCAACCCTGTTTGTCTGTCTATTTCACTGTCAGCAGGATATCTCAAAAAGAAATGGTCGGATTTGGATAACATTTGGTAGACAGGTTGGGTGTGTGACAATGATGAATTGCTTAGATTCTGGTGAACATCTGCATCTGGATCTAATAAGTTTTTAAAGTGATTCTTCATCATTGAGAGATGGATCCAAAAATGATACATAGCACAATATCTCACAAAGGTATGGACAGATTATGACAAAACCTGGAGGATGAGATGAGAAGGTGACAGAAACAAGCTGATTAGACTTTTGTTGAGGCCTGGATGCAGATCTCGCCTCTGAGTGGGTTAAAAATGTAAACTGTTCAGCCTGGCAGAGGTATGAGCTCTACCAAGTGCCGTTCTAGTTTGCTTTGTTACATTTGTTGTGCACCTTCATGAAGAGTTTCTTGCTTTTCCCTGTCTGTGATATCTTCTAATTGGGTCCCTGTTTCGAAAGCCAAAGATTGATATTCCAAGGTTGAATCATATCAGAAAGTTTTGATTCGTTTATTGCTCGTCTTTTGATTTCTTTCGCATTCTCTTCCTTAATTTTTCATCCTTTGACCTCCATTAACATATATATATATATATATATATATATATATATATATATATATATATATATATATATATATATATATATATATATATATATACACATACACACACACATGAAATCACTTATATCCTTCATTCTTTTATTTTGGATTTCTTTCCAATTGCTTTTATGGATATAACGGTGACCTTAGTTTTGTTGTTCCACAAGTAAAACCTATAGCATTTTAATCCAGTGGGGAGTTTTGTTGACCTGTAATCAACTACTTTGGCCGAACAATAATGGTGTGATAAATATAACTGATGCCCAGACGTGATTGAGGTTAAATGAAAAGCTTTACCATTTTTATCTATCTAGATACATCTCAGTGTAAACATTAAAGAGATGCCAATATGATTATCCAGCACTGGCACCATGAGTAAATGTTGTGGTCATTGCCCCCACTTCGTCACCAGAACTGAAGGGCCTGTGAGTTGTTCTCTTCGCTCTAGGTAAAGAGATGGAAAAACAATCCGTATGTGATTTTTCACACATTATTTATTTATGTACCAATTCGAATTTCAAAAATCGTGCTCTTTTGTGAGATTTTGTCGACGTTGTCTTACCGGGTGCTTGAGGCCTACCTTTGAGGCTTGAGGCCTAACGGTTCCCCTCAGTGTATGATCGTGTTTATTTGTTTTTTCTCCCCATTACCTTCAATTTCTATCTTCCCCAATTTCCTAATGTCCCCCATCCCTTCCAACTAATCACTCTATTTCTGATCTTAAATTAAAAAAACCGCTTCCTTTTCTCCTGATTCCTATTCTTCTTCTTCCTCTTCTTCTTCTTCTTCTTCTTCTTCTTCTTCCTCTTCTTCTTCTTCTTCTTCTTCTTCTTCTTCTTCTTCTTCTTCATTGCCTCTCTTCTGCCTCCTCTTCTTCTTCAACACTTGGACCCACTCTGGCTTGCAGCTCGTCGAACATTGCTGGGGGCATTCGCAGGAAGTTGATGAAGGATGCATGGTTCGCGTTCCGGAGTTCCACCATGAGCTGGTCATATATGCCGTAATGGCGTCGCCTCCCGATCCATGGTCTGACCCAGTTCCTTCTCCTCCATTCACGTCTTCTTCTCCCGGCTCTATTGGCACGCAACTGGTGCAGTGTCAACTCGATGAGGTCATGTTGATGTTCGAGGACAGGTAGGTATTGTCATCTCAGCCTTGCCGTATCCTCCATCTCTCGGAATGACATGGACATGTACTCACCACGAAGTCTAAAAAAAAAAGACGGGTTCCTCCTGCGAAGCCCCTTTTTATATACCATTTCCTCTAATCGCTGCCAATACGCCATGAAACGGTATCTGTAAGTTAGAAACGCGTTCAGTAAGTTCTGTGGTCGTCCTGAAGACGTCAAATACGTCTACATACGTATTTGTGCGTAGGACATGCTTTACAAATAATTCCCAAGCACGTTACTCATAGGTTATAACGAAGTCACGGGAACCCTAAACATTACTTTGACGTGTTTCGACGTATGAGGAACTTTCAAGTAACGTGTTGCGAAGTGTGAACAATGTTCGTGTAGCGTGCTTACAAAACGTTACTCATAGGTTAGAAATAAGTTTCGGGTACGCTAAACATTACCTCGACGTGTTTCAACTTATGAGTAACTTACAAGTAATGTGTGTCGACGTGTGTCAATGATCGCATAATGTGCCTGCAACTTACTTCTGGCCAGTGTAGCGGAACATGTGTGTCATACGCCGGCATATGTCGTACAATTTCAAGCATGCTAAAATTTGAGGACAACCCAAAAGTACAATGTTTAAAGCCAGCGTACTACGACGTATGGCAGTGTTTTTAAGCGTGCTCTTAACGTATACAAAACGTACCCATAAAGTATTTGACGTGTGCCAGCGTTTTAGACAAATTTATCATAAATCGGCATACGCTGGCTAAATCTTCAAGGTGTGACAGCGTGACAAAAATCTGAATGCCTAAACTCGGTGTTTGCAGCTAAATCTTGAGTCCAAAGCCCATCACTTTCTCTACCCACCTTACCCAGTCTCACCCAACTGTCCCTGCACTCTGTGTCCTTTTCTCCTGACAAGGTGGAGAGCTTATTCTCAAACCTCGACTCAGATTCTGCAACTGGTCCAGACGGCATCAGCCCACGTGTCCTCAATGCCTGCTCTTCTGCTCGTGATTTCTGTGATTTCCACAATTATCAGCAAGGTTATGGAATCCATCATCGCTTCAGACATGAAATCCTTCCTCTTCTCCAATGGCTTGATCCTGGGCCCTCTACCCTCAATTTGGTTTCAGACCAGGTCACTCTACCCTGGAAATGCTGCTTCTGCTCTCCCAACAATGGATGGAGGTACTCAATACCAGACAGGAAATCGGAGCCGTATTCCTGGACATATCACGTGCTTTTGACACAGTCTGGCACCCTGCCCTGCTCACCAAACTCTCTTCCTATGGTATCCAAGGCCATCTCCACTCATGGCTCGCAGACTTCCTCTCCTGTCGCAGTCAACATGTGGCCCTAAATGGAGTTCTTTCATCCCCTCTTCCTGTCCAGGCTGGAGTTCCTCAAGGTAGCGTTCTGGGCCCTGTTCTTTTTCTAATTTTCATCAATGATCTCTCCGACTCTCTGGAAATTCCTCTATATCTCTTTGCTGATGACCACCCTCTGCCATACCATCGGTCATCCCTCAGACTGGCAAGCAGCAGCTTCTTCGCTCACTGTTGATCTGGATAAAATCACAAACTGCTCCAACATGTGGAACATGTCTTTCAATCCGGACAAATCTCACACTCTCACTAGGTCTCTTCCAAAGGACCGTTTGGAAACCCCCCCCCCCCATTCACTTTCTCAACAATCCGCTGGAAGAAGTCCTTTCTTTCAAGCTTCTGGGTCTCACTATCTGCCATGACCTTTCCTGGGAAAGCCACATTTCAAACCCGCCTCCAAAGCCAGTCGCCGACTAGGAATCCTCCGTCGTGCAATGTCCTACCTCGGCCCACCTGAGCTCCTGACCACTTGCAAAGCTCTTGTCCGCAGCCTGATGGAGTACTGCTCTCCCCTCTGGGCTGGTGCTCCTGCCTCCCACCTTTCTCGGCTTCGCGCTGTAGAAACCAAGGCGTTTCGGATCATTGGCATCTCCCGCAATGAGGCTGAGTCTTTGGGCCTCTCACTCAATCACCGCAGGTTGGTCGGTGGTCTTTCTTTCTTCTACCATCTCCTTTCCAGCCTTGCCCCCCCCCTGCTCTCTCTGCGATATGTCCCCACCACATTTCCACAGGACGCTCAAGGTCTGCCAACAACTCCCTTCTGGTAAAACGAATCACTGCTCGAATCACCAAAATCACGAATCACTGCTCACCTTCACTCTTTCATTCCTCTTTTTTCCCGCCTTTGGAAAAACTCCCTTCCTCTATTCTTTCCCATTCTTCCCTCCAGGCCTTCAAAACAGCTGTTCACCACGACCTCTTATCATCCCCCATCCAAATCCTCAATCTTTTCTACCCCCGATAATCCATCCAAGCCCACCTCTGTAAATTCCCTGCTTTCCTTCCTGAAAGTCCCTGTAATGTCCATCTTCTATTCCCCATGTTCCCCATCCCATCCCTCTCCATACCCCCCTTTGCTGTGCGTTGTGTGTTAGCTCTCACACGAGCCTCGACAATGTAAACAAAAAAAAACAAACAAAAAAAAAGTGCAAATGTGCGCTGAGGTTCATTCAATGATGTCTGGGTAGCTCAGGTGTTCTGCTAAATAACAATGTTTGAATGCAGTTGAGCACACGTTCCTGACAAGAGAGCATTGACAAAAACCCTCGGCCAATGCTAATTGCAGAGCTGTGTCACTTGGCCAGGCTCAGAGGAAATGAGGCCAATTTTGGCTCTGGAGACTGGTGGTGCGTGGTTACGGTGCAGTGTGGTAGCTCCACACAAATGGGGGAGCACTGAAACACCTCTGAAACTGTGTGTGTGTGTGTGTGTGTGTGTGTGTGTGTGTGTGTGTGTGTGTGTGTGTGTGTGTGTGTGTGTGTGTGTGTGTGTGTGTGTGTGTGTGTGTGTGTGTGTGTGTGTGTGTGTGTGTGTGATGGTGCCTTTAACATGTAACATCAGTAAGAATGTGGAAGTTTATCTGGTTACATCTGCACTGTGTCTCGTTCATAAACAATTGTATTTTCTTTTGCGATATCCACAAATTCCTTGCTTTCATTTGCTGTACATTTTGTGACTAAACACTGTTTAATGTGACACACAACTTTCCTTACCTTGCTGTAATAAATTACTTGTTATAAATGTACCCAGCTGATTTCATCTTTTCCTTCATTGGTCCAGCATGGTCCGCACATTAGCTCAGCCGGGAAGTTCTACCCCAACAATATGTTGTTTGTCAGTGCATACTTGGCAGCTCCACTTAGCTGCACCTGATAGTACCTGACACGTTAAGTTTCACGCAAGTACACATTGAGGGCACGTGACCCTAATTTACTGGCCGTCTACAGGTAAGGTATCACGCGAAGTAGTGTAACTCTGCCCGGATTGGCTGTGCCAATCGTCGTTCGTGGTTGCCTAGCAATCTGCTGGTGCATGGAGTTATCTGCATCCTGCGGCCTCATGACTGGTCGTTCGAGAGGGACCCGAGCGCTTCCCCTCGTGGCGAACCTTGAAACCCGATTCCACAACAAAATATATACACATATACATATTACATATACATATATATATATATATATATATGTATATATATATATATATATATATATATATATATATACATATATATATATATATATATATATATATATATATATATATATATATATATATATATATATATATATATATATATATATATATATACACACACATAGATATATACACACAGATATATATATATATATATATATATATATATATATATATATATATATATATATATATATATATATATATATATATATATATATATATATATATATATATATATATATATATATATATATATATATATATATATATATATATATATATATATATATATATATATATATATATATATATATATGTAATATGTATATGTGTATATATTGTAATATGTATATGTGTATATATATATATATATATATATATATATATATATATATATATATATATATATATATATATTGTTGTGGGCCGGGGGTCGGTGGCGAGACGACCACTTGGTGGGGAAAGCTTGCGTCGTCTCCCACCAAACTCCCCGGAATTGTAGGCCATCGCTCGGATAACTCCACGAGCCGGCGGTTCGTTTAGCTGACGGCGGTCACCAATATTTCAACCGCGTCGCATAGGGTCTATTTGTCTATAACCAATTTACCTAATTAACTACGCGATTTCGACTACAGGGGAAACCACGCCCTCGGCACGTCTTGCTCGAACCGGGTCACCCTACCGACTGCGGTAGAGTTCCAACTACCGACTCCTAACTCTGGTTCGGGTGCAGCCGAGTGGAAACTGCCAAATCCATGCCGGCTGGAATGAACGGATTATCAGGGATAAAACCCCGCCTAAACTCAGATCCGACCCATGCTGGATCAATTCAAGAAGGGACAGAAACGGACTGGGAACATTTCTACAAATGTTTATTTTCAATAAAAAGACAAAGGCAAGACAATGCAAATATGCAAGAAGGAATATTTACAATGAGCAAAAACACTTATTCAGATATATTTACAAGACGAGCCCACACGCAGACACACACACAAAATGAAAAGAAACCCATAGTCTTTATTGGACCCTCGCAGCCCTGGAGAGAGACAAGCTGGGGGTCAGAGTTCGGTGGTATACCTGACCCTCGGAGCAAGGGCGTGCTCCGCGATGCGGCACCTGGGAAAGGTCGTTGGTCCGGTCCCCAGTCGCACGTAGGGACTCGTGGTTCGTGGCGGAGCTCGGGTGGTGAACAATCGTGGTCTATGGAGGGAGGTCATGGTCGCTCTGTCCTTCCTTAAAACTCCTCGTAGCAGCCACCGTGAAACTCCAGTACCCTATACAGCCACCGTGAAAAAAAACTGACTGCTTACAGCCACCGTGAAAGAAAACCTGATCCGTTACAGCCATCGTGAAAGCAAACTCGACCAGACCCTTTTTACAGAGTCTTGGAGATTTATTGGCCTCTCTCAACAGGGAGGGGCCCTCGGCGAAAACGCACCTCGCTGTCTGCCTCTGATTGGACAGGGTCCTCCGGCCCACCTTTCCAGGGTGGGGCCTCGGACCCTGCCAGGAGACCCAAGTTACTCCTCCACGTGGCTTCGCTCTCGACGAATAACAGTGTCAGCACCGCGAAGGTCATCGTACACGAGTTACAATGTTCGTGGGAGCCGAGAACTAGAACCGTGAGACCCCCCTCTCGGCAAGTCAAGGTACTAGCAGCCAGTGGGTAGTGATGGAGCGTGATGGGCCGAAGGGGTCCTCCAGATGGGATGGGTTATTATATCTAATAACCGAACTAAAAGAAATCACAACGCATGCCTTTGAGTCTCCCACTAGACAAAAGGAAGGGGATCTGACTACACACATACTTTACGACATAACTGACTTTTGGGACATCTGTATGTTGAATGCAAATGGTTTCCAGATCCGTAATACTATACATATATATATATATATATATATATATATATATATATATATATATATATATATATATATATATATATATATATATATATATATATATTGTACCGTGTGAAAATGTACCTTGTGAAACCCATCAATGAAAATGATCTTCACAAGACCAATGGCCCGACAAAGATCAACATATTTGATGATTGTAATGATGATGAAGTGAAACAACCAAACATCTCGAATGATCATGATAATTTCCCATGTCTCTCCTTTTCATCCAGAGTATCCACATATTTTATGACATTATGACTTGTAATAGCCACTACCACCAGGAATAGCACCACATGCTGCACTCATATACTCTTCAGCCTTGACAACTCGGGCTAATTATGGACAAAAACCTAATTGATCAGATAAATTCCTCATCCCTTTATTTGGGCGATATATTGGCGAGACTGCAAATTAACCTGGCTTACGCATATGAAGCAAAAACATGCCTTTTGCTTTTGTGCATATGTAATACATCATGGTTATTGATCTCGGATAATTTAAATTGTGAATGTCAGACCTCTGAAGACATCTTAGGCTTACCAGAAAACGAACATGGCAGACGCATTGATTATTTTCCTGACAAATTGTAGGTGGTGTCAAGCCAGCTCTCCAACCAATGGGTTTGAAGGCTTTATATGCATCCAGCTTCATTACGTTTTTAATATACAAGGTATAATGTAGCCATATGCTCATCTGCTCCATCTATAATAATAAATGTCAGTGTGTGTTTCTGCTCCGTAACTCCGAAACTAGAACAGGTTTTAAATGCTCCCACCCGGTTCTCTATAGAACTCAATGGTTAAAAATAAAATGTTGCTGTTTGGGCATGTTTTATTACCCTTCCCTTCCCCTCATGCTGTCTTCCCTTCCCCTCCCTTCATGCTGCCTTCCCTTCCTCGCCCCTCACACCACCTTCCCTTCCCCTCTCAATGCCTTCCCTTCTCCTCACACTGCCTTTGTTTCCCCTTGCACTGCCTTCCCTTCCCCTCCCCTCAAGCTGCCTTCCCTTCCCCTCCTCTCATGCTGCCTTACCTTCCCCCACCCCTCCCCTTAATATTCCCATCAGTGAAACGATGGGTTGTATTTGCTTGTTTCAGATAAAAAAATATGGAGAGCACAATAAAATGTACAATTGTTTTTTTTAGCTGTTGTATTTGTCAAGTGTAGTTCAAGTACAAAGCAGACGGGACGGCTTTGCATTTGGAGATTCTTTCCAGTTGCATCATGTATCACCTTCATGTTCACACTTCTGTTCTCCCAGCAGAATTATTTCTGGTGAACTCGCATCTATGTGAATGCTTCCTGGCAGTACATGATGGCTGTTGAGCGAGTTATTTATTAATGCTCTTCACCTGCTCACGAGGACGTTCAATTTACACCATCTGTGAATCGAAACGACTGCCAGTGCACGGAGCCAACGGGCAATGCATTTTGGGTAAATGGGACATGACATTGAGCTGTCAAGAGTGTTGTCAATCTTTCCTGCTCTCTTCAGTCATAACAATTCCATTTGATCACCAAGAAAGGTCATTCATATAGCAGAGAGGTATCATTCATCAAGTCGAAATTGAAACTTCTCTATTGTAACAATAGATTCGATTTTAGCATCAATTGCGAGCTATAAGGGTGATATAGGTTATCTTCCAGGTTCAGACTCACCTATGAAATGGCCAGCATAAAGTACTATGTTGGTGTCTCACAGGTCGTGTACTGTATCACTGAGTATGCTCTCCTTTGCAGATGGTTGGTGCCCCATATGTATTTCTGGGATTGATGTCATACAGTATTTGTCTGTGTGTACACTGTCATGTTCAAGTGATCTGGGTAAAGTCCTTGCTTAGAGATTCATGGGATATATATATATATATATATATATATATATATATATATATATATATATATATATATATATATATATATATATATATATATATATATATATATATATATATATATATATGTAACCTTTTCTGGGGTCGGCTTGGGAAACTGTATGGACAAATTCTTTCACGGACCGGTTGTCAAGGCCTGACGTTCATCTTAAAGTGATTTGGGTCGGAATTTTTAACTTGTTCAGGGTGCCGTAGTTAACTCACTAACTCTTCACGACAGATACTGTGAGATATTTAACATCCACAAACTAATGCAGTTAGACGGGACACCCAGCTTCACATCCAACTCATGGTGCACTTTGTGATGAAATACATGACCTGGGAAATCCGATTATAATAATATTTGGATGCATGTTTAGTGGATGTTTAGTGGATTTTAATGGGATGTTGCATGGATGTTTCGTGGATGTTGCATGGATGTTTTGTAGATGTTTTTTGAATGTTGCATGGCTGTTTAGTAGATGTTTAGTGGAGGCTGATTGGATAGTGCATGAATGTTTTTCCTGGATGTTAAGTAGATGCTTAGTGGATGGTGCATCGATGTTGAGTAGATATTTTTGGATGGTGTGTGGATGTTTTGTGGATGTTAATTAGATGTTTAGTGGATGGTGCATGGATGTTTAGTGGATGTCGAGTGGATGTTAAGTAGATGCTTCGTGGATGGTGCATGGATGTTCAGTGGATGTCTAGTGGATGTGAAGTAGATGCTTAGTGGATGGTGCATGGATGTTCAGTGGATGTGAAGTCGATGCTTAGTGGATGGTGCATCGATGTTGAGTAGATATTTTTGGATGGTGTGTGGATGTTTTGTGGATGTTAATTAGATGTTTAGTGGATGGTGCATGGATGTTTAGTGGATGTTAAGTAGATGCTTCGTGGATGGTGCATGGGTGTTCAGTGGATGTCGAGTGGATGTGAAGTAGATGCTTATTGGATGGTGCATGGATGTTTAGTGGATATCGAGTGGATGTGAAGTAGATGCTTAGTGGATGGTGCAAGGATGTTTTGTCGATGTTTTTTGGATGGTGCATTGCTATTTAGTAGATGTTTAGTGGATCTTTAGTGGATGTTAAGTAGATTTTTCGTGGATGGTGCATGGATGTTTTGTCGATGTGTAGTAGTTGTTTAGTAGATGTTTAGTGGATGCTGTATGGATATTAAGTGGACGTTTAGTAAATATTTTTTTGGATGGTGCATGGATGTTTATTGGATGGTGCATTGATATTTTTTGGATGGTGCATTGGTGTTTATTTGATGGTGCATTGATGTTTATTGGATGGTACATTGATGTTTATTGGATGGTGCATAGTTAAAAAGTGTAGGGTTTCAATAATAATAAATAATAATAATAAATTTGATTTATATAGCACTTTTCAAATCTCAAAGTGCTGATGTTTTGGTTAGTAGATGTTTTTCGATGGTTCATGAATGTTTGGAGGATGTTGCATGGATGTTTAGTATAAATTTAGTGGATGTTTATTGATAGTACATTGATTTTTTATTCAAAGTTTAGTGGATGTTTCATGGATGTTTAGTATATGTTTAGTGGATGTTTCATGGATGCTGCATGGATGTTTAGTGGATATTTATTGGATCGTGCATGGATATTTATGGGATGGTGCATGGATATTTATTGGATGGTGTATGAATGGTTTGTAGAAGTTTTATCGGTGTTTAATCGATGGTGCATTGATGTTTATTGGATGTTGAAATTCATTTTTAAAAGATACTAAATGACCCGTGAACCCGTTGGGTTCTGGTTGTGACAGCGATTGATGAAAAAAAAAAAAAAGACACGAAATTTTAATATTATTTAGTGGTCAAACTTTAACTTAAAGAAAATTTGAGCATTTATCTCAGGGGTCATCGTTCAACAAAACACGAGTCGAAACACAATTTTATTTATTAACAAACACGGAAGAATAAGATCGAAATGGCGATGTTTATTTTATGCTTAAAAATAAATCGTTCTTTGTCTATACTAAATGTTTGAGATTGTAAAATAAATCATTTCAAGAAAAAAAAGAAGACAGCTCCAGCGAACTATACCGCTGACGTTGTTTACATTGCTCAAATTCTCCCGAAGAGTACTTCACTGAATCGGAAATTAATTTTTTTTATAATTTTTTTCTTTGCCTGATTTTAATGAAACTTGATACTGCACACCGCAGGTGAATGATGAGTAAGGTAACCATAACATTTTTGCACTATCGTGTACTGTTTTGGCTGTATTTCAGGAACATACATACATACATACATATATACAAGATGAGAGTTTTCGTAATATATAGATATAAAGGGTGCCCCACAGAAAACCAGGAAATTTGAGATTTTGAGATTTATTTTGCCGTATTTTACCATATCAATAAACTAACATTTAATAAAGTGTATCTTTGTTTTACACTACATCTAAGTTTGCTTTTGTTTTGTTTGAAAATAAAGTTCCAAATTTCCTGGTTTTCTTTGGGGCACCCTGGAGATAAATAAAATATTTTGAAAAATTTCATAATTCTTCTGAAAAAAATTAGTTACAGCTGCAACAAGGAGTTCAATATGTCTGAAAAGATGGACTGGGAGTGAAGGGGAAGTGGGGGGACTGATGTTATTATCATGCTAAAATATGCAATTTGCTGTCTGTCTGTCCGTTTGTTTGCCTGTTTGTCTGTCTGATCACAATACATTCGGTCGTTACTTATCCAATCTCAACCAAGCTTGACAAGAGGAATAAGAGTCACACAATGGAGCTTGTAGCGACTTCATTTCCCCCCTCTACAAGGGGGGTTTCTGCCTTGGGCAAAATCCCTGTTAAGGTGTATAGGTAGAGCGAACTTATTGTGGCATTTTTCCAAAGGTCACTTCTAATAACAAAAGTAATAAGAAAAAGAGCAATCAGATAATGCAGACTATCGCCAGGACTTGGTTTGTGAGGTGTTTGTGTGGTTTTGGGTAGTGTGTTTTGTGTGGTGTTTGTGTACTGGTGTATTTCGTAATTAATAATAGACATAACTATTACTGACACTTTAGAACTGCCTGCAGTGATGACCAGGTACCAAGACATCCCGCTTTGATGTAACCCTGCTTTGATCGGACAATTTACCCTGACCCATGACATTTGTTATTATTCAATTGAGTTCAGAATGGGATTATAATATATTCAATTTAAATCAAATGGAGGACCAAATAGGTACAGCCCTGCATTGGAGTAATCAGAAGGAACCCGAACAAGCAAAAAGCAAAGATGAAGTCATCAGGAGGAACGATAGGAATCGGGTTTCAGATACTACTCCTCCACCCTCAAACCCATCCATATGCAGCCAAGTGAGCCTGATTAAAAAAAAAACAGAAAAAATAACCCAGATCTAAAAAAACAAAATTCTGGCTGCCAGACTATGCATCCAATCATGTAGAAAGCTAAAACATATATTTCCTATCACTACAAGATTATAATTTTGAAGTATCAGATTGATCGATGAAGCGGTTGAAAAGAAATATATGGCTGCCACATCACGTGCCGTATGATGTGATAATTATAAGTAAAACATTCTGCTGTGAGTAGTCACTCCGATAGTGAAAATTTCGTCTCGATCCGACAAACGGTTGCAGAGAAAAATACGAAAGTTCTGTGCGGACAAACAAACCAACAAACAGACAAACGGACCCAAATGCAATACCCTCTCCTCTAGCGAGGGTAATAACACTAATGATAATAGCATAATATTGTTGCGGTTCTGAAAAACCACATGCCTCGAAGGCAATGGCACCCAACATACAGTGATCCCCAGGCAGTTATTTTGTTAGTCTTCGTGCAGTCAGATGTTCCCCTCATATCTAGTGGGTTGTTGGGACGAAGTGCATTGTGTGAGTCTTATAGCTTGGTCTAATTCTATCTCTATCTTCCATTCAATCCTGATTTCTATTCAAACCCTTTCCTTTTATCCATGGTACAAATCAAATCAAGCAAGCAAGCAAACACATACGATATGAATAACAGCACCCACGCGGCCTCCCATGAGCGAATCACAACAAGAACAAAGACGCTGCCTGGCACGCGCATGGTGCACCCTTTCATTCAAATCTGCATGCCAATTTCCAATGGCATCTCACCTTACTCACCCCTCATTCACCAAAAACTCACCACCTTGACCACCAACGTCTCCCGCACATGGGAAAAATATTCCCGCACCTCCTTGTACCTTTGTATCGATACAATTCACCACTAAACAGAGGCGTTCTGCAATGCTTGGGTTACTCGGACCACGTGATGCGGGGACAAGCCAAGAACGTTAGCAGCACCAACCGCATCTCGCCGGGGGTGGCCAGAATGGGCACGCAGGATTGATATGATCCTCTTCCAGTCACTAGAACATGGCAGGTCAGGCGGAGAGGGGGGGGGGAGTCACAAGAAGAGTGGTCCAGGAGTTCGGTATAGAGCTCCAGGCCGTGTGACACCAGATGTGCGAATGAGACTGCTTCTGGCCCCAGGAGCCTGGCAGGGTGTGGCTTGGACCGCTGTGGCCCAACAGTGAAGCGCAATTCGGGTCAAGGCACGTCGCTTCAGGTCGTCACCCCACCCTTCGCCCATGGCTTATAAAAGGCGGATCGCGAAGCCGTCCGCCCTCTTTTTCGCCTGCCTGCCTCGCCCTCTTTTCGCCTGCCCACCTCGCCCTCTTTTTCACCTGTCTGCTTCGCCCTCTCCTTCTCCTCTCTGCTCCACCCTCTTCTTCACTGCTCCTCATTGTCTGCCCATCGCTGTATCTATACTCGTGGTTGGTGTGCGACAGATGTTCCTCTGGGACCAGTGTGGAGCACACGTTTCCACGGTCCCTGGCAAAGTGACTAAGCAGGAGATAATGCGCTGACTCTTGAGGTGGAAACGCTCAAGCGGAGCGTCCCACGGAGGTACACGCCACACTCACAGACCGATGCACAACTCGGCTCGGAATCTTTTGCCTCACGCATCTTCCTTCTCTCTCTCTCTCTCTCTCTCTCTCTCTCTCTCTCTCTCTCTCTCTCTCTCTCTCTCTCTCTCTCTCTCTCTCTCTCTCTCTCTCTCTCTCTCTCTCTCTCTCTCTCTCTCTCTCTCTCTCTCTCTCTCTCTCTCTCTCTCTCTCTCTCTCTCTCTCTCTCTCTCTCTCTCTCTCTCTCTCTCTCTCTCTCTCTCTCTCTCTCTCTCTCTCTCTCTCTCTCTCTCTCTCTCTCTCTCTCTCTCTCTCTCTCTCTCTCTCTCTCTCTCTCTCTCTCTCTCTCTCTCTCTCTCTCTCTCTCTCTCTCTCTCTCTCTCTCTCTCTCTCTCTCTCTCTCTCTCTCTCTCTCTCTCTCTCTCTCTCTCTCTCTCTCTCTCTCTCTCTCTCTCTCTCTCTCTCTCTCTCTCTCTCTCTCTCTCTCTCTCTCTCTCTCTCTCTCTCTCTCTCTCTCTCTCTCTCTCTCTCTCTCTCTCTCTCTCTCTCTCTCTCTCTCTCTCTCTCTCTCTCTCTCTCTCTCTCTCTCTCTCTCTCTCTCTCTCTCTCTCTCTCTCTCTCTCTCTCTCTCTCTCTCTCTCTCTCTCTCTCTCTCTCTCTCTCTCTCTCTCTCTCTCTCTCTCTCTCTCTCTCTCTCTCTCTCTCTCTCTCTCTCTCTCTCTCTCTCTCTCTCTCTCTCTCTCTCTCTCTCTCTCTCTCTCTCTCTCTCTCTCTCTCTCTCTCTCTCTCTCTCTCTCTCTCTCTCTCTCTCTCTCTCTCTCTCTCTCTCTCTCTCTCTCTCTCTCTCTCTCTCTCTCTCTCTCTCTCTCTCTCTCTCTCTCTCTCTCTCTCTCTCTCTCTCTCTCTCTCTCTCTCTCTCTCTCTCTCTCTCTCTCTCTCTCTCTCTCTCTCTCTCTCTCTCTGTCTGCACCCCTCTATCTTATCCCCTTTGGACACACAAAAGAGCATCCATCACTGATTTGCAATCGCAGTTTCCTCTGGCATGACCTCCCCCCCCCATATTGCACCACACCACACCTCCCACTCCCACACCTTAGACACCATTATTTCTCCCTCCTACCTCCCCCAAAGCATACTGGGTTGCGTTGGAAAGCCACCCGTGCCAGGAATTGTGAAGCCATTAGCCAGAAGGAAGGAGAGCAGATGAGGACTTTCTAATCTTCATCGGGTTTGTGTGTGTTTGTGGTGGTGCCTCTCGTAGCATAAGTTAAGATTGTAGAAGTTTTAACACGATAAGTCTGCTCTATCTCTCTCTCTGCTTTTGTAAATTGTTTGCCTTTTGTCGCACCCCACTGATCCCTTGCTATCCCTGCTGTACATAATAACAACAATAAACCCCATTCACTGTGCCACATGCTTTTCCTTGCTTGATTGTAAATAAATGCTTTGTGTAGAAATGTTCCCAGCTCGTTTTTGTCATGTCCTTCATTGGTCCAGCATGGTCCATATCCTAGCTTCGCCGGGACATTATCTCCCAATGATGTTTTCTAGCCGGTATGTTCTTGGGTAGTTATGCTCGACTGGATCTGATCCAGTAAGTTGATCCGATTTGAACAAGGCGTACCGAGGGCTTGTCCCCCAGTAATTAGATCACATGACCATTAGGTAACCGGTATTCATTAGGCCGAGTACCCTAAGTCACGTGGTGAATTTATTGGCGTTCACGGTCGATTAGTGACCCGCCGCATCACAAAGTTATTCATGTGCGACCACCTGCGATTCCGGAGAGTCTGGTGCGAACCCGAGGTAGTTCCCCCCCCACCTCCCCTCGTGGTCTTCTCGCCCCCGACCCCGGGTCCGCAACAATATTACTGTTATTACAAAACAATATTGAAACTAATAATATCCCCCCTTCCCAAGGGGCCTTTCCTCCTTGGACAAATGTCAAGTTAACATGTATAAATATATTACCAAAGTTAGTGTGGAGTTGTTGAACGATTGACGAGTTATGAATGAAAAACTAAGCAAGAGGTATGCATTTATATTTGTATTACGAATTTAATGAAATGCAATTTCATCGCCCGCTCAATCCACAATATAATCTATCAAACATACTGTCACATATCAATACTCTCTCCCTTTCACCATTTACTGGAGTGATAATTGAGAATGATAACAAAGTTATTCCAATGTAAGTTATGAATAAGCTATGTGATAAAACTGTTGTGAAGGCCTAACATTGGCAATGCACTGGTTAAACTCTCACTGCCTGGTGGCCAAGCCAGGCCTGGGATCTTTGTGAGCCGCACTGAGCAGATTCGTCGTGGAAATGAAATTGGAAAGCTTTTTATCTAATTGAAGGTTATTACTTCAAATGAAGGGTAATTAAGGGCCAAGGCGAAAATTGATGTCACCATATTAGTCATCCTTTGTGATTGATATAAAAAAGTGCAAAATCCAGACTTTTGTTTTCTATTCTGATTCTGCCCAGGTCAGATGTCATGAGAAATGCTGAGAAGAGAGAAAGACAAATGGCTTGGAAGTTTATTCCCCCAAGGTTATCATGACCTGCATTGTCCAAGAGCAAGGGCCAAAGTTTGCATTGATGGTTCAATTGGGGAATGCAGAACATTGACCACAAAATTAAAGAACTATATTCTTGTTTGACCTGATCAATCATATCTAGATCCAGAAATGTCACTCCATTAATGTAATGACGATGTCTATCGATTTTCATTTCAAATAAATATGGCTGGTGACTTGCTGGCTTGCTTGCTTGCTCGAACATCTTCCAGGCCCTAATGTACTATTCCCATTAAGTGATATTTCACACTTTATGTCGAACCATATCTGGTATCAGAGCTGAGTTGCCAAGTATATAGAAAATCGAGTTTTCGACTTCTACTAACCGCTAAAGGTTGATGACTTTGTCCAGTCTGAGCAGAGTCCCATAAGCTGGTAAGCTTGAGTACGGGTGAATACTGTCACAAGTTCAATAAGAAGCAAGAAATGGCATATCACCAGTGGACGAATTTGGTGTCGTGTCCATGAAATAATATGATTCACTCAGTGTCTCGGGTGTCATAAATGGCCAGTGTCTATGCGAATAAGTTGTACAGGGCCTTGGGACGTCTGAAGAGTGGAGGGGGGATGGTGGAGTGGCCCGCTGTGTGATCTGAATCTCTGCCGGAGGTTTGCCTTTAATCGAGTCGAGTGGCTGTTCTCGTTTACACCATGTTTTGTTGCCTGTTGATGTAGATGTCTTAATGCACCTCTTATATGTATATTCATTTTCCTTTTTTTCAGATTGTCCGATCATCATAATATGTGAGGTCACAATAATAAAAAAAAAATGTTCCCCATGAAATGCTGAAAATGACCCTATTGCTATCACATGAAATGTGATCATTACAAAAAGGAAATGTACTCGGACGACCAAGAAACGCATGCCAAAACGGCACACAATGGCTTCAGGCGTACATTCAGGCAACATAGCCACCATTCGGACAAATCTGGAGCCACTCCCCCCCCCCCACCCTAAAAATGGCTCCTATGTCCATGGTATCATGGTTTAAATTTGTAAATAACACCGAATTCATGTAATCTGGACTGTAAGTCTGTTTCCAGGAGCAAGCTTCTACTGTGTTTCGGCATGTTTTTGGAAAAATTTCTATTTTCTCCAGTCATGCACCAATCAGGATAGAACCATCACATTCTTGTCTCACAAGCTTGCTAGTCGGACAAGCTTAAGTCATCCCGACCTTTATATTTGGGTCAAGGCATCAAAATCGAATCATCGTTGAGTTGGTTGGGTGTCTTTCCTTATGGCATACCCAACAAAATCCATAGCTTACAACAGTAGGATCCCAGGTTAAAATACTCTAAATTGTTTTATTCCATTTCTTCTGAAGGCTTTGCAATTCATGTAAATTAGGTGAATGTCTATGTTCCCCTAAAGTTATCTGATAAGTGATAGATGTACATATAGTGTACGTAGATGTACATTGGTCTGCAAAAGTATTCACCCCCTTTTAAACCGATCATCATGAAATTTCACCAAATGGTGGAGTTCGTCATAAGCAAAAAGCCTGTTGATTTTGAGGTCAAAAAGTCAAAATGTCAACAACCTAGGTGAAGTCCCACTTTTCTCAAAGAAAATATCCGACGTGGCAAAGAAAAAACGGTGTCCATGATAACAATTTCACCCCACTCAAAATCAAATGGGATCTTTTTGTGATTTTATAATTGCCAAACCTCAGGAATTTTTCAAGGTATAAGATTGAAACTTACACAGCTTATTTGTATGTATGTGTAGTTAGTATGTAATACCTCTGGTTGCTTGTACATGTTTCTGCATTTGAGCCTGGAGAGTGACTGCTGAAATATATCTGTCCAGGTTCTTCCCGACAACTTTGTTCATTGTTCTTTTCACATTTCTTTGTAAAAAAAAATTCACAATTCTTGTAATTCATTCTAATTCTTGCTTTTTCTTCTCTTTCGTCTCTTTTACTCCCTATTCCTCTCTTTTGTTATCTATCTCTCAACGGATAAGTGAATTCTTGCAGAAATTTTTCTGTAAGGCTGACGTGGCTGCACCTGGATGGGTTTGAGGGTTGTGGATGAGCGGCTGAAACCCGCATCCTCTCCAGGTTCCTCCTGATGACTCCATCTTTGCTCTTTACTTCTTCGAGCTCCTTCCTAGTCTTACATTTGAATATACAGCTCAACCTAACCATTCACTGACTGACTGACTCACTCACTAACTGACTGATATTATTGGTCGGGATCTTCCAGGTGACGTAGAAAGCTGAAATGTTGCGTGCCAAAGGAAATCGAAGCTGATACAACAAGAAAAACACAGAACCCTCGGAATGTGTCTGCAAATAAAAATATTGTCGTGTCCGGAGGGTTTAACCCCTACCTGGATGGATGGCAAATCTTCTCCCTTAAAGGCTGCAACCGAGACTCGGAGATTAATGTGTGTGTGGGAAAGGGGGCGAAATGGCGGAGAGACGATCCACCAAGGAGAAGCACAGCACAAGGGCGCTGCACCAGGACAGCACAAGGGGGATGGGGCGTTTACAACCGAACCCCACCACAGATACACGGCTACAGTTTCATAAAAATAATACATTTGGTGAAAATAAATGAATGTTTACAATGGACAATAATTAAAAAGGGTAATGATAATAATAATAAAATAATACATCCTACAATTGAGATGCCTCTCACACAAACTCAAATACAGACAAAGGGAACATAAAATTAAAAGAAAAACCCTTCATTTGAGTATTCTTGTACTTAGCTTGGCCCAGAGCAGGTTCCTGTGGAACTGGGCGTTCCCATTCGCACGTGCAGGCGTGCACAAAAATGGCGCTTCTCTTGTAGCGGGTCAAACACATACCAGACAATCCACAAGCGGCACTCCACACCAAAGCTCAGAGCCCCAGTGTAACGGCTTCGTGTGCCGATCATCCTCACTGACGCAACCAAGAGCCAAAGGCCAGCATCTTGCTTTACCACACAAACCAAATCGCCTCAACACAAATTCAATGGTCGTATCGTCCTCCTTGATGTGCACTCAACCTCCGCTCTCGCTCTGACTCCGCCTCTGACTCGTGCGTGCACTCTGCCCTCCTCTTCAACTATTCAGTCAGAAGCCTCCCACAATGCGCAAGCCTACTGAGTAAGATGCCTCTCAAAATATCCAGCCTACTGATCACGGCTCTCCACCAAAAGCGCGCAAGCCAACCTTTATTGAACTCCACTCTCCTCTGTCTTATTAATCCTCCACCTCCCGGGGCGTTGGCTGCTCGCACAAAATCCAGGAAAGCGGGGCTTCTGCCTGCTCGGCTTGCTTCTGACATTACGCCCATCAATCATCCCTCGGGGGTGTGATTGCTTGTTGTCAACCTATGAAGGCGAGGCTTTCTGCCCGTTTGTTGTGGTTTTAGGGATGTGTTCCCCACCTTTATTTACGATCTTGAAATATAAATACAAAGGGAAAATTCACAGAGGGCAATCACATACTGGGGAACTTATTCTTAATCCCTAGGCTAATTAACACCGCACCACCCCTTGTGTGGTGACACGTAACACTTAAGCTTACAGGTTTCCTTCTTTGTCACATCGAGATGCCTCCTACATGTCCACAGACCAAGCAATTCGACACAATGCGATATTCCCTATTAGATTCCTCTATCTACCCCCACAATCATAACAATATAAATAAATGAAAATAAATAATTTAAAAAAATAAATGTAGGTGAGCGACCCGAGACAATTGGGAAGCAAGGTAATTTGACGTGCCGATAGACAACAAAGCTGATACACCAGGAAAAATTAAAGAACTGTTGGAAAGTGTCCGTAAATGAAAATATAAATAAACAAGAAAGATGTCATGCATGGCACGATACTTGTGAAATCCAGAGAACAAATTTGAGCTTAGAAAATAATTGGGGATTGAGTTCAATGACAAAATACACAAATACTCTTCAAATTTCAAGTCAAATGGATGAAAATTGACAGTTTTAAAAATGACCATGTCAACTTTTTGTCCTATGTTGACCTTTTGACCACAAAAACAATAGGCTTCTTGCTTATGACAAACTCTATCATGTGGTGAATTTTCGTGAAGATCAGTTTAAAACTGTGATCTCTAAGCGATAAACATAAAAAGAGGAAAACAACGCCGTGCAAAATCCACCACCCTCTTCAAAGGTTGCCATTGATACATGAAATTGTCCATTTCATTAACATTTAAAATGACAATTTTAATCAAAGCTCAGATAAATCGGATGAAAATTGATTTTTTCAGATTGAAATTGATGATTTTAGAAGTTTGACCTTGAGTTGACCTTTAACCATTTGACCTCAAAAATAGTTGCTTTCCAAAATCAGTAATGGTCTATGTAAATCCTGTTCAACTTGCATGTTAATCGTTTACAAATTGACGATTTTTCAGTTGGAAATTGATGATTTTAGATGTTTGACATCGAATTGACCTTTGACCTTATGATCAAAAATTTGATCTTTGACCAAAAATAGGTGGTTTCCCAATTCAGTAATGCATTTTGAAATTGCTGTTTAACTGTCATGTCAATTAGATAAAAATTGATGATTTTAGAAGTTTGACCTTGAGATGACCTTTTTTATATTTTGATCTAAAAAATAATTGGTTTCCCAATTCCGTGCCGCAATATGGAAATCCTGATCCAATTTCAAGTCAATCGGATGAAAATTGACGATTTTAGAAATTTGACCACAAGACGACCTTTGACTTTTGACCTCAAAATCAATGGGCTTCTCAGTGGAGACTATCCCTCCAACTTGGTGAAGTTTCGTTAAGATCTTCTTCTCTCTTCCTCTCTCATCTCTATTCTCTTCTCTTCTCTTCTCTTCTCTTCTCTTCTCTTCTCTTCTCTTCTCTTCTCTTCTCTTCTCTTCTCTCTCTCTCTCTCTCTCTCTCTCTCTCTGTCTCTCTCTCTCTGTCTCTCTCTCTCTCTCTCTGTCTCTCTCTCTCTCTCTCTCTCTCTCTCTCTCTCTCTCTCTCTCCATCTCTCATCTCTCATCTCTCATCTCTCATCTCTCATCTCTCTCTCTCTCTTCTCCTCTAATCTCTCTTCCTCTCTCTTCCCCTCTATTCACCTCTATTCACCTCTATTCACCTCTATTCTCTCTCCTTCTCTCTGCCTCTGTCTTCCTCTCTCTCTCTCTCTCTCTCTCTCTCTCTCTCTCTCTCTCTCTCTCTCTCTCTCTCTCTCTCTCTCTCTCTCTCTCTCTCTCTCTCTCTCTCTCTCTCTCTCTCTCTCTCTCTCTCTCTCTCTCTCTCTCTCTCTCTCTCTCTCTCTCTCTCTCTCTCTCTCTCTCTCTCTCTCTCTCTCTCTCTCTCTCTCTCTCTCTCTCTCTCTCTCTCTCTCCATCTCACACACACACACACACACACACACACACACACACACACACACACACACACACACACACACACACACACACACACATTATGATCTTAAAGAAAACTTGTTTTAATCTGCTAACTGTAGCTCCCTGTGTTAGTAAACGTCTGACTGGTTGTTTTCATCCATTGATAAGTTCAGTGCTGTTTGTGGCTGCTCTCACAGTCCCTTTTTATACCTGCAACTGTACCATCGAATAACTTCTTAGGAATATTGTGATGTCGTGAGTACATTGAGCTTTTCTTTTCCATTATTACCGGTCAAAGGGATTGGTTTCTCCTCAACTAGCTGTGGTACTGGCATGTCCTGGGATATTTAGTGAAGGCAAGGCCTTTAAATGTTGAGCCTCCACAGGGAATATAATCCAGCCTGGAATATAAATGGATGAATATACAAAACAAAATGGCTTTTTTCTGCAGTTACTTTGAAAGGATTCATTTTATTACCATAGGTTCCATCATTTTGAACTGGATCCCTCCAATGGAGTTACTTTTATGAACATGTAATGTCCCGTCTTACTTAAAATATGCCAGGCATTTTATTCGTGCACAACCTACGTGACCTTACGCTCCGAGCAGATTGTACCGAGGTTGTGGCAATACCTTTAAAAGATCAAGTTTCATTCCTGGCTTCCATTAATTTCACCATTGTCATATGAAGCCCTTTTATTCCACAATGTATGTTTAAAAAAAAAAAAGACACCAAAATGAAGAATCAAATGACAACCTGGAATTTATCCTTTGTGCAGGTTGAAAGTTCAGGAGGACCCATCTAATTCCACTATACTGTTCTGTCACACTGAAAAGTTTGAAGTTCGATCATGTTGAATAAAATGTGTTCTTTGAGCGTTTTCAGGAGTGAATTTTGTTCTCAAAATGTATTCCGGTTCGGGCGGTCCTCTGCACAGATGGCATTTTTCTGCCGATCAAAGAGCTGCGAGTTTTGCACCGTCTCACAGGCCTTGTCAATGCAGGTGACATTTTGATTGGGTTTTTTTTTTATTTAAATCTTGCATCTCCTTAACTCCTTCAAATCTACAATTGAACGGATGGCATCTCAAATGCTTGACAACCATAGCCATAAATACACTTTCGAAAAGACTGTCCTGCTTTGTGGAGCAAATAATTTTAGCAAATTACGCATTTATTTTCCCGTATGAGATGTACGATCCTTAGAAGATGCAAAGTAGATTGGTACGCAAGACATCAGATTTCTGTTGAGGAAGATCGATGCAACCTTTTGGTAGAATAATTGTGACTCGTGGACGAGTTACATGACAGAGATGAAAAGAAAATGTAATGAGAATGGAGTAGAAAAAAAAAACGACGGGCACAAGACACAATGGCAGACTCGATCAGGAGTAGAAAAGATTGTGTCGGAGCCGTTATGGTGAAAAGGTTGGAAGAAAACATGGAATTGCACAACACTAGGCAATTATTATAATAAGAGGAGCAACGATGCAGAAAGGAAGAGTCTAGAATCAAGGAAGGATGGAAAAACTTGGGTTTCTGGTTAAAAGGTTTAGGATACACGGCTAGAGAAGATGATATACAAAGCAGAGATGCCATTGATCTGTTTGCAATGGCAGAAGCTTCATTACACCACCATCATGGACGACCTCCAAAAAGACTGGTGTGCCACATTCATGGTTTGCAGAACTTTGAATCAACACTCGTCGAGCAAACTCTGCGGTTCAGAAAATATTCACCGTTAATGATGGCGATCCCCGGACCCTAAGCCTTCACCATGTCTCGGAAATAAATAAATAAATAAATAACTGATATATGAGTCCCCGGTCACATTGGGAACCAACACTCTCATGCACTATCAACAAATGCTGTTATCAAATGCTTTAGCAAATATTGATTACTTACTTGGTTAATGTGTTTCATTTGTTTGTGTCATTTGTATACTGGAAGCAAGCGATGTATCATCTGAGAGCCGTCCAATGAAAGTCAATAGTAAGTATATTTTTATGTGTGAAAAAGCATCAAATCTGTGATTAATGCTCCCAACTGAAGCTCATAAAAGGAAAAAATTGGATCTGATGGTCTTGCAATGCAGGCAGGCTGGGTGACCTCTTTCTCACCTCCCCTCAAGTCTTACTTCCTCTACTCTTTCATCTCTCAGTCCATTGCTCGTAACTTTCCAGGTCACACGCGTTTTTCCAATGATGCTCTCATTCTGAAATTCCTAAAACCCAGGTTTACTGCTCATGTCCACTGCTTCCTAACTCATTCTTTTCCAGGGTAGGAACCTTCTTCCTCATTCTATTCAATCCCACTCTTCCCTCTCCACATCTATTGCAAGTTGTTATGCTTCCTTCCATATTCGGTTTCCTTATCCTGTTTGGTTATCCCATTGCTGTATCCACATATATCTCACTTATATGTCATCTGTATCCACATATACATATGCCTTACTGTCTCACTGCCCCCATTGTAGGTGTGTTCCCTTCCTCCCTCTGTTACTTTGCTCTTCTATGAGCCGACATTTTTGTGCAAAAAAACCCCAAAAAACAAGAAGGGCACTCGGTAGATCACATACCTCCACCCAGCAATGCCTGATCAAATCGGGCCCAATACATTTTTGAAATATCATGCGATGCAGTATATTGTTTTTAGCCCTACCTTTCAATGGTGAAGAATCACTTTGAAAATTAAATAATTATCGTTTCCAGATATGGAATAGGATCTTCACCAAAATGGAATCAATTGGTCCTTGTCAGACACCCAATGTCACCACCAAGTTTCGTCCGAATCCATCAACAACTTCTTGAGATTTTGTGCTCTCTGTCCAAATGTTATTTTTGGCCCAATCTATCAATGGTGAAGAATCACTTAAAAAATTCTAGTAGCTGAATCCGGATATGGATCTTCAACAAAATCTAAACAGTTTGGCCTTGTCAGACACCGAACCTGTCCACAAAATTTCATCCGGATTCGTGTACAACTTTTTGAGATATCCTGCACACAAACAGACAAACACACAAATGAAAAATCACTCATCGAGTGACAACTTGGCAAAACAGCACAAAGTAGAATGGCACTCAGTAAAGCACATACCTCTGCAGGTGGAACAGTTCACGTTTTGTATCCCACTGATGGGCTGGATCGGAACCAAAATCGAATCCGCTTGTTCTTGTCACCTATCCAACTCATCCACCTTGTTTTGTCATAACTTGTCCAGAACTTTCTGAGATAGAGTGATATATTTAGTTTTTGGCCCTATCTATCAATTTTAGAAACTAGGCCTGTGTTGACCTTTTGACCTTAAAATTAATGGGTAGTTAAATTCAGCGACCAGCGATGCAAATGGTCTTCAAATTTCAAGTCAATCGGATTAAAATTGAGGATTTTATAAAATTTGGCCCAAATTGGCCTTTTGGCCTATTTTGAACTTGTGGCCTGTTTTCCTCAAAATTAATAGGTTGTTGAATTCAGTGACCTGATATGCAAATGTTCTTCAATTTTCAAGTTAATTGGATTAATATTGAGGATTTTAGAAATTTGGCCGATGTTGAACCTTTCGGTCGATGTTGACCTTTTTGCCTATGGTGACCACAAAAATAATAGGTGGTTGAATTCAGTGACCTGATATGCAAATGCTGTTCAAATTATAACTCAATCGGATGAAAATTGAGGATTTAGAAATTTTTGCCCAATTTGGCCCAAATTGGCCTTTTGGCCGATGTTGATCTCAAAATTAATAAGTAGTTGAATTCAGCGAACCGATATGCAAATGGTCTTCATATTTCAAGTCAATCGGATGAAAATTGACAATTTTAGAAACAATTTAAGAATTTGGCCTATTTTGGGTTGACCTTATGGCCTGTGTTGACCTTTTCACCTAAGATTACCTCAAAAGTAATAGGAAATTGAATTCAGTAACCTGATATGCATATACTGTTCAAATTTCACGTCAATCAGATGAAATTTGAGGATTTCAGAACATTTCGCTCAAATTGGCCTGTTGGCCTATGTAGACCTTTTTGGTCGACCGAATTTTACGATACTTCAATGCCCGACCGTCGCAGGGTCGGTGACATTAATCTCTGAAAGTTTTAGAGTTATCGGTTGAGCGGTTTGGAATGAAGGCGAACGGAAAGACAAACGCACAAACAAACACACAAACAAACGGAGGCGATCAACATACTTGTCAAAAATTATTATTATTATTATATTTTGCCAAGTAACAAACAGACAAACAGACAGAAGGGAGTGAAAACATAAGCTCCTTCACCTTCGGTGGTGGAGGTAATAATATATTTTTTTTAATCAATGGCTCATGATGCCAGGATCTCAGGATCAGACGACATGGTGATCTGTCCACTAGATTTTGGTATCTCTACAATTCATACGAAAGACATTTCTTAGTCCTGCACGTGATTTATGTACAAAATTCATCACAATATCAAATTACAAACACACACACACACACACACACACACACACACACACACACACACACACACACACACACACACACACACACACACACACACACACACACACACACACACAGTATGACATATCTTATTCTAAAACCGACCATTGAGAGTGTGCTGTGCTTACAGTAGCTACACCTGGTGCATCATAAGAGAGGTCGCATTGCTTTGCACTGTATCAAAGGTGACAGTTATATGGTCCTGTGTATTAGAAGCACAATTATTTTTTTTCAGTTTTTCTATATATAATCATCAAACACATAATGAAGTGTTCATGTCACGTGTTTCAGGCACAGATAATTTATATCCTGAATCAGGTCGTGGTAAACATGATGGAAGAAGGATTGTAAATAATAATTAATCACTCATGAAAAAAAAATGACACATATAGTCCACCTCACTAATCATCTCCCATTACTGGTAAGTGTAATGTTTACCAATCTACAGCACATAAAAAGCATGAAAGAAAAGTCTCAAAAGTGAAGATTCCACTTATGGATTGGCACAATGGCACAAAGGTACCCAGTGCTAAAGAGGTATCCAGGTACATAGTATATGGGCACAGGGGTATACAGTGGAAAAGAGGTACCCAGTGCTAAAGAGGTATCCAGGTACATAGTATATGGGCACAGAGGTATACAGTGGAAAAGAGGTACACCGAAGTCTGCAGCAGTACAGAGGTGTGTAGTATACAAGCAGGAGAAACATTCCAAAATCTGGGGAATGAGAAGCCAAATTATCTATTAATTATTTCTATGCCTTGGGGTTCATGGTTTGAACAATAGTTCAAGGCATAAGAAACACACAAGAATACCTGATGGTTGATATAAATAATCTGTGGAATTGAAATTCCCAAGCACAACAATGTTGTTGTTTATCGATTGATATGAAAAGCCAGGAAACCACTTCCCCATCAGTTCTCGGTCTCTGCAGGATTGCAAAACGATAGAATTATGGCTCATGCGAGCATGGAGCTCACCTCTACAAAGCAGCTCAAAGCAAGCTCATTGTCCTTCGTGCAAATTTCTAAGGATTTGAGAGTTATCTTCAGAATTACAAACAAGAAAATTGATGTAAAAGCCTAAGTACAGCTTACTGTGTCGAGAAGACATATTTTAAGATTGTGTAAAGGTGAGTGAGCAGCTTTGTCCTCAATGGAGACAAATGCGTAGTGTTATTTGGGATGCTCTCATGCATCTGGAGAGTGGTGCCTAGTCCATGACACTGATGTCTTGAGCTTCGTATAAGTTGGAGAGAAAAGGTGATGCACACCTCGCAGAGTGCCCACCCCCTGTCCTTCATTTTATACACTGATTTGAGACTCATGCAGGAGCTTGTGGATACATCTCAAGCAAGATAAAGATATATGTAGACAATAGACAAATGCATCCATCCATTAGGACCATACTCTGTGTGGAGTGTTGGTGCTTCCTAAGCAGTCTCTGGGGCTATTTGGCACAATCCTGGACGGGTCGCCACTCCAACACAGGATCTCAGCAAGCTGATACTCATGTTGCCAGCTCAGAAGGATGACAGGCTGAGTCTACCCCACCTGGTATTAATTCAACAGCCAAGTAGGATTTGAACTCAGGACCCCAGGATCCCAAGCCCACCACACTATCCATTCAGCCAACACCAGGAATTTTGACAAATCACCATATCAATGTGGGTTTATAACCTGTGATCCAGCATCATGAGCTTAGGCCTCAAATGGGAACACAAACATGATAAATGGACAAACAATGTTGAATGGGCTGACCCAGATTGTCTTCTCCTGAATGACAATACCCATGATGATTGCAGTGGAGGATTCTTGGTTGTATGTACCATTATAATAATAACTAGAACGGCGCTCGGTGGAGTACATACCTCTGCCAGGCTGAAGAGTTTATGTTTTGTGATTGGCCGGATCCAGATCCTGATCTTCAGCAAAATTGAATCAATTTCTCCTCATCACACACCAAACCTGTCAGGCCTGGTATTGGTTTAACGGTTAAGATGCTTGGCTTTAGATGCTAGGGTCTTGGGCTGTTGGGCTGTTAAATTAACACCAGGGAGGGTTTACTCAGCCCGTCATCCTTCCGAGGTCGGCGAAATGAGTACCAACGTGCTGGTATGATAATACACAAATTGGCATCAGCAGCACAGGCACGCCCCCCCCCAAAAAAATGATGCAGCCAACCAACCACAGGCTTGCATCTGAATAAATAAATAAAACCCAACCTGTCCACCAAGTTCCAACCAAATCTGTCGATAACTTTGTGAGATATTCTGCTCACAGACAGACAAACAAATAGGGGTTAAAACATAACCTCCGTGACCACCTTCAGTGGCAGAGGTGATAATAACTCGAGTGGAGTCAATGGTGCACCATCGCAAATCCCCAGACTTTCCACCGAAAGTAAAGTTGAAAGATGGCTAAAAGTTCCACCAGGTATGACCCAATATCAAATTTTTAGTGAAAAAAAAAAACTTCTGTTATCATCCCAAGTATCCACCCCCTGGGGCGTGTTAAAATTATGCCCAGAATTGCATTCTTTGGTATTAAACTTTTTGGCCACCCTTCAGGGCCTAAGGGAGCGGAGCGAAAAATGACTGCCGTCTCACCTTCTTGCCATGTGGTGACCATTATTCCCAAGTTTGGTAAATTTCTGCATAAGTGTTGAAGAGGAGATAGTAGCGTAACAGACAGAAACACATGGAGAGATGAACAGACAGATGAAGCTGATTACAATATCCCCCACTTTTTAAAAAAAACGTGTGAGAATAACCCTTACTATAATTCACAGACCGGTGTTTGTTTGTTGTGCTCCTCCTACATTTCTGGGCTGATTACATCCAGACTTGCTGCATGGGATCCCTCCGTCCATCCATTGAGACCAGACTCTGTGCAGAGCGTTGGTGCTGCCTTAGCAGACTCCATGGCCATTGGACACAATACTGGACAGGTCACCATCCGACACAGTATACCAGCAAACTGTCACTCATTTTACTGACCTCAGAAGGATGACAGGCAGAGTTAACGCCACCTGGTATTAATTAAACAGCCGAGTGGAGCTTGAATTCAGGATCACTCAGGATCATAGGATCTGAAGCCCACCACCCTCACCATTAAACCAACACCAAATAAGAATAGGATCAGCATGACCCAAATTAATGTGTCGGGGTGTTTTTATCATTGCTGGTGGTCTTGAGGGCGGAGGGGTGGAGGTGGAGGGACACAAATTTTCTATGTAAATGTGTATCATGTAGCAACATCTCCAGGTGGGTGTCTCCACCATTTACGGTGCAGTATTCCTCCTGTCCCCACGTTTTTCCAGCACAGTGAGGTGTTTTGAATTATAAGCAGTAGGTATGTTTTTACTTCATGCACGTAACCTGGGTTTTTTTTGTTGCCGAAACAGAGCTGTTAGTTGCCTATACACCGCCCAAATAAAGGTATACGTCAGAAGTTAATGCGTTGCATGCTTGGAAGAAGATCGTCCATCGGGTGGGTAATCTGCTCGTCCATAATAATAAATGTCAGTCTGTGTATGTGTCCTACATAACTCCAAAACCATGAAACCTAGCAGTGTGAACCGTTACATGCATACCAATGGAACTCCAAGGGAGTGCATGGATGAAAATTGGGGGTCTGGGTTAAATTAAACACCGCCTTTTGAAGATATTTAACGGCCTTATTTAATTATATCCTTTATCAAGGCACATCCTTGATCACCTCACTCTCCCTTGCCGGGGTCTTAATTCGCCGTTTTTTGGGGCCTGCTCAACAATGCCTTGACTTGGAACAGGCCGCAATGATTTTTTTAATGATAATGTGCTCAAAAATGTTTTTTTCATTTTCTTCACTCATATCATTGAATGCCTCATCTTCATATCTTCAATCACTTATAAACACCTTGATACACCAGTGTCTGTGGCTTTATTTCATTTCCGCACATACGATAACCTCGAGAATCTCTTGACCTTAACCTTTTTGTATGAACTACTTTCATTATCCACCCGGCACTTTGACAGAGATACATGTAAAAAAGTAGCATACATCTCTCACATCGACTGACTGTGTTTGGCCCATGGTGCCATACAGTGCCTCAGATGGTGCCTTGCCCGCTGAAAATGTTGTGCAATTTCATTTTGGATGACATCACTTTGTTTCACCTTTTTGTGCGATCTCCTAATATAATCCACCCTTCACTTCGACAGAGATACATATAAAAAATTAATATCGTTCACATTTCACATTGACTGACTGTGTTGGACCTGCGGTGCCTTGGGTGGTTCCTCACCCATGGTGCTTCGGGTGATGCCTCACCCGCCTTTGGTGGTGCCTCACCTGCTGAAAACATTGGCAATTTCATTTTTGGATAACGTCACTTGGTTTAACCTTTTTGTGTGATCTTTTATTATCCACCTGTCACTTCGACATAGATATATATAAAAACAAGAGCTCAAGTGAGCACAATATATGCCCGAACAAGAAGGTATATATAGAATTGTGCTACTACATGGAAAACAGCATCCGGGTTGCCATGGCAACCGCTTTAGATGACGAACGTATGTCGCGACCCACCATCTCCACAGTCTGTCCCTATGTACCAAATATGAAACGTGAAAGTTGAAAACTTTGGGAGTTAGGGTGCAGGCAGGAATGGATGGACGGACGGACGGACAGACAGACGGACGGATGGACGACCGGTATCACATAATACGCCCTGATATATATATATATATATATATATATATATATATATATATATATATATATATATATATATATATATATATATATATATATATATCGGGTGTATAATAAATAACGTACACATCTCAAGTCGACCAACACTTTTGGGCCCGTGGTGCCATGCAGTGCCTTTGGTGGTGTCTCGCCCACTGAAAATGTGCATTTTCATTTTTAGACGACATTGCTGTGTTTAGCCGTTTTGTGCAAACTGCTTTCATTATCCACCAGTCACTTCAACATCGATACATATAAAAACGAGAATGGCACTCTTTGATGTCGCGATGTCACCAGCTATGCCTCCACCCACATTATTACATTATTATATATACTTGTACCAAATTTGATCTAAATCCCTGAACCCAGATTAAAAATATTAAATAATTCCGGCTGCCAGACCATGCGTCCGATCAGCTTGAAATTTAAAGCATATTCACCATGACTAATCGATCATAATTGTGATGTTTCACATGTGGCATTTTACGTCGATCAAAGACGACTGACTGGCAGACATTCTAGTTGTAAAAAAAACCCCAGTGTCAAACCATATCTCGGACATACATTTACCGATGTTGTTCAAACTTGGAATGATGGCAAACTCACACAGAAAAAGAATGATGGCTTACATATGCACATCATTTTTTTCAAGATCACATCCAAGATGGCTGACTGGTGGCCATTTTGTTACATAAATGCGTACCCAACCATTTCTCAGAGATGCATGGTCATATTTTGTTCAAACTTGGCACAAGTACAGTAGGTGATGGCATACATCTGCCCCTCACTTTATTTTGTGATCTGATCAAAGATTGCCGACTGGTAGATGGGCGGCCATTTTGGTTGTACATAAATATGGGCTAATCCTTCATCTTCATATCGCAAAATTACTAAAACAACAGGGGCTATCACATTTTACGTCTTTTTTACTTCTTTTATTTAAGTTTAATTGTACACTTGTAGACTGTAGAAGGGAAATTGCCATCATTATACTCCCAAAAACCTCCAGTTTTTCAGTATTATACTTCATCCATACTTCATATCCTCACATGCATGTTTCAGCATGCGGAATGGAGTCCTCCCAGAGCAGGCTCAAAGTATCCACATTTACTCCGGTAAGGGGTCACAATCCATGGACAAAGCTGTGAAGTTTTCTGTTCTCAAAGTTTTATGTCGAGGGCTCTCTTCACAATCATCACCGATCCCCTGGACAGCTTCCAAATGTAGTTCATTTGTAATAATATTTCCAGGGATGGTTTTGAATATCTCTTTGTAGTTCTGTTTCATTATTCCCGTCTCTGCAACAACCACTGGTTCAACTTCAGCATTCTTCAGGTTCCTGGATCTTTTCACTTCATTCTTGAGGTCTTAGTATTTGGTTATTTTCTTGATTTCTGCAGTTTTTTTATTCCAAAATCACTGCAATAAACACCTCAGTTAACAATGCCTTCTTCTCTTTTTTTTGTACTAGGTATGATATCTGGTTGCAATGCTTTGTTTTTGATGTTCATGCTCGAGGGGATCATAAGGTCCTATGTGGGCGGTACTTCAATGTTTGCAGTGATTGCTTTTGGTTCACGTTTCCACTAATTTTCTGGAACTGGGACATCAGTTTTTTGCAGATGTGCCAGCGTTTAACTTTACAAACTCTGTTGTGTTGTGTCTCTCTCTCTCTCTCTCTCTCTCTCTCTCTCTCTCTCTCTCTCTCTCTCTCTCTCTCTCTCTCTCTCTCTCTCTCTCTCTCTCTCTCTCTCTCTCTCTCTCTCTCTCTCTCTCTCTCTCTCTCTCTCTCTCTCTCTCTCTCTCTCTCTCTCTCTCTCTCTCTCTCTCTCTCTCTCTCTCTCTCTCTCTCTCTCTCTCTCTCTCTCTCTCTCTCTCTCTCTCTCTCTCTCTCTCTCTCTCTCTCTCTCTCTCTCTCTCTCTCTCTCTCTCTCTCTCTCTCTCTCTCTCTCTCTCTCTCTCTCTCTCTCTCTCTCTCTCTCTCTCTCTCTCTCTCTCTCTTTCTCTCTCTCTCTCTCTCTCTCTCTCTCTCTCTCTCTCTCTCTCTCTCTCTCTCAGTATTATTATTCTCATTCCACCAATTATTGTGAAACTACTTTCAGAAAAATCTTCCACCTGACTATGCCAATCTGCTCATGTCTATAGCACACCCCTGGAACTTGATCCAAACGGAATTTGATTTTATCCCCAAATTTTTGAAAAAAACGGGGAGATATTGAATTCGGCTCCATCCATCTGCCCATCTGTCTGTCATGCTATCTCCTCCTAAACGTTTGGGCAGAAATTCACCAAACATGGTAGTTATGATCAACACATGGCATGAAGGTGCAAGAGCAGTGTCACTTTTGTCCTCGTCCCTTGGGGTGGAGGTCAAAAGGTCGAATACCTAAAAATGCAATTATGGACACATTTTAAACATTTGTAAATGAAACTTTGAAGGTGTATCCTGGTGTTGGCGCAGTGGTTAGGGCAGCGGCTTGGGATCCAAAAGGTCCTGAGTTCAAGCCCCGTTGGGCCACTGAATTAATACACCAGGAGGTTGACTGAGCCTGTCATCCTTCCGAGGTCGGCGAAATGAGTACCAGTATACTGGGCCGGTGTATACCCCGGTTAAAATAGGTGGACCATATCCCTGTGTCGTAAGAGGCGACCAGGGTTGCGTCAGGAAGGGCATCCGGCATAAAACATGTGCCAAATCACTATGCAGATCATACGGATGATCCGCTGTGGCGACCCCTAACGGGAGCAGCCGAAAGAAGAAGAAGAAGTAAATGAAACTTTGCATATCAAATCAACAAGGGGGGGGTGGATGCATTGAATATGTAAAAAATATTTTGTATTTGACCTCTGGTTCATGCCCCAGGGATGGGAACTTGGGGTCACAGGGGTCAAAATGTAAAAAAATTTAATTCAAAATTTGATATTCGTTAATTCCTAGTGGAACGTTTTGCCATCTTCAACTGCTTTTGGTGGGAAGCGTGGGGATTTGCGATGGCATGCCATTGACTTCGCTCTTGTTTTGAAATGTCCTGTTTTTGCAACCATCTTTGATTTTGCCCAAGCATGAAACAATATTTTTCTCACTAAACTGATCACTATGAAATTTGCCCAATAGCTTAAGTACCCCGAGGACCAAAGCGGTATTGAAATGTGAGTTTAAGCTTCTGCTCTATAAACTCTGGAAGCTCGTTGTTGCTCGAATGTTACATAATCACAACACTAAAATTTGACTAAAGTACATTACTATGTGTAGTTTCCCCCACTGATGCTGAATGGGTCACATAAGGTAACATACCTTACCTTTTTAGGTCATCTCTTCGAGCATGACCTAATAATATGGGTGTCGATGTCCTTCGTTCCGTCCGTTCGTGCATTCACAATGAAGTTGAAGTGGGAGATCTGGTCATTAGTGATCCTGATAGAGGTCGATGAAACGTACACGATGGTGACTTTCAAGGTCACCGAAGGTCAAGGTCAAGGTCACGAGGCCTTTGAAGTTGCAAAAATGACGATTTTCAAATTCTATCTCCTCCGCCATTTCTCAAGTGATCTTGAATTTGATTGTAGCATATGAATCTATGGGACAATATCTAAATTTGTTCGGGCCGGATTTTCGATATTCGCTTTCGTGTCACGTGACTTCAAAGTTGGCAAAAAATGCGAAAATGACGATTTTCAAAATCTATCTCCTCCTACATTTATCAAGCGATCTTGAATTTGATTGTGGCATATGAATCTATGGGACAATATCTACATTTGGTCAGGATGGATTTTCGAATTTCGCTTTCGTTTTCATGTCACGTGACTTCAAAATTTGCAAAAACTGCCCAACCTTCAGGAGGCTATTCTCTACTAGGCATGGTGAAAGTTAGTGAACGGTGTCATTGCATAGCAGCTGACCTTGTCTTTCATGTTCATTCTAAAGAATACCGATATCTTCGAATACGTACACGTCACGTGACTTTGAATTTTGCGAAAATTGCTTCATGTAGTTGCAAAATGACGATTTTCAAAATTTATCTCCTCCTACATTTCTTAAGTTATCTTGAATTTGATTGTGGCATATGAATCTATGGGACAATATCTAGATTTGGTCAGGCCGGATTTTCGATATTTGCTTTCGTTTTCGCGTCACGTGACTTCAACTTTGGCCAAAAATCCCTCCTGACCTGAGAACACTACACCCTAGTAACAGGAACTCATGCTTGTATATTTATACATTTTCTGCCGAAGGTGCAAAAGTTTCAAAACCCGAAATATAAACGTCGGCATTTATTTTCAAAATATAATTCCGTGCAAGCGCGCGCCAAAATGCCGAGTCATCTTTAACCAAACTGCGCAGTTCGAGCTGCGCAGTAGAACTGCGCAGTCGTCTTCGGTCATAACTGAACATTGAGAACTTGTGGTATTATAGAGATGGCCGTCACCCCCACACGGGGGTAGTTTTTTTAGTTTTCCTTCTGACGATGGATTTGGGTTCTATTTCCCCCAAAAACGTATGAATGAGGCTTTATGTGGGTGGCAGATTGGGACTGCTTGAAAGTTTACAGCACTGCTCGCAATTGTATTTTTTATTATTATTATTATTATTATTATTATTATTATTATTATTATTATTATCGTTCTTGGTGTTAAGTAAGCTTCTCTGCTCACAGTTTATTGAAGATCCTAAACATTCCTTGGTATTATTTGAATCAGAGCATATAGTAATGTGGACAATACCTTATAGTTCATTCCTTCCCAGTCTATAAATCGATGAAACTTCCAGCTACTTTGAGCACACATTCACGACCTTCAAAAGATGAATTGAATGTTTTTGTCAATATTACTATGGATTAATAATTGCTGGGTTTTTTTCTTCTAAATTTCACCTCTCAAACGAATCAGAGGATAGTTAAACCAGAGTGTGCTCCTGGCTTTGATTCACTTGAGAACTTAAACCAACAACAATCCTCTAGTGCATTGCATTGTGGAGCTCAGCACCATTCACAGGGGTGTCAGGCAAATGGGATTTTTTGCATCATGATATTTTTCAGGAGTAGGTCTTCAAGCCAGCATCAGGGGTAAATACTAAATTTCCATGAATTTGCCACCTTCCCTCCTCGGAGACTTTCCGATTCAATATGTTGCCCCCATACAGTGCTCCCTATAAGGAACCTCTTCCAAATAGAAATCAAATGTCATCTGCAGGCGATAATATTACTGTATAGACATTTTTGAGAGCTCAAACAAAAGGAAATTTCGATATGACACTGCACACTTGTGTTTTTTATAGGCTCAACCAATTTGAATCACAGGAGGACATCAATCTGGTGTTGGGATTACGTTTCATGAATCAGGTAAATTTCGACCTCCCAACCTGTAACTGCCTCTATTATTAAAACCACAGATGCCCCGACACAAGGATGAACACAGGCCACAGAAGCAAAGGTTGCAGATGACATTTGGACAAAAATCTGACAGCTTACGTGGACGTTTACCAATCAGAGTGAAGCGCAATAAAGCCAAAAGGGTTTGAATGTTTATTTTTCATGGTTCCGGCAGAACTCAAGCCAAAGGCTAGCCTCTGAAGTGATTACACTGTCACCCTGAAAAATGGCTCTCGTTGCTCTTTCATTGCTCACCCACAAGCCATGCAATTTTGCCAGCTCAAGCTAACTAAGTTATAATGATATAGGATCCAATTTTGGGAAAAATTACGCATCATGAACGTGAATATCGAGTAGAAAACATGAACCACCTCCAAAATTCTCAAAGCCATAGCACGAGGTGCACCCAAAAGGATACACCTCGCTTGGTCGATGCCTCATCCTCGCACGATCCAGTTTATGCGTGAGAATTTTTTCAAATAATATTCAACTCATCTTCATATAAAACAGGTCTATATTCGATTTTTTTTTTTTAAAAACACACACACCATTCATCTCCATCGGAGGAAGAAACGATGAAACCGACTTTGTGTATGTTTCCATTTTGTTCAACGAGAATGTCATTTGCATGCTGGCTCACCAGGGCCGTTACAGGGCCATTAATTCAGAAGGGTCGCCCGGCAAGTGCACTTGGCTGAGAGTGGATGCGGAGCGCCGTGATGGCGGGAGGTCTCTTTTGATGAGACGACACTGTTAGTGGATGTCTTTTTCTCCTGAGTGATGCTACTAGAGAGGATTAAATGTTGGGATGAAATAAAATAAAATTCTAAATGAACTACTCTGTTCATATAGTAAACTATATGGGGATGGGGATGAAGGTCTCAGCCTCCTGTATGTAAATGAAACATTTTATTTCGAGGAAAACCGTTACCCTAATTATTGCTTTGTCGAGGTTAAAATGTTGAAAGCTTAAGTTTGTTGATATAGAAATTGTGCTGATTTTTTAGTATTGTGCTTATCACATGGCTCCTCTTTTTAAGTAGTACAAGTGAGGGAGTGTAGAGCTGACAGGATGGCCGAGAGGTATGCATACTCATCTCTGAGCTATCTTGCCTGGGTTTGAATCTCGACCCAGCTATAAACCGTCGTCCTCACGTTGTGCAGGCATGCTGAGACATCATTGTGTGTGCCGACCCTTGGATGAATGTTAAACTGGCTGTAACATTTACCAGCATTACGTAAGAGACATTAAAGATCCCCCAATGTCTTTCTCGAAGAGTTGATGAGCAATGGCTGGCATACTGAACAAATTACTAATTGCTATGTAAATTCCCTAAATAAGTCGAACGTTGGGTGGTGGTAGTAGTAGTAGTAGTAGTAGTAGTAGAAGTAGTTGTCGTCTCAGAGTATTTTTTGGTATCATCAACCTTTTGCCTGAGGTTGTTCTGTGCATCGTTGATGTTCAGGCAATATCAATCAGGTGTACAAATTGTGTATATTTAGTATCTTCTTCGTACATCTTCGAATCAGAATCTACTTTTTTCAAGTTTCCTTTTGACGTGAAGAAATTTTGAAATGATCCTGCCCACATCATGATTGTTTTGTGCTGAATGATTTGAAGAAGCCAAAATATGTTACCTGTATGCTCTTCAGGATTCTGGGATGACGTTCCATCCAGCATTACCCCAAATCAGTTTTTTTTTCAGGAATTCCACAAACTAAATAAGCCCTTTCATTCCCTTTAGCTAATTATGTCATCAAACGTTCATTACCCACATCAAAAACAAGTCACATAATCCACCTTTATGTTAAACTTTAAACCAGCACTTGCACTATTTTATATTTTTAACACTAATTCCAAACTAGAAGGGCACATGGTAGAGCGCATTCCTCCGCCACGCAATGCCTGATCCAATAGGTAGATTGACCCTCATCAGAATTTTTTTTTTCAAGAATTGATGTTGAAATGTTCCACAAGAAGCCGTTTCCAGTACCGAATCAATTAATCACGATATTATTCACCATTTTGGAGAAATATCAGAATGTGTTTTTAATTACAATATCTCTGCTTAAATGTTGTGAATCTTGTCCATTATTCCTCCTGCTCTCCATGCTTCCGATATACACAAGCAACCCCTGCAGGGTCCATGTCGGAATACAAGAAGAATAGGATATTTTGTGAGAGCTAAAAGAACGAATCGAGATCCCTGCATTTCGTTGCGCTCCAGAGAAGCGGACCGGTGGCAGCAAGCTTCCATCCCAATGTGGCAAACTGGCTCGACTGAAACATTACTTTGGCAGCAGAATTACCTCTCGCCATGATGAAGTGATGTACAAAGGCCACATACAGCTCGGACAAGGTGTCCAGACCGCTTTAGTCCAGCCGTTAGCGAGATAAAGGAACCCTGACTGAATCCACAAGTTTCGATTTGAAAATATAATAATAAATGTACTTTGTTCTTATAGTGTGTATTTGCTCAGTTAATCAATCAGACGAAAAATTCAGCTTTTCAATAGGAGAATTAATTATTCAAAGCTAATTAAACTCTTTTCTCAATTGAGAAAGGACTTCTTTCCTCTAGTCTGCATTGGCTGACTCATGGAAAGAAACAAACAATTGAAGTTATTAAAACGTCACGAGAATATTAACTCTCCAGTGACTCAATATCAATTAACCGGATTAGCTAAATATGAACAAAAATCGTGGACAAGTTTGAAAAATTGATTTGAACAAATCGAAGTTCTGTTGGTGTGGAACGCAACTTGGAACCTTCGTGGGTCACAAATTTATTATTGAAGCATTTTTTTTTTTTTTGGGCTAGAAGGATGGCCTGGATGTGCGCACACTCCCCTTTGAGCCGTCTGGTCTGGGTTTGAATCCCAATCCAGCAATAAACTGATATTCTGGTGCTTCACATGGAGGGCGACGCATCAATCACCGATGTGTGTGTCATCCATCAGAAGGGCCATAAGCCGGATGGCCCATCTGTCAGCACTAGACGTCGATGGACATCTCACTGGATATTGAAAGAATAAGCAGGTAAGTGTTTGTATTTCCCTCCTGGAAAGTCACGACCACTTCACCGACTGTAAGGGGTGAATAAAGATCCCTTGGTGTTTACTTTTCTTGACAACATTGAGGTTCATCGAAAATCAAGCTGACTGGGGGGTATAAACTGGCAGTGGAGTAGTTGGCATCTGTTGGACACAACAAGCAAGGGAGTTAACAAACAGGAAAACAGGAAAGAGAAGAGGGAAGGAAATCCTGCTACCTGCAAATAAGAGGGTTTTGTTAGAAAGGGTTAATGGGGGTATTAAATATTATGGTTGATGTAGGGGTTGATATCATGTGGTGGTTCACCACCGGCTTGACGGCCTGGAGGGAAAAGCGGGATTGAACAGCCTCTGCAAGACAGTTCCACATATAGGAGAAGTGAGGAATAAAAGAGTTGATGTGTTCAGTAAACCTGGATTTTGGGAATCTAATTAAGAAGGGAATAATGGAAGAACACGTGTATCCTGGAGTAGGTGGGGAAGAGTGAAGTACTGAAAGAACTGATTGAGCAAGACCTGAGTAGAGGCTGTAAAAGAAAAATAAGAGAGACTACCAACCTGTGTGTGATGTGGGAGCAACAGACCATGTTTTGGTGTCATCGTGGAAAAATCCAATAATTTTGAGAGCTTTCAATTCCGCAGCATAGAGGAGATATGGATGTGATGCTGAGGTGTCTGCTTATAGTAGAGAGCAGTATTACCTTGAGCAATGGACAAAGACCTTGTAGATTGTCAGTATTTTCTGATTTTTCTAGGGAAGACTGAGAGCAACGGAGGATGCTTCGTCTCCAGCTGGCTTTGGTAACTAGCTCTGTTCTGTGGTTGGCTCAGGAAAGGTCATGGCTTATGGTGAGGCCAAGAAGTTCAAGAGACTGAACCGGTTCCAGTGGATGCCCAAAGAACTAGATAGGTGGGTTTGCTTGAAAATCATTCCAGAATAATAGGGTGAGACCATGAGTTTTTCCAGGATTGAAGGACATGTTCCATTTATCAGAGCAGTCTAAACATTTCCAGGTCACAAGAGACGCAGCTGCAGTCTGCCAAGCAGACAGATGAGGGGTACTGTATGACATACTATGTGGAGTCGGCTGTGGAAATGAAGAAATGGTTTTGCAAAGTATTGGAGAGGTCATTTATGTAAATAAGGAACAAGACTGGGCCCAAAATACTGCCATGAGGAACTCAAGCCTCCAGTGGGAGAGGTAAGGTAAGGAGTCTATTGATAGTAATAAAGCTTTCATTGATAGTAACTGAGTGAGTGGAGGAAGTAAAAAGTCCACGAATGAAGGCGGCCTTGTGTGCCCCACAGACAGAGCGGGTTGCCAGACTTTGTCGAACTCTCGAGATATGTCAGGGGAAATGGTCTTGGACTCTCATCTCTTGCAAAAAGTAGGTGACTTGTTGCTGGCACACTGAACAAATTACAACTTCCTGTCCAAATCACCTTTAGTCCGACATCAGGCCTGGCCAGCCGGTTCGTGAAAGACGTGGGCTAAAAAAAACCTTCCCTGGCTGTCCTCCAAAAAAGGTAGGAAAATGTGGGGTCATTAAATAATTAATAGTTGTAATAGTAATAGTAGGAATTATTTAAAGGTGAGGATACAGGAAATTTAACCAAATTAGCACGGATGGATGAAGGAAAGTGACAAAATCGTGAAAGGCCTTATGTGCACATGAATGAGGATTTTGTAAGTCTTCTTCATTCATATGCAGCACAAGGTGCCAGGGTAGCATCACTGGCTGAGGGCACAGCTGTGCCACTGATGCAATTCCCTCTGCTAGTTAAGGAAGGAACTTGTAATTTGTTAATGGTGCCAGCAATGGCTTGCCTACTCTTCATGAAGGACACCACAGGATCTTTAACACCCACCAACAAATTCTGGCATATGGGATGTCCATTTAACATCCATCCAAAGGACAGTGCACACAGTTGGTAGCTGGGTCAGGATTCGAACACAGGCTCGACAGCATGGAGGTGAGTGTGCATATCCCTCAGCCAATCTGTAAGCCCATGTGATGAGTGCAAAGCAGTGTTAATGTTGATCAGGCAGCCTTAATGAAAAAGACATGAGAGAATGTGAGGAGCTGATTGGAAAAGTTGAGAATGGGGAGGAAAGGGGGAAATGAAAATGAGGTCAGGAAGCCCCTGATTGGATGAAGCTAAATTCCTTCATGAAGAGAATCACGTGTGGAAATGATGTTTCCCTGAGGTTTTATTTTTAATAATCCTTCTTTCTTTCGCGCTCCTCCAGAAACCAGCGGCGAGGTTGTTTGGTCCAATCTCATGGTGAGAATTGATCATGACATCGGTATGAGAGTTCTCTTCCAGCCACACCAGGTCACCAGATGGATGGCGAGAGTGAGCACATAGGGTTAATGAGGGTAAGGTTGTGGATGGTGCACTGAGCTCAGGCATGAGAACCTTTGATCATCGCTGCAGAATCCCAGCACCTGCAATGGCTAGGGACCTTATTAATCACTGCCATGGTTCCAGATGGGTTTGCTTGCTAAAAGAACTCCCAATGGCTGAAGATTTCAGAACCGGCTGCTTTTAAAACCAGGTGAAGGGTTGATTAATGAAGAAGAAGAAAAAAATCAGAGCAAAACCAACAAGGGCCTTCAACTATGTGCTCGGCTTATGGTCTCAGGTTATTATCACAAAGGGTCGTAAGTGACCTCACAAAAATGAAGGATCAATGCACGCATGGAGGAGCCACCTGTGTGGATCTGCACAGCCTCCTCATCTTGCAGATGCAGGAATTTTGGAACAAACAAGAATAAGATGTTTGCAGCTCATTAAATTCCCTTGAAAAGGAAACCTTGCTGGCAAGCTTTCAGTGGGCAGCAAATCCAGAATCAGCGAATATATGTGGCACGGGCCTGATTGTTTCGACGAGTCAAGCGAAGCAGACGAAAAAGAATGGTGCTAGATGGATTCATCTCTGTCCTTGTTTCTCATTATCTCGTCTTTCTCTGGGAAAAACGATTGGTGATTTCATTAGGATGTGAGACAGCCGATGAGGGCGTCACCATCAAACTCCAAGAGGTGCAAAATACCTTGGCTCAGCAGGAGGCCAACATGGGATTTGTTGGACTGTCCATTGGAAAATGTGAACTTGACGAATCTATCCTTTTCATCAACGCAAAATGATAGTCTATCTCGATGGAAAGGTAACAAACACAATGATAATAATTATTCTCTCCAATCTCCTGCTGGAGGATCATTGTTCATGAAGCAATATTGGACCATTAAGGTAATTATGTCTGACTCTTGGAAAGGCTCATGAGATATTTGCATATTCTCACTACAGATGGAACAGCCAGCTTTGAATGTCCTCCAAACACTGCATCCGATCGGCCATGCTGGCACTGTACTGTAGCAGCGTCCTCTGTCCTCGGGTCACCTCTTCGAACACGATAACACCAACACGAAACGATATAGGAATGCATATGACGTCACTTTGGAAATGACGTAGGAATGCTTGGGGAGGCCTTTTGTTGTAAGTGCTTGCAGCGAAGCTTCGAGGAGAGGCGGCTCTTTTAACCTGCCGTTGCTCGTATAAAATGTATCATTCAGATCGTCTTTTTAAACGTAACTTTCATCATTTAAATGAAAGAGTGACAATTTCAAAATGATTAACCATAATTGTTGCATTCCTGAATGGTCCTGAACTCCAACCATTTCCTGTTAATGGAAGTGAGTGGTGGCACACACATGCACACACACACGCACACACGCACAGACTTCTCCTTTTAGAAACAGATGCAAAAATCTTGTATAATTAGTTTGGGAGATAGGGTTTTGCAATCATTTCCTTGCGTGTGTCTGTGTGTCTTTCCGGGCCATAACTTTTTTTTTTAACATTTGAGCTTTTGTCATCAAATTTTCAACAAACCTTTATTATGAGAACATGGAGAAGACAAATTAATAGTTTGGTCAAAAGGTCAAAGGCCAAATGTCAGCATCACATAAAATCAATTTTCATTCTGACTGACATGAAATTTAAAATATTTGCAAAGTGGGTCACTGAATTGGTTCACCAATCAAAAGCTTGAAGCCGATTGTATTTGGGATTTTTTTTTCGACAAAAAGGTCAAAAGTCAGGGTTGCATAAAATCATCCATTTTCATCCGATTGACCTGAAATGTAAAGAATTTGCATATTGGATTAATTAATTGGTTCACGAATCAAAAGCTGTAAGCTCATTGTTTTTAGATTTAAAAAAAGTCAAAGGTCAAGGTTCCATAAAATCATCAATTTTCATCTAATTGACCTGAAATTTTAAGAATTTTTATGGTGGATCAATGAAATGGTTGGTTCACCATTCAAAAACTAGAAGGCAATTGTTTTTTGTTTGTTTGTTTTTGAGATCAATTGGTCAAAGGTCAAGGTTCCATAAAATCATCAATTTTCATCTAATTGACCTGAAATTTTAAGAATTTGCATTTAGGATTAATTAATTGCTTCAGGAATCAAAAGCTGTAAGCTTATTGTTTTTAGATTTAAAAAGTCAAAGGTCAAGGTTCCATAAAATCATCAATTTTCATCTAATTGACCTGAAATTTTAAGAATTTTCATGGTGGATCACTGAAATGGTTCACCATTCAAAAGCTCGAAGCCCATTGTTTTTTGTTTGTTTGTTTTTGAGATCAAATGGTCAAAGGTCAAGGTTGCATGAAATATCAATATGTGCTGCCATCATTGGCCTTGATCATATCAATCGGGCTGGTAGGATGGCCTGGATTAGAGGTATGCACACTTGCTTAAAAGCTATCTTCAGTGGGTTCGATTCCCAACCCAGCTATAAATTGTTATCCCAGTGTTTCATAGGCACATTCGTCAACGTATGTGCTGTTCCTCGGATGCATATTAAACAGGCATCCCTTCTGCCGGCGTTAGTTGGTGGATGGGCATGAGCACAGGCATTAGCTTCTGGGGAGGTCAATTTGTGACGTCATTGTAAGAAGATGGTTGGGCATGAGCTTTTGTAAGCCAGACAAAGAGAAGTGCTTTTTTGTGTTGCTTTGCGTATTCTCTTCTCGGGATTTGTGTCAGGTTGTAGTTATGTTCGTCACAGATTAGCAAGTATTTGTAATAGCTAAATTTGGAAGAGGCACGGGGAGGCTTACTGGGTTTGGCGCTCTGTGGTTAAGTCAGTTGAGGCCTTGGGGATATGGTTGGGGAAAAGGGTAATAGAGAGCGAAGGAGAAGGGAAGACGTATATAATGTGTGATCGATGCTTAATGGAGGCCACATCGTGGATGGTGGAAGCAGAGAGAAGTCATTGTTGAAGGAAGTGTGAGGAAATAGCCGGCCTACTGGAGGATAGTTATTACTAGGTTGAAAGATCTTATATCTACTCTGCTGCAGGTAGCAGAATGTGAGGAATTTGTAAAGAAAAGTTGGTTACAATTATGGAATGAGTTTTGCTGAGGAGATTGGCAATTGTGAGGGTGCGACGAGTCAAGGCAATGGGGAAGGGGCAATGAGTGTAGGCAGTGGTGAGAGTGCAGCGAGTGCAGATAGTGGTGAGGGTGCAGCAAAAGCAGAGAGTGGTGAGAGTGCGACAAGTCTAGGCAGTGGTGATTGCGTAATGAGTGCTGACAGTGTTGAGGGTGTGGCGAGTGTGGGCTTTGGTGGGGGTGCAACGATTGCTGGCTTTGGTGAGGATGCAATGAGCGCAGGCAGTGGTGAGGATGCAATGAGCGCAGGCAGTGGTGAGGATGCAATGAGGGCAGGCAGTGGTGAGGATGCAATGAGTGCAGGCAGTGGTGAGGATGCAATGAGTGCAGGCAGTGGTGAGGATGCAATGAGTGCAGGCAGTGGTGAGGATGCAATGAGTGCAGGCAATTGTGAGGATGTGGCAAGTGCAGGCAGTGGTGAGGGTGCAGTGAGTGCAGGCAGTGATGAGGGTGCAACAAGTGCAGGCAGTGGTGAGGGTGCAACATGTGCAGGCAGCATTGAGGGTGCAACATGTGCAGGCAGTGGTGAGGGTGTAGTGAGTGCAGGCAGTGGTGAGGTGTGGTGAGTGCAGGCAGTGGTGAGGTGTGGTGAGTACAGGCAGTGGTGAGGGTGTGGTGGGTGCAGGCAGTGGTGAGGGTGTGGTGAGTGCAGGCAGTGGTGAGGGTGTGGTGAGTGCAGGCAGTGGTGAGGGTGTGGTGAGTGCAGGCAGTGGTGAGGTGTGGCGAGTCCAGGCAGTGGTGAGGGTGTGGCGAGTGCACGCAGTGGGAGGTGTGGTGAGTGCAGGCAGTGGTGAGGTTGTGGCAAGTGCAGCCAGTGGTGAGTGCAGGCAGTGATGAGGGTGAAACGAGTGCAGGCAGTGTCTTTAACTCCTGAGTATGGATCTTAGGTAGCTGTTGTCTGTCTGTGATTTGGATATATCAAAATGTTGTGGACGGATTCGGCTGAACCTTGCGAGAGGTTGGTGTCCATCAATGATGAATGAATTTGATTTTGGTGATGATCCGGATCCAGAACCGGATACTTGAATTTTTAAAGTGATTCTTCACCATTGAGAGATGTGACCAAAAACAATATATAGCACTATATCTCAAAAAGTTATGCAAGGATTCGGATGAAACTTCATGGAAAGGTTGGGTGTCCACCAATGGCGAATTGTTTTGATTTTGGTGAAGATGCGGTTACAGATTTGGAAACAATAATTTTAAAATTATTCTTAAAGTGATTCTTCACCATTGAAATATGTGGCCTAAAACAATATATAGCATGATATTTCAAAAAGTTGGAGATGGATTATGACAAAAGTAGGTGGATGAGTTGGTTAGTTGACCAGAACAGGGCGATTAGACTTTGGTTAAGGTCCGAATGCATATCCAGCCTATCAGTGGGCTGCAAATCGTAAACTTTTCAGACTGGCGGGGGTATGTGGCGTATGGCCTACCGAGTGCCGTTCGAGTTTCCTTGTGTGTAGCGTTAAATAACCCATGGTGTCCTCCGCGAAGAGGAGGCGAGCTATCGCCAGCACGATGGAGAAATTACAAATTCCTGCCATAACGTGCAGAGAGCATATTATCAGCAACACAACTGCACCCTCAGTCAATGATGCTACCCTGCAGCCCTGTGCTGTATCCGAATGAAAAAGAAGCATATGAATCTGTCATTTTAACTACAAGTACCCCTTTAACGCATTAAGAACAACGGGGACTCAAATGTCTCCAAACTTTAAAATGCTGTATCTCCGACATTTCCCTTCAACTTTAAATTACTTTGTGTTCTTGCATTGGCAAACATTATAGCTAACACTGGGTCAGATCTTTTGGCATTTCAAAAAAAGTTTTTGTTGTTGTTGATGAGAAAAGTTTTACTTTTCATCATGCAAACTCTTGAATTTCAATAAAAAATAATTAAAATCAGTCAAACTAATAATAAAATTGGACTTGCATCTGAAAATTACTTTCAAGATGCTTGTAGTCCTCAAAGGGTTAATAAAAACTGTTCCTCAAGGGGTTCGTTTGGTTAATTCCTAACTATTTGAGAAGACAATGACTGAAGAAACACCAATCCCGAAATTTGGCCCAAACATTTTGGTCTTTAAGGCTTTAAAGCTCCTCCTATATGCGAGAATCATCGCCTTATCATAGACCATTTCACTTTGTCGCGATGCATTATAATGTATAATGTATCTACATTAGTCAACTATATATAGTCTAATAATAATTATTAGTCAACCACAAAATGTTGGCTGGAACCACAAGTAGAGCTGATGAGGTGAGCAGAAAAAATACCCACTCTTAAAAGGTCATTCACGATCTCGTTGGTTTTTACCGGGAATTCGAAAGACACATCATGATTCTCCTGAGATAGCTCTGAAGGTCTTCCAAAGCTTGGAATACTAAATCCTTAACGGTGAGGTCTTCAGTGAGCTTTGAACTCAGCACAAGTCCAGTATCGTTACCTTCAGGTTATCCTACAGAATGTGGACATATCTAGTCTGGATTCGATACCTGACTGACTCTAACGTGTTGGATCGGTGCTTCGCAGGCAGGGTGTTGCATCACAAAGCACCCCATCCCTCAGATGAAAGTTAAGCTGGGTGTCCCGCATGCCTGCATTAGATGGAGGATTATAATGATCCTTCGGTGTCTTTGGCAAAGAGTAGGTGAGTAATTTGCGGCATTGTGAACAGATTACAAATTCCTCCACAAATCACTTTTTTTGAATACAAAGTCAAGGCTTGTGCAGGAGCGAGAGAATAGAGTGGAACAGAACAATAGAGCAAAGGAACAACAGAAGGAGAGTGGATGGGGGGAAGCACACCAACAGCAGGGGTGTGTTCCAATACCAAGCAGCTTGCAGAGCGCTCGCCAATTAGCTTCTCCAAAAATGGTTGATAAGGAACAAGGTTGGCTTGGCAAGCCATAGTTATAGTTGATTGGAAATGGAACACACCCCAGGGATGAGGGACAAAATAAAGACTTGGAAAAATAAGGGATGTGGCAATGGGCAAAAATGAGGGGTTGGGGTTGAAAGTCAGGCCTGACAGGCCGTTAGTGAAAGGTCAAGTCAGGTATGGGAGCATGAGCCGGAGAAGCATATGGCGATGTCCACTTTCCGCTGGTACACCAGCGGCCTCCATCTGGCCATCCCCCAGGAAAATGCCTGTCCCATCTCCATCTCCTTGAGATGTTGATCAACCTGCTGCAACCACGAGGCATGTGGTTGGCCCATTGGCCTCCTCCACTCATGAGGCTCCCTCGTTGAGAGAATCTGATGAGCAGGATCAGCATCAGGAAAATGAGCCACATGTCCATACAGCGGCAGCTGATGCTCCAAGACTATGCATATACCAAATCTCATTTCAGTCTCACTCAGCAACCTCTCGTTGGACACAGAGTCTGACCAGCACATGCCAAGGATTCTCAGAAGAGACATGGCACCAAAGGAATTAAGTCGCCATTACAGATCCCTGGTCAGAGTCCAAGTCTCACATCCGTAGAGCAAGACTGGAAGCACGAAGGAACTGAAGACTCAGACTCAGATCCTCCTGCACAGGTACTGACAGCACCACACCCCATGAATCCAGTGAATCCACGACTCCCCAGGCAAGACCCAGACATCTATTGACCTCTGGCTCACAGCCAACAGAGACATGAATATCAACAGCAAGGGAAGCGAATGTCTCCGTGACTTCAACATCCTCACCACAAACAGGTACTGACAAAATAGCAGCATCCAAGATGTCATTGGAATCCTGCATCTTAGTTTTGACCCAGGAAACCCGTAATCCCAGAGGGTCCTACTCCTTATTCAGCACCTCGAGGGCCCCCAAAAGGATATTCGGTGTCTCCACAAGGATGCCTCCATCATCTGTGAAATCAAGGTCAGAGAGATTGACATTCCCAAACGATGCACTGCAGCTTGATTTCTCTGACATCCTCTCCAGAATCCAGTCCATACAAGCATTGAAATGCTTGGCGGCCAGTACACACACCTGAAGAACTCCAGTAACAATTGGAAATAAGACGGAGATGGTATCACCACATCTCAAAACTCTCAGTACCAGAGTATAGTTCAGACATCAGATTGATCATTTTGGTGGCACCTCACGAAGACCTAAAATCCAACAGAGGGCATCCCAATTTACTGAATCAAACACTTTGCAGAGATCAACATCGGCTGAAAGAAACACCTGCCAAAACCCTCGTCTGCATTCGATGACAACCTGAAGGGAAAAGATACGGTCAATCATTGACCTATTTGGTGTAAAGCCTGACTGCTCTGGACATTTGCGCTCAAGGAGATGGTGACAAACTTCATCAAGAATTATCTGACAAAGACCTTGCCCAGCAATGAGAGCTGCATCTCCCCTCAGTAGTTGTTGCAGCCCTGGAGATCACCATTCCCTTTGAAGAGAGGAACAATGGTTCCCCTGTTCCAATCAGTTGGGATGATGCCTGTGTTCCAGGCAGAGCACAGAACTGCATGCAACGACATGAGTACAGCATTTCCACCAGTCTTGAGAAGTTCAACATGGATGCCACAAATCCCAGGAGCTTTACACCATTTCAACCAGTTCACTGCAGCCTGTGTTTCTACAAATGAAGGTGGATCACAGTTTATTGGAGGGTCAGCAATAGAGATAGTAACACCACTGACATCCAACTCAACAGCTGGTGGATCAGCCTGGTGCAGCCGCTCAATGTAACGAGCCCAGCGGAACATCACTTCGGACTCCTCAATCAAGAGCCCACAATCCTCCGCTCTCACTGCAGTACACTGAGGGATGGATTTGGAGGAATGCAATGCGTGAATTCCCCTGTAAGCTGGACGAGAATCACTTGACCACAGGTGATGCTCTACCCCCTCAAAGATTCCTCACACATAGGATGACACCTCCTTGTCCCTCAGCACACGTACAGTTTTATGCCTCAACTCCCTAAAGAGCTCAGCTCTGCCATTAAGCCTGGCTCTGCAACTCTCGTCAATGGCATCCAGTGTCCCATGAGAGACAAAATTCTTCTTCGCTTTCCGATGAGTTCCATGACTTCCACGGGCAACATCGAGTATGGTGGTTTTGAAGGCACTCCACAACTCTTTAGAATTTCCCAAAGCATCCAGACTCCTCAAATCTCCACTCAGCTTGTTCGCAAACTCCTCAGCTACCCTCTCATCATTGAGCTTGCCAACATCCAGCCGAGGCTGGGGTAGTACCATTTTCCTGGATTTCAGCTGCAACTAGAGAGTTGCTACCACAAGCCTATGGTCGGTATTGAGGAACTGAGCACCCGGGTCGACCCTACAGTTCTGGATCATCCTCTGGTGACCATCAATGAGCACATGGTCAATCTCCTTTGCCACAGTTCGTGTTAAGTCAAGGAATTTCGTGCAATTCTGGTTCACAGTTCCAGACCTATGGTGACCAACACATGTCTCATAACCATCCCTATCAGTTCGAGTCAATGCAATGAAATCCCCCAAGACGAGAAGTGTATCTCGCCTGGGGCACTGATCAACCACAGACTTGACCGTGGCATAGAATGTGTCCTTCATGGTGAAATCACTCACCTAAGTTGGAGCATAAACAGAGACCAGGGGAACGGTACCCAAGGTGTGACGAATCCTTGGTCACATAATGCACTTGTTGACTGGAGTTATATCAATTATTATCATTGGAGTCAGTGTATTGGACACATCTGCAGCAACTCCTTGGGCATGGTAACCAACAGAGCGACCAGACCAATAGTAGGTGTAACCACCCTCCATGATCACGCCACTATCCGGACTCCAAACATCAAAGAATGCTGCAATACTGATGTTCAAATGCTTGATCTCAGATGATAACAGAGACAGGTGATCATCCTCTCTTAGGATAGGACATTCCAGGCACACACCCGAATGGACCCCCTCAGGTTACCCCAAGGAGATCTGTCTGGCAGATGACACCTCAGCACCACCCCAACACACACTTCTGCAATCTGACCCAGGAATATTACCCCGTGGTTTTCCTCCTATCATCAAAGATTGGGGGTCCCGAAGGCTTTGCCCCAATCCCGTCATCCATTGAGCTGCCCTGCGAAGGGAAGCTGCACAGGAGGTACTCCCACGGAATTGTTTTTCAATTTTCTTTGCGTTTTCTTGTTTTTAACGGAATGAAGGGTTTTACGGTGGCCGGAGTGCCAATCCTGCCACTAACCTTCTCGAAAAAAGTAACAACTGCAGGAGGACGTCCACAGACACAGTTTGGCACGAGATATGGATGGCCGTCGGCTCACAAGGAGCTCCTCCGCCCTTTGACAGGTTTTGTTCTTCATCCTGCTGGGTCTCCACATCCAAACACCCTCCTCACCAGGAAACCTGGTGGGGGAGACGGTTTAGTCGCTGACAACCCGACCATGGAACAGGTTCATACAGGTTACATGATACCTGCAGCAAGTCACAGATCTAATCTGGCCCGAACTGACAATATGTGGCCTGACTCGTTTGTGAAAGATGGGACATAAACCTTCCCCTGCAGACCGCACCTGAAGGTTGGAGCCGTTAAACATTCCTAATATGGAGTATATTTTGGATTGGTTTATTTTGTTGGAAATACACACATCGCTTACTTTGTCTTGACCTGCTTATAACATTGCTTTCATAACCTATAAACGTGCACCAGTTTAAATTTACTGTTTTTTATTGCAAGTTAGACTCACTACCAATAAGATAGATGGTTGGTTAGTTATGGTTCACTGATCTATTGTTACCAATTTGGAAGCTTCGTAACTTCGTAATTTGGAAGCACTCAACATTAGGTCCCGATGGAACAGTTATATCGGTAAGTGTGTGTGTTCATAGTTAGGGCCCCCTACCTGTGTCTAACAGGAATTACATGTGTGTGCTGCGGAGTTTCGTTTACAACAAATCTCCTTCACCTCACTTCACACACCGACGCCATTGCCCACGTGCGTTCGGCCACATACGTGGGCGGAGATTTCCATCGCCTCAGACCGGGACTCCGCCCAGGAAGGCAGGGGCGTGCCCCTTGTCCAATCACGCCACAGGAAGCAGCTTTCCCACGACACGCCGGCCAATGAGGGTTGAGATGGCCACAGAAGGCGGCTTCCCCATGACACCCCAGCCAATGAGGGTTGAGATGGCCACAGAGAGCAACCTTCCCATGACACCCCGTCGAGTAAGGGTGGAGAGCGCCTCAGACGCGATTTGCTCACCCGGAGGAAAAAGGAATATAGCAAAAGCCAGGCTGGGTAGTGGGGGTGGTAAAAGGATCGAGGTGGTGGAGGTCCTCTTGGTGGTAAAAGGGTTGTGGTCGTCGTCGTGGTGATCATCATCATCGTGTTGTGGGTTCGAGTCTGGCCGAGCTGGATCATCGTCGCTTCTGATCTTCTCCTTGACCTTGGTCGATTGGTGAATAGCCGGTTGGAGAGCATGGTACCTGGTACTTGGAGCGGAATCGTGTTGCGGGTTCGAGTCCCACCGAGCCAGATCGTCGAAGACCACACGAGGTGGACAGGTCCAAGCACAGGATCTCGTCTCTTGCTCACCTGTCCTCGAGCTGGAGGCCTTCAATAAAGACCATTGGGGTCCATTTCTGTATGTGTGTGTGTGTCTGTGTGTGGGCTCGTCTTTAAGTAGCAACTGGATAAGTGCTTTTGCTTGTACATTGACTGCATTTCTAAAAGTCAGATAACTCTGCTCTTTGTGTGTTCCCTCCCCCCCCCCCATTATAAATAAATCCCCTGTTAAATGTTTCAGCTCGTTTCTGTGTTTTCTTTATTGGTTTAGCACAGTGCGTGTTGGGAAATTTGGAAGCGGCAAATTGTGCATTTGGACCAACGGATCTAAGTAACCATCTGCTCGGGTTACGCACGGTTCGAGTACGCGAACGGCTCGTTCCGCTCGAGCTCCGCCGAGGTTGAATTTCCCCGGTAGTTTGAACGACGTGGGTATTTAGGTAAATTGAAATTGGCAATCGACCCTATCCCATGTGGTCGACCTATTGGCGACCTTCGGTCCGATAAGGGACCCGTCGGCTCCGGAGTTTTCTGTTGTGACGACCTATAAATTCCGGGTGTTCGGTGGACCCAACTCTACTGCTCCATATAGCGGTCGTGCTCACCACCAAAACTCGGCCCCACAACACTATTAACCCAAAACAAGGGTTCATGGATAAAAATCGAAACGACTTTGCATAACACTGGTCCAATGGACCCAGGAACTGAAACAGTTAACTTGCAAGATGTATAATTCCCATTTTTATTGTTATTGTAATGTTTTGATATACAATGTTTAGGCTCATAGACGCTGTCTGCAAAACAAAAACAAAAAAAATTTCTTCTTGTTATTTGAAGAAAACCAAAAAAAGTCATGTTTATTTATTTATTTATATTTTTAATGTTTTGTATTTATTATTTTTTTGATATACAAAGTTACAGCTAATATTGGAGTATACTTCGCTTTTGTACATCACGGGTAATGAAGGTCGTGGTCAAGTTTCATGGAAATTGAGTGTGTAGTTTCAGAGAAGAAAGCAAATACATATTTTCGTAAATTCAAAAATCGTGCGAAGTACAAAGAAAATACTTATCAATACCAAAGAAATTAAATCGCTGATCTGATTTGAAAGTTCGTAAAATAAACACGAAGTTGAGAAAAACAAAGCTCAGGAAGTCCATGAGGAAACAAGATGGTGGAAGCACGTAGAAGCTTTCAAAATAACTTGAATAATTCACAAATGACTCAGGACATTCCCCCGGGGATGAACCCTCCACCGGTACACCAGGGGCCTCCATTCGGACATCCCCCTGGCAGATGTCTGGCCCATCCTCATCTCTTAGGGATAGGACATTCCCCCGGAGATGAACCCTCCACCGGTACACCAGGGGCCTCCATTTGGACATCCCCCTAGCAGATATCTGGCCCATCCTCACCTCTTAGGGATAGGACATTCCCCTGGAGATGAACCCTCCACCGGTACACCAGGGGCCTCCATTCGGACATCCCCCTGGCAGATGTCTGGCCCATCCTCATCTCTTAGGGATAGGACATTCCCCCGGAGATGAACCCTCCACCGGTACACCAGGGGCCTCCATTCGGACATCCCCCCTGGCAGATGTCTGGCCCATCCTCATCTCTTAGGGATAGGACATTCCTCTGGAGATGAATCCTCCACCGGTACATCAGGGGCCTCCATTTGGACATCCCCCTGGCAGATGTCTGGCCCATCCTCACCTCTTAGGGATAGGACATTCCCCCGGAGATGAACCCTCCACCGGTACACAAGGGGCCTCCATTTGGACATCCCCCTGGCAGATGTCTGGCCCATCCTCATCTCTTAGGGATAGGAGATTCCAGGCACCCACCCGAAGGGACGGCCTCAGGTTAACCCGAGGAGACAGCTTTCTGGTGGACTGGTGATTTTTTTCTGGTGAAAAATAATTTGTTTTTCTTTTCTTTTCAGAATTTAGATCAACATTTGGAAATTAGAGATGGAAATCGCTGTTCCGATCAAGTTGCGATCAAGTTTCCATTTTGTAAATTTCCTTTTGGGACAAAAATAATCTTTTTTTTTTTTAACAGACTTGTTATTTAATTTTAAATCCCTAGGTGACTTTTGGGACACCCTGTATATACATGGTGTGATGGATAGCTAGATTGATGGATATATAGATGGATAGATAGATGAATAGATAGATGCTTGGATATATATATATATATATATATATATATATATATATATATATATATATATATATATATATATATATATATATATATATATATATATATATACATAGACATACATATATATTTATGGATATACAGATGGATGGATGGATAGATATAGATTGATGAATATATGGATGGATAGACACCTGCCAGAGGTTCTGCCGGGAATACGATCTGAAATTACGTGATAAACACACAAATTGTGCCATTCAACGTATTGTGAAACATTTTGAGTCCAAGGGTACAGTGTACAAACAGAGCAAGGGCAACAGTGGCAAGCCAGCATCACCAAACAAGAGCCAAGCCAACATCAATACCATGCGGGATTCTGCAGTGGACAGTCCCAAGAAGTCCCATCGCCCGTGCTCCTGGGAGCTCAGCATCAAATCAACATCAGTCTGGCGTATGCTCACTAAGAAACTGAAACTTTTCCCATGCATCATCTCTATTAGGCATAAACTGAGTTAAGATGATATGAGGACACTTGATCTGTGCAATTGGCTCAGTGATAGGATGGAGTGGTCCACAAACTGGATCAACCTGATCTGATTCAGTGATGAAGCCCATTTCCACTTGAATAGTGCCATCAACAACCACAACAACATTTTCTGGTGAGTGTCTACATATGATTTAGTCTCGTAACACAGAGCCACCACTTTTTTCTTCTGCTTCACCATTAATGTCAGAGATGAGCTACAGAGCTAGAAATCCCAGGGAACAAATACTATTATAACTCCACCAAACCTTGAAAAGGAAAATGGTAGAGGTCAAAAAAACCAAGAAACGGCAGGGTGTCAAAGTTTTATGAATCTTTTGAAATACGCAGTACAAGTCCATGAGATGGCGATGGACTGCGGTGCTCCTGGACTGGAAATAAGAGCATTAGATGAGGCTTAAAAAGACAGTTTCATGGGCAACAGAAGAGGAGGGCAAATAATGGAGGCGAATGCGAAGCATAGACTTGGGGATGAAAACAAGGTACGGGTTTCTGCAAAAACAGTTGCGATCACCTGGCGACACTTCTGAGCAATAAGCAGTGATTTGGGCTTGCCTAGTTATGGCAACAGGAATATGTGGCCTTTGCCTAATTACCACCACCACCGAAGGTGAAGGCGGTTATGTTTTCACCCCTTTCTATTGGGTAGTCGATGTAGTCAAAAAAAAATTTTGAGATTTTTTTTTTCTACCCTTATCATCAGTATTTCCGTCGATATGTTTCTTTGTCTGTCTGTCTGTATGTATGTCTGTTCGGTCCAGTGCTCCGTTAATACAATGGCGATTTCGATGAAACTTGGTTGGTAGGTTCATACCATGACCTCGTTGTGCGAAATGAGAACCGTTGCTATGGACCCATCCGTTGCTTAGCAACGGACTTTTGAAATTTTCAAAAAAATCTCAAAAATTAATTTTTTCGAAAATCAAAAATCGGGCCACGAGCGAATGTGGGCAGTACATTCAGCCATATTGTCAAAAATTTCCAGCCGGATCCGATGAAAACTGTCAGAGAAGATAGACTTTGAATGAACCCTGGTCGAAAACAATAAAAAAACGAAGTTCGTTCTATCTCAGAGACGATGAGTCAGATATACATGAAACTGGTATGGTAGGTTCATGGTATGTCCTAGTTATGTGTGAGAAAGAACCGTTGCTATGGACACTTTTGTTGGCTCGTAGCGGCTGAAAAACGACTAAATTCGACTTCATCGACTACTCATGTCCGCCGACCGGCTTGTTTGTTTGTCTGTTTGTGTACAGGATATCTCAAAAAGTTGTGGACGGATCCAGATGAAAATTTGGTGGGCAGGTTGGGTGTGTGACAAGGACGAACTGATTCGATTTTGGTGAAGATCCAAATCCGGATTCGACTTCTAGAATTTTTTTAGTGATTTTCACCATTGAGAGAGAGGGCCAAAAACGATATAGAGCATGATATCTCAAAAAGTTATGGACGGATTCCAACGAAGCTTGGTGGACATGTTGAGTATGTGACAAGGAACAATTGATTCAATTTTGGTAAAGATCCGGATCTGATTATTTTTAAGTGATTCTTAACCATTATGCCTGGTGTTGGCTTCATGGTTCGGGGTGGTGGGCTTTGGATCCAACGATCCTGAGTTCAAATCCCACTCAGCTATTGAATTAATTCCAGGTGGGGTTGACTCTACCTGTTATCCTTCTGAGTTCGGCAAAATTAGTGCCAGCTTGCTGGTATCCTGTGTCGGAGTGGTGACCCGTCCAGGATTTGTGCCCAATATCCAAGGAGACTGCTGAGGCAGCACCAATGCTCTGTACAGAGTATCGTCCCAATGTGTTGTTTTCTTCTCCATTGAGAGATAGGGCGAAACCAATAAAAACACGATATCGCAAAAGGTTGTGGACAGATTCGGATAAAACTTGGTGGACATGTTGTGTGCGTGTGGCATGACCGAATTGATTTGATTTCGGTGAAGATCTGAATCCAAATCTGGATACGAGAATTATTTAATTTTTCAAGCGATTCTTCATGATGGAGAGATAGGACCAAAAACGATATAGTACTGTACTGCATGATATTTAATCAATGTATTGGGCCCGATATGTTCTCATGGATCAGGCATTGTGTGGCGGAGGTATACGCTCTACCGAGTGCCCTTCTAGTTGTCTTGTGCATTCATCTTCTTCTCCATATAATATGGGAATGGGATCAACTGGATTAAATCTACAATGGGAGAAATCCTATTCATGACAAATCTAATGCAAATGCACTCAGCAATTTTTTTATGACATACATTCTCACAGATGAACCTTTAAAGAGTGTATTGACAATCATCAACATATTACATAAAATGCTGGAATGTTGACCTTAATCTCTCATCCCTGCACACATTCTCCTCCGCACCCAATCTCCTTCATTTTCTTACAACCCACCCTTCCACTCCCTCCACTCAATGCAAACCTTTCCCAACACTCTCACCCTCCCTTCCCCCATTTCCCTTCATTTTATCCCAACCACCCCCTCCTCCAAATTGGTAGTTATGCAGATGACCTCGAGCCACATTATACGTATCATTCCATTTATCATCAGCACATCATCAGCATTATCGGTCCATGATGGGATGGATGTTCGGAAAGTTTATTATTCGCTTCGTTGTGGAACGAGACAACAGTGAAGACAACAAAGCAATATCTGTCGATATGTTGTATCCAAAATGTCTCGGACTTAGAAATCATAAATAACCGTCCGATTGAAACTTCCCGTGTTGTGTTAACAGTATTATTTAGGATAAATGAATAATTGCAGAAAAGAGGTTTGATGTGTTGATAAATGAGGATGTCTGCTCAGCAGCACAGCGCAGAGCTATGGCTTATTGGTTCCACCGGGCTTCGTCGGGTCCTGTTATTACCTGCTCATTAAACCATTTATCATTTGACATACACCGACCACATCACTGTAATGGCATGATGCTAAAACATAAATGTAAAACTGATGAAACTTTCCTTAAACATCTTTTTTGTTTTTAACAAAGTCAAAAGGTAATTATTTATTTTTACATTGATCTAAGCGTCGTGGTGGAACTTGTACGTAAACTACATGCCGAGCAAAGACATACTGAAAGTAGATATCATTGTACTTGGAATTAACTTTCAAGGACATCAGTAACTATGGACAAACATGTGGAACTTGGCAATTGAAGGACAGCATACAGAGGCGGAAGAAGACAGAGACCACTGACCTGTCGGCGATGGTGAAGTAATACTGAAGACTCAGCCTCATCACGAGAGATTCCAATGATATTGAAAGCCTTGGTTTCTATGGCGTCATGCTAAAGCAAGATGTGAGGCAGGGGAGGCATCCCAGAGGGGAGAGGAGTAATCCATCGAGCTGTGGATGAAAGCCTTGTCGATGGATAGGAGCTCAGGTGTGCCAAAGAGGGACTTGGCATGACGGAGGATGCTCAGACGGCGTCTGGCTTTGGAGGCCAATTTTGAAATGTGGCTTGTCCAAGAGAGAGAGAGAGAGATCATGGCTGAGAGTGAGACCCAATAGTTGGAGTGACTGAACCGTTTTGAGAGGGTTGTTGAGAACGTAGATGGAAGGGTCTGTCAGAAAGGATGAGAGATGTCATGGCAGTGAGTGGAGTCATCAGCAAAGAGAGAAAGACAATTTTCCAGAGAGCCAGGAAGATCACTGATAAAGATTAGGAATAATATGGGGCTGGATCACTGCTTTGTGGTACTCCAGTCTGGACAGGGAGAGGGGATAAAATGGTTTCATCGAGAGCCACACATTGTCTACAAGAATGGAGGAAGTCAGTAATCCAAGAGTGGGGTTGGCCTTGCATTCCATCGGCAGAGAGTTTGTAGAGCAAGGCAGGATGCCAAACTGTATCAAAAGCTTGAGATATGTCCAGAGAGATGGCCCTGATCTCATGTCTGATATTGAGGACCTCCACCATTGTTGGGAGAGTAGAAGCATCATGTCCAAGGTCGAGTGACCAGGTCTGAATCCTTATTGATGATCTGAGATGAGGCTGTTGGAGAAAAGGAATGATTTTATGTCAACTGCGATGATGGATTCCATGACCTTGCTGATGATTGGAAGAAAGCTAATTGGTCTGTAGTTTCGGGGATCTGTTTTTGCACCTTTTTATGAAATGCTGTGATGTTGGCTGATTTCCAAGCAGATGGAAGATGAGCGATGGTAAACGGCAGTGTTAAAATTACAGAGAGAGGAAGCGCAAGAGCAGAAGAGCAGAAGAGCAGGTTTTTTGGACAATTAAGCTGATGCCCTCCAGTCCAGTTGTAAAGTCAGAGTCGAGGGTTGCCAGAAATGTTTTCCTCCTTTTCAGGTGCGAAAGACACAGAATTCAGGAGCAGTTGGGTACGAGTGGGAAGGATGGGTACAGAGAAGGAGGAATTAGGGACACAACATTTTGAAGAAAATACAGAATTTAAGCATTAGGCCTTCTCACGAGCAGAGTCGGCTGTGGTGCCATTTGAAGTGAGGGAAGGGATGGAAAGGGAGCATACACCAGAGACAGACTTGACAAGGTGCCAACAGGTTTTAGAGGAGGGAGACACGTTTGAAAGTTCATTCTTGGGATTGGATAGATGTTTTTTTTTTCTGGCTCTCCTGAGAGTAGACATGCAATTGTTGCGGGCTTTGTGGAAAGATCTGAGGTTGCCTTTCGCCTCATTTCTCATTTCTGGATTTGCATCCTCCACAGGATGCATGTGGTCCACCAGCATCACTGCTCACCTCCACTCATTTATTCCTCCTTTTATCCCGTCTATGGAACTATCATCCATATTCTCTTCAATCTCATTCTTCTCTCCAGGTCTTCAAAACAGCTGTTCATCACAATCACAAGCCATTCCCCATCCAAAATTATATTTTCTTCACCCACTAAACCACCCCAAACCTTTCACAAAATTTTGCTTATGTATCCATATTGTCCACCCTTTGCATTCTCCCTCACCCTTCACCGTTGCCTGCATCCCTTGTTTGTCCATCTCCATCTACTTTGTCCCTCTGCCCTGCTGTTGGTATTTCCCCTTTCTCCTGCTGTTTCCTTTGTTGTGCTGTGTCTTGATTTGTTCTGTGTCATCGCTCTTCCACGAGCTTAGAGCATGTGTATTAAAAAAAAGAACCCCGTTTCCCTGGATTCAGAAGGGAATACTAAAGAGGTTAACCCATCCCATATCCGATTATAAGCAGAAGGTACATGGAACATTTGTAAATGTATTACATGAAGGACAAGAACATCAGTAGACGATGTAAAAATGGACACAGTAAAGGGGATTTGATGCCGGCCTCCCATCAGCACGAGCTAACTGCTCAGATGGAGATACGAAACAAGACAACTCAATGATACAAGAGACAACCATTTGTGTAAAAAACACAAGAGTGTACCCTACAGGAGAGTGTTAGGGCTTGCAAAATGGTAACAATTAATAGAGATATGCAAATGTACTTTTGATCAAGGAACAATATGAATAATTCCATTCCTAACAGGTGCATAATGACTGTGGTACATATGAGCATACATCCCAAAACGCTCTCTTAAAGGTACCGGGTGCCTCCGACAGACCCGGCCATCCTCCCAAAAGAAATCACTCGTTTCGCAGGTGTGCATGCCTTCAGGCACTATGGAAAAATGAATAATCTTACAATACAGCAGCATCAGACTGCTCAATCCCTCACTATTCTGGGAAGTGAGTTTCACCAGGCCCGTCGGTCCCTCCGCAGCGGGTGCGGACACGGAATGAAGGCATTCCGTAGGGGTCGGCAGGCTGGTGTGGCAAATGTTCAATTCATTTCGGACCATCTCTGGCATGTAATACCTTTGGCCATCGAGTGGTCGGAAATTGTAGGCCGAGTCGTCTCCGCCACCAGCGTACACCGGTCGTGATTGCGGCGACCGAGCATATCGGACAACTTAGCTTTCGAATGAACAGAGGGGGGATGCACTCGACTGGGCATGCAGCAGTTAAGCACAAACACAGCCAGGTGTATATCTGAGAATGTAATTAAAATGTTTGTGCATGTTCAGGAAAATGGCGTGCCAAGGGTCACTCTCCTTTCCTCTCTCGCCAGCCTGCTTTCCCAATCAGTTACACAACAATGCACTGGTGGACACATAACTGGAATCTATAGCACCCTGAACACCTATTGGATCACGGGATGCATCAACACTTATTTGGTTATAAAAGCATTCTATTTCCATCAAACTACCGCTGTATGTTTTGGAAATATTCGACGTCTTTCACAAAATGTCACACTCGAGATGCAATCTTATTCCTTTGGTGAAGAATCCCGAGAATCATATTTTATTCCATCCATCCATTAGGACCATACTCTGTGCAGAGCGTTGGTGCCGCCGAAGCAGTCTCCTTGGCTATTGGGAACAATCCTGGACGGGTCGCCACTCCGACACAGTATACCAGCATGCTGGCACTCATTTTGCCGACCTCGGAAGGATGACAGGCAGAGTCAACCCCACCTGGTGTTAGTTCAACAGCTGAGCGGGATTTGAATTCAGGACCCTAGGATCCCAAGCCCACTACCTTAACCATTAAGCCAACACCAGGCATATATTTTATTCGTCAGGCAAAGAATCCGAAAAGTCATTCTCCCTTTTGTCAGTTTGGCCAAATTCTACTGAAGAAATAAACTTTGCTGCCACACTCTCTGAATGAATCACTCGAGAAGAGATCTTCCGTCGCTCTGGGTGGGGTGGCGCACTCGCATGCCACCGTTCTTTATGGACTGAAGCTGTCTGCGAATTGGTTGTCCGACTCACACGTGCCTTTGGAGTGAAAAGTCAGACAACATTGCTTGGCCTTGTCACGGTGCGATGTCTTTAGGGAGATGAACACCCCGGTATCGAGTTAGATCCATTATGTTATGGAATGACATGACCGTGGTCTGTGAGTGGTACATGGAGGCCACTGCATCTGCCAAAGCCTAATTATTGTGCGTACTCTTTCATGACGGCATCATTCCCACTTGGACAACATTGCCAGTATGTTGTCATTCAAGGTGACAATTCCAGGGCTCATGAAGCAAAGGTGACATTTGAACGGCTCACATTGGACTCACCTCACCGCCATGGCAGTACTGGAAATGCTCTGGATTTTAAACACTAAGCACATTGGCGACAAGCTTACACAACAAATTAGATAACGCCTGCAGCTCCCAGTAGAAGGATCAGCAGGAAGATCAGCCGAGTGTAGATACTCGATTTAACAACATTCCCTTTACTATCGTGGTAATCTTGAACGAAGCAAACGGATTAAAAATACTCCTCTTCCCTCGTCTGAGTCCCATATCCTCCTCTGCCAGCTCTTTTTTTCTCCTATAATACTCCTTTCTTTCCTTCCTATCTAAAACTTATTTTGCACAATTCAACCTCAGACATGTCTGGTGTTGTCTTAATGGTTAGAGTGGTGGGCTTGGGGTCCTAAGATCCTGAGTTCAAATCTACCCTTGGCTGTTGAATTAATATCAGATGGGGTTGAATCTGCCTGTCATCCTTACGAGGTCGGCAAAATGAGTGGCAGCTTGTCGCCATCCTGTGTCGGAGTGGTGACCCGTCCAGGATTGTGACTAATAGTCAAGGAGACTGCTTAGGCAGCACCAACGCTCTGCACAGAGTATGGTCACAATGGATGGATGGAACCTCAGACGACCTGCCCCACCCCACCCCCTCCCACTTCTCTCCTCCTTCTCCACCTCCCTCAACACCAACCAGCATAATATGTCTATGTCAATGGACTCTTGTTTTATATTTCTGCTTCTCTATGAGGTCGTAGGACTTACTGATAATCTTTCACACAAACAAAATCACGATTTCTAAGATGAATGGTCTCTGTTTATTTCAAAACAAACCATTGTGAAGCTCGAACTGAGCTGACTGTGCAAGTTTACAGGTAGCGAGAGAGCACTCACTCTCCTTTAGGTAGCGAGAGAGCACTCACTCTCCTTTAGGTAGCAAGAGAGCACTCACTCTCCTTTAAGTGGCGAGAGAGCACTCACTCTCCTTTAGGTAGCGAGAGAGCACTCACTCTCCTTTAGGTAGCGAGAGAGCACTCACTCTCCTTTAGGTAGCAAGAGAGCACTCACTCTCCTTTAAGTGGCGAGAGAGCACTCACTCTCCTTTAGGTAGCGAGAGAGCACTCACTCTCCTTTAGGTAGCGAGAGAGCACTCACTCTCCTTTAGGTAGCGAGAGAGCACTCACTCTCCTTTAGGTAGCAAGAGAGCACTCACTCTCCTTTAAGTGGCGAGAGAGCACTCACTCTCCTTTAGGTAGCGAGAGAGCACTCACTCTCCTTTAGGTAGCGAGAGAGCACTCACTCTCCTTTAGGTAGCGAGAGAGCACTCACTCTCCTTTAGGTGGCGAGAGAGCACTCACTCTCCTTTAGGTAGCGAGAGAGCACTCACTCTCCTTTAGGTAGCGAGAGAGCACTCACTCTCCTTTAGGTGGCGAGAGAGCACTCACTCTCCTTTAGGTAGCGAGAGAGCACTCACTCTCCTTTAGGTGGCGAGAGAGCACTCACTCTCCTTTAGGTAGCGAGAGAGCACTCACTCTCCTTTAAGTGGTGAGAGAGCACTCACTCTCCTTTCGGTAGCGAGAGAGCACTCACTCTCCTTTAGGTAGCGAGAGAGCACTCACTCTCCTTTAGGTAGCGAGAGAGCACTCACTCTCCTTTAGGTAGCGAGAGAGCACTCACTCTCCTTTAGGTAGCGAGAGAGCACTCACTCTCCTTTAGGTGGCGAGAGAGCACTCACTCTCCTTTAGGTAGCGAGTGAGCACTCACTCTCCTTTAAGTGGCGAGAGAGCACTCACTCTCCTTTAGGTAGCGAGAGAGCACTCACTCTCCTTTGAGCTTTCCCTATCCGACCTATCACAGTGCTTCGCAGGCCAGGTGTTGCATCACTGAGTGCGACGTTAAGTCGTGCCTCTCACCTGCTCGAGAATTGGCTGGTGCACATCACAACTCCCACGATACTATTCGAAAAAGAACAGGTCATTGTGTCCTGGTTACTTGGTCAAATTTTACATTTCTGGTCAAATTTCCCCAGAAAGAAGATGGGTTACTGTCAGCTGTCCTTGCCCATTGAATAATTATCAACACGGTGCCCCCAACGATCTTCAAGGTCATGGGAACATGAGATCGGACGTTTAAACTCAAACAAACCCTCGTCGTCCTATTTTCAGGACAAAACAACAACTTAAAAAATCCATTTTACAATTAATCTTCTTTAAGCACAAGCCATGTCTAATATTCCATTATCTCATATGCAACAAGAGGCTGTGGGTTTACATCGTTGCTGGGAGGGCATGGCAGTACCGCTGATGCAGTGCCCCCCTGCAAGTTAGAGCACGCATTTGTAATTTACTCAGGGTGTCGGAGATGGTTCACCTTCACATTAGGAAGGACACCGTGGAATCTTCAACGTCAATCAACTAATGATGGTCGACACCCAGTCCGAGGAACACAACACACACAAACGAATCACCCTGCCTGCAAAACACCAGGATGACAATTTACAGCTGGGTCGGGATTCAAACCCAGGATAGAAAGCTTTGAGGTGAGTGTACACACGTCGTGACCTTAAGGCTATTTTGCCGGTGCCACTTCCACTATCATGTGTTCTGTTTTTTATAAGGATCGGTGTTTAAAATTAGAATTATCCCAAATATTTCATCACTTGAGGATAACACACAAACATTTCTGCCTTTTGCTCCTTTATAAACACCCGAAGAGCATACCAAGGTGAATACAGGCCCTCTGTGTGTACAGCTATTTTCCCTTTTGTCAGATCTGGTTCAGGCTTTGGAACAACAACAACAACAACAAAATATATATATATATATATATATATATATATATATATATATATATATATATATATATATATATATATATATATATATATCTACACAACTCATGTTCACAAAATCATGAAAACTCTCACGCAACAGCAATACAGTTTCATGGTTTACATCACAGACAATGACTGTACGTGGAGGCCCACGTTCAAAGATGAAGTTAATGAAATATAACTTAGTTCCACTGAAGGCCAAAATTAAGACAAGTTCAGCAATGTGACGTTGCAGGTATTTATTATGATTTCTAAGGGACAACTTTGATTGTCTGCAGTCAATGCAACTTAAGCAAATCCATGAGTGGACACGAGTTGTGAGAACCCGCGTGCGATGAACATACTTTACTAGTGCAAGAGCGATCGATTCGAAATTGTTAGAAAGACAGACTTTTAGAAAGAGAGAAAGATGTTTCAGCCATCGAATGGACTTCATCAGGGGTGGTGTAGGCCAGGTGTACTCACTGTCGACACACCTTCTCGGTGGGGAGATGTGATGCAGGTCTGTATCACACCACGAGATCAAGGAATGCCATTGGCGTGTATCCACGAAACTTAGCACAAGGGGAACAATGATCGTTTCATGAGAATTGTAAGAGGTTGTGGGTGTCTTTGTGTTTCTTCAACTCGGTAAGTCAATGAACACGGAATCAAAGGCGAGGAATATTTTTATGGCATAAAGCTGGGTTCCAAACCCGAATGAAGAGTTGGGCTTTAGTGTAATAGATAGTACAAAAATCGAGCAAATTATGATACAAACATCAAATTTGGCATTTCTGTTCTGCAGGGCTTTCTGATCAAATCTGCCCGATTGGCCATTTAAAAATCCAAATTTTTCTTTAAATTTTTCAAAATTTGGATTTTCAAATGGCCAATCAGGCAGATTTGATTAGAATCCCCTCGAGAACAAATGTGCCAAATTTGATGCTTGTATCATCATTTGCACGATTCCTCTCAAAAATTGCTGTTATCTTCCCCACTACTTGGGACTCTTTAATACACACGCATCATGTCCTTCTACGACAAGCTATCCTTTTTGGGATTCAGCTGTTTGAATGTCTTTTGTGTACTATGTTAGAATGTCGCTTTTGTTGAAGGAAATAAATGTTGTTTTGAAATTGAAAATTTGAAACTATGCCACACGACGACTATGACACCACCCCTGATGAAGTCTATCCATCCATCCATTGGGACTAGGCTCTTTGCAGGGTGTTGGTGCTACCTAAGCAGTCTCCTTGGCTATTGAGCACAATGTGGGACGGGTCACCACTCCGACACAGTATACCAGCATGCTGGCACTCATTTTGCCGACCTCGGGAGGATGACAGGCAGATTCAACCCCACCTTGTATTAATTAAACAGAGAAGTGGGATTTGAGCGTAGGATCATAGGATCCCAAGCCAACCACCCTCACCATTAAACCAACAACAGGTATATATATATATATATATATATATATATATATATATATATATATATATATATATATATATATATATATATATATATATATATATATATATATATATACCATGTCATATACATCACGGTCCATTGTGCCACGTACTTTCCGACTGAAACTAGCAAGAGACCCCTCCGTTGATATGGGACCATGTAGCAAGTGCCACGATGGCAAATGCCGTATGGATCCTGACTGATGGGGGATGTGAGCCCCAAACCACCCTGTCTAATCCTAACCCTTACCCAACAATTGGGACTTTTTAAGGGGACACTTGGAAATGGACAGACATCAGCAGTTATCAAGGTGAATGAACCTCCTCTTGTACATCCATGGAATCTTACCTGCAAACCTTGTATATATTTATTGCAAATGATGTTGCATCAACAAGCTATAAAATAGTTATATTATGATTACTTGATTAGATGTTTAATACTATCCGAACTGAAAACGTTTCGGAACAAAATGTCCATCGTTTCACTTTCCCCACACTTTAACACTGCGCTCTCACTTTTCCTTACAATTTTAATGTTCCCTCCACACGTCACTTTGTCACTTTAGTCATGACAGGGATCTCATTCGCTTCTCACAATTGTCGCTTGACTTGCACAATTAAACAATGTGCGGTTAGCAAACAAAACACAGCACGAGACGAACAAACAAGGTACATTTTTCTTCTGCAAGAGGATGGCAAGAATCAGCAGAGGTGAAAACACCGAAATCAGAGGAGCACTTGGTTACCGAAAACAGGAGGAGGCCGCAGCGACAAGCTTGAAACAGGCCACAAGTCCTTTTACATTCACCTGTTCTGCTCGTTTCATTTATCATGAGGATGCGCGCTCACTCCGAAAACTTCAGGCTCGAAGCTGTCTATCTTGGGTTTGAATCCAGACCCAGCTATAAACTGTCAAGCCTGTGTTTCACAGGCAGGGTGATCAATCAATGTGTGTGCTGTCCCTCCAATGGATGTTAAATGGATGTAACATCTACAAGAACTCATTGGTGCCTGTTAAAAATCCCACAGTGGCCCTTCGCGAAGAGTAGGTGAGCTATCGCCGGCACCATGGTCAAATTATTGTCCGATCCAGCAGAGGGCATTGCATCAGCGGCACAGCCATACCCTCGGACAATGATGCTTCCATGCAATCTCTTGCTGCCCGATGGACGGAGAAGTGTTTTCCAGAGAGGGGCACTAACTACACTGAGCAAAATGATGGTCCCTGCTAAAGTTAAATAACAAAGCGAAGCTCGAAGGGAAAAATAAATAAAGGAAATTAATTTCCTGAAGATTATAACATATAATTCAAATAAAATCGTGGTTTCCAGGGAAAATGGCAATGGATGGCCAGGTTATTAGGGCCTTATCGAATAAATAATTGCACTATTGTTTGCTTAATTTTACAAGGTGCTAGAAAGGATCTTAAGAGATGATGATTCAGCCAGTCGGACAAACTTTACTCAGTTGGTGCAAAGGATGTCATACATAGGAAGCGGAATATACAGTACATCTCTCAGATTGAGTTAAAGTAATTAATGCGATTAAGATCCTGGTGATTTGATTGGTGTGGGTAATGCCCGATTTCTCTATTCTTCATTGCAATCAATGTACAAGTACAGAATTATTTGGTGGACTTCATGTACAAGTGTGCTTTACTACAACGTTCAGAAATTGCCAAGATGGCATGTTCAGTCGAGATTGGAGGGCACGGGTCCAGCCATGATGGCAGACACGGGTCCAGCCATGATGGAAGGGGCAGGTCGAGCCATTACGGGGGGAGGGGGCACGGTTCCAGCCGAGACGGGAGGGCACGGGTCCAGCCGAGACGGGAGGGCACGGGTCCAGCCGAGACGGGAGGGCACGGGTCCAGCCGAGACGGGAGGGCACACGTGCAGCAGTGTGCCAACATCCTTGAAGTTATGACTAAGAGTTCCAACTTCCTTCAACTAAATTGTATACAAGTCAAGTCATGTGGTCTTTTCAACGTTCCTCTTATTTAAGTCATCCATTGTTTATAAAAATTAATTGTGATTCAATGCCAATTGTAGGGGTCCTCCCAAAAGTCCACCCTCCCCCCTGCCGCCCCACCGACATAATACACAACAGCATTAACAAACCTAATTCATCTCAATATTTTCCATAATCTCCATCCTCTCCAATACATTTTTTCCAGTAGTGAAACAGCATTTTGATATCGCACAGAGGTCTTTCTTCTAAAGGGTCCTCAATAGAGTGGACATGGTTGTGCACATTGCTTTTTTGGATACAAAGTCAATGCTCGGGGAAGATCGAGAACACAGAACAAATCAGCATGCAACAAAACAAAAGGAACAATAGAAAGCGGGGGGGAGGGGCGGGGTGAGGGGGAAACACCAATAGTGGGCCTGAAAGACAAAATAGAGGTATACTTGGACAAATAAGGGATGCGGAGAAGAGTGAGGGATTGGGGCGGCCACAAGGGGTGGACAAGATGGATACAGAAGCAATCTCTCAGAAAGGCAAGAGGTGGGCTTGGGTGGTGTGGGAGGTGTGTGGGGGGAAGGGGGGGTGATAACTGAGGTAGAAAAGATCATGGCCTTTTCCTCCCAAAAAGGATAGGACCCAGCAGTGAACAGTTTCAAACCCGAACTTGGTATTTACCAGATGTGTCAATAAATAATGAGACAGTTTCACATGTAACTTTATGATCATTACAAACAACTTTGAATTTAAAAGTTACAAGTGGGTCAACGAAACATTGGGATGATGTCGCACACCAATTTAGCCCACCTCACCATAATTTGCTCCTCTTTTTGCCTCTGACACCACTCCATGTTCAAGTCCTCATTTGTCGTCAAGATATATACACACATATGTATATATTTATATATATATATATATATATATATATATATATATATATATATATATATATATATATATATATATATATATATATATATATATATATATATATATATATATATATATATATATATATATATATATATATATATATATATATATATATATATATATATATATATACATATATTGTTGCGGGCCGGCGGGGTCGGGTGAGAAGACGACTATGTGGGGGAAGTTACGTCGATTTCCACCACACTTCCCGGAATTGTAGGCCGTCGCTCACGGATAATTCCATGTCGCGGTGGGTCGCTTAAAGGTCCCCTGACATGCAAAACTTTCTGGTTATTTATATATTAACATGACCTTCCTAGTGAAGAAATCACCCATGTTTTTTTTTTTAATCAAAATGGGATAATTAGAGCAATATTTCGATCATTTCTGGTGCCTTTTACAACTTGCTATGCCCCGCCCCTAAAAAAGTTGACTTCAGCGAATCGCAGCGTTGACGTCACATACAGAAACTCGCACAGAGTGGATTGATCGAGATCTCTAGAGTCTTTACCAGCGTTTCTCAACCTTTTTACCCTTGTGGAACCCTTGGAATAGTTTTCATGTCTCAGGGAACCCCTGCATAAAAATTATTATATACCATTATTAATATCTATCTCTTTTATATTTTTATCGTGGTTCACGTGGTAAATATAATGTTTTTCGGATACCTGGTTTAAGGAAACAATGACTCCCTTTTTGTCAAATTTATTGGCAATGAAAAAAAAACATACTGCTCATTTATGAGACCTCACACCGAGGTTTTAATTCACAAAAAAAAAGTTTTTTTTTTTTTTTTGGTTTGAAAACGTCATTTTTGAAAGTGTTTGTCAACCGTGAGTCTGTTTGACAATGAAAAAACACACCTCATGTAACTTAATCAACAAAACTTAAACAAACAAGTGAAATCCTTCAATACAACGCGTGTGGTGAAGCAAATGAGTACACTAATGTTATTGAAAGAACCACTTATCACTTTGCCAACAATATCTGCCATAATTGTAAGTAAATTTCAACTACTAATGCATGACAAAACACTTGTTTATGGCTAATATTAAAGAGAATGATGGCATAAGAAGAACTTAGCTTTCAGCGTTCGGAGTTCGGTGCAAAATGCCATGGTGGGCGGAAATGACGTCTTTCGTTCGTTCGTACATGAGAGGGGAGCGTGTCTTGGTTTTTTTCCATCAAACAATAAATTCAATGGTTTTCACATATATAGCACATTCGTTTCACAAATTTTCATTGAAATACTCGGGTATTTCCGTCAATTGTCACCATTTCCGTCTAGGTTACGCACTGCATCTACCGGACGGCCGTCATTGGCTCACTTGAGGCACTTGGGGGGGGGGGGGACACCGGGGACATTTCAAACTCTGTGCAATTGTATACAGCGCACGTGCTGTAATAAAGCTGAAGCAATAAAGGTAAACAGAAGAACTAACCGAGAGAGAGAGAGAGAGAGAGAGAGAGAGAGAGAGAGAGAGAGAGAGAGAGAGAGAGAGAGAGAGAGAGAGAGAGAGAGAGAGACCGCACTCGGAGCACAGAGAAGGTAGATGGACACCGTGCATGCGTCCCGTACTTGAGTCAGTCACTCAATGATACACGAATCTGCCGCATACAGGATGTCCACTAACTAGTGAGGGTGGTTTCACACTGGCGCCATATAGACATTGTTAAATACATTCCCTATGGTTGTTATAATTGTAAATAATATAAGAGGTTGAAGCCTCTATTATAATAACCAAGGAGTTTCCAACAATATGCCGTACGTGTATAGTAAAATTACGAATATTAAATGAAACAAAAACGACTCAAAAATACATTAGCCTATTAATTACTGTTTCTCGCGGAACCCCGAGCGACCTCTTGCGGAACCCTAGGGTTCCGGGGAACCCCGGTTGGGAAACACTGGTCTAGACTAGTCCGATAAATTCGTCGTCTGTCCGACTAGGCCGATAAATCCGTCGTCCGTCCGACGAGGCTGATAAATCCGTCGTCCGTCCGACTCGGCCGATAAATCTGACATGCTGTCGCTTTCTTTTATTATTCTCTTTTCTTCATTGTTTCTCTCTCTCTCTCTCTCTCTCTCTCTCTCTCTCTCTCTCTCTCTCTCTCTCTCTCTCTCTCTCTCTCTCTCTCTCTCTCTCTCTCTCTCTCTCTCTCTCTCTCTCTCTCTCTCTCTCTCTCTCTCTCTCTCTCTCTCTCTCTCTCTCTCTAGTGCACCCTGTGGCTGTTGGTTGCGTCATTGTTTGGGACGCGGCTATGACGCTGATGGAGTCTCCCCCTTACCAGTACAGTACACTGGTGCTTATTTTTTGCCGACCTCGAAGGATGACAGGCTGAGTCAATCTCCTGGTGTATTTTAATTCAGCGGCCAACGGGGCTTGAACTCAGGACCCTGGGATCCCAAGCCACCACCCTCACAACTAAGCCAACACCAGGCTTATTGTTTTCTACTGGTGCTACATGACAACAGTAGGAATAAAATAAATAAAAATGCAACAGAGCGTCAGATTTATCGGACTACTCGAGACAATTGTGTCACAAGGTGTGTTCTGCACACAAATTTTCATCGTATCTGGACAGCGAGATTGCTTTGTTTTATGCGCGCAGAGATACGTCCGATGACATGCGCTGGCCTTGCTTGCGATCTATTCGCTGCAGTGCAACATGTCCGCTATGCTGCGCTGGTCACCTAACCTCACTAAAATATTTCTGATATCGAGCAGTATGCAAGTGGAATTTACATAATGGAATTACGAATAGGATTTAGTCTAACCAGTTGTTATTGCCAAATCTTCCTTCGATGTCCTCCCGATTATCATGAACTTCGGGAATTTCATCGCCATTTTCCTCTGCTTGTCCTGCTTCGGGCTCGAATTGGTAAGGCCGTACTTCTTTTCCAGCTGCCTGAACTTCACCTCCCGTGACTACGTTATCCGACAATTCTCCATCTGATTCAGACCAAAATCCTTCATTTCTCTCACAACACTCACTGTCGTTACCAGACAAATCAAAGTCCATGTCATCCATTATTCAAAACCAAATGTTTGATTTTTTTTTAAAGCAGAAATGAACGAAGCGATTGAGTCGACCAATCGAATGTGGAAACACACAGAAAGCCAATAGAATCACGTAGACCACCAACCCGAGTAATTTACGTGCAGCCTTTGTAATCCTGTAGTTGACGTCATGTTGGTTACGCCCCTTTCAGGAGAATTTTTAGGGGCGTTCCCGAAGAGGTTTGTTTTTTTAATTTTACATTTTACAGAATGAGTATTGTGAAAAAACATTGTCAGATCTGAAATCACGATGAAAAACTCTTATAGGACGTATATGAATGAAATTTCAGTACTTTTGTGTGTCAGGGGACCTTTAACCATGCAGTCAGGTCCACAGCCGCCCGTGTGGAGTTCTGGTCCGGGGAGGAGCTCAAGTGGGCCGGGACCAGTCGTTGAGCCGTCGGCGTGAGACGTGAGCAGAGCCAAGCAGCGGGAACCCCTTCGTTTCCAACCAACTCCGACCTCCAAGCACTCACTAACGAATTCTCCGACCTCCAAGCACAGAACGAGCGACCCCCAAAGAACTGAACGAATGATCCCCAAAGAACTCAAGACTGAGGATGGTGTCGTGGTTTATAGACCTCCCTCAGCGGGGCGCGGCCTTGGTCAAAAGGGACGTCACTGTCCGCCCTGATTGGACGGGGCTCCCATGTGTCCGCCCTTTTTGGGCGGGGCCTCGGCCAGGCACCGGCGAGGCCCGCCCACTCCACGCGTGTGCACTCATCAAGAAAGAGTTGGAGCATTTGGAGAAGCCAAATAGGAACTTCGACAGTGAAGATTCTGTCTCGGAAAAACGAGCCTCCAGAGATAACAGGTGGACCGTGGTACGTTGTTGCCAGCGAACCGAAGGCTGCAACCGTGGATGGCAATGGAGGATGGGATATTAAGATTTATTACCCGAACGAAAAAAACATCGCAACGCACCCCTTCAATTTCCCCCAACACACAAGGAGGGGTTCTGTCTACACATATACTTCATGGCATAACTGACTTGGGACACCTGTATGTTTTATGCATACGGTTCCTAGAACCGTAACAATATATATCTCCAAGGAAGGAGTAAAAAAATATATTGTTGTGGGGCCGGGTATGGGTGGCGAGCACGACCGCGAGGGGGAGCAGTAGAGTTGGCTCAACCGAACACCCGGAATTTAGGTCGTACCTTTCAGATAAATCCGAAAGGTCACCGGTCCCTTATCGGACCGAAGATCGCCAATAGGTCGACCACGTGGGGTTGGATCAATTGCCAATTTCAATATACCTAATTACCCACGTCGTCAAACTACCGGGGAAATTCACCCTCGGCAGGATCTGCGCGATCCGGGCCGTTACCGAGCCGGATCCAAGTTGTAACCCGAGCGGAGAGTACCAGAAACCTCCCGGCCAATTGCACGATTATGGCAACAGTGAGGCCTCCTAATTCCCGTTCGCAGCATGGCAAACCAATGATAGAAAGAACAAGGATGAGCTGGGACATTCAATAAGGGGGGGAATTTATTTACAATAATCGGGGGGGGGGACGGGATGAGGGGAGCACGTAAGGGCAGGTTTAACCGAATATAAAAGAAATGGAAATTTAGACACAAGCATTTATACAGGTGCTACTTGAAGGACTGGCCCACACCAGTCACACACGCCCGAAACGAAATGGACCCCGTCGGGTCTTTATTGATACCCCCAGCTCGGAGGGAAGGTGAGCTGGAAGTAAGAAGCTAGCTTGGACCTTCTCGCCTCGTGCGGCCCTTGACGATCCGGCTCAGCGGGACTCGAACCCGCAATTCGATGCCGCTGCAAGCACCGGGTACAGAGGGCAGCATCAGTTTCCAGTACACACCTCCGGCAAGTGACGAGACAGACAAGACAGGCAAGTGATTCTCCGTGGGACAGACTCGCAGGCAGGCGATGCTCTGCGGGACAGGCTCAAGGGAAAAAGACGGACCTCTTCGCGCACACCCGTGCTTCTCTTAATCCCCCCTCCCCCCCCCCCGATGCAACTCGCCTCCGAATTGGCCGGTTCGTCTCAGGCGATCCGCTCACCGTTTGTGATTCGTCCAGGGGGCGTGGCGAGCATCCTCGCGGCCCGTCCCCCCTGCGAGGCATTCCTCCTTCTTCGGGCGACGTGCCTCCGCATTGGCTGGAACACGGCGTACGTCGCTCGTGCTTTGCCCATTGGCTGAAGGCAACACGTTTTGCTCGACGCTGGAGCAGAGCCAATGCGTCGGTTGCGAATGGAACTCCGCCCACAGGCGCTCGGCACGTATGTGCTTCAGAAAGGTCGATGGTGGAAGGAAGCCAGGGAGGATGCCGTTGTTGTTGGTGTTGTTGTTGGGGTTGTTGGGGAATATAAGAAACTAACTACAAAATAACTCACAGCAAAAATAACTCACAGCGCACGTACACTTAATTCCCATTAGACATAGGGGAAAGGGAGCTATCTATCCACATTTACTTAAGGAAATACCTGAGCTACGGGGACCTGAATGTTGGGTGCTCATGGCTGCCAGATTCGTAACAAAATATACATATATATATTATATATATATATATATATATATATATATATATATATATATATATATATATATATACATATATATATATATATATATATATCTTCTTCTTCTTCTTCTTTCGGCTGCTCCCGTTAGGGGTCGCCACAGCGGATCATCCGTATGATGCGCATAGTGATTTGGCACATGTTTTACGCCGGATGCCCTTCCTGACGCAACCCTGGTCACCTCTTACGACACAGGGATATGGTACACCTATTTTAACCGGGGTATACACCGGCCCAGTATACTGGTACTCATTTTGCCGACCTCGGAAGGATGACAGGCTGAGTAAACCCCCTGGTGTATTAATTCAGTGGCCCAACGGGGCTTGAACTCAGGACCTTTTGGATCCCAAGCCGCTGCCCTAACCACTGCGCCAACACCAGGCTTCTATATATACATATATATATATATATATATATATATATATATATATATATATATATATATATATATATATATATATATATATATATATATATATATATATATATATATATATATATATATATATATATATATATATATATGCATACATATATACACATATATATATATATATATATATATATATATATATATATATATATATATATATATATATATATATATATATATATATATATATATATATATATATATATATATATATATATATATATATATATATATATATATATATATATATATATATATATATATATATATATATATATATATATATATATATATATATATATATATATATATCAAGTCACATAACAATAAATTTGGCCTTTCAATTTCTTTGCCAAATATTATTAGGTAAGGAGTTAATCCCCCATATATATGTATACCTATCCTAATTTCGTGCGCAAGAATTATAATCAAAATAAGCCTGGTGTTGGCTTAAGATCTTAGTGTCCTGAGTTCGAGCCCCTGTTAGTTATTGAATTAACACCAGGTGGGGTTGATAGCCTGTCATCCTTTTGAGGTCAGTGAAATAAGTAACAGTGGACTGGTAATAGAGGGCACTGCATCAGCGGCACAGCTGTGCCCCCAGAAAATGATGCAACCAGCAGCCACAGGCTGAATATGATGGCTCGCTATAATCCTAATAAAGTGGAACGGTGTAATATCCTAATAAGATCTCAATAAGGTAATAGCATAATAAAGTGGGTAAGGAGTAAAATTGCAATTAACTAATGTTCTAATGAAGTGGTTCAGGAGTAAAATCACAATGAGGTAATAACCTAATGAAGTGGACAAGAAGTAAAATCTAATACAGTGGATAAGGAGTAAGATCGCAATGAATTAATATCCTCATAAAGTGAGAAAAGAGTAAGATCGCAAGAAGGTAATCTATACCAATAAATGTCGAAGTGTGTGTGTGTGTGTGTGTGTGTGTGTGTGTGTGTGTGTGTGTGTGTGTGTGTGTGTGTGTGTGTGTGTGTGTGTGTGTGTGTCAGTGTGTCTCCTCCATAACTCCAAAACCATGAAACCTAGCAGCCTGAAACTTTGCATGCACACCAAGAAAACCCCAAGGAAGTGCAAGACTGAAAATTGGGTGTTTGGGTTAATTAAAACACCCCTTTGGAAGATAACTAACGGCCTTATTTAATTATATCCTTCATCAGGTGATCCTCGGCCACCTCGCTCCCTGGGGTTTTAAAGTGTATCTGAGGTAACATCGCTGTGGTCTGAAGCCGCCATGTTTTTTTGGCCTGTTTACTCTTGCCTTGACTTGGAACAGGCCGCAACGATTTCTTTATGATATAGCTTTTTTTTCTCTACTTTCCTTACTCATATTATCAAATGGCTGTTCATCAGAGCTGTGAATCGCTGCGTACATTGCAATGCTTAAAAATGCCCAAAGACGTCAGCGTTCGTCACTTTATTTCATTTCTGCACATTCGATCACCATGAGTATCTCTTAAATTTAGGAGACTTACAACATTTAATCTCCAGAATCGAACTCACAAGCAGTTCTGACTCTGAGAAAAGTGTTCATTTATCCAATTTGGACATATTTGACATTTTAGGCATCTCCAGGAGGTGTATGTTTAATATGACGGTTCGGAGATTGCCAACTGCGTGCCAAGGGAGCTGTTTCTTAAGTTTGGTTGGAGTGCTTAAGCCAGCACTCTACAATATTCACTGTATGTGGCTCAACTTGAACAAAGTTCAGGGCTACTCTAGTGCGTGTCCACGTGTTGTTCTGCGGTGCAACAGGCGGTGGCTGTCTCGCTGAAAATGTGGAATTATATTTTCCACGACGTTTCCCCTTTTTGTTCTTCCATTATATGACCCGACACTTCGGCATAGATAAATACAAATTAAAACTTTAAAAAACTTTTCTCTTTGAAAAGTTTCTTCAAACGTTCCGTGCATTGCATGATTCTTCAACTTGGCACATTCTTCAACTTCCATTTGCGATACTGTGGTTCTACACCGGAGGTAGAAAGGCAAAATAAATTACGTGATCACATTGAGAAAAAAGAGCTTTTTCAGTTCTAAAGTACAGAATCGCCACATCATGGCAGGAAAGCTGAGAGGTACGCATGTTCACTCTGTGTAGCCTGGATTCGAATCCCAACCCCAATCAGTTCTTATTTTGTTCACATTTTCTACTACCCGCTTTCTATCCCTCCCGACTATACCCTCTGTTTCTTGTCTTATCCCACCTCTTGATTATCTGTGTGTTGTACCATCCACCAAACAGTGATGACTCTATTTACATCTTGCTCTCCAAAGATGTGAAAACATTGACCAACTATTATCCTCTCATCCCAACTCTCTCTTCCTCATATGTGGTGACATCAATTGTCATCATGCCAGTTGGCTGGTGTGGGTACCGCTCTCACCTGCCATGACACTTCAGCAAAAGACTTCTGCGACAAATTGGGACTGACTCAATCTGTCAACTTCCTGACCCGGATCTCAACCAAAGGTACTCCATCTCTTCTGGATGTGATTTTTGACCAATTTCCCTGAAAATATCTGCTGTTCTTCCTCCACTCCAATCGGTTCATCTGGCCACATGCTTGTCAAAGTAGACACCTCCCTGGATGATATTGGAGAAACACCTGAGCGCCGTTGAGTCTGGCATTTCACTCAGGACAACCGTCAGGGACTTCAAGCAGCCATCAAACTTTTAGACTGGTCTCCCATCTCTACTTTCTCCTACATCAACACGTCCTGGGAATTCTTTCAAAGAAACTTGCTCTCTCTCATGCACAGATTTATCCCATCTCATCTTCAGTTGTCCTACCCTTCCTCCCACCCTTGGTTCAGGGAAGCTTGTGGTGAGGCAGTTGGTCTGAAACAACTTGCCTTCACCTCATGGAAGACAAATGCAACTGAAGGCAATATCAGTTCAGTTCCTTCAACAAACCTTGAAACAAGTGTGTCGACCCTCAAGAGAGCCATAAAACAACATCTCTCTAATCTCAAGTCTGAACTCTCAAACCTGTCTCCCTCCTCCAAATCCTGGCGGCATCGAGTTAAGTCTGCTTCTCGTGTAAGCTTCCCCTCCATTACCTCAAATGGCCACTCAGCCTACACTGCATGTGAAAAGGCTGAATGGCTGAACTCCGTGTTTGCTTCTAAATCTTGTGTCCCAAACCCATCACTATCTGTACCCACCTTACCCAAAAACACCCAGCTGTTTCTGGACTACATGTACTTTTCTCCTGACAATGTGGATAGCTTCGCCTCAGTGGAGAGCTTCGACCCTGTCAAACCTCGACTCATATTCTGCAACCGGTCCAGACGACATCAGCCAATGTGTCCTAAAATCCTCTGCTGCTATTGCTCACCCGCTCTCTCTTCTATTCACCCTCTCATTTGCTAAAGGTCATCTGACATCTGATTGGAAATTAGCAAACATTATTGCTCTGCATAAAAAAGATGCAAAAACAGATCCCTGCAACAACAGACCAATGAGCCTTCTCTCAATCATCAGCAAGGTGATGGAATCCATCATCGCTGCTGACATTCAATCCTTCTGCTTCTCCAATGGCTTGATTTCTGACCATCAATTTGGATTCAGACCAGGACACTCTACCCTGGATATGCTGTTTCTGGTCTCCCAAAAATGGATGGAGATACTCAATGCCAGACATGAAATCAGAGCTTTCTCCCAAGACATATCACATGCTTTCGATATGGTCTGGAATCCCTGTCCTGTTCACCAAACTCTCTTCCTATGGTATCGAAGGAGATCTCCACTCACGGCTCGCAAACTTTCTCTCCTGTCACAACCAAAATATGGCCCTTAATGGAGTTCTCTCGTCCGCTCTTCCTGCCAAGTCAGTAGTTCCTCAAGGCAGTGTTCTCGGCCCTGTTCTTTTTCTGGTTTTCATCAATGATCTAACTCACTCTATGGAAAATCCTCTTTATCTCTTTGCTGATGACTCCACTCTCTGCTGTACCATTTGTCATCCCTCAGATTGGCATGGCAGCAGCTAATTCATTCTCTGCAGATCTGGATAAAATCACAAGCTGGTCCAACACGTGCAACATGTCTCTCAATCCTGACAAATCTCATAGTCTCACTTTGTCTCTCCGAAACGACCATCTGGAACCCCCCCCCCCAACCTCCATCTACTTTCTCAACAATCCTCTTGAAGAAGTCCTTCCATGCAAGCTTCTGGGTCTCACTATCTGCCATGATCTTTCCTGGGAAAGCCACATTTCCAAGCTGGCCTCCAAAGCCAGTCGCCGACTCAGCATCCTCCGTCCTGCAAAGTCCTTCCTTGGCCCACCTGAGCTCATGACCACATAAAACGCTCTCGGCTGCAGCCTGATGGAGTACTGCTCTCCCCTCTGGGCTGGTGATTCCACCTCGAACCTTTCTCGGCTTCACGCTGTGGAAACCAAGGCATTTTGGATCATTGGCATCTCTCACAATGAGGCTGGGTCTTTGAGTCTCTCATTCTCTCACTGCAGGCAGGTCAGTGGTCTTTCCATCTTCTAGCATCTCCTCTCTTGCCTCGCCCCCCCGCCCCGCTCTATCTGCGATATCCCCTCCCCATATTCCGCATTGATTTCATGTCCGCACGGTGCTCAGATCTGCCAGCAACCCCCTTCTGGAAAAACTACCAAAATCAAGAATCACTGCTCACCTTCACTCTTTCATTCCACTTTTTTCTCACCTTTGGAACAAAGTCCCACACTCTCTTTAATCCCACTCTTCCCTCCAGGTCTTCAAAACAGCAGGTCACCACCACCTCTTATCTTCCTCTATCCAAAGCCACGATCTTTTCCACCCATGTTAACACTCCCGAAACCCATCTCCTTCAAATTCCCTACTTTCCGTCCTGAAACTCCCTGTCGTGTCAGGACCTGAAAGTCCCTGTAGTGTACATCTTGTTTACCCTGTGTCCCCTGCCTCATCCCTCTCCCTTCTACAGTTCTCCTCATGTCTCTGTTCTCCACTGTTTTGTCCTTCGCTCTTCCGCCCCTATTGTCTCCTGCTCCCCTTGTTGTACATTCTGTGTGTTAGCTCTCATACGAGTCTCGACAGTGTACACAAAAAGGGGTCACAAGCAAGTAGAGTGTCAAGGTTTCATACAAGCTGTTATATGGTGATTAGCACAAACTCGCACTTCAAGCTACAGACATCTGAATGTCCAGGTCTGAAGTGTCTGTCGTCGGTGCATTGCACTAATTGCTCCCACTACACTAAAAGCGGCGGTGAGGGTCTTTCGTGACTGTGTGGTGATCGTGGTAGAGGCTGAATGGTGGGTGAGTTGTTGTTCAGGTGGCATGGTGGTTTGCTGTGGTTGAGGCGCCGTGGTTGTTGAACAATGACAAATGTACAGTGAGCTTGTATAATGTTTTTATGAAGTGGAGTGATAATAATGAAATGGAAGACCAAGAAGGAACCCGAAGAAGTACAGAGCAAAGATTGCGTCATCAGGAGGACCCTGGATAGCATTAGGGTTTCAGCCACGACTCCACAACCCTCAAGGCCATCCAGGCACAGCTAAGTCAGCCTTCCAGAAAGAAAAAAAATTCTTGATGTTGTGTGATCGTTGTAGCATTTGTGTGTAGAGTGTGGTGAGGGTTGAAGTGATGTGTCAGTTGGATTGTGGCACAGGATTCAAACCGGAATTTGGCATGCGTATGCAAATTAGCTGTGTGTGCTTGATGTGCTTGTTTGTGTTTGGTTGTGTGATAGAGATTCGTGTGCGGGGAATTAAAGTTGGGAAAAAATGGAGAAAAACATCTTCCTAATCCCACCCAATGCATATTGACCCGTAAAACCCATGATACATAAGGGAAAGGCTATCTAAAACAAGTAATAATTAAATAACTATCTCAGGAATCGCAACATGTTGTGTGCCTTTGCCTTTGGGTGGTGCTTCTCAGAACCATCACAATACTTTACATTGAAAAGGAAGAAGAAACAAACTTTTGCAATATGTCCCCAAACCTCCCCAAATCCACTTTGACCCTTGTAAAATCAAAAGGGACATACCAGACCGAAGTTCACATACTTTAGTCTGAAGCGACAGATTCTATATTTTGCAGGACAGACGTTATTTTACAATAACCTGGACAACTAAGACTCCACCAACATATTTGAATATATACAATGATGCTACATGTGAACATTCGAGTAAATAAATAATGAAACAACTTCACCACATATTCAAGGGGGCAAACATTATGATAAAAGGAGAAAGAGGTGAGCATGATTACAATTTGAAAGAGCTGAACTGGATTCAATGAAAATAATATCAAGTCCATTATGGTATAGTATTTCGCAAAAATACCACCAATGGTTGATCGGTACATTACGATTTATGGACTAGAGTATTCAAATATGTCTTATCTTTAGCCTTGTGTGCAACAGGAGAAATGACTGCATGTTTAGGTATTTTCCAACATATAGTGTATGTATTTGGAGGACTTTCTGTCATGCTTTGTGAGTAGCAATGAGTCTTGACGCGGTCTCAGTGACCCGAGCAGCAAACGTCCCCAGACACAGTGTACGCACGACCATGGTATAATCAGACCATGGTAGACTGCTTGGCTCAAAGCTTCAAAACAAGATTATGGAAACTTTCTTCCACATGGCACTGCAGGGACATGTTGGTGGTGATTGAATCTTTGAAACGTGACCACACAATCACTGCAGTGAAAGTCCCAGATCTCCTTTAGGAGTCCATGTGCTGCAATCTCCATTGGCTGAACAAGAGAGGCACCTTTCTCGTGATAATGTACAGGTAAATGTACTGCAAAAGCCTTCAAGAGAATTCCACTATAATTATGGTTCACCATCACCTTGGACCACAAGAATCACTCTTAACAGTAACACACAATGGTTTACTCAAGTGTTGCTGAATACAAAGATATATATAAACATTGTGTAGATGAAAAACACACACACACTCAACCCTTATGGGGTTGTTTTTTTTCCAACATATCTGTTGTTCATAGAGGAGGTTGTATTTCATGTATTTCGTACATGTATTCCATACATTGTGAGGACATAATCGAAACAAATGTAGATGGTACAAATGTACATCATTGGAACACAGAAATCTATCATCACTTTGTCTTGGATCACCTGGTAAGAGGAGGAACACCAAACAGTACAAACAAAGCTTATGAATCTCTGGTCATACTTCGACACGACACTAAACCTAACCCACTTCCCTCTGAGTAATAATTACAACTAATTATATCACTTGAAAGAACATTCAAAGATGGCAGACCCTCGTCAGGACTTGTTTTGTGTGGTATTTGTGTGCTTTCTAGAAAGTATTTTGTTGACGTACTCGCATTGTAATTGTACTGTACATACTTTATGGATGTACTTGCCTTCTGTTTGTACATCTAATAATATATAAAGCTCCTTCTAATCACTGACTCGCTGATATAAATGTTTAGGACCTTCCAGGTGGCGTACAAAGCCACAGTTTTACATTCTGCTGGAACTCGAAGCCAATATCCCAGGGGAAAAAAATCACAAAACCGTTGGAAATTGTTCATAAACCAAACAAAATAGAGTCGGTCAATGCAAGCTCTGTCTGCCCACTACTGGTCACGTGCTCATTACGGGTCACGTGACCCAAGACAATGGAGCTGACACTGGAACTGGTTTCTAGACAATGTTACCAAGTGCACTTCTACCTCTTAATTTCGAACTTTGCCATGTTTACATTAAAAATTACTATTGCTGTAAACTTTTCAACAAAGAGCTCCTTCTCATTCAATAATAATTCAATAAAGAGTTTGGGTCTATAATCAACAGTACAAGTAGTCCAAGAGTATGACCAGCACTGGCAACCAAGGTAACTGTGACCCCAGAAACGAAGACAGTGGTCAAAGTTCAAATATAAATTTTGCAGCCTGTTTCCGATGTCCCAGTTCATCCCATGCACCTGACGAATGCGGATTTAAGGACACTGAGTGCAATTTCTGCCACCGTGTCGGGCATATTGCCAAGGCTTGTAGAATTATAAAGAGGTCCAGTATGCGATTTAGGAAGCAGAAAGGGCAACACGCAACAAACATGGTTCAACGTGACTCTGAGGTTGATGACGTGCAGGATTCGGATGACGTTTATACCATGTGTAGTGTTTTTTTCCGGGAATAGGGGAATCCACCTCCTGGTAGCAGATTTTCTCAAAGATGGTAAAAAAAAGTCAGGATGCAGACGGATACAGAAGCCTCCGTTTCAGTGATAAGTGCAAAATTGGACAAAGAGATCTGGGATAAATCCCCAGCAGTGCACAAATCCGGTGTTGTTTTACGCACTTACACAGGTGAGCAGATCAAAGTGATTGGATCGATTGTTGATGTACAATATGATGGCCAGAAATTCGATTGCATAATTTTATCTCTCATACGAGTATAAACGTCATTTTATCTCTCATACGAGCCTCGACAATGCATATAAAAAAACAAAATTATTCACCGTACCTCTCATGATCGTGGACAGTGTCGGCCCAAGACTTTTAGGGCGTGACTGGCTGAAGGTGTTCAAGCTGAAATGGGCTGAGATTTGTCACATTGGAGCATCAGCATCACACGAACCTGAGGTAGAACAATACCTGGAAGTTTTTTGGAGTGGACTTGGCAGAGTGAAGAACATGACTGCTAAAATCCATGTGGACCCATTGGCTCAGCGGAAGTTTTTCAAACCACGGTCAGTGCCCTACAACATGAAGGGGAAGGTCGACCTCGAGCTTGGGTGCCTACAGAAGCAGGGAATTTTAGAACCCGTAGAGTTCTCAGACTGGGCGGCACCAAAAGTGCCTGTCTTAAAAAGTGATGGCCAAGTTCACATATGTGGTAATTATAAGCTTACTTTAAATACAGCGGCAAAACTTGACAGCTATCCAATTCCTCGGATTGAAGACTTGTATGCCACCCTAAATGGAGGATAGACTTCCACGAAGCTTGATCGCAGCAGTGCTTACAATTACCTTTGGATGAGGCTTCAAAGGATTGCACAACCATAAATACTCACCGTGGCCTTTTTAAATATACTAGCCACCCACTGCAGATTTTCTCATCACCCTCCATTTTCCAGTAAAGCATACATACCCTTCTGCAAGATGTTCCCCATGCCAGTGTCTATATTGATGACATCTTAATTTCAGGGGAGACTGAGGCCAACTATGTGAAAAATCTGGACACAGTGCTCCACAGACTTTCAGATGCAGGAATGACTGTTCGCAAAGAAAAATGTTTTCCAAGCCAAGGAGGTGGAGTATCTGGGCAACAGGATCGATGTAAATGGGAACACCCTGTAGTTGACAAGGTTTGAGCAGTGGTGGAAGCTCATGTTCCCAGGAATGTGTCATAACTGAAATCTTACCTGGGGCTCTTGACCTACTACGGGCATTTCCTACCTGGCCTGCCAATAGCACTTGCTCCGCTCAACACTATGCTAATTAAAGCAGTCATTTGGAATTGGGGGACCAAAGCAAGATGAATCTTTCAAGGCTTCAAAACAACTGTTAAGTTCTTCCAAGATTCTGGTGCATTATGATGCAAAGAAAGATCTACAACTTGCATGCGATTCCTCACCATATAGCGTTGGGGCAGTTTTGTCTCATTGTATGCCAGAAGGAACTGAGAAACTGATCACATTTGCCTCACACAGCCTTGCTTCTGCATAAAAAATACTCAAAGATTGAGAAAGAAGGCTTGGCGGTGGTTTTCGTGGTGAAGAAATTCCATTCATAACTTTTTGGTTGGCATTTTGAAATCACCAACGACCACAAGCCACTGCAGTCCTTTTGCAGTGCAACCAAAGGAGTTCCTGTGTTAGTTTCTTCGAAGATACAACGCTGGGCATTAATTCTGGTGGCATATGATTACTCTTTCTCACGCAAGCCAAGCAAGGATATGGGGCATGCTGATGCCATGAGTCGTTTACATTTAGGGAAAGCCCCAGATTTGTGCCCACTCCTGAAACTCATGGAATTCCTGGATTCTTCACCAGTAACGGCTGAAGAGATTCGTCAGTGGACGGATCATGACCCAGTTCTGTCATGCTTGCGCCGTTGCATAACCAATGGTTGGCCTGGTTCACCAGATACAAGGCTCCAGGCGTATTCACTGCGCAAATCTGAACTGTGTCCAAGATAGTGCGATCTTGTGGGGTATTATGGTCGTAGTTCCCCCACCAGGTAGAACGAGAGTGCTAGAAATGCTTCACAACGTGCGTGCACCCAAGAATGATGCGAATGAAGGCCTTTGAGAGGAGCTATGATTGCTGGCCGAATGTCGATTTACATATCGAGAGTACAGTTCACAACTGCAATTCATGTCAGGCAAACGGAAAGTCGCCTGCATCATCACTGGACAAGTGATGACCCCAAAAAATCTTACAGTGATGACCCCTAAGTGATACAATCCTTAGGAATGGCCCCAAAAATCTTGGGAGCACATACACATGGATTATGCAGGACCATTTTTGGGCAAAATGTTTCTGGTCATTATGATGCCAATTTTAAGTAGATGGATGTGCATCCCATGACAACACCTTCATCCGAAGCCACCATCGGTAAATTGAGAACCACATTTGCTACACATGGGTTTTTTTGTTAATTATTTTAAAAACAAGCTCAAATGAGCTAAGATCCTCGTCCTCTTAATGATGACGTCATAAAAACGAATATAACCTCATTGTGATGTATCAGGTTTGCGATAAATTATCTGTGCTAATACCTGGCTTGATTCCCTTTTTTTTTTTTCTAGGATTTTTTTAGGAGGAATTTTCAAAATCGGAGATGGTTACTGTCTGCGCATGGTATTTTTTACATATATATGCCAAGTTTCAGGAAGTTTCGATGAAAACTGTAGGCTGTGAAACAAAAAAGTCCACAAGAAGAAGATGAAGAACAACAACGTGAGTTAGACTTCGAGAAGATCCTCCAGGAGGATCGAAAAATTTGTGTACCTTGTCAGAGCTTGAATGAGAGCAAACGCACAACACACAGCATGAGACAAGGGGGGTGGGAGTGGGAAGGACAAAACAGTGGGGAACAGAGACATAAGGAGATCTGTGGAGGGAGAGGGATGGAGCGGGGAACATGGGGAATACAAGATGGACATTACAGGGACTTTCATGAAGGGAAGCAGGGAATTTGAAGGAGGTGTGTTTGGGGTGGATGAATGGGGGTAGAAAAGATCAAGGTTTTGGATGGGGGACGATAAGAGATGTTGGTGAACTGCTGTTTTGAAGGTCTGGAGGGAAGAATGGGATTCAACAGAGTGTGGGAGTTTATTCCAAAGGTAAGGAAAAAAGAGGAATGAAAGAGTGAAAGTGAGCAGTGATTTGTGATTTTGGTACTTTTACCAGAAGCGTGTTGTTTGTGGACCTTGAGCACCCTGTGGAAATATTGTCGGGACAAATCGCAGAGAGAGTGGGGGGGGGAGGAGGCAAGACCAGGGAGGAGACAGCAGAAGACAGAAAGACAACCGAACTGTCTGTGGTGAGAGAATGAGAGGCCCAAAGACTCAGCCTCATCCTCAGGAGATACAAATGATCCTAAATGTCTTGGTTTCCACAGCGTGAAGCTGAGAAAGGGGAGAGGGAGGAGCACCAGCCGTATGTCAAGCAGTACTCCATCAGGCTGCGGATGAAAGCTTTTTATGTGGTCAGGAACTCAGGTGTGCCGAGGAAGGACTTTGCTTGACGGAGGATTCCCAATCGGCGACTGGCTTTGGGGGCCAGATGGAAATGTAGCTTTCCCAGGAAAGATCATGGCAGATAGTGAGACCCAGAAGCTTGAATGAAAAGACTTCTTCAAGAGGATTGTTGAGAAATTAGAGAGGGGGGGCTCCAAACGGTCCTTTCCGTGAGACATAGTGAGTGTGTGAAATTTGTCAGGAATGAAAGACATGTTCCACATGTTGGACTAGTTTGTGATTTTACCCAGATCTGCAGAGGGCGAAGAAGCTGCTGCTTGCCGGTCTGAGGGATGACAGATGGTACGGCAGAAGGTGGAGTCATCAGCAAAGAGATAAAGAGGATTTTCCAGAGAGTTGGAGAGATCATTGATGAAAACCTGAAAAAGAACAGGGCCCAGAACGCTACCTTGAGGAACTCCAGCCAGGACAGGAAGGGGGGATGAAAGAACTCCATTTAGGGCCACACGCTGACTGCGACAGGAGAGGAAGTCTGCTAGCCATGAGTGGAGATGGCCTTGGATACCATAGGAAGAGAGTTTGGTGAGCAGGGCAGGGTGCCAGACCATGTCAAAAGCACGCGATATGTCTCGGGATATGGCTCTGATTTCATGTCTGGCATTGAGGACCTCCATCCATTGTGGGGAGAGCAGAAGCAGCATATCCAGGGTAGAGTGACCTGGTCTGAAACCAAATTGATGATTGGAAATCAAGCCATTGGAGAAGAGGAAGGTTTTCATGTCTGAAGCGATGATGGATTCCCTAACCTTGCTGATGATTGGGAGAAGGCTGGTTGGTCTGTCGCTGCAGAGTTCTGTTTTTATGCACCTTTTTATGGGTTTTTTTTGCCCCTTTTTATGCAGGGCAGTAATGTTTGCTGATTTCCAAGCAGATGGCAGAATGATGTCCTTGAGAAAATGAGAGGGTGAATAGAACAGAGAGAGGGTGAGCAAAAGCAGAGGAGCAGGTTTTTAGGACACATGGGCTGATACCCTCTCGACCGGTTGCAGAATCTGAGTCGAGGTTTGACAACAAGCTCTCCACCTTGTCAGGAGAAAAGGACACATAGTCCAGGGACAGTTGGGTGCAACTGGATAAGGTGGGAACAGAAAATGATTGGTTTCGGACACAAGATTTTGACGCAAACACCGAGTTTAGGCATTCAGCATTTTTCATGTGTAGTATCAGCAGTGTGACCATTTGAGGTAAGGGAGGGGATGGAGGGGGAACGTACACCAGAAACAGATTTGATTAGTCACCACCAGGATTTGGAGGAGGGTGAGAGGTTTGAGAGTTCAAACTTGAGCTCAGAAAGATGTTGTTTTCTGGCTCTCCTGAGGGTAGATACACACTTGTTCTGAGCTTTATGGAAGGAACTGAGATTACCCTCAGTTGGGTTTGCTTTCCATGAGGAAAAGGCAAGTTGTTTCAGGACAACTGCCTCGCTACAAGCTTCAGTGAACCATGGGTGGGAGGAAGAGTAGGACAACTGAAGAAGAGAGGGGATAAATCTGTAAATGCCGGAGAGCAAGTTTCTCTGAAAGAATTCCCAGGATTAGTTGATGTCGGAGAAAGTAGCGATGGGAGACCAGTCTGGAAGTTCGATTGCTGTTCGGAGACCCTGCCAGTCGGCCTGAGTGAAATGCCAGACTCTACGGCGGTGAGGTGGTTCTCTGATAGCAGCCAGAGAGATGTACACTTTGACAAGGACGTGGTCAGAAGAACCGATTGGAGCGGAGGAAGAGCCGCAAATATTGTCAGGGAAATTTATCAAAATCAGATCCAGAAGAGATGGAGTACCATTGGTTGAGATCCTGGTTGGGAAGTTGACCGATTGAATCAGTCCCAATGAGTCGCAGAAGTCTTTTGCTGAAGTGTCATGACAGGTGAGAGAGGTACCCACACCGAGCCAAGTGGCCTGACGACAATTAAAGTCACCACATTTGAGGAAGAGTGAGTTCGGATGAGAGGAGAGAAGTTGATCCATTTTTTCGGATAGTAAGGTGTAAATGAAGTCCTCACTGTTTGGTGGATGGTACAGTAAACACATAAATATGAGGTAGGATTGGAGGGGAAGCCGTAGCCAGAGGTATTCCTGGGGTTGTGGGGGAGTGAGGGCAGTGCATGGACAGTGAGGAATAGAGTCTTTCATGAAGAGAGCAACTCCTTCACCAGGACGGGGCTCAGGTCTGTCATACCGGAGTAGGGAGTAACCAGGGAGAGATGCTTGGGAATCCAATGTCTTGAGGGAGGAAAGTTTCTGTTAGGCAGATTGTGTCTTGTTTGTCAGTGGCAACCTATATGGAAATATCTGTGAGGTTTGAGCAAAGGCCCCAGATATTTGAGGTCCACACTCTTAATGAAGAGGGTGGGGAGGAAGCTTTTGGTGCAGCTGATGGGAGAGGAGGGGGAGCGTAGCACAAGGGAGGAGGGGGAACAGTTAAGGAGAGTTGTTGAAAGAGTGTGGGTGATTACAGAAGAGATTGGGGAGGGTGCTGGATGAGGAGAAATGGCTCTGTGGTGTTAGGGTAGAAGGGTGTCAAGAGAGGAGGCAGGAGGCAGTTGAGGATTTGAGAAGGTAGAGTGATGAGATGGAGGTGAGAGGGCAGGGGAAGGAGGCAGCCTCGTGGATGCGAGGGGGGCATCTTTGAGAATGGGGAATGATGGGGGTGAACGGTGGGAGAAGGGTGAGTGGGGAGAGTTGAGGGAGAAAGGTGAGGGGGGGAGTTTTTTTAGAAAGGTGCGAGGGAAGCTTGGAGGGAGAAGAGTGTGATGATTGCTTTGAGAGGGAGGGTGAGAGGGGTGAGTTGGCACTGAAGTTGGAAAAGAAGAATGGTTGATGGAAAGCGAACTCATAGCAAACTGGGGTTTTAAATTTTTTTATGTCAGAAATGTGACTCGAGACATTTCTTGATGGATGCAATAAAGACAAATTAAGAGAATGGAGAGAAGAAACGCTGTAACAGTTGGATTTTTTTGACAAGGTATGAGGAAAACGTCAAATTGAGAGCAGTCTGATGAAATAGAAAAATAGTAGTGAATGATGATACAGTAATGAGAACCACACGTGTGAAAGAGGAAGATGAAGCATTATAAGAGATGGTTATTATTATTATTATTATTATTATTATTATTTTTTTTTTTTTTTTTTCAGAGAGAGAGAGTTTTCATCAGATTAGATAAAGGAAAGGTTGAAGAAAAAATCCTGAGTTGAATGGTGAATTTAGATCGGTAAACGCAGAGGGTGGAAACAGATCATGTGGTTACGGGAGAAGTGTGTGGCTATGGGAGGTGTATAGTCAAAAGTGACTTTATTTATTTATTTAAAATAAGGTTTGCATAAGATTCGGAAAAGATTCGTAGAGTGTATGTTGAATTTGGAACTCTAAACGCAGAGCGAAGCTGATGGTTCAATGAAAAGTATCAGGAAGAGGATCGAGAGACACGTGGTTACAGGAGGTGTATTGGTAGAAAGGATACAAGGAAAATTATTATTTTCGATGGATTTTTGAAGATTCGGTAAGATTCGGGAATGGAAGGTTGTGGGAAGAAATCGTGAAGGTAATGGTGAGAGTGGGTCAGTTCAAGTAGAAGAAAGATGGTGTGCCGGCAGAAGGAGGAAGAACAACAAGAAGGAGGATCGGGACTCGTGGGTATGCAGGGTAGTATTTTTGTTTTTTAATTCAAGACAAGAAACAGTATTTAGTTGGGAGGGAATAGATGTGGGGGCATTGGGAAAGTATGGAAAATAGGAATTGAGGGTAATAGGGAGAAAATACAAATAAAAACGATTGTACACCTAGAGGGGAAGGATGGGTAGGCCTCAAGGAACTCGGTAAGACAAGGTCGTCGAAAACTCACAAAATAGCACGATTTTTGAAACAAATCTGAACTTGGAACACACAGTAAGCATGTAGGTGAGAAAATAAACAATTAAAATGGGACAAATAACGACCGGAAACTTAACTTTGAGAAAGTCGGCAAAGAGCCCTGAGAGAACCTGCCATTGCTCCAAACCCAGAACCGGAAGGGTTACCCACAACTTTGGTGTCAGATAATGGGCAATCATTCACTAGTGCAGAATTTCAAAAGTTCGTGGATGTCAATTGCTGTTCTCCTCTTCCGAGCTTCCTCTCCCTCCCTCCATCTTCTCCTCTCTCTTCCCTTAATCCTGTCCTCTCTTCTCCCCTCTCTCTGTCCTCTCCCCTCCTTTCCTCACTACACTCACTAAACATTTTCACCCACCTCACCTCAGCTTCGTACGATCCAGGGTCCAAAGAGTTGGCTGAACGTTCCGTGCAAACATTTAAGGGGGGCATGAAGAAGCTCAAACAGGGTAGCATTGAGTCGAAAGTGGCCAGATTCCTTTTCAAATATCGTAAACACTCCACTCAACCACTGGGTGAGCACCATCAGTGCTTTTGATGGGAAGAAAGCTGAAGACTCGCAGAGTGCAAGCAATGCAGAAGTCCTGCCATGACAGACACACCAAGGTGAGACTTTTTAGTGTGGGAGCTTGTGTCCATGTGCTCAATTTTGGAAGTGGTAATCCCTGGCTGGGAGGAACTGTTGTCAACAAATTTGGTTCTTCCCTCACTCTGAAACTCTTGGATAGCTGGAATGTAAGGAGACATGTGGATCACGTGAGACTGTCAACCTGTGATGTAACCGGTGATGTCTCTGGTCCATCTGAACCATCCGTCGAGGCCAACACATGGGAAAGGCCTGCAAACATCATTCCAGAGGGAAACACTCCAGAAGGTTCTTATGGAGAACCTTTTCAGGATGCTCCTGCCGTGGAGGAATGTCAACCACCACCTCCTGTAGCACCATTGGAAGAGTGGGTACTCCGTTGCTCTTCCCACCTCAGAAGACCTCCAAATCGTTTGGACTTGTGAATAATATGCATACGAGTTCACTTGGAATTAACTTTCATCGATGATTTGGTGGTACTGTTACTCACAATGTTTGGTATCACTGTTGTTGAAGGCAAACTGTTATGTTATGGAAAGTGGTTAAGGAATAATCTTGTGACTTTGATGATTTTTGTGGAATTGATGCACGAGGGCATACCCTAAGTTATGAGTGTATTTGGATGAATGTTAAGTTTGCAAGTTTAAGCTTAAAAAGGGAGGAGTGTCACATACGCTCCCTATCGTCATCGGTGGTTCGGGCCGGGGGGCATGCCGGGGGTGAGGTCAGGGAGATGTGACAATGGCGGTGATCCTAAAGGCCGCGTGTGTGAGCTGTGATTAAACTCTTTGCCTGGAAGGTCGAGTCTCTGAGTGATATTTATCTATAATTCCAGCAATCTTTGTGTGTGTGTCTGTATGTGTGTCTGTCTGTCTGCGACCGCCGTTTCTCGACAACCACCAGTCCGATCTGAGTGAAACTTGCCAGGAATATTGGCGGGGACCTGCGGATGTGCCTTTTCAAGGTTTGATATCAATCGGACGAGCGGTTCCCAAGTTACGGCCATTTTATTGCTTTTTTCAGTGTTGGAAAGGTGTATATATCGCAGCTGAAGTGTCGTTCCACCTTATCATGCCATTTTTTCCTAAAGATATCTCAGAATAATGATAACAACATATTGATAATAATAATAATAATAGCACAATAATTGGCAGTAATAAAAAGAATAACGTGATACAATGACCAATGTCTGTCAACCAATAATGACATATATTGTCTGTCAACCAATAATGACCAATAACGTCTGTCAACCAATGACAGGACACGGTGCTATGACGTCACGAATGACGTCACAATTAATGGGGTTTTTTTTGCACGATTGACGTCACAATTCTTCTTCTTCGTTTGTTATGACATCACAATAGACGCTGGGGACCTGAGTATGTACCTTTTCAAGGTTTGATATCATTCTTCATCCGTTTCAGCTGTTTCCCAAGTGTTTCCCAAGGGTTGAAAGCTGTTTTTTCCTAAGGTTTGAATTAATTGTTCAAATTATTAATTAATCCCAAGGTTTGAATTTTCCCAAGGGAAACAGCTGTTTCCCAAGGGTTTGAAAGCTGTTTTTTCCCAAGGTTTGAATTAATTGTTGTGCTTGGAAGACATTTGTGAATACATCTACAGAGAGAGGGGTGAGAGAAGAAGGGGGAGAGAGGAGGAGGGAGAGAGGCGGGCGAGAGAGAGGGGAGAGAGGGGGCGAGAGAGGTGGTGAAAGAGAGGGGCGTCACAATTCAAGAAAGGGGGGAGGAGGGGGTGAGAGAGGGGGGTGAGAGTGGGGTCGAGAGAGAGGGGCAAGAGAGGAGGGGTGAGAGTGGGGGCGAGAGAGAGGGGGGAGAGAGGTGGGTCGAGACTAGGGGGGAGAAAGGGGGGGCGAGAGAGAGGGGGCGTCACAATTCTTCTTCTTCTTCGTTTGATATGACGTCACAATTGACGCTGGGGAGCTGAGTATGTTTCCCAGGTGTTTCCCAAGTTATGGACATTTATGATACGGTTGGTCCGATCTAATTGAAAAAAATGCCCCAATCCAGTCGTCCTTTACGAGAGCGAAGGAACGAAGCTGCACATACTGGCCCGCACCTACGCCCGCACTAGCATTACAAATTACTATAGCTGTAAACGTTTTAATAAAGAGTTAATTCCAATCAGCAATTGTTGGTTTCCTTGGGTTATTTAGCTGTTTGTAGAATGCTATCACAATGGGCTTTTAAAACAGCTGAAGGAGACCAGACTTTATACATAAGAAAGGAAACAATTACAAGTGATTCCTCTGTCTATGTCTCTTATCTGTGATGTGCTTAATTATTGATATGTTTTAAATATTGTTCGTTACTAAGTAGTCGTAGTAATGAGCAATTTGTTCATTACTAAGTGATCATTGTAATGATAATGCACTTTAAATGTTTCATATTTATTTATATTGCATAATGGGTCACATGACTTGCCATTTTCTTGGTCATTATTTGATTATGTTAATGAGGAATAAGCAACAGTTTTAGTTTATCTTTTGGCCTACATATCATTGTAACCTCATCCTCTTGAATATAAATATCTCTCACAATGCACTTTATCAAATATATAAAGCTTATATTTATTACTAGCAAATGCAACCCATCATTCGCTGTCTGGGGTATTGAAGGGCGGTGGGGGGGGGAGTGAAGGGAGGGAGTGAGAGAGAGCAAGAGAGAAGAGAGGGAGGGGAGAGAGAGGCAGGAGGGGAGAGAGAGAGGAGATAGGGGAGAGAGAAGAGGGAGGGGAGAAGAAGGGAGAAGATAGAGGGAGAGGAGAGGATGGAAGGAGGGAGGGAGGAGAAGAGGTTGGAAGGAGGGAGGGGGGAGAAGAGGATGGAAGGAGGGAGGGGAGAGGAGAGGATGGAGGGAGGGAGGAGGGAAGGGAAAGAGATGAGGGAGGGGAGGGGAGAAAGAGAAGGCAGGGAAGGGAGAGAGGGGGAGGGAGGCAGAGAGGGTGGAGTGAATGGAGGGGAGAGGATGGAGGTAAGAGGACTGACAGAGGGGAGAGGAGAGGATGGAGGGAAGGGGAGGGGAGAGGACTGAGGAAAGAGAGGGTAGAGGACGGAGGGAAGGAAGGAGAGAGGACAGAGAGAAAGAGAGAGAGGGGAGAAGAGAGGAGAGGGTGAAGGAAAGGGAGAGGATGGAGGGAGGGGAGAGGAAGCTAAGAAGAGAAGAACAGCAAGGAAGGGGGGGAGGTGGGGAGAGTGACGCCTCACGAAACATTGTTATACATTGCGAGGAGGTGTGCGTGGGGTGCGAGGAGGGGGTGAGAAAGAGAAAGAGTGAGAGAGTGAGAAAGAGAGAGAGAGTGGTTGGGAAGGGGGGGGGCAAAGTAAAAAGAAGAGGGAAAGAGGTGAGGGGTGGAGGTGGTGTTAGAAAAGAGAATGCTATGTTGTGTTTAATGACTGAACACACAAAAAACTCATGTCAGAACAGATGTCCACACAATGACCCAACAGAGTTTGAAAAGTAATCCGCTGGCACATCTGCAAAAACTTTGATATCCAAGTTTCAGAAACTTCATGGGAACATGAACCAAAAGCAATCACAGACATCATACTTAGGTACAAAAAAGAGAATAAGGCATTGCTAATTTAGGTGCTAACACCAGTGAATTTGGACTAAACAATGTGGAAATCAAGAAAATGACCAAATACCAAGACCTCAAGAATGAAGTGAAAAGTTCTTGGAAGCTGAAGAATGCCAAAGTTGAACCAGTGATAGTTGGAGCTGCAGGAATGATGATGAAGAACCTCACAGAGATATTAAAAACCATCCATGGGAATATTACTACAAACAAACTACAATTGGAAGCTGTCCAGGGCTCAGTAACGATCCTGAAGAGAGACCTCGGCACAAAACTTTGAAAACAGAAAATTTCACATATTGGTCCATGAATCGTGACCCCTTACCAAAATGAAGGCGGTCACTTTGAGCCCGCCCTGAGAGGACTCCATTGCACATTCTCAAACCCGCAAAAGTAAATGCCAATCAATGACACACACACACACACCACACACACACACACACACACACACACACACACACACACACACACACACACACACACACACACACACACACGGATACTTTGAGATCTGAGGTGGGAGCATTTAAAACCCATGCTGTCTTACTGGCAAAGCTTTACCTGCATGCATGCTCGTACATGCAGCGACCTTTGCACCCCACTAGTTGGCTCACTCTGAATCTGAGTCATACATGCTGCAGTCCCCGAAAGGTGGGGAAGCAGGAGGGGGTGGGAGAGAAAGATAGAGAGGGAGGGAAGAGGAAAGGGGGGGAGGCAAGAGGAAAAGGGGGAGGGAAGAGGAAAGGGGGAGGGAAGAGGAAAGGGGGGAGGGAAGGGGGTCAGAGAAAAAGAGAGAGAGAGAGAGAGAGAGAGAGAGAGAGAGAGAGAGAGAGAGAGAGAGAGAGAGAGAGAGAGAGAGAGAGAGAGAGAGAGAGAGAGAGAGAGAGAGAGAGAGAGAGAGAGAGAGAGAGAGAGAGAGAGAGAGAGAGAGAGAGAGAGAGAGAGAGAGAGAGAGAGAGAGAGAGAGAGAGAGAGAGAGAGAGAGAGAGAGAGAGAGAGAGAGAGAGAGAGAGAGAGAGAGATATTGGGATCGGAAAGAAGGAAAGGTGTGGGAGAGAGGGGGTAGGGTGGGGAGTGAGAGAAGGGTGGGATAGGGGTGAGAGAGGCAGAGGGGTGAGAGAGGCAGAGGGGTGAGAGAGAGGAGAGGAAAGAGGGAAAGGAGTGAGGGATTCCAGCAGATGTGACGCCCAGTCTGTCATCCATCCGAGAGATGACACTCACACATTGATGAATTAGCTGAGCTGTGAAACACCAGGATGACAGTTTATAGCTGGGTCCGGATTCAAATCTAGGCTACACGGACTGAGCATGCATACCTCTCGGCTTTCCTGCCATGGTGTGACAATTCATGACTACATAACTGAAAATCTTTTTTACTCATTGTGATCATGTAATTTATTTTGCCTTCCTACCTCGAGTATCAAACTGCGGTATCACCATTGTTTGAAGCTTGAAGAATGCCAAGTGGCTCCACCAAGCAATCTACAAAATGGTTGAAGAAACTTTTAAAAACGAAACGTTTAATTAATATAACCTCCACCATCGAAGATGGACTGAGGTTACTGTTTTCACCCCTGTTTGTTTGTTTGTTTGTTTGTTTGTGAATAGTATTACGGAAAAACTCCTCGACGGATTTCGACGAAACTTGGTGGGGAGATTAGGTATGGTCCAAGGATCATGCCATTAGATTTTGAACTTGGTCCAAAGTCCAATACGGCCGCTATGGCGGCCAATTTGAAAAAAAAATTGAATTTTTCTTTTTGCATTTCTACATGTTTTAAGTGATTTCCAACCCCCCAGGTCAAAAAACCAGTAAAGACCAGTAGCTTACTGGTCAACTGGTACCAGTTGAAAACCAGTAGCCAACTGGTACCAGTAAAGCCAGTTGGTTTCTTACTGGTTTTAATATGGTAATTGGAATAGAGTGATATATTACCAGTTGAAATACATGTATTTAACTAACTGGTATCAACTGGGAGACCAGTACATTGCAACTGGTATCAACTGGGAGCAGTACATTGCAACTGGTATCAACTGGAACCAGTAAGACTTTAACTGGTACAAATATGAGCTACTGGTTTTTTCAACTGGGAAATTGGAATTCTGACTGAATTTAACTGGTACCAGTTGAAACCAATAGAGACCAGTTAAAGACCAATTAGAACCAATAGAGACCAGTTGAAAATGTGTACTGGTTTTAACTGGTTTTTCGACCTGGGCCCCCCCCCCAAAAAAGAAATTTGTTAGAGAAAAAAAAAACAGAAAATTTTGCAACTTTTTTTTCAAAACAAATTCGATTTTATTTTTTTTTGCATTTCTACATGTTATAAGTGATTTCCAACAAAAAAACATGCCAAAAATTATAATTGCGGCTGATTTTGGAACTTCAGGTGGATATACCCACGTAAAATCAATTTCTGTCTCAAGGAATCTAGTTATGACGAATGAATTGAGTATGTAAAAGTTAAAAGTAAAAGGGAAAGTTGCAAACTATAACTCTGTGAGCACTGTTGACGTCAAATTGAATGAATAGGATATCAGGTTCACTTGAGTGACCTGGCAGTATTGGCGGCGGAGGTTTTGCACTCTACCGAGTGCTCCCCCTCTAGTTCTTATTTGTATTTATCTTTGCCAAAATGATGAGTCGTGTCATGGATGAACGCACAAAAAGGGAGAACGTTGTGGAAAACAAAATTATACATTTTCAGCGAGCCAGCCACCCACCGCCTGTTGCACCACAGAACATGTGGCCAACACACACTCGTAGCCCCTGAACTTTGTTCAAGTCGATTGACATACAGTATTCAGTAACAGTGCGAACATTGTAGAGCACTCACCAAGTGGCTGAAGCACTCCAACAAAATGGTTCATAAGAAACGACTTGCTTGGCACATGATTAGCAATCACCGAACCGTCATATTTAAACATACTCCTTCTGGAGATGCCTGAAATGTCAAATATGTCCGCATTGGACAAATTAACACTTTTCTAGGAGTCAGAACTGCTTATACGTTAGATTCTGGAGCTTAAATTTTGTAATTCAGTTTAGTTCAAGAGATTCTCGTGGTTTATTTGTACCCAGCGAATTGTAGCTATGATGAACAGGCATTTGATAATACTAGTGCGTGCCCATACGTGCGTGGGCGTACATGCAAAAAAAAAAGAAGAAAGAAGAAATGTAATGTCAATTGTGACGTCATAGCACCGTGTCATGTCATTAGTTTGATAAATAAATGGCCATAACTTGGGAACCACTTGTCCGATTAATATCAAACCTTGAAAAGGCATATCCACAGGGCCGCAACAATATACCTGGCAAGTTTCAATTCGATCGGACCAGGGATTATCGAGAAACTGCGGTCACAGACTGACACACACAGATTGCTGGAATTATATTTGATAATATGAGTAAGGAAAGTGAAAAAAAAAACTTTATCGTGAAGAAATCATTATGGCCTGTTTCAAGTCAAGGCATGGTTGAGCAGGCCAAAAATCATGACGGCTTCAGACCCCAGCAGGTAACCCAGGATACGCCTTAAGACCCCAGAGAGTGATGTGGCTGAAGATGTGCCTGGTATAGGATATAGTTAAATAAGGCTGTTAATTATCTTTAAAAGGGGTGTTTTAATTAACCCAAACACCCAATTTTCACTCCTGCACTTCCTTGGAGTATTCTTAGTATCCATGCAAAGTTTCAAGCTGCAAGGTTTCATGGCTTTGGAATTATGGAGGACACACACACACACACACACACACACACACACACACACACACACACACACACACACACACACACACACACACACACACACACTGCCATTTATTAGTATAGATGTCTGCATGTTGGATGATGTACCGGAGTAGTTGTATGCAGTGATGCAAGCTTGCCGCTGGTACTTTATTGAAAAAAGAAAATGTGTGAAAATTGTTGCCTGCATTGGCACATTATGTGTGGATAAACAAAGAAAAACAAATAAACAAACAAAGAAATAAACAGACAGACGGACCTAAATGCTATATCTACCCTCTTCCTCTGGCGATGGTAATAATAACGATCCACCATCCATGTCATCATGAAAGCAAAGACTTGGAAGATGGAAATTATATTGTACATTTTACGGTTTTATTTTGGTTCACAGAGTGAGGCATTAAGTTTTTTTTATCTTGGTGTCTGTGGTGTCACACTTTTTGAATAATAATTTTTCCATTTAAAATTTGTCAATAATATTTTTTTCTAATTTTATATTACTGTTTTTCATTTCTTTAATTTTCAATGTTTCTTTTTTCAATCATTGAAATGTTTAATTGGTTTTTGTTTAATTTTCAAAATTGTAAATTTTCTATTTTTTTTCAATTTCCAGTTATTTCCCTTTTTATTTTATTTTTTCAATTTTTTTTCAATGTTCTGGTGTCTACTTTTTTACAAGAGACCCTAAATGCTGAATGTAACACTTGCTCAAGCCGTACATGGCTCCTGTGGAGGATTGCTGAGTCGCTTGTAATATCTTATGCCTGGTGTTGGCTTAATGGTTCGTGTGGAGGGCTTGGGATCCGATGATCCTGAGTTCAAATCCCATTCGGTTGTTGAATTATTACCAGGTGGGGTTGACTCTGACTGTCATCCTTCCGAGGTCGGCAAATTGAGTGCCAGCTTTACTGGTCTCCTGTGTCGGAGTGACGACCCATCCAGGATTGTACCCACTAGCCAAGGAGACTGCTTAGGCAGCACCAACGCTCTGCTCAGAGTATGGTCCCAATGGATGGATGGATGGATGGATTGTAATATCTGCTTTGACTCAATTTAAAAGGGTGAAAGACTTCACCATCATCGATAATGGACAGTGTGCTGATGATTTTAAAAGAAACATTTACCGGTCACTTCCAATGTCGATTTTCAAAAGTTTAGCTATTATAGGAGCATTACAAAATAACAACATTTTACTCTAACCAATAGCTCGGTCGATGTGAGGAAGTAAAATTAAAGAGAGGTGAGAGGGTGAGAAAGAGAGAAAGAGAGAAGTGAGAGAGGGTAGAGAGGGATAAAGAGGTGAGAGGGAGAGGGAGAAAGGGGGGCAATTTGGAGCTGAGGCATGCATGGCCTTTGGTGGAATTCCCGGCAGATCGTGCTCCAGGCCAGACTCGAATACAAAGTAACAGGAGGATGTCAGATGCTGAGACTCCCGACGGGAATGTCCACGATCCGAGACGATTGAAATGCAAGGCAGACAGAAGCCGGACAGTGTGTGTGCGATCGCTAATTACCATAGGGCAGCTTAAATGTCAGCAATTATACCTGCGTAGCCCATCACCTGGGGCTGTCATTATGAGTGCCAAGCAAAATTAGAGCTGTGGCTGTTTTTAAAGGGCTCTTTCCGTCTTGATTGAACAATTTGGAGAAGTTGTTTATGCAATTAAAACCTTTTTTTGCCTCTTAATTCTCCACAAATTCATCTTTTTTGGTTAAAAGGTGGAGAAAAAGACCATGCTGCTGTGGTGCAACAAATCATTCATGTACAGAGAACATGCTAAACGCAGGTGGTATCAGCACACCATGAAGCTCCTTCGAGGATCTCAAGAAATAGAGGAAAGATGAAACACCTCTACCTCTCCAGGTACTCATTTGCACGTTTTGTTTCCGTTTCAATAGGCCTTTGACCATTTGCGGTCTTGTGGAGCAAAATCAATCATCTCTATTACATGTCCAAATAGAACTTCACTCCATCCATAAAATGCCAAAGGGAGTTGTATTTCAAATATGAAAATTAAGCCATGGTCCCCATCCAAAGGCTGCATATAAATGAAAACCGTCTGAAAGGGTTATATTCATGAAATAAAAGAGTTGGGTCTTACGACGGCACATTACACCGAAAGGTAATTTACGTCCTTGGGCCTACTTTCAAAATTCCATGCTGGCGAAGAAAATTGTGCTAAAATGTAGTCTCACGAGAGCAAGCATTGGTTCCGAACAAGTGGCAAATCTTCGATGAACTTGAATCGATTGTTCGACCTCTCGAATATTATGCTTATACCTTCAAATAAGCAAATTGTTTTCCCAATAAAACAGAGGCGAGCCTGCCCAGGCAATGCCAAAGGAGGTCGTTTCGATGTCGACGCCACTCGGGGATTTCTTTGACTTTGTGAAGCCTCAACACGTCAGGAAAACGATTTTCGTTCTTTGATTCTGATCGACAAAAGCTCTCTTTTGACTTCAATTTGACATAATTCCATCTGAAGAGTTGTTTTTTTCTCAGAATTGTGTGATGGGAACATCAAGGAACACACAAGTTAGATTTGAACGTCTCTGGAACCTCCAGTTGCTCCACATCACAATAATCGATCTATAATTCCAGCAGTGTGTGTGTGTGTGTGTGTGTGTGTGTGTGTGTGTGTGTGTGTGTGTGTGTGTGTGTGTGTGTGTGTGTGTGTGTGTGTGTGTGTGTGTGTGTGTGTGTGTGTGACCGCTGTTTCTAGACAACCACTGCTGCTATCTAATTGAAACATGCGAGCTATATTGCAGGGGGACTTGAGTATGTGCCTTTTCAAGGTTTTATATTAATCGGACAAGTGCTTCCCAAGTTATGGCTATTTATTTACCAACCAATGACAGGACACGTTGCTGCGTGGGCGTGGCCGATGCGCCATTTAGTTACCAATCACAGGACACGTCGCTGCGTAGGCGTGGCTGCGTAGGCTGGTGCGTGGCCGGCCGACGATGACGTCACATGCCGTGCCGATTACGATGGGGATCGGTGCCTTAGTTACCGTGGCGGAGGAGTGGCAATGGTCAATGGTAGTGAATGTCATGGCAGGCAAAGACAGGGAGGTAAAATTGATTTTAATTTGGATTTTAATTAACTCTTTGTGTAAGTATCACAGCAGTTGTTACTTCAATGCAAGCCATAATTCGTGGAATGATGTGAACATTCCGTATGGGCACGCACCACTTCCGGATAGTGATGACTTACTGTATTCAAATAATTTCTCGATTTCTTCGGCGCATTTATAGATAAACACAATGCCCCAATCCAGTCGTCGTTTACGAGAGTGAAGGAACGGCCTGTGTGTTTGTTTGAAAGTTTTTTTTTTTTGCTTTGCACGGATGGCAAACCTGTGTGGTTGTTTGGCCTGTGTGGTTGTTGTTTCTGGCTCGCGGTTTGAAAGTTTTTTTTTTTTGCACGTACGGGCACATACTCGTAATAATAATAATAGTAATAATTACAATAATTATTATTATTGTAATAATAACTACAAGGTGGCCAGAATGTCTTGTCACCCCTTGAAAAAAATTAATTCGTTTCCTTTTTCCCTTGTTTCAGATTGAGTAAATGTAACTATGGGTGATACAAGCAATTACACCATTGAACTAGAGGGGGAGCACTCGGTGGAGTGCAAAACCTGTTGTTGTTGTTCGTCTTTCGGCTGCTCCCGTTAGGGGTCGCCACAGCGGATCATCCGTTATGATCCGCATACTGACTTGGCACAGGTTTTACGCCGGATGCCCTTCCTGACGCAACCCTGGTCGCCTCTTACGACACAGGGATAAGGATTGGGTTTCACCATGATTCCGGGCTGCCCTACACCCTCTCATAGCGCGGCCCAGTGCAGGGCTCCCGTCCTCAAGCGATCCTCCAACCCAAGCCTCCGAGTAGCCGGATTACAGGCGCACGCCACTACGCCCGGTTTCGGTGGAGTGCAAAACCTCCACCGCCAATACTGCTGGGTCACTTCAGTGAACCTGATATCCTATTCATTGTAGGTCAAAACGGATCAGACTCAACTGAACCACGATTGAATAAACTAAACGAGATCGACGCGCATGTAGAAATTCCATAAAAATAAAATCGAAATTTTTTTGAAAAAAAAGTTGCAAAATTTTTTTTTCTCTAACAATTTTTTTTTTTGGGGGGGGGGGGTTGGAAATCACTTGAAACATGTAGGAATGCAAAAAAAAATTCAAATATTTTTCAAATAAAATCGAAATTTTTTTGAAAAAAAGTTGCAAAATTTTCTGGGGTTTTTTTGGACCAAGTCCAAAATCTAATGACATGATCCTTGAACCATACCTAATCCCCCCACCAAGATTCGTCAAAATCCGTCCAGGAGTTTTTCCATAATACTGTTCACAAACAAACAAACAGACAGGGGTGAAAACAGTAACCTCCATCCATCTTTGATGGCGGAGGTTAATAACCGATTGTTGTCATTGTCTGGGTTTACGAATTTTCACAAACAGGGAAAACAATGGAAAAGGTGCGCGTCGACTACCAGTAACCATTCCACCAAGAAACTCCCTATTAAAAGACACTTCTGCGTTGAGACAGAACATAAACTCTTTGCAACAGGCAATGTACAAGATATACCAAGAACTGGAAAACCATCAACTATAAACACCATCTGAACACATCTGGAGACAAAGTCCATCTAGCCACATCTGGAGACAAACTCCGTCTGCACACATTCATAGACAAACACCGCCCGGACATGTCGGGAGCTTCGCTGTCCAGAGACAAACAATTCCCAGACATATAAGGACACAAACACCGCCCAGACACAAGCACAGACATGTCCAGAGACAAACACTGTCTGAGCAGATCTGGATACAAACTCCATCCAGACACGTCTGGAGACAAACTCCATCCATACACATCCGAAGAGAAACACCACCTGGAGATAAACACTGCATAGACACATCTGGAGACAAACACCGTCTGGACATGTTCAGAGACAAACACCACCCAGATGCGTCCAGAGCTAAGCTGTTCAGACACAAATACTGCCCAGACAAATCCAGAGACAAACACCGCCCGGACGTGTTCGGTGACAAACACCTCCCAGATGTGTCCGGAGCTGAGCTGTCCAGAGACAAACACTGCCCAGACATATCAGGAGACAAACACTGCCCGACACAAACAAAGCCCGGGCACATCTGGAAACAAACACAGACATGTGCAGAGACAAACACCATCCAAACATGTCTGGAGCAAACTCTGTCCAGACACATCCAAAGACAAACTCTGTCTGGACATGTCTGGAGACATACACTACCCAGAGATAAACACTGCTCGGACACGTCTGGAGACAAATTACATCTGGACATGTATGGAGACAAACACTGACCAGACACGTTTTGAGACAAACACTGTCCAGACACATCTGGAGACAAATACCAACTGGACACATCCAGATACAAACACCACCTGGACACATCCAGAGACAAACACCACCCGGACACATCCGGAGACAAACACTGACCAGACACGTAAGGAGACAAATACCGCCCAGACAAGTTCGGAGACAAACACAGCCCGGACATATCCAACAGACTAACACCACCCAGACATGTTTGGAGACAAACACCACAAGGGCAAGTCCAGAGACAACCAAACACTTTTCAGAGAAAAATATCGCCTTGACACATCTGGAGACAAGCTCCATCTGGACACGTCCAGAGACAGACTCCGTCTGGACACGTCCAGAGACAGACTCCGTCTGGACACGTCCAGAGACAGAATCCGTCTGGACACGTCCAGAGAAAACTCCATCTGGACACATCCAGAGACAAACACCACCAGGAGATAAACACTGCACAGACACGTTCGGAGATAAACACCGCCCAGACATAATCAATGCCCGGACATGTCCGGAGAGTTGAAAGAGAGAGACAGATGTGTGGGAGGGTGCTGCTCTGTATTAGGTGGGGGCGGAGCGAGGATAGGACAGAGAGAGAGAGGATGGGGAGAGAGAGAGAGAAAGAGAGAGAGAGAGGCGGGTCAGAGAGAAAATGTTGTGCTTTATGAACACACACACACACACACCCACACACACACACACACACACACACACACACACACACACACACACACACACACACACACACACACACACACACACACACACACACACACACACACACACACACACACACACACACACACTTTATTAGTGCTTGGTCAATATCTGCAATTCCACCGGAATCGGCAAATTGGAGTCAGTGTGATGACCGACTCCAGTACATACTGTATACAACCCAAAAACCTTGAGTAGCTTTCATCCTTGTTTTTGGGGAATTTCAAAAAACAAATTATAAAAACAACTTTGTGTTATAGACATTTCAGGGAGATGTGCATGAACATAATTCTTTATAAGCAGCTGCCAATCATCATGTGATGGGTAGAAAAAAAAATTGCTCATTTAGAAAACAGGTTAATATGGGAAACATCTCATAAATTGGGTGTTCTCAAATATATTTTGATTTGAAACTCACAAAGAGAAACATATAACCTTTGTAAATCATGCACCTCTACCTTGAAACAACTGCCGACTGTACATCCCGATAGGGGCACGAACTGCACTGCTTTCAACTGTAGGGTGCTCGGCAAGTGGCTTAAACACTCAAGCAAGCACTCCAAGTAAATTGTTCATAAGGAATGGCTGTTCCTGGTAGGACCCCTTTACCTTCAAATCATATCTTCACCATGCCCACAGCAGTTAAAGAAATTGAATGAATTCATTCAAATAACTAATTTATCCACAAAATAACTGCTGTTTAATGTAACACAACTCTGGGGAAATTGCAAAGTTAAATCGCCCATGAAAAAAATATTGCAGCTAATCCTCAATGTTGCCTGCTTATCTCTGCACACGTCACGTGGTACATCAGTTCGCAGTCCGCGTAAACGTTATAACTTTATTTTCAAACATCCGTTTTTCACCAGATTTGCTTTGATTCCATTTAGAACACCTCGCGAAACCTCCGAAAATATAGACACCAATCTAACAGATGCTATGGATAAGCAGTCCCTCTCGGGGACAGGGTGCGAGGTCAAGCAGTCATCACACCGTTTGAAAGCCTTTTTTCCTGAGCAGGGGTCAGCTTTTTGTGGGCTCCAATCATGGTACCCTTTCTTGTGGCAATGTTTTTATGGCCGGACGCACTTCCTGACACCAACCCTTTAGTCGCCTTCGACCCTGCAGGGATAATTACCAGTATACTGGTGCTCATTTCGCCAACCTTCAGAAGGATGACAGGCTAATTCAACCCCCCAATGCTAACTCAGCGGCCAGCGGGGCTTGAACTCAGGACCCCCGAGGCTCCAAAGCCACCGCCTTAACCACCAAGCCACACCAGGCTCATGTGCGAGGTCAAGCAGTGAATGCATTAAATCATACAGCTCAATGGAGGTAGTTAATTTTAGCACATTCCTAATCTTTTGTTCACTCAATATAAGTCTCCAAACAGTAGAAAAAGATAGGTTTAATGCTTTGGAAATTTCACATTTTATTATGTGTATATGGGGAAGGAGGGAACTGTATTCTAATATTCTTGCTTGCATAAAGTAAATAGGTATATTGGCTTAGTAATAAGACATTATTTTTACTGAAGATTTGGACACTTATTTAGTCTTGACGATATCCGGTACTCTAAACCGAAATAATATTTCGATGATACACTTGAATCCCTGAGAGTAGATTGTGTAAAATTGCATCGTATAATGAATGAAATCGCTTTAAGCTTCCAATTTGAAAACTATCACACTTACAAAAGTGATGTGGACAGCGATTCATAGCTATGATGAACAGGCATTCGGTAATATGAGTGAGGAAAGTGAAGAAAAAAACTTAATCGTTCAGAAATATTTGCGGCCTGTTCCAAATCAAGGCATGGTTGAGCAGGCCGATGGTGCCTGATAAAGGATATAATTGAATAAGGGCGTTAATTATCTTCAAAAGGGATGTTCTAATTACCCCAAACACCCAATTACAGTCGTGCACTTGCTTGGAGTTTTTTTAGAATGCATACAAAGTTTAAGGCTGTAGGTTTCATGGTTTTGGAGGCCTCCACGGAAAAAAGACACCGGCACACACACACACACACACACACACACACACACACACACACACACACACACACACACACACACACACACACACACACACGCTTATTAGTACAGATTAAATGTAAAAAGTCTCCGTCGGAAAGCAATTTTGAATGTTGTAAAATGATTATGTAGAAAAACAATTTGGTTACCATTAGGCCATGCACTTGGTGATCATCTCTTGTACATTGGCTTAATATCTTAGGATCTTGAGTTAATGATCCTGTTTAACCGTTGAATTAACACCAGGTGGGTTGACTCAGATTGTCGTCCTTCTGAGGTCAGTAAAATGAGGACAAGCTTCCTGGTAACGTGGGCACTGCATCAGCGGCAGAGCCATGCCTCCAGAAAATGATGCAACCAAGCAGCCATTGGCTGCAAATGAATAAACAAATAAAAATCTCATGTACAAAAGCATAAGCATTTAATAAATGAAACATATGAGTATTTATAGAAATCATATAAAATTCAAATTCAAATTGATATTTCAAATTCAAGAGGTGACTTTACACTCCACATGAAGCTAACATTTACATTCTCCTGCATGTTATTATCCGAGATGCTAAGTTGATAATTCCTTTATTGTGGAATTATTCATGCACGGATATGAATTTATTAATTATGATAATCATTATTCTGCATCTCCAAGTGTAAATGTAATGGTTGCATTTTGTTTTGCTCGAGATACCCTCAGGACTTCTACAGCATTAGCTTTCACAGGCCCTGTCGTTGGATATACATGATGTGGAGGCATGTAGCTCTCGGGGGCACATAGGTCACTTTGGTAAGTTAAGTAAAAGCTCTTTTTATCATCAAATTTAGAGATGATTCATAATATTTATTAATTTAAGAGATAACGATATCATCTGGCATTAACACTTGCTCCTGGTGACAATATCACTCTTCTGCCCACTGTAAAAACATAAAAATAAAATAGTGAAAGTTATATCTGCCATGAAGGATAACAAGGTGCAGACGTTTTGGGTTTTACCCTTTGTTGAAGGAAAAAGTGTTTATTCTCTTCTGCTCCCATCGCAGACCGCTAAGTTTGTGTTTGAATTAGCCGCTATGTTTATTGCTCACCGTAGCCTAACCTCAAGTTTTCCGAGGCTATATAGAAGAACCTCGTGACCCTTTGTCCAATCTTACGTACATTACGCTGTGAATACAAATATAAGACTATTAAGATCCAGATGAGAAACAGCCCACACTAGTGAACCCTGCAACTGCTGCCTGTGTTGTACAGTGGCATTTTGGCACCATACAAAAGCATATATGTGTGCCAAAATTTCCGTGTGTGCCAAAACATACATGTGCCAAAGCATACGTGTATACCATTAAAGCATACGTGTGTCGCAAAGCATACGGGTGTACCAAAGCATACATGTGTACCAAAGCATATGTGTGTACCATTGAAGCTTACATGTGGGCCTAAATGTACTTGTGTACAAAAGCATACCTGTGCGCCAAAGCATACCTGTGTCCCACACTAAACCATATCACTGTCAAAGTGAGCAGTAAATCTGTAAATACAATTTTGGTTTGCTTCTGCAAATGCCGATTTTGAGTTGCCTTCAAGCATTTAGCCATAACAGGTGTATTAATTTGGCCAAGCTGAGATGTGGCAGCATCCCAATGCCAACTATGGCACTCTCTTACCAATTAATACCCTAAAAACCTGCCAAGTGCAATGCAATACCCCGAGGGATATGAGTGGGTGTGGGATTGTGAAATAAACACTCGCAGATTGAGAGCAATTGTGAAGCACAGGGGACAGGAAGTCTGTATTCGTCCATTTTAGATTCCATAATAGAAACACAGGCCGTTCAATCAAAGCCCGTGACCCGAACATGGCCTCCCGCCATGCAGATACATACAAACTTTGCTGTACCTGGGTCTCACCCTTACGGTTTGCCACATTCTTCTGGGCCCCCTCTCCCATGTATGAGTGGCATCGCCGTGTGTCTCTAACGTGCCAAACGCTCTTCAGATCAAACTACCTGAAAATGTCTCCCAGGTGTGGGACAACACAACAAGATACAGTGAATGTTGGCCAGAGTTATTTCAGTGGAGCTGTTCCATTATGGAAAGTGAGTACCAGACAAGGATTTCTGGATGCACCATAGTGCTGACTAATCGAGCAGCGAAGGGAATATATCTCCAAGACGTCTTCTCATATAGAAGCCGAGATTTACATTTTGGGGAAGAATACTTGTTAAAAGAGTCATAAGTATTATAATATTAGCTCATCAACAGTCATAAGTATGATACGGTAATTTAATGATCGATTGGAATTGGCACAACATTGGTCCATAGCGACAAATCCAAAAGCTTTCTCAAAATATTTCTCTCTTTTTTTCAACCAGTAATTGAGCTACCGATCTCTGGACTCAAATCAAGGTGGAAAATGAAAATCCCATTTGAAAGGGGTCGCTGATCCAATTACAAAGGGGTCGCTGATCCGATAACAAAGGGGTCACTGATTTGATTCCAAAGGGGCTGCTGATCCGATTCCAAAGGGGCCACTGATCCGATTCCAAAGGGGTCGCTGATCCAATTCCAAAGGGGTCGCTGATCCGATTCCAAAGGGGTCACTGATTTGATTCCAAAGGGGCTGCTGATCCGATTCCAAAGGGGTCACTGATTCGATTCCAAAGGGGCTGCTGATCAAATTCCACAGGGGTCTTTGATACAATTCAATTTTTTTTGTTTCTCCCATCCAACTCATCTCGAGCTTCTGTAGTGTGAAATGTAACCCCATATTGTAACTCGTGACCGTTATTTCTCAAAGTCTATACAGTAACACCAGTTCCTGACAAAGTTATGGTGTTACTGTGTGGACTGTGAGAAATCACGAGCCAGGGGTTCAGATGTGAACGCCATAATGAAAGTACGGGATCAATACACACAATCATTATGAACAAGAAAAAAAAAACAAGGTGAGAAAAATGAATTAAATTTGTAGAAATTAAATGAAAGTTCCAGAACTGCAGGATTAATTAAATAAACGGAGATGTATCACGTGGAGACCTTTCCCTCGGGAGCTCCACTTGAATGTAGAGGAAATAAAAAATAAACTACTAATGATGAGAAACGCCAGACGGTTTTCTGCCTGCAAGGCAACTCCCAATTGGCCACCCACACACATGACTAATATCGATAGCTTTACACACAAGGCCTTTAGTTCTTTCCAACGTCCGTTTGACGTTCTATACCTTCTTCTGTGAATTCCACAGGTTGGCTTTCTTTCGTCCATGAATCTCACCTGTCGTTCCATTTTTAAGGATTCCTACAATTGACTCACGTTTAAGATTCCGTTGATTGAAGGCTCATCGAGAAACTTGTGCATAAATCACATGAAGGACAGAGACATTAGCAGACATCAGTGAACAAATTAAGGACATAAGTGGACAATGGATAAACAGATTGTGTATGGGATTTGAACCCGGGGTTCTCTGCATCACGAGCCAGGGGTTCAGATGTGAACACTGCATCACGAGCCAGGGGTTCAGATGTGAACACAAACTGGTCGACATAGGCCTTCGTCGATTTCTGTGTCAAAACACAAAACATAACAAAACTCCAAAAACAAAGCTTCTTTATTTAAAACACATTGTCTGACACATTCGAAATATGCGCTCATTATCAAATTTTAAATCCAATTACTGTACAACCTGAAAACCTGAGTGTGAGGGGGAGGGGGGAGAGGGGTCTGCGGTTCATTTCCGACCCTGGCCCAGTCATACCAAATATTTTTTTTAATTCCAGGTGGTGCTTCCTCGCTTGAGACTCAGCACTGAGAGGATAGAGCAAGAGTAGACAGACAAGCTATCGCTGGCACCCTGGCCAAATTTCAAATTCCTGTGCTAATCTACAGGAGGAATTGCATTAGCTGCACAGCCGCACCCTCAGCCAATGATGCTACCCTACATCATTGTGCTGCATACAGAAGAACAACAAGAAGAAGAAGTTATAGCATGTATAAATCCTGTGGTTTGGAATCCCTTGTAGGGGTAGTTGGGGAGAGGGATTGTTACTGAATTGCCGTAAAGAGGTGTAGAGTAAAAACAGTGTAAAATGCCACCGAGAATGCACCAGGAAATTATTTCCACCAAAATCGACAGATGTGTTTGTCTCATATTGAAAGTCAAGTCTTGTGTTGTCTGGTGTCTGTCTACTGGTATGCACGTGATATGAGAGTGACAGCTCTTCCATGAGTGTTAGAGTAGACCCTGTATAATTTTCTTAAAACAACACACCGTCAACTCTTAGGGGGTGTCGTTAGGTGGGTGAGTTGGGGAATAGAGGTAGAAGTGAGCTACCCATCAATGTTAATCCACTCCATCATTATTAATTCACTACATTTGTGCAAAGGGAGGAAAGAAATCATGATAAGGCGTCATTCAAGTTCATCGCAAAGATGCCAAATACAAAGGAGATCTTTAGGAATATTAGAAAGGACTTTCAGTCATTTCCTTTGAAAACTTTCTGCTTTTGTCATCATTCTTTAAGCATTCGCCAGTAATAGCACCAATGTGGATAGACAGGAAGGTCTCAATCACTGTCAGTATGCAAGCACAATGGTGTGAGGTCGATCTAATAGACAGTGATGATCAAGGAATCGGTGGGTCTTTAGCTTCGATGAAATGAATCCGTGGGTCTTAATGGAAATGAAATAAAACAAAACAAAAATACCATCAATAGCAGTGGAAACATTTGTAAAAGCATACCGTAAGTGTGATTGAGTGACTTGTGAAATGATAGTATTTTTAAACTCTTCCATTCACACATCAAGGGGAAATTCTCATGATACATCAAACCTCATTCATTTCCATCAATCACAAAACATCCATTTGTTACCTCTGCCACCGAAAGTGGATGGAGGTTGTTTTCACCCCTATCTGTCTGTCTGTTTGTTTGTGTGCAGGATATCTCAAAAAGTTGTGAACGGATTCGGACGAAATTTGGTGCATAAGTTGAGTGTGCAACAAGGACGAATTGGTTAGATTTTGGTGAAGATCTGGATCTGAATCTGGACAATATAATTTTTTAAAGTGATTTTTTGCCATTGAGAGATAGATAGAGCCAAAATCATTTATTGCACAATATCTTACAATATCTTGCCAGTCAGGTCAGGCCAGATTAGATCTGTGACTTGCTACATGTATCATGTAAACCTGTACTAACCTGTTCCATGGTCGGGTTATCGGCGACTAAACCATCTACCCAACCAGGTTTTTTAGTGAGGAGGGTGTTTGGATATGGACACCCAGCAGGATTAAAAACAAAACCCATCAAAGGACGGAGGAGCTTCTTGTGAGCCAACGGCCATCCATATCTAGTGCCCAACTGTGTCTGCGGATGTTCTCCTGCAGTTGGGTTACTTCTTATTAGGAGGTTGGTGGCAGGATTTGCACTCTGGCCACTGAAAAACCCTTCATTTCGCAAAACGCAAAGAAATCTGAAAACCCACTTCGTGGGAGTACCTCCTGTGCAGCTTCCATTCGCAGGGCAGCTCAGCGGATGACGAGATTGGGGAAAAGCCTTCGGGACCCCCAATCTTTGATGATAGGAAGGAAACCACAGGGTAACATTCCCGGGTCAGATTGCGGGAGAGTGTGTCGGAGTGGTGTTGAGGTGTCGTCCACCAGACGGCGGTCTCCTTGGGTTAACCTGAGGCGGTCCCTTTGGGTGGGTGCCTGTAATGTCCTATCGCTAAGAGAGGATGATCACCTGTCTCTGTTATCATCTGAGCTCGAGCGTTTGGACATCGGTATTGCAGCACACTCTGAGGTTCAGAGACCGGATTGCGGCGAGATCATGGTGGGTGGTTACACCGACTGCTATTCGTCTGGTTGCTCTGATGGTTACCATTACCAAGGAGTTGCTGTAGCTGTGTCCAATAAGCTGACTCCAATGATAATTGAGGTAACACCGGTCAACGAGCATATTATGAGACTAAGGATTCGTCAGTCCTTAGGTGTCATTTCCCTGGTCTATGTATATGCTCCGACTGAGGCGAGTGATCTCACCGTGAAGGATGCATTCCATGCCACGCTCGAGTCTGTAGTTGGTCAGTGCCCCAGATGAGATACACTTCTAGTCTTGGGGGATTTCAATGCATCGAATGGAATTGATAGGGATGGTTAGGACACATGTGTTGGTCCCCATGAGTCTGGAACTGTGAACCAGAATAGCACTAAGTTCTTTGACTTTGCAAGAAGTTATGGACTTAGTGTGGCCAGTTCATGGTTTCAGCGCCCACAAGCTCATCGCTAGACTTGGAATTCCAATGCTGGTGGTGTGGCAAAGGAGATTGACCATGTCCTCATTGATGGTCGCTGGAGGATCATCCAGAACTGCAGGGTCTACCGGAGCGCTCAGTTCCTCAATGCTGACCACCGGCTTATTGTAGCAACTATGAAGTTGCACCTTAATTCCAGGAGAATGGTACCATCCCAGCTGAGGCTGGATGTTGGCAAGCTCAAGGATGAAATGGTAGCTGAGGAGTTTGCGAACAAGCTGAGTGGAGATTTGAGGAGTCTGGGTGCTTTGGGAGGTCCTGAAGAGTTGTGGAGTGCCTTCAAGACCACCGTCCTTGATGTTGCCGGTGGATGTCTTGGAACTCACCGGAGGGCGAAGAAGAATTTTGTGTCTCAAGCGACACTGGATACCATTGACCAGAATCCCAGGGCCAGGCTGAATGGCAGAGCTGAGCTGTTCAGGGAGCTGAGGCGTAAAACTGTGCGTGCGCTAAGGGTGGACAAGGAGGCCTAGGTGCGAGGAATCTGTGAGGGGGTAGAGCATCACCTGTGGCCAAGTGATTCTCGCCCTGCTTACAGGGGAATTTGTGCATTGCGTTCATCCAAACTCATCCCTCGGTGTACTGCTGTTAGAGCAGAGGGTGGTAGGCTCTTGTCAGAGGAGTCTGAAGTGAAGGCCCGCTGGGCCAGTTACTTTGAGCGGTTGTACCAGGCTGATCCACCAGCTGTCAAGTTGGACGTCAGGAGTGTTACAATCCCTGTTGCTGAACCTCCAATCAACTGTGGTCCACATTCGCTTGTGGAGACCCAGGCTGCAGTGAACCGGTTGAAATGGAGTAAAGCTCCAGGGATCTGTGGCATCCATGCTGAACTTCTCAAGGCTGGTGGGAATGCTGCACTTGTGTCGTTGCATGCAGTTCTTTGCTCTGCCTGGAACACAGGCATCATCCCAACTGACTGGAATATGGGCCTTGTTGTCCCTCTCTGGAAAGGGAAGGGTGATCGCCAAGACTGCAACAACTACCGAGGGGTGATGCTGCTCTCAGTGCCGGGCAAGGTCTTTGCTCGAATAATTCTTGATAGGGTTCGCCACCATCTGCTTGAGCACCAGCGTCTAGAGCAGTCAGGCTGCACACCAAAGAGGTCAACGATTGACCCTATCCTTACTCTTTGGGTCCTCACCGAACGCAGATGAGAGTTTCAGCAGGGGCTGCTTGCAGCCTATGTTGATCTCTGTAAAGCGTTCGATTCAGTGAATTGGGCTACCTTCTGGAGGAGTCTTGGTCTTCGTGGGGTGCCACAAAAACTGATCGATCTGATGTCTGACCAATACTCTGGTACTGAGAGTGCTGTGAGATGTGGTGGTACCATCTCTGACTTATTTCCAATTGTTACTGGAGTTTGTCAGGGGTGTGTACTGGCCCCCACACTTTTCAGCACTTGTATGGACTGGATTCTTGGGAGGATGTCGGAGAGATCAAGCTGCGGTGCATCGTTTGGGAATATCAAGATCTCTGACCTTGATTTCGCAGATGATGCAGTCATCTTTGCGGAGACTTTAGATATCCTTTTGGGGGCCCTCGAGGTGCTGAATGAGGAGTCGCAGCCACTGGAATTATGGGTTTCCTGGGTCAAAACTAAGATCCAGGATTTCAATGACATCTTGGATGCTGCTGCCCTGTCAGTGCCTGTTTGTGGTGAGGATGTTGAGGTCATGGAGAGATTCACTTCCCTTGGCAGTGATATTCATGTCTGCTGGCTGTGAGTCAGAGGTCAATAGACGTCTGGGTCGGGCCTGGGGAGTCATGGATTCACAGGATCATGGGGTGTGGCGCTGTTGGTACCTGTGCAGAAGGATGAAAGTCCGAGTCTTCAGGTCCTTGGTGCTTCCAGTCTTGCTCTATGGATGTGAGACTTGGACTCTGACCACGGATCTGAGATGGATACTTAATTCCTTTGGTACCAGGTCTCTTCGGAGAATCCTTGGCTCTCACTGGTTGGACTTTGTGTGCAATGAGCGTTTGCTGAGAGAGACTCAAATGAGATTTGTTACCTGCATAGTCCGTGAGCGTCAGCTGCGGCTACATGGACATGTGATTCGTTTTCCTGATGCTGATCCTGCTCACCAGATTCTTTCAGCGAGGGAGTCTCGTGAGTGGAGGAGGCCAATGGGCCGACCACGTGCCTCGTGGTTGCAGCAGGTTGATCAGCATCTCAAGGAGATGGGGAAGGGCCAGGCATCTGCCTGGGTGATGGCCAGACGGAGGCCCCTGGAGTACCAATGGAAAGTGGACGCAGCGATGCGCTGCTCTGGCGTATGCTCCCATACCTGACCTGACCTGACAATATCTCAAAAAGTTGTGTTGACCTTGTTGTTGACGTGTTGACGACAGGACCTTGTTGAATGAGATGGGTAGGTGTCAAGAACAAGTCGATTATATTTTGGTTCAGGTACGGATGCAGAGTGGGATACAAAATGTACACTGTCCAGCCTGGTAGAGGTATGAACTCCCCCGAGTGCCATTCTTGTTCCCCTCGCTGAAGGAGAGGGCAATGAATTTGGGTCTGTTTGTTTGTTTGTCCGTCTGTCTGTCTGTTTGTTTGTTTGTTTGTTGGCACAGAACTTTAGTATTTTTTTCCGCAACTGCTTGTCGGATTGAGAGAAAATTTTCGGATTTTTGAGAATAAAAAAATTTGAGAAAATTTGAGAGAAAAAAAAAAAAGGAGCCAATACTCATGTAGAATGTTTTGTTGATAATTATGACGTCATAGGTCACGTGGCATGGCAGCCATGTTGGAAAAACGTAAAAAAAAACTTTGGACCTCTGTATCTCTGAAACCACACAAAAGGAAAAAATTGAAACGGCACATGGAAAGCACTCCCCATGAGGAATAGGCGTGATTTTTTTTTTGGAAATGACATCATAGGTGCCTTCGGTATTGCATCATATTTGCATATGTGGAACGCCATATCTGATCAGTATGAAAATTTTTGAGGACATCTCGTGATAAAATGGTCCAAAGAAAAAAATGATGACATCATCGGTCACGTGGCATGGCAGCCATGTTGGAAAACGTAAAAACTTTGGACCTCTGTATCTCTGAAACCACACAAAAGGAGAAAATTGAAACGGCACATGGAAAGCACTCCTCATGAGGAATAAGCGTGATTTTTTTTTTGAAATGACATCACAGGTGCCTTCGTTGTTACGTCATATTTGCATATGTGGAACACCATAGCTGATCAGGATGAAAATTTTTGAGGTCATCTCGTGATAAAATGGTTCAAAGAAAAAAAAATGATGACGTCATCGGTCACGTGATTCGACAGCCATATTGTTTTTTGTTTTTTTTAAACCTTCAAAAATCTTCTCTGAAGTGGCGAAACAGATCGAGGCAAAACTTTACAAGTATGACCGCCTATCCATAAGGAACAAAAGGACCACATATATGATGTCTTAGGTTACATGGTTTGGCAGCCATATTGGATTTATCCGAAAACCTATATAAATCTTCTTCTGCAAAATGGCTGGACAAGTCGAGGGAAAATTTCACACAAATGTTCCTCAAGCTATGGGTGTACAATTTTGTTAAGGAATAATTTATAAGTCACATGGTTTGGCAGCCATACTGGATTGAAGAAAAATATGAAATAATGTTTTCTCTGGAACTGCTCAATCAAGCGACATGAAACTTCACAATTATGATGTCGTAGTGATGGGGAATATATATATATATATATATATATATATATATATATATATATATATATATATATATATATATATATATATATATATATATATATATATATATATATATATATATATATATATATATATATATATATATATATATATATATATATATATATATATATATATATATATATATATATATATATATATATGTATATATATATATATATATATATATATATATATATATATATATACACAAATATATATATATAAATATATATATATATATATATGTATATATATATATATATATATATATGTGTGTATATATATATATATATATGTATATATATATATATATATATATACACACATATATATATATATATATATATATACATATATATATATATACACATATATATATATATATATATATATATATATATATATATATATATATATATATATATATATATATATATATATATATATATATATATATATATATATATATATATATATATATATATATATATTGTTGTGGGATGAGGTCTGGCGGAGAACGACCACTAGGTGGGGGAAACGAAGTCGATTCCAACCAGACTCCCCAGAATTGTAGGCCGTCGCTCACGGATAATTCCGTGATGTGGCGGGTCGCTTAACCGACCGTGGATGCCAATACCTCAACCGCGTGACGTAGGGTCCTCCTGTCGAGAAACAAGTCACCTAATTAAACCATGCGGTTTTGACTACCGGGGAACCACGCCCTCGGTACACCTTGCCTAAACCGGATCACTCTACCAACTACCAACTACTTTTCTGGATCGGATGTAGTCAAGCAGCACTGCCCAAGACGTACCGGCTCGGAGGAACGGATTATCGGGAATAAAGACCCGGCTAAACTCAGATCCAAACCATGCTGGACCAATGGAGGAAAAGACAAAGACGAGATGGAAATATTTCTACAATTATTTATTTTCAATAAAGCGAGGAAAAGCATGTGCCACAGGAAAAAGGTTTATTCGTTATATTACTCATGGAAAGATGAGAGAGGTGTGGTGCGGCAATTTACAAGCAACTCACAAAAGCGGAAACAGTGCAGACTTGACACGAGAATAATAAAAGCAACAATCATAACAATAAAGATCTTACACAGGCTTATCTAACTGACAGGTGCCAACACTCTCAGACACACACTTGGACAAAATAAACCCAAAGAAAAGAAAAGGGGACCTTTTTCAGCCAGGAAGGGAAGGAGTTGAGGTCACAGTTTTTGGTATCTGAGCTTTTTGAGGGTGGAGGGATGCTCCGTGGTGCAGTACCCGACAAAACTTATGTGGTTTGGTCCACCGCTGCACGTGTGGTGTCTGGTGGAGTCCAAAGAGGCGAGAGATGAGCAGTCGATAGGACCAGATTAGAGGCTTGGTCGAGGTCCTTCGCATCCACCAACTCCGACTTCTCCCTTTCAAATACCAACCGCGACCTTTCAAATCAAACGACAACCTTCCCTCGCATTCCACTCTACTCCGAGGATTGTCCCGTACTTTATAGATCACGGAGTTCGTGGTGGAGCCATGGCGAAGCCGACGTCATTGTCCATCCCGATTGGACCGGGCCTTTATGTGGTCCGCCTTTCTGGGCGGGGTTTCGGCCAGACACTGTTAAGGACCGCCCACACCGCCGTGACTAGGTTTGGGAAGGTGAATGGTGGTGCAGCTACTATAACGAACCTCAGGATTCTGCCTCAGAAAACGAGTCTCTGTAGACAGCGGGTAGACGGTGGAAGCACTTGTCCAGCCCAAAGTGCCCGTCGAGATTTGGGCTCAGGAGACAAGACTAGGGTAGCAAGCAAGATGAAGGCACCGTGGATCAAATAAAAGGGGAAAACTTATTTATTAATCCTAAATATAGCCCATCGCAACACACTCCCTCGTCTTCCCATGAGACAAAAGGTAGGGACCTAACTACACGTACAGTATAATAATGAAATAACTGACTCAGGAAATATATATATATATATATATATATATATATATATATATATATATATATATATATATATATATATATATATATATATATATATATATATATATAGTTACATCTGGGCCGGTGTATACCCCGGTTAAAACAGGTGTACCATATCCCTGTGTCGTAAGAGGCGACCAGGGTTGCGTCAGGAAGGGAATCCGGCGTAAAACATGTGCTAAATCACAATGCGGATCATACGGATGATCCGCTGTGGCGACCCCTAACGGGAGCAGCCGAAAGAATAAGAAGATATATATATATATATATATAGTTACATATATTCCCCCCCTCCCCCCCCCCACTTCCTCCCTCTACCATCCTAGCTCCTCTTCCTTGCCCTCTCTCCTCACTCTCCTTCCCTCCTCACTCTCCCCTACCCCTCCCTCCTCGCTCTCCCACCCTCCCTCCTGATTCCTCTGTCTCTGTCTCTGTCTCTGTCTCTCCCCCCCCCCTCCATTCCTTAGTATACCCATCAGTGAAGCGACGATTGTATTTCCCAGTGCACACGCGCACACACGCGCGCACGCACACACACACACACACACACACACACACACACACACCAGGTCTGCTCTTGCTTGTTTATGACTTGAAGTAACAGAATATAGTTACTTTTTTGGTTGGATGTGCCTATTTCTTTTTTAAAATGTATAATCCCAACCACCCCAATCTTGCACCATGTATTTATATGAGACCCTGGTTTTGTCAGAGATGTGTTTCTGAAAAGTGCGACAAATATCGAAACGGTGTAAATCAAAGCAATTATTTTCATAAGAATTAATGGAATAAGCGGGGGATGAGTTCCTCACATCACCAGTTCACATATTGATAATGTTGGCATTAACCCTTTTATATCAGTTCATTTGATTGAAGCTTTTGCGAACAATGCATGTAGTGAAGGTCGTTGTAAGAAAATGCTGAGTGTGGTTAACCTAACAATTTGCATCCAAGCAATGGAAAACTTCCACTGACTACCAACGTGCAAAAAAAAAAATGTAATCAAACAAAACCACTGGCTCAAAAACCAATTAAAATATCGATTACTTCTTTAAATGCTAAGTAGCAGTGCGACTCATACAGCACAAAGTGCTTATTAAAATAAAGGAAGTGATGAACACAGCAACTTGCAGTTGCAAAACCACATTCTCTACATTTCTCCAGTCTTGGTCTGTTGAGAATGAAGAACTTGTCTTGCATGTAAAGGCCTAGCATCGATCTGCATCAGTGGACAGGTAGAACAATGGATTGGATCAAAAGGATGTTGATTGAGGTGTGCTAACCACTGTGCGAAGCAAGGAGAAGCTGACTTTTCAAGCGTTAACCCTTCGTCAGACATCTTTTGATCAGACGAAGGGTTGATGACCCAAACAACTTCTCCTTCCTTCCTACTGCGGTTAGCATACCTCAATTAACATCCCATTGATTCCATTCATTGTCCTTGGTGTATTGTCCGAGGTGGCCACAACTTTCTCAATCCACCTGTTTTGCTTCATTTTGAACAATTGCCCTCAGTGGGTGCATCAAGGCAATCAGCACTTGCACCAAAACAATTGCACATTTCCTTTAAAGATATTTAAAACTCACAATTTGTTTTTATATTAACAAACAATTACCCGATTTATTTCTCAGATATCCCAGTTATTGAATCCATGTTTACTAATAAGAAACTCAACACAGAAAATATTTAATTCTATCCAAGATATGAACAACAAGGTTTCGAGTTTCTGACAGTGATGAAACAACACAAAAGAGTATATTTTGAGACTTACATGCAAATTATTGAGAAAATATATCAACAATTAACATAATGACTTCAAAATTATTTCCACAAAAATCCTTTTGCTCGGCTAATGAGAAGAGTCAATATTTGTGATAATTATGCAAATTATGAGGATGAAAGCCATAAAAAGATTTCTTAACTTCAAAAGATTGTCATGATAAGTGCATTTACTTCTATAATGAACTTGGTATATTATTTATAATTGCAAACCCAAGAAAAGTTTCAACACAGCGTAATTACCTTCACCACAGCAGGTGGAAGGAGGTTATGTTTTCATCCATGTTTGTTACGTGCAAATTCGAAAGATTTTCAAGGAAATTGGTCAATCGATTTTGTCATCCTGTCTGTTTATCTGTCAATCGCCTACTGGTCATGATTTTAAAACTATCTTCACGAAACTTCACCAAATTGTAGAGATAGTCTCAACTGTGAAGCCTATTGATTTTAAGGTCAAAGGTCATCTAGTGGTTCAAATTTCTAAAATCGTCATTTTTCATCTGATTGACTTGAAATTTGAACAAGATTTGCATACCTTTGGAACCTTTAGGGAAGGGGTGGGGGTGGATTTTGCAAGTATCGTGCTCTGCATGACATGTTTTTCTTGTTTTGTTGTTTGTCTGTGTGTAGGATATCTCAAAAAAAAAAAAACGTATCAGGATGAAATTTGGAGGACAGTTTGGGTGTGTGACAAGGATGAACTGAATAGATTTTGTTGAAGATTGGGATCTGGATCCGACCACGAGATTTTTTTCAGTGATTCTTCCCCATTGAGAGATTGGGCCAAAAACGATATATAGTATGATATTTCAAAAATGCATTGGGCCCGATATGTTCTCATGGATCAGGCATTACAGGACGGAGGTATGCACTCCACCAAGTGCCCTTCTAGTTCATAATATAATCATACATTAAATAATACCATTCATTTCACACCATAAAGGCACATAGGGCTGCCTGCCAAGGCAGTTTCATTGGCAAGGAGTTAAGTCCTTGATGGGTCACCACTCCGATGCAGGTTATCCCAAACGGTTATCACCTCAATACACTGGTACTCATTTCACCAACCTCAGATGGATGACAGGCTGAGTCAACCCCACCTGGTGTTAATTCAACGGTTAGGGGCTCTAACTCAGGACCCTTAGATCCCAAGCCAGCTACCGTAATCACGAAGCCAACACAAGGCTGATCATGCAGTTATGCAACAGAATTTCAGAAAAGAATATTAAAGGACCTTGATAATTTTTAGATCCTTGTGGAGGATCTTCTATAAGTCTTACTCACGTTGTTGTTCTTCATCTTCTTCTTGTGGACTTTTTTGTTTCACAGCCTACAGTTTTCATCGAAACTTCCTGAAACTTGGCATATATATGTAAAAATACCCTGCGCAGACAGTAACAATCTCCGATTTTGAAAATTCCTCCTAGAAAAAAGTTATGACGTCAAAATATCTCCGCTAATGGAAATCGCCTAAAAAATTATCTCCGAAACCAGGCAAGCTTTTTGCATTCTGTTTGCGTGAATCGAACAGGGCATTAGCAGAGATGAATTATCGCACATATGATACAGCATGGTGTGATGATGTGATGTATCACGATGACATCATATCAATTTTATGACGTCATTCCTATTTTTTGACATTTTTTGTTTCACAACCCAGAGTTTTCATCGGATCTTCGTGAAACTTGCCATGTATATGCAGAAAGCCCACGCACAGGCAGTAACCATCTCCGATTTTGGAAATTCTTCCGAGGAAAAAAAGGTGACGTCATAATATTGCGCTAATGGAAATTGCCTATCCCATTATCTCCGAAACTCGACAAGCTGTTTGAATTTTGTTTGCGGGAATCAAGCCGGGTATTAGCACAGATCATTTATCGCAAACCTGATACATCACAATGACGTCATATTCGTTTTTATGACGTCATCATTAAGAGGACGAGGATCTTAGCTCATTTGAGCTTGTTAATCAGTCGAGAGCAGCTGGTAGAGATTGCAGGATGGCCTCCAGGTACTCTAAGCTGTCTAGCCTGCCTTCCAATCCATTCCCAGCTATAAACTGCCATCCTGGTGTCTCATAGGCAGGGTGATTCATCAATTTGTGTCGGATGGGCATTCAGCAGCATTGAGGCTTGGTGGACGTTAAAGATCGATCCTACGGTGTCTTTCGTGAAGACTTGGTGAGTTATCTACAGCACCATGAACAAATTACAAATCCCTGCACAAGCAACTTTTTGCTGAATGCCATGCCTTGCCAGCCAGGTCGTTAAAGACTTGGGATAAAAACGGGAATAAGTGGGGCTGTTAAAGAAGTGTTTGTTGTGGTACAGGTGTTTTTTATTTTTTTGTATACCTTGTCGAGGCTCGTATGAGAGCTTACACACAACGTTAAGCTTACCCAAACGTGTACTCGATACTCGATTGGGTAACACGTTTGGTACAAACGTGTACCAAACGTGTTACCCAAACATGTACTTGATAACATGCCTCTCTCAAATGCAGTTCAATTATTTATTTTTTAATTTTTTTTTGAAGGTACAGTAAGTAAACCTTCCTGTTGTTCTCACAGCTTTCCAATGTTATCGAGATATTACAACACAGGCATAACCTAGGTAATTTATGTCTTCATCTCATTAACCACATAATTAACCGAATTTGAGTCTGCAGTTAAAGATTATGCCACATACAAAGAGTGGTCAGGTCAGATAGGGGAACATGTGCCGGAGCAGCATGTCGCTGCGTCCACTTTCCGCCAGTACTCCATGGGCCTCCATCTGGCTATCCTCCAGGCAGATGCCTGGCCCATCCCCATATCCTTGAGATGCTGATCAACCTGCTGCAGCCATGAGGCACGTGGTCGGCCCATTGGCCTCTTCCACTGACGAGGCTCCCTCGCTGAGAGAATCTGGTGAGCAGGACCTGCCCCGTGGTTTCCCTCCTATCATCAAGGGTGGCCAGGTTGTAATAAAATTGTCAGTTAGTGTATGTGGATCCGGATATCATTTGGCTGTTCATTGTGCATTTTTAGCCATTAAAAGTTCCTTTTTCCTTCAATCATCCAACGATTTACGATGAAAGGTATACCCATTGACCATAATAGAGCGGCACAAGGCAGGTGGACGTGGGACAAATAAAGAAAGCGGTATAAAAGATCCCAACTATACATTGAGGATATTTATACAAAATTTACACCGTCCCTCGAAATCAATTGATCAATTTCCCATTTCAGATCCAAAAGAAAACATGGTTTCAGATATGTTTTATTTCTCAAGTCAGGCCTCAGATAACATAATCGTCATAATTGCCATTACCGAAGATGAATAGCCACAGCTATCAGTGTGTGATGAAATGAAGTGCAAATGCTCTTCAAGTTTTGATGGAGCCATGTGAACAAAGTGACGTATTGATTGACAAATCAAATCCCACAGCACTTATTCGTTCCGTTTTATTCCCCTACCAGCCAAAGGAGTTTTAACCCTACGATATTAACACCTGAAAGGCACCCTGAGTGCAATATTTCAAGTGGACCTGACTGGGTTACGATTAGCTGTCGTTGATACAGTGCTTCCAGGGTAGTTGTTCAGGGAAGGTCCTTTGGGTTGAGACCTGGTGCTTACTTTGGCGTAACAGGTGTAGTTAATGTTCTCGGTTTTGAATTGGCAACCTCACCTAGTGCAAGCTCACTTTGCAGTTTCTTTTGCCGAAGTTACACTTTGGAATCAGAAATACGAGAGAAACATCTCATCATGCGACAGGTAACAGGTAACCAAGTAAAGAAAATCCCGTTCGTGGACAAGGCTAGTATATACAGACACTTGGCCTAATTTGTGGAATCAGATGAGACAAAGACAAGAGTAAAACCGAGCCTCAAAACAGTCCATTATTCCCAGGCTTGTATGAATCATGGAAAGCTCAAACTTCCTTTCGTCTTAATGGGAAGGATACATCTCTGCCATTAGGCTTGTCAGCTTGCTTTGCCTTCCTGATGATATAATGCTTGTGTGCACGCACGATCCCCCACCGAAGCTGCCACCGTCGAGCCGAGGTATTAATGGGGTATTAAATTTCATGCTTGTGGTTTTCATGTTTCACAAGTATTACACTTTCTCGTTGAACAATAACTTCCCTGGAACGAATGAAAAAAAAAACATGGCTTTCAACGTTTCATTTCAGCATTTCGCATCTTCTCGTGTCTGAGCTACATTGTCGTTGCAATAAAGCCGAATGGGAAATGGTGGCAATAATTAAACTGCTGCCATGCAAGTACTTTTAATGAGCATAACTAGCACGTCATAATAAAATATTGTAAGTACCATGCAATGACCACTCGTGATCGACGACGCATCAAACCGAGCTGGCACCCGTCACGATCGACGTGGCTACTTCGTCTTGTGCAAGCGGTTTGGGGAAACTCGAAATGGCAATAAGTTCGATTCATCAAGTACCTGGAGTAGTCGTTGAGTGGATTCTTATGAGGAACGTCTCAACATGTGATTATACCAGAAATCATAGCGTGGTGCCACGCTGGTTCCTACAATCATGTATTGCTAGCTGGCAAACAGAGATATTAATAAACACGCAATCTGCTGGGATTCTCTCTCATTTTCTCAGCCGTTCTCTACTAAGCTGCCAAATGATTAAGACTTGCATTTTAGATTATCTTGCGTGATCCTAAACAGCCTTTTTGGCTTCCATTCCCACAAGGCAGATTGTGCTCAACCTCCACATGGCACCTGTCATCAGTACAGCGTGGCCCACGTAAGTTGAAGCAATGTTTCACCTGGCATCGTCTCGTCCCAAACACCAGTGTGTTTATGGAAAACCGTTGTACTTGGACATAATTTTTCAATCCCACATCTTCTGGCAAATAGAGTAAGTGAGAGCACACTCGCAAAGTTTCCAGGACGATTATACAAAGGGCCGAGGCTCGTGGGAAATTTTGAAACAATGACACCTAATCGTGTGCACATACTCATATACACTTACTTGTACACGTACTCATATACACATAATCGTGTGCACCTACTCATAGACACGTACCCGTGATCTACTCGTGTGCACGTACTGGTGTGCACTTAATCATATACACCTACTCATGTGCATACACGTACTCGCGATCATGTGCATGTATGTACTCGTTTACCGGGAGAATGGAGGGATTATACACACCGGTGAAGTCTGAATCTTGAACTCGCACTTTCGGAGATATTAGGGATATTGGACCTCTGAACCGGTTTTAATGGACTGGAGTGATGGGTGGATTTGAGTGAAGGTCTTTCAAAATGATCAGAAAGCTCTCTCAGACCCACAGTGGAAATCCGCTGAACTAATATTATTTAAACAAACTAGTCGACAGCAATTCCTGAGAGCCATCAAAACTGCGATGGCTTCAGAATTGTCTTCATTGGGGACATTTCTGATTGCCTTCGCTAACATGGTAATAATTATTTGGCAGAAGTAAAGTGTTTAAATGAATTATAAATGGCTTTGTGTATACATCTTGCTGATAAATTATGCAAAACTAAGATTTTCATCCAAACGTAAGAGACGTGTTCGGCCCAAATGAGAGTGACCAATTATTTATTATTTGACATCTAAATGAGACATTTCTGAACCAACGGAAAATGTTTGAAATGTACAATTCAGATGAATCTCCTGCTTGTACCGGACACAGTGGGTGTACGATGAAGCGTGGAGCCATCGAGAGATCTGGAGCACCATCATGACCTGTGAGCTCATTGTTCATTTCCATGGAGCGCATTGGGGACGGCACGGTCCTCTCTCCTTTGAGGGCTTTCTCATTTTCACATCACGTTTACAGATCTAACTAGCGAGGTACCCGTACTATGCACACGAGGGGCTGGACAGCCGATTCGTGAAGGACTTGGGTTAAAAACGGCGAAACTACAAATATTTATCGAATCCGCGAATGTCACGAGTGGAACCCCTCACATAATTTCCTGATTCTCCTTTAAACTCAATCTCTCTATATTTTCATTCAAAAAGCATTCCAATCACAAATTAATACTATACCATTAATATAATGAAATACAATACAACAAACACTCATGAGGTGAACGAAGTACACCAGGAGTGTGGGAAGGTATTTTGAGTGGGGGTGCTGAGGTGCTGTCTATAATCTCGGCGACAGTATTTGCCAGGGAAAAAATAAGCTCGATTTCTCTTTCCCCCCCCCCCCCCCATTCTCTGTCTCTCTCCGAGAGATCTCCATGTCTGTGATCACTAAAACACTAACAAACACATTTTTTAAACTTGTATTTTCTTCCCCAAAGCAAAATTCTTTATTATATCGTTTTAATATGTATATATTTAATATAAAAAACAAGCTCAAATGAGCTGAGATCCTCGTCCTCTTAATGATGACGTCATAAAAACGAATATGACGTCATTGTGATTTATCAGGTTTGCGATAAATTATCTGTGCTAATTCAAACAAAACAAAACAAAATTCAAACAGCTTGCCTAGTTTCGGAGATAATGGTATAGGCGATTTCCATTAGCGGCGATATTATGACGTCAACTTTTTTTCTAGGAAGAATTTCCAAATTCGGAGATGGTTACTGCCTGCGCGTGGGCTTTCTGCATATACATGGCAAGTTTCACGAAGATCCGATGAAAACTCTGGGTTGTGAAACAAAAAATGTCAAAAAATAGGAATTACGTCATAAAAATGGATATGACGTCATAGTGATGTATCATATGTGCGGTAATTCATCTCTGCTAATGCCCTATTCGATTCCCGCAAACAGAATTCAAAAAGCTTGCCTAGTTTCGGAGATAATTTTTTAGGCGATTTCCATTAGCGGAGATATTTTGACGTCATAACTTTTTTTTCTAGAAGGGATTTTCAAAAACGTTGATGGTTACTGTCTGCGCAGAGTAGTTTTTACATATATGTGCCAAGTTTCAGGAAGTTTCGATGAAAACAGTAGGCTATGAAACAAAAAGTCCACAAGAAGAAGATGAAGAACAACAACGTGAGTAAGACTTAGAGATCCTCAGCGAGGGTATAAAAATGTCATTTTTTTGCAGGCAGGAGGTGCTGTGCCCATCCTGCCCGCAGCTCGGTGGTGCTGTGCTCCTCCTGCCCGCAGCTAGAGGGTGCTGTGCTCCTCCTGCCCACAGCTAGAGGGTGCTGTGCTCCTGCCCGCAGTGAGAGGGTGCTGTGCTCCACCTGCCCGCAGCTCGGGGGTGCTGTGCTCCTCCTACCCGCAGCTAGAGGGTGCTGTGCTCCTCCTGCCCACAGCTAGAGGGTGCTGTGCTCCTGCCCGCAGCGAGAGGGTGCTGTGCTCCTCCTGCCCGCAGCTAGAGGGTGCTGTGCTCCTCCTGCCCACAGCTAGAGGGTGCTGTGCTCCTGCCCGCAGCGAGAGGGTGCTGTGCTCCACCTGCCCGCAGCTCGGGGGTGCTGTGCTCCTCCTGCCCGCAGCTAGAGGGTGCTGTGCTCCACCTGCCCGCAGCTCGGGGGTGCTGTGCTCCTCCTGCCCGCAGCTAGAGGGTGCTGTGCTCCACCTGCCCGCAGCTAGAGGGTGCTGTGCCCCTCCTGCCCACAGCTAGGGGGTGCTGTGCCCATCCTGCCCGCAGCTAGGGGGTGCTGTGCCCCTCCTGCCCGCAGCTAGGGGTGCTGCAGCGCCCTCAGCACCCCCCCTTCCCGCACGCCTGAAGTTCACGTATTTCGATCACGTCACATTGACGAATCTGCAAACACAGAATCCGCGAATGTCACGGTTGTAACCCCTCACATTAATTTCCTGATTTTCTTTTTAACTCAATCTCTCTGTATTTTCATTCCACACAGCATCATTCCAACCACAAATTAACAATATTATATCCCATTTATATAACAAGATACAAGATTACAAAACACTCGTGAGGTAAACGAAGAGAAACGACATTCTGACGTTACATCTGGGATCAAAACTCAAAATCATAATTATTGTACTGAGGAAGTGATGAAACCTCCTCAGGATATCGGCTGGGACCGAAAAACGTTTGGCAGAAGGTTTGGTGGGACTCGCCCCAAAACTAAGGGAGTTGTTTGAGGACGGACGGTCACTACTACTTTATAATGTTGATTGTAATATTCACTGACCGAAAGATTCCAGTTATTTCTTCAACTTTAATCTATTCCCAACATGGCGCCTTCTCTCCCGCGCCCCCATCCGCGCTCTCCTGGATGAGTCCACACATTGTGCATTGGGGGAGGAAATGTCGACTCTCAAAGTGGAACCAAACAATTTGTATCCATATCGATACAATATGTGACATATATAACTTCTCAACTAGGTTTGCTCACCTCTGAACTCGCCACCACCTGATGAAGAAGAATCCCAGTATTAACGAAGACGCATCATTGCGATGTCCCCATGAGGTGCTGCATTACGGAGCTTGACACTTTTCCAAAGAGACATAAAGCAGCTGTCACGTCTGTAATGATGTGGTTGCAAAGGAGCTCTTTAAAAATCATAATTGCTGATTATCTGATCTACCATAATCTGTTACAGAGCTTTGGTGCTACCGAAACAAGGGTTATAACAGGTGGTTTGCCATAAATGTTACATCCCTTCAGTTACCCAAACAAAAGAGGCCACTCTGAGGTTGTCACAGGAATCTCACGACTCAGTTATTGAGGTCCACGACAGCCAAGACCGGCTGACAGTCTCGGCTCCGACTCCATCCTGCTCTCCTGGATCCACAAGTGACTGCTGTGCCGAACCACATGACCCTTTAAGGGAACTTAAAAGGGACTCCATGATCCTTAAAAAGTCAACAATCCTTAAAGAAACCACATAATCCTTAAAAGCATCACGAACCTTAAAGGGTTCATAATCTTTCAAGGAACCACCTCTTGCAATCTCCTGTTATGAGGCCAGACCACAATCATCAAAGGAACCATAATCCTTCAAGGGACCACCTATTGCAGTCTCCCGTTATGAGACCAGGCCACAATCGTTAAAAGGATGATAATCCTTATGGGGACCATAATCCCTAAAAGGACATTAATCTTCAAAGGCACAACAATCCTTCTGACCACAACACTTAAAAGGACAATAATCATGAAATGGACAACAATCCTTCTGACCACAACACGTGAAAGAACAATGATCATGAAAGTGACAATTTCTCGCACCTCCGCTGAGTTATAACGTCTAAAATGATTGTTGAAGTTTGGAAAGTCATTCTCTTTCTCTATCATGAAAAGTGATCCATTCAAAGCTCAAAAGAGCAATCAGAGATTACAGACCCTCACCAGAACTTGTTTTGTGTGGTGTTTGTGTAGTTTTGTGTCGTGTATTTTGTGCGGCATTTGCATACTGGTGTTACATAATTAATAAGAAAGATAATTAGGACTGCCACTTTATAACTGCTGGCAGTGATGAACAAGTACCAAGACGTCCCGCTTTGATGCAACCCTGCTTTGATCGGACACCTGACCCTGACCCATGACGTTTTTCATTATTATTCAATTGAATTTAGAATGGGATTAAAATAAATTCAAATCAAATGGAAGACCAAATGTGTACAGTCCTGCATTGGAGTCATCAATAGAAACCAGAACAAGCAAAAAGCAATGATGAAGTCATCAGGAGGAACCCTGGATAAGATTCGCATTTCAGCTGCTACTCTCCTGTATCCTCAAACCTATCCAGGCACAGCCAAGTGAGCCTCATTCAAAAAAAAAAAATTATAATAAAAAAACAAATTAAAAAGAACCCAGATCAAAAAAACATTTCTGGCTGCCAGACCATGTGTTCGATCAAGTTGAAATTTAAAACTTGTATTCCCCATCACAAATAGATCATAATTATGAAGTTTAATGTCGGTTCTGGAGAAAACATTATTTAATATTTTTCTTCAATTCAATATGGCTGCCAAATCATGTGACCTATCAATAATTCCTGAAAAAAACTTGTACAAGCAAGGCTTGGTAACATTTGCATGAAGTTTCCCCTCAATCTGTCCAGCTGTTCTGCAGAAGAAGATTTTTATAGGTTTTATGGTAAATCAAAGATGGCTTTGATACATGTAAAGTTTCGTACAGATCTGTTCAGCCACTTCAGAGAAGAAGATTTTTGAAGGTTAAAAAAAAAAAACAATACGGCTGCCGAATCACGTGACTGATGACGTCATCAGATTTTTTTTCTTTGGACTATTTTATCCCGAGATGACCCTCAAAATTTTTCAGACTGATCAGATGTAGCGTTCTCCAGATGCAATTATGACATCATAAAGAAGGCACCTATGATGTCATGGAAAAAAATCGCACTTGTTCGACATGAGGAGTACTTGCCACATGCTAAATTTCAATTTTTTTCCCCTTCGTACAGTTTCAGAGATACAGAGGTCCAAAGTTTTTCCCTTTTTCCAACATGGTTGCTACACCACGTGACCTATGATATCATAATTATTATTACAACATTTTACATGAGTAATCACACCTATTTTGAAAATTTCCTCTCAATCTGACAAGCAGTTATGGAGAAACCGTATGACTGCACCAAGGGGTTATCGTGCCCTCGATGCGTACTTGTGTTGACTTACCGTGTCATTTGCAGCCGAGAGGAGCTGCCAAGTACGCACTATTAATAAGAGCCAATGAGTGGGGTAGAACTTCCTGGATAACTACATGCAGAGCATGCTGGACCAATGGAGGAAAAGACACAATGAGCTGGGTACATTTATAAAATAAGCAATATATTTTGAAAGGTGAGGAAAGGTCATATGGCACAATAAAAGGTTTTAAAACAAAACAATATTTTCAGCAGGGGAAAGCAAGGATTTGTGAGGTGCGACACAAGAAATGCAATTATTCACAAAAGAAGACATGGTGCACAGCTAACCCGATACCAACTTCTACAACCTTATCTTAATATGGATACAAGCAAACACGACATAATCGTGACCGAAGCTTTTCGTGCTGCACTCTTCAAGGTAAAAATCGCAGCAAGTGAAGGAGGAAGTGAAGGAATTTGTACGATCCTTACCACCGATCCAATACTATGTCATCAAAAGGAATTTGTACGATCTCTGTTTCTCTTTCAGCATGGAAAGATCAAGGGAAGTACGGTAACAAATGGTGAATGGACCTTAGGGGAAACCCATCCCCCCTCTCTCCAGGATGTGGTTGCAAATGTCAATCATCGACGAACTCTGCTCCAGCCAATGGGAGCTCGAGGTGAAGATGATGAGCCGACCAATGGGCGTTCGAATTAACCGTGACGTCATTACGGTTGAACCAATCAGCATCTACCTTATTGAGACCTGTGTATAAAGCACGCGCCTTCACTTCCTTCTTCATTTGCTGCGATTTTTACCCTGAAGAGTGCAGCACAAAAAGCTTCGGTCACTATTATGTCATGTTTGTTTGTACCATATTAAAATTCTGCAGTACCAAACATCTGTTTATTAACCTTATCTTGCATAAACATTACAGGTGCCATCAGACACAAGCCCAAGGAAATGAGAAATAAAAGAAAGAGAGAGTTAGTTCGAGGTGTGAATGACCTCTTTGTACCTGGCATGGTTGATGGACCAACGCAACCCAGTTGCTTAGGAGGGGGAGGAAGGAAGGAAACTGGGTGTCTATGGTGCCTGTGTGAAGAGGTGCAAAATGAGGTGTCATGGAGAGCAAATGTAATGCAGAAGAAGAAGAGTGAAAAGGTGCATTTTTGCAGTTTCTCTTTTAGTTTTTATGCATCCACAGCAGATGAGACAGAAGATGGGAAAGACATAATGTGAGAGAAGACAGCTTAAAGTGGTGTGTGAGAAAGTCTGTATGTGTGTTTATTGAGTCTATTATCCATCTGGCATCCCACCCATTCAGCGCTCCTCCTTTCTTGTCATGCCGCTGTCCAGACCTGGACCCTCCTCGCTTAAGGCCCAGTCACACCTTGACGTTTTAGCCAGCAATGGCAACGTATTAAAATGTATGTAAAACGCTGGCTTACGTTGAACTTTTGATGTTTTTTTTTTTAAAGATTCGGACGTATTCATAACGACTTGGTCTTATGCACAACATATTAGTAACGGTCACAGAACGTTTCGTTGTGTTATAAATAACTTATACCAACGAATGCTGAACCTGTTGTCGGCCTTCACAACCTATGCCCAACGATAGTCTAACTTATGCATAACGCGCTGCATGCATCGCCGACAATGACGTGGCGTAGGTTATGAAAAGGCTGCCGCACAACGATTCAAATCATAACCACCGCAGAAATGGAAGTGTCAACATCGCAGTCACACCTTGGCGATCTTGCCAGCGTATGCCAACCTCTGAAAAATGCGTCTAAAACGTTGGCGCACGTCGAATACGGTATGGGTCAGTTTGGTATGCGTGAATAGAACGCTAAAGTACGCTATCATACGTCGTAGTAAGTGGAGTACGTCTTGTAATTTTAAACATGTTGAAAATTTTACGACGTACTTGCCGTATGACACACGCTCCGCATGCGATGGGAATAAGTTGTATGCACGATATGCGATCGTTGACACACATCGACACACGTTACGTGTAAGGTACTCATAAGTCGAAACACGTTAAGGTAATGGTTATTGTCAGTGTTCCAGACTCCCGGTTTTTTTTTTCTTCGGTATGACGGTGTTCAGTGTACAGTGCGGTTATGATTTAAATCGATGAGCGGCAGCCAATTAATTATATTATATTATAACCGCACTAGAAATCGAAGTGTCAAAATCACCATCATACCGAAGGAAGGAAGAAAAAAAAAACCAGGGAGTCTGGAACACTGACGCCAACCATTACCTTGATGTGTTTCAACTTATGAGCACCTTCCAAGTAACGTGTGTCGATGTGTGTCACCGATCGCGTAATGTGAGTACAACACGTTACTCATAGCTTAGAAATAAGTTTCGTGTACGCTAAACATTACCTCGACGTGTTTTGACTTATGAGTAACTTACAAGTAACGTGTGTCGACGTGTGTCAACGATCACGTGATGCGCCTACAACTTATGGCCAGCGTTATGCGGAACGTGTGAGTCATACGCTGGCATAAGTCTTAAAATTTCAAGCATGGAAAATTTGAGGACAACCGAAAAGTACAACGTTAAAAGCCAGCGTACAACGACGTATGGCAGTGTTTTTCAGCGTGCCCTCAATGTTATCAAAACTTACCCATAACGTATTCGACGTGTACCAGCGTTTTAGCCCAATTTTGCATACGTCAGGCATACGTTGGCTAAAACGTCTAAGTGTGACTGGGCCTTTAGTAGTCAGATCACACCTGGGAGAAGACCCTCTGACCTCTCATGGATGATTGCGGCAGTGAGGATGACTGCCTGGAGGACCAAGCGAGACTCTGTATCATAAACTGTGTATTGTAGATGAGTGTGTAAGACTGTGTGGCGAAGACTGATTGGCGGACTGTCTGGCGGATTGTGTGGCAAACTCTGACTGGCTGACTCTGACTTTAATGATCCTGCTGAGCTATTTTATAGAGGTTGTGCAAAGGAGGAGCCAGAAATCGGATCAAAATGCTCTGTCGGCGTTTCCTAGGGTTCCACTGGCGTGCAAAGGCCTCCCCACCCCACGAGGCTCTGAAGCCAAAAATGACCTCATTCACCCCCAAACTTGGCCAGGCGACAGAGCTCCGAGATTAACATAGGGTGCGAGATTTTGCAAGCGCTCTCTGGCCACAAACGTGTGCTGGCCTCCAAATGAGGGTCGCTATTTAGCGAAGCACCAGGGATACTCAGATGATGTTGAACAGACCCCAGCACATAGTTGCGCTCTGAGCTACATGCCAATCTGTTCCGACCTCAATAATCTGTCATGGTGGGTAATGTCCTTTGTTCCCCGACATTCCTAAATGACAGTGGTGAGTTTCCGGGGTGCTGACCGCGGTCGCGGTGATTTGCCGCCGCTGTGGCAAGGTGCATGAAGCACTGTGTTTGTGTTGAGGTTGAAGCATTTGGAGTGGTTGAAGCATTTGTGGTGAAGAGGTTGAAGTGTTTGGAGTGGTTGAAGCTTTTGTGGTGATGATGTTGAGCATAGGTTGCAGTTGTGGTGAAGAGGTTGGGCATAGGTTATTGTGGGGATTTTTAGGAAGGTGGTGTGGTGGTTGTATAAAGGTTGTAGCATTGTGTTTCGCGTATGGAAAAGGTTGAATTGAAATGGCCATTAGGGAATGGTGCTTAGTTTTAACGGGGTTCTGGCGGTAGATGATAATCAGACTGTCGCTGTGCAGTCTGGTCTGTGGCATGCATGTGTCAATGGTATGTGCACCTTGAAGTTTCCTTCCCTTTGGTGTGCGTATGTTGTTTGTGGTGCTGAAGCCAGCTCGTCCTCCAATGACTGCAATCCAAGGTTTGCCTTTCACGAGTATGAACGATCATACCGGTCGGCTACCAATTAATTGGATCTTTGTCAGTTTGGGTCTGTGACTTCTGAGTGGTGTTGCAGTTATCACATCAACAGCATAACGTTTTTGAAACTTGTATTTCAAATAAACAGATACAAAGTCAAATTAGGAAGTTAACATTACACACAATGCAATGCCTAACAATGATTCCTGTGTTGAGTTGTTTCCGTCCAGTGTCTCTGTCCTGCCGACTTAACTCATGCATGTTCACGTCGTCCACCAGAACTGTTGAACGATTGAGTCTTGATGCGGTGTTCTCTCTCAGATGCTAGCCCATTCAGGATGATTGAAGAGCTCAAAGGAATTCTTTTCCGATACACAATCTTAACTCCAACGACCTCCAGTGAAATTTAGTTTAACTCCAGTGAAACTCCAGTCCGTGAGTCATTTCCACAATGGTGTATTAGCGAGCGGCCAGGCAAAAAAGCATCATCACACTCATGTAAAAGCCTTCCTCAATGCCGGTCCCCCGAGGGAGAGGTCCAAGAGCCTGAGAGTAGTGTGGGGGCAAAATGATTGGTTAGAAACCAGATTAAAAAAAAAAAACACGCCGACACGACTGCCATTGGATGGACAAGTAAATGGAACAAAGATCTTGATGTAAAAGCACTAATAAATTGGCACTGATGTAAAGTATGCCACATACTCTTCCCTCCAGCGCTCCAAGCAGGCAGTGAATCACCACCTCATGTCACCCCTCAACCTGACCCATGATCTTTACTCCCCCGTTAACCCCTCCTAATCCAACCCCCCTTACTTGTTTTGTCCCCTCTTCTCTTGTTCATTCATTCTCTTGCTTGTGCCGCAATTTTAGTTGTTTCCTTTTTTCTTCTTATTCTTCTTCCTCTTCCCCCCCAAAAATGAAGATATTCACAGAATCAAAGCAGAAATAACTCAAAGACCATATTTTGATGATCCCCCATATTACATGTTGCGTTATTAATCTCCATAAAAAGCATTGCATTGGTAAAGAAAATGAAATAAAAATGTTAATGACAAAACAATGTTTCCTTTTAAACTGCTTAATGGTACAAGTTGTTTGAGAATGAAGGTAATAGTTTCACAGTTTTGGAAACGATTATTTTTAATAAAAAGTTAGTTTGTATTTAAATGTTCCATGCATAATAAGCAAACATTGCAGATCCCAGGATAGAAGGCCCATAAAATGATAATGCGTTTATACATTCAATTGCCTCCACGTTAATTGCATATTTTCTTGCATTAATTAGGTGTTTAAATAAAGGGAAAGCCTGTGGAACTCCATCTATTTCCATCATGCATAATTTAAACACGGATTGCTTTCAAATCCCACGAATCACTTGCTTTAAACATCTAATCACGAACAAGATTTACCAACACGACGATACCTTATCACATACACACTCACGTGGCTTTCACCTGTGTCTGTTACAGAACGCACCTTGTGTCCAACAGGATGGTGTACAGGTAGCACACTCACCTTTGAGCTGTCTTGTCTTGATCCGATTCTCTAACCGAATATATATATATATATATACCATCTGATTGGTGTTTTGCAGACTGGGACGATGCATCACAAAGCACCCCGTCCCACAGTTGGGCGTGAAGCTGGGTATCCCATCTCATCTGCGATCATTCGTCGATGGACCGATTTCATCTTAACTACAGTAAAAGTTTGTCTTTCTTATAATCCATAAGGAAAACTGTTTTCATGCCATCGATTTTGCATTTGTACCCACGAGCATGTGAGAACTAGATGGACTCTGTGAGCTAATTGAACGGTTGTGTGCCCAGACGATCCCTACATTTTCCATCTCAGCAACGGACCGTTTTCCAAAGAGCAGCGATGAGCAAACTGCTGAGAATATGAAGTGTGCATCGATGGTTTATGTAAGGAGTTCTTTCGGCTTCACTAAAACAGCTCCACAAAGCCCAGTGTCAACTCAACCAAACGGGAGAAAAACCCTCATGATAAATCATCCTCCATTGTGTATGCAGGTGACTGGCACACCGTGAGAAAGGAATGCAATTTAAATAGGGAAGAACACGGACCGAGATGAAGCCTTGTCACCAAGCGCAAGCTCCAGGGCATTTCACTGTGTCATCCTCCAGGAGCAGGATTCCATTTTCCCAAGCACGTTAATCTTTGACGAATAGAAACGTGCATCGTCTCTCGATCAATTGTCCTTGCAAGTTGACACAAGGAAGCAATAAATTTGGGAGACCTGTTGTGGCCGAATCGTCTCCCTATTCCCAGAACTCTGTAGGTCAAGTTCACAGAACACTTGATGCTCATGGGCATTCGATTAAATACACTCAAAAGCACAAACAGATGTCCAACCTGAATGTGCAATCAATTTGATGTTTTCATCCCATTTTATTGGGTTCAGCTGAAACCTTAACCAGATAAACCCTGAACAAATCAATTTGATGTTTTCATCCCATTTTATTGGGTTCAGCTGAAACCTTAACCAAGTAAACCCTGAACAAATCAATTTGATGTTTTAATCACATTTTATTGGGTTCAGCTGAAACCTTAACCAAGTAAACCCTGAACAAATCAATTTGATGTTTTTATCAAATTTTATTGGGTTCAGCTGAAACCTTCACCAGGTAAACCCTGAACAAATCAATTTGATGTTTTCATCCCATTTTATTGGGTTCAGTTGAAACCTTAACCAGGTAAACCCTGAACAAATCAATTTGATGTTGTCATCCCATTTTATCGGGTTCAGTAGAAACCTTAACCAGGTAAACCCTGAACAAATCAATTTGATGTTGTCATCCCGTTTTATCGGGTTCAGTAGAAACCTTAACCAGGTAAACCCTGAACAAATCAATTTGATGTTGTCATCCCATTTTATCGGGTTCAGTTGATGCCCGATACCTGAAGCAGGTAACCCCTGAACATAAAACAAATGGAAGACAGTACAGTAGTCGAGTCTGTTGAGATGTTCATCTGAAGAATGCGGTTTTAAAATGTAACCGAAGTTAATAGATTGGCTTCCTGGGATCGGATGTACAGTATCAGGAAATATATGAGCAGAAAGTATTCTCACTTCAGGTACAAATATAACAAACGAGGAGGAAATGCAATATGAAGAGGTTATATTCACTACCTTGTGTCGTTATTCAAACATGAAGGGATATTGTACACTGCCCATCCCTATTCCATCTCCAGGCGCTGGACGACGTCATCGTCGGGCACCCACGATGATGCGTGCCAAAAGGGCCGACTCAGTTTTCACTCCTTTTGTTTGTTTGTCTGGGTGATGTCTCAGCCATCCTTTGAGCGAGGAAGCTGAAATTTGGGCACAACAGTGGACAAGTGATTTGGCAAAAAGAATATATTTTGAAATCTTTGATTAATCAATTATTTAATTACTTAATTTTGATCGATTTATTAATTACTTATCAATTTTCTTTCTCATCTGGGCACTATCTCAGGCACCTTTTGAGCTCGGAAGCTGATATTTGGAAATGACAGTGAACAAGTGATTTGGCTATAAAGGGTGTTTTGGATTTATCAATTAATCGATTAATTATTAATTTTTCGATTAATTACATAATTTTCAAAAACTAACAGATTCCGATGAAACAGTGATGATTTTGGTATGCCATTAGCCAGTTGATTCAGAAATTAATTATTTTAATTACACAATTAATGAATCAATTTTTGCACACCGCTCCCTCCTAGTTCCGTCTCCATGCGCTGCATGGCAGCATCACTGGGCGCAGGAAGCGCCCTGGCAATGTTGCGCACTGAAGGATTTGTCATGTATGTATTTTGTATGGAGCGGTGTACCTTGAATGTACCTCTACTTGTTTCATTTCTTTTTACTTTGCTGGAAGACTAATGAAGGATTTGTATACAAATCACATATAAGATCAGGACATTCTTAGATCAATGTACTTTTACATGAATTTCAAGGACATCATTTGACAATGGACAACACGTGCATGGTATACACCTGTTGTCCATTCTCAAATGCAGGGAACCCATATACACTTGAGTTACCTGGATCACAAGCCAACGTTCTCATTGGAATACTAAATCAGCCAATTAAAAGAAGAGTCAGCATCCTCTATTGTGCATGCAGCTGACTGGCAGTGCACGATCGCTGCCTGATAAAACCTCGAGACTAATTGTTGGAAAACCATAAACAAAGTAAGTCTCATGGTTAAGCAGAATCCAGTCACTTCAATTGAAACTTGAAAAACATGAATCATGAATTATGAAATCGAACATACTGAAATAGTTTATCAAGTTCTACAATACAATGTAGGATAACAGGGAGTGCGTACAATTGCAAGACTTTATATTCAGGTTCGTTATACACTTCTTTCATTGCATTTGTGCAGTGATCAACCTTTCTGCAAGAGATAAAGAACATGTGGGGTGGAACGTTGCATACTAACAATATGATGGAGACCAGGTGGACATGGGCTACAACGACGAGAAGGTTACCATGAGCAGAAAAGGTCAGAAGAATGCAGGTAAGGCATTTGAGGAGATGATGATGAACGCAATTAATGGGACATGAGTACGAGCTGACAAAATGAGCTGCAATGAGCTGACATCCATCTTGCATTAAAAGAAGGTGAAAATATGTTTGAAGATATTTCCTCAGGTTGTTTCTCCACAAAGCATCTCAAAGCACAGGATGACCCGCATAATCATGGACTTCTTTTGGAGGTTAGATTCTACTCGCCTGGCTTTGGAAATCAAGAGAATTATGTGTAAAAATTGTTTGGTACATTTTTGGTTCATATAGGCAGGAGACAGCAGCTTCTTCCCTCTCCTCGGAGCATGTCAAAATCACAAATTAGTCAAACACTTAGAACATGTCTTTCAATCCTGAGAAATCTCACACTCTCTCTCTCTCTCTCCAAAAGGACCGAACTGCAAACCCTTCAAACTACGTTCTAAACAACCCTCTCAAAGAGGTTCAGTCACTCAAACTCTTGGGTCTCACAATGTGTTGAGAAGATGAATAATAGGATGATCTTTCTTGGGGAAACCACATCTCAAAATTGGCCTCCAAAGACAGATGGAAACTGGGCATCCTCCATCACGTAATGTCCTTCCTTCGCATGTCTGAGCTCCTATCCACCTTTCAGGCTTTCATCCGCAGCTTGATGGAGCACTGCTCTCCCCTCTGGGCTAGCACCCCATCCTCACATCCTGCTCAGCCTGAAGCCGTGGAATCTCCATGGAAACAAAGGCCTTCAATATTATAGGAATCTCCAAGGACGAAGCTGAATCTATGGGCCAATTATTTCACCGCATCGTAGACAGGTTGATGGTCTCTCTGTCTTCCACCACCTCCTTTCTTGTCTTAAACCCTCTGGTTTATCCATGCTTTGTCCCCCCCCCCCCCCGCAGGTTTCTGCAGGCCGCAAAAGGTGCACCGCCAACCACTTTCTGGTGAAACTCACAGAATCCAGAATCAATGCTCACTTCCACCCATTCACTTCTTAATTTTTTTTCCTGCTTCCACATTCTCTTCAATCTCATTCTTCATTCCAAGTCTTCAAGACACATATTCACCACCATCTCAGATCATTCCACAATTCATAAACATGATCTTTTCTCCTCCCTTTAACTTCACCCAATCCCACATCCTTCTAAATTTCCAGTTTTTCCTTCCTAATAGTTTAGTTTCCTTCTGTATCCATCTTGTTCACCCCATGCATCCTCCCCTCCCCTCCTTCCTCTCCACATCCATTGTTTGTCCAAGTCCCCCTCTATTTTGTCCCTCAACCCTGCTGCTGGTGTCCCACCCCATTTCTGCTGTTCATTTTGTTCTGTTGCGTCCTGGTCCATTCAGTGTAGTCGCTCTTCCATAAGCCTTGACTTTTTATTAAAAAATTATTAAATAAATAAAGTATTTTGGACATTTCTATTAACATGAACAGTCACAGGTCAGGAGGTCATCGTTAGACTAGAAATTTCTGTACTTCTGGGCATTTGAGCAACATATCTTATTGCGTACAAGATATAACAGAGAAGAACATAACATCACAATAACTGGATAATTTTACAACTGTGTTCTTTGTAAAAACCATTTCAAAACGCCTTTACACCCCATCAACGAATTGCCCACTCACGTACACTCGACCATCAGCAATGTCACGTTCTCTCATTCTCAGATATCCACACCCCCATTCTTTCCCATCACTCGAGTGCTTCAGCAGCTCATCATGAGCGAAACGGTTCTTCATACAGAATGATTAATTATTATCTACCTGGACGGACATTAACACCCTTTGGTGCTCTCCGATCTTTCCTTGCATACTGCAGATCATGAGAAAACTTCGCTACATCCTCAATTTGTTCATCTTTTTTCCTCGTCCTACTATTTACGCTTTTCCTACATCATCCACTTCACCATCCTCAGGCCTAGTACGAGGTTACCTTGATGCTGTTTTCCTCCTGTTTATTATGAAGCTTCATGTGGCCCCTCCACACGCGTGTTATTTCCCTACAGGGCTAAAGCAAACTTGGATCTCATCTTGCAATGCCGTGCTGCTCGCTCGTACTTACAAACACACCGTTTTGACATTTCCATACTAATCTAAATCAGATCACTCCACACGTTGACATTGACATACTTGCACCATTTACACTGTGGTGTATTTAATTAATTAAATTCCACTACAACATTGAGGCTCATGGAAGAGCGAGAGGAACAAGAGGGAGTTTTGTTGTTGCTATTTCTATTCTCTGTCAGTGTCAGGTCAGACCAATCTGTGACCTGCTGCAGATACCATGTAAACCTGTACTAACCTGTTTCATGGTCGAGTTGTCGGCAACTAAACCGTCTCCCCCACCAGGCTTCCTGGTGAGGAGAACGTATGGATAGGAACACCCAACAGGATTAAAACCAGAACATGTCAAAGGGCGGAGGAGCTTCTTCTGAACCAACGGCCATCCATATCTGGTGCCCAACTGTGTCTGAGGATATCCTCCTACAGTTGGGTATCTCACTCTAGGAGGTTGGCGGCAGGATTTGCACTTTGGCCACCGTAAAACACTTTCCTTCGCAACACACAAAAAATACACAAATAAAATCCACTAAGTGGGAGTACCTTCTGTGTAGCTGCCCTTCACAGGGCAGCTCACCAGATGACGAGATTCGGGCAAAGCCTTCAAAAACCATGGGGTACCCTTCCTGGGTAAGGATGATGTGGTGGTTTGTGTCGGGGGTGGTTCTGAGGTGTCATCCAGCAGATGGTGGTCTCCTTGGGTGAACCTGAGGCAGTCCATTCTGTTGGGTGCCTGGAATGTCCTCACTCTAAGAAAGGATGATTACCTGTCTCTGCTATCATCTAAGCTCCAGCATTTGAACATCAGTAATGCAACACTCTCTGAGTTTCAGAGACCGGATAGTGGTAAGTTAATGGCAGGTGGTCACACCTACTATTGGTCTGGTCACTCTGTTGGTTACCATGCTCAATGAGGTGCTGCAGCTATTTCCAATAAGCTGACTCAAATGATAATTGAGGTAACACCAGTCAACGAGTGTATTATGAGACGAGTGTATAACGAGTGTATAACGAGTGTATAACACCAGTCAACGAGTGTATTCGTCACTCTTTGGGTGTCATTTCCCTGGTCTCTGTATATGCTCCGACTGAGGCGAGTGATCTCACCGTGAAGGATGCATTCCATGCCACGCTTGAGTCCGTGGTTCAGCAGTGCCCCAGGCGAGATACTCTTCGAGTCTTGGGGATTTCAATGCTTTGATGGGCACTGACTGGGATGATTACGAGACATGTGTTGGTCTCCATTGGTCTGGAACTCTGAAACAGAATAGTACCATGTTCTTTGACTTCACAAGATGTCATGGACTTAGGGTGGCTAGTTCATAGTTTCAGCAGCCATAGCCTCAACACTGTACTTGGTATTCCAACGGTGGTGGTGTAGCAAAGGAGAGTGACCATGTACTCATTGATGGTTGATGGAAGATGCTCCAGACTGCACAGTCGACCGGAGTGCTCAGTTTCCCCATACTGACAACAGGCTTGTTGTATTAACTCCGAAGTTGCAGCTCAAATCCAACAGAATGGTACCATCCCAGCCTAAGTTGGATGTTGGTATGCTCAAGGATGAGAGGGTAGCTGAGGCATTTGTGAACAAGTTGAGTGGGGATCTGAGGGGTCGGGTGTTTCGGGGGATCCTGAAGAGTTGTGGAGTGCCTTCAAAACTACCAACATTGATGTTGCCAATGGGTGTCTTGGAACACACCATCAGGCCAAGTGGAAGTTTGTCTACCAATGGATATTGGATATCATTGACCAGAGTTGCAAGGCCAGGCTTAATGGCAGAGATGACTTGTTCAGGGGGCTGGGGTGCAAAACTGAATGTTCGCTGAGGGTGGCAAAGGAGGCTCATGTGCGAGGAATCTGTGAAATGATAGAGCATCGCATGTGATCAAGTGATTCTCATTCCTGCTTCCAGAGGAATCCATGCGTTGCGTTCCTCCAAGCCTGTCCATCGGTGTACTGCAATTAGAGTGGAGGGTGGTGAGCTCTTGACAGGGGAGTCTGAAGTGAAGGCCCGCTGGGCTGGTTACTTTGAGCGGCTGTACCAGGCTGATCCACCAGCTGTTAAGTTGGATGTCAGGGTTGTTACTATCCCTATTGCTGACCCTCAAATCAACTGTGGTCCTCCTTCATTTGTGGAAACACAGGCTGCAGTGAATCGGTTGAAATGGTGTAAAGCTCCTGGGATCTGTGGCATCCATGCTAAACTTCTCAAGGCTGGTGGAAATGCTGTATTTGTGTCGTTGCATGCAGTTCTGTGCTCTGTTTGGAGCACAGGCATCATCCCAACTGACTGGAAGAGGGGTCTTGTTTTCCCTCTCTGGAAAGGGAAGGGTGATCACCAGGACTACAACAACAAACGAGGGGTGATGCTGCTCTCAGTGTCAAGCAAGCTCTTTCCTCGGAAAATGCTTGATTGGGTTCGCCAACATTTATTTAAGCAACAGCTACCAGAACAGTCTGTCTTTACACCAAAGAGGTCAACGATCGACAGTATCCTTGTTCTTCGGGTCCTCGCCGAGCAAAGGCGGGACTTTCAGCAGGGGATGCTCACAGCCGATGTTAATCTCCACAAAACGTTTGATTCAATGAATTGTGATGCCCTCTGGAGGTTCCTTGGTGTTCATGGGGTGCTAGCAAAATTGATTAATTTGATTTCTCAATTATACTCTGCTACTGAGAGTGCTGTGAGGTGTGGTGGTTCCATCTCTGACATATTTACAGTTGTTACTGGAGTTCGTCAGTGGTGTGTATCAGCCCCCAAACTTTTCAGCTCTTGTATGGACTGGATTCTCAGGAGGATGTCGGACGCATAAAGCTGTGGCATATCATTTGGGAATGTCAAGATCTCTGGTATTGATTTCACAGATAATGCAGCTGTCTTTGTGGAGACTCTCGATATCCTTGTGTGGACACTTCAGGCAGAGAATAAGTGCATATATGGGTTAAGTGAGTGTGAGTGTAGAAATGTAAATGTGTACACACACACACACACACACACACACACACACACACACACACACACACACACACACACACACACACACACACACACATGTATATATATATATATATATATATATATATATATATATATATATATATATATATATATATATATATATATATATATATATATATATATATATATATATATATATATATATATATATATATATATATATATATATATATATATATTGTTGCGGTTGAGGAAATTCGCAAATCACCATTCAGGTCCTGAAGGTGAGATATCTCTGTAAGTACATATGTAGTTAGCCCCAAACCCGTTGTTTAGAGGGAATAAATGTGATCCATTCGGGCTGCGACCCTTTGAGATAGCTATTTTTCTGTGCTATCTTTATTTTGAACCAACCACGTCTCAACCGCCATCACACAACAACCACCGACCGAAACGCCGCTTCACAACAACAACAACGCCAACAGCCACGACCTTTACCTTCACAACTCGCTCCCGCAAACATCGCATCACCGCCATTCCAAACGTCGCCATGGCCATAAACCACCACAATAAACCCTCCACCACCTTCACCTCTCCTTCTGCGGCCATTCCCGCACCACTTGTGAACGCCAAGCGTCAGGCTGTCCTGGCCTCGAACGGGATGCGCGCCAAACCGCGAGTGCAAAGTGTGGCCTTTCCGAGGAGAATTCGGATCAGGAATGATACACGCCTACTTCTGATCCGTCCAATCAGCAAGCGCGGGGCGGCTTGGCCCCGCCTCCAGGCGCGTCGGAGTAGAATCGGGATATGCAAATTCGAGGATCAGGGGAGACTCACGCCCCTTTTTCTCCATCCAATGGGCGAGCGTGGCTCCACCCCCGAGCATGTTCTGATCCAGAAATTTGCATATGGGTTCTCCTGCCAGACGAGAAAGCACCGAGCGCGGGGTGAATTTAGTCAGTTTCGGAAGAGTCCGTTTTGGAGAGCAGAGTGTGGCAGTGGCAGAGTGTGGCAGCGGCAGTCAGTTTCGGAAGAGTCAGTCTGGAGAGGTCGGAGAGCCGAGTGGAGCTCGCAGTCTGTTGGGGTTCGGAGTCTGTCGGGGAGCTGCAGAGAGGGGAAGCCTGCAGCTTGGAGCGCGCTCGAGTCGGGAAGGAGCGCGGAGTCGGGGCGCCGCTGCGCCACCACATTGGCGGCTCATCACAAAGACACGGGTAGGATCCACCTGGTCTCGCGGACCTGACCGCTCTTTCAGGTCCCGCGCAAATATTGGCCCACAGGCCCCGTCTGCCCCCTTGTCTTTGAGGGTGGCCCTTTTCTTTTGCTTTTGAGTAAATGTGTTGTCGGCGCTGTCTGTAAAGTAAAACTGTGTAAGTGTTGCCGTGTGCTCACGTAGTCGGTAGTAGATCTGCATTGTTGTGTTTCTTTTGTTACATCTGCTTTTGGTGCATAATTGTTGTAATTGTATATGTGTGCTCTCTGTGTGCTGCGGAATAAATGTGCATTATGTTGAACTGTTTTTCCCGTTTCGCTTCGTCTTTTCTTTAATTGAATCTCCATCTTGCTTCACGTAAAGGGTTGGTAGTGGGCTTAATATGCCCGATAATTAATCGGAACCGTCGAGGCCGACGATAACACCGCTCGGTTATCCTGCTAGTACGGAACGGCTCGCTTAAGTGGCCCGTGTCCGGAGTCGACCTGCGGCGAGGTGCGATCGCCCGGTCTACCCTTCGCGTCGGTACTTAGGTAGGTCGAATTTGGCGAACAACCCTATCCCACGCGGGGGGCCGATTTGCTCGACCGTGGTGAGGCCGAAAGGCCCACCCGTGACTAGCTCCCGGCGTTAGTCCGAGAGGGTCACGACAGAATTGTCCGTCCGGTTGGCGACGTGCCGCGATTCGAGTTACGTGGCCATTCGCACGCCAGCAGGCGCGAATTCGCAACAATATTATATATATATATATATATATATATATATATATATATATATATATATATATATATATATATATATATATATATATATATATATATATATATATATATATATATATGAAAAACAAAGACCCACCCACATCTCTCACCAGTAAAATGGAGTGAATAACAAATCAGCTCTCACCTAATTAAATAAACCCAGGTGGCTAGGATTATATAAATAAAGTGACTCCTCCCATGCTCTTCTTGCTGAAGAAGCTGCATAAAGCAAACACGAAAGGATACCCAAGGTAAGCCCTTTGCAGTTTCAAACCCTTCCCAGAGTTCCTCCACAGCTATAATAACATTCACAAACAGTACATACATGAGAATTCCAATGCTGCACAACCTCTCAGCTGCTGGAACGGTTTTATCGCTTGTTGGTGAATCATCAGCGACAGCACAGACAGAAATGCATACCAATGAGGCTCTCAAGCATGTACCATGTGTAAACGTCAAAAGCAGTCAACATGTAAATGAAAAAGGAAGACCCACCCACATCTCTCTGTTAAATGCAGGGAATAACCAATCAGCTCTCACATAATCAATTAAATCCAGGTGGCTGGGATTATATAAATAAATTGACTCCTTCCATGCTTTTCCAGCTGAAGAAGCTGCATGAAGCAACCATGAAAGGTTACCTAATGGTCACACCTGGTCTGTGCCTTTCCACAACTTTATCCTGGAGGTCTTTTGAAAGCTCATTGTGGATCATGGTTGAGTGTTTGCTGTGAAATGCACTACCCAGCAGAGGAAACCTACAGGAACAGCTGATTTTATTTTGAAACATTCAGAATTACGACAATTTAACACAGGTGGAGGCCATTTCACTTGGTGTGTGATTTAAAGGTCATTGGTTACACCTGAGCTAATTTACAATTGCTATTATAAGACACTTATCCAAGCAAGATATAATATTTTTGGATTTTAAATTAATTTTCTGAAATTTGTAGAATTTGTTTTTCACTTAGAAGTTGTGCTTTATGATGTGTAATAAATAAAGGTGGGAAAAGTCTGATTTCTACAATTTAATTCCAGGCTATAAGGCAACAAAAGGTTAAAATTTTGAAATGGTGTGTAGACTTTCTATAGGCATGACATATAAAGATGTATATATATATATATATATATATATATATATATATATATATATATATATATATATATATATATATATATATATATATATACATATATATATATACATCTTTATATATATATATATATATATATATATATATATATATATATATATATATATATATATATATATATATATATATATATATATATATAAACATATATATTATCAATACACATATATAGTGTGTATATATATATACATATATATATATATATATATATATATATATATATATATATATATATATATATATATATTGTTGCGGGAATGGCCCTTAGTGTGTTAGTAAATATAGGATTAGCCCAGATCCCCCATTAAATGCATGTTTAGCCAGGTTGTTCGGTAATTGGATGTTACATGTGTGACGGGAGGTGTAGGGGCTGTTTTTTGTGCATGCAGTGGTGGTGTACCGAGAGGTTCTTATTCTTTGTTCCCCTCTCCGAATGAGTCTCCGCCCAGTGCCCTGGGAGGAGCAGTCGGCTGGGAGGTCAAAGAGCGCCGGGAAGGCGAGGGTGAAACTGAGAGCGCCGAGGGGGTGCGATCGGCTGTACAGGGGATGGCTGTGTCTGTGTTGCGATCGGCTTTCGTGAGGAGCGAGCCGAAAGAAAGGCAGGGAAGGGACTGCATGAGGTCTATCTGCCATCTCCTGAGGGAGTAACTGAACCTGAGGGTCGAGTCGGCGATCTACCGAGGGAGCAACTGAGCCTGAGTGTCGAGTGAGGATTCTGCTGTATAGAAACGACTAGTGGGAGACTGCAATCTGCTTCGAGAGGAACTGGTTGCTGTGTGAGTCGGCAATCGACTTTATGAGGAGGTCATTGATAGGTTCAACCTGCGTCTAACCACGGAACCTCTGTCCTTACTCATGGCACGGCCCGACGCGTCTCGACACATCTTGTGGTCCCATCGATCCGCCTGCGGAGCCCAACACCTTGATTTGGCCTTACCTGGTGAACAGGCCAGGCCTGGACTTGTATGCTGGACCTTGTGAAAAGCCAGCTGGAGCATACCATACATCTTTCGTCTTGGGCCGTCGACCTCGCGGGGTCTGGATGCACCGAGGCTGCGTGCGCAAGCTGTGCCGAGAGAAGAAAAAGGATGACGCCACCATCTTGCCACGCGGCGTGCTCGAGCCGGGTGCTCAAACCCGTTGACCTCGGCTTGTCACGAGCCGCATTCATGCTTTTGACACTTTTCCTCTCATCCATGAAGCATCCCCAAGTACTCCGTGTCTTGGCTGCATGCTGTCCGTGTCTTGGCTGCATGTTGTCTCAGGTTTATCCCGTGAGGGTTCCCTTCGAAACCCGTAATCCGTAGCTCCTAGTTAAGAATGGGTTATAGATTAATTATAACATTGTCGTGAATGCTCTGCTTGTGTTGTGTTCCCCGATGTGTCCCCAATAAATCTGGCTGAGTTATACGAGATTTGCCGCCTTGAATTAATTCGTGCCGCGCCGAGGAATGATCCGCTCGATTTGGATATAAAACCAAAATGGTTACAGACTGTGAGACTCCGCTCGATCTCCGACAACTCCAGTCTGTAATCGGGGTCTATTCCCCCAGCTGTCAAGGAACAGCTGTGTTTTGGTATCGTGATCTGAGGCGCGTAACCTGAGAATTGTGCTGAACCAGCCGGCGTTTTAACCCCAGAGAAGGCGGTGCTGTTTAGTGACGCCGAATCTTCAATATTTGGCTGTCAAGAGTAGGGTGTGATTGACATTACTCGTAAAAATCCTCAACACTGGGGTCAAGAGTAGGGTGTGATTGACATCACTCGTCCAAATCCTCAACACTGGGGTCAAGAGTCGGGTGCGAATCCCGCCACCGCTGAATCCTTAAATATATATATATATATATATATATATATATATATATATATATATATATATATATATATATATATATATATATATATATATATATATATATATATATATATATATATATATATATATATACTAGCCGAAACCCCGTCACAGATGCATTCCATTCATTCAACCACCCTCACCAGCTCACCCACACTCGAGGGACATGGACTGGACAGGGCGTGCTTGCCCCCGCCTACTCATTCCCTGCCCCTGCCCCCATTCCCCCTCGCCTCCCACCCCCGCTTTCCATTTGCTTACCCCCGCCCAAAAATTTGCATACCTTGCCCCCCGCCTCTTCACTCCCTGCCCCCGTCTCTTCATCCGCCGCCCCTGCCTCTTCACTCCTCGCCCCCGCCTCTTCACTCCTCGCCCCCGTCTCAACGAAAAGTGTTTATTCTGCTTCAGAGTTGAAAGTTGATTATTGGCACTATGTGCAATGCACTCTTACAGGTATGAAGTTTCTTTCAGTCCAGGTCACAGTACCGAGATAAACATGACGCGACCGCTTGGAGCACAAAATTGGTCCTTCAGTATTAATACATCGAAGATACAATGTTTCTTACACTTTTTGTGTCAAATTCACATTCTGGGGTAGTCAGCATGTGCAGAAGAGGGTTTTACATTGCAGACGCTATTTCCGAGGAGTGGAATTACACCTCTCAGCGGTAACGGTCTGTCGACGACAGACGTAATGGCATCAGCGAATGACCGATGATGTCATGACGTCCTGATGCCTCTCAGCGGTGACGTCACACGTCGCCATGTAAACGAATGTAAAACGAAAAGTGTTTATTCTGCTTCAGAGTTGAAAGTTGACTATTGCCACTATGTGCGATGCACTCTTACAGGTACGAAGTTTCTTTCAGTCCAGGTCACAGTACCGAGAAAAACGTGACGCGACCGCTAAGAGGAGCACAAAATTGGTCCTTCAGTATTAATATATAGATATTGGCACCAGGTCAAAACTAAGATCCAGGCTTTCAATGACATATTGGATGCTCATATGTTGTCTGTACCTGTTTTTGGCAAGGATGTTTCTCTGACCAAGGATCTGAAACAAAGACATCTCCTTCAGTGCCAGATCGCTTCAAAGAATCCTTGGCTGTCGCTGGTCATACTTTGTCTCGAACGAGTGTTTGCTGAGAGAGACTCAGATGAGATTTTTTGCCTTTATAGTCCATCAACGTCAGCTGCGGCTGTATGGACATGTGGCTCATTTTCCTGCTGCTGATCCTGCTCATCAGATTCTCTCAGTTAGGGAGCCTCATGAGTGGAGGACGCCAATGGGCTGACCACGTGCCTCGTGGTTGCAGTAGGTCGATCGACATCTCAAGAAGATGGAGATGGGCCAGGAATCTACCTGGGGGGTTGCCAGATGGAAGCCCCTGGAGTACCGACGGAAAGTGGATGCAGGGACATGCTGCTCCGGCACATGCTCCCATACCTGACCTGACCTATTTCAATTATATTTCAAGAAGGAAGAATCCTTCAAGGTGTCCTCATGTCAGTTGAGGTGGATTGACATCAACTGAAAGGTGGAAGTTTAGTGACGTCATGAATGTGCTGTTGAATCCCAAGCATAAACGGCAACACACCCACTGTGAGTTAACAACACCTCTGGTGGATTGAGCACTCATTCATTTTAATTCCTTCAAAAAGAACAAGAAGAAGTTAATTATCGCAAAACTCTGAAATTTCAAAGTGATCCCAGCTGGCCTTGGATGGTGACTGATGGTCCTGCAGAGACACATGGAAGAGGAACAAGAGGGAAGGGGCTTGGAAGAGAGAGAATGCATTGTAACATCTCAACAGTTTCAATCAGCAGGGACTGTTTTCATTCATTTTGTCGTCTGTAGAGTAATGATGTGTGCAGTTAATCAATTTTCAAGTAATTGTGTAAACTGTCCTGAAGTTGGTTTCCGAGTCCCTCACGACTATGATCTTCATTAATCGTACATGGAAAGCCAAACCAAGATGCATTAACCTTCAGAATATGCATAAGGTTGTTGGCACAAATGCTGTCAGATCAATGGAAATAAAATATCTTTAGAATGAACCCATGATAATGAAATGGCAATAAATCAGCAGCAGGTTAGGAAGGTCGGCTGATTGCAAGCATGCCAAAAAAAAAGTCGAATACAAATCCACAAATATATATTTAATATGTGACATACATAACAAGGATATGAAAAGGAACGTTTTCAATCAATAAGAACAAATGGTTTCTGTCTGCAACCTGAAACACCTCATGCAACCCAGTGCAGGTGGAAGCCTCATGCAGTCTGGTACAGGTGAAAACCTCTTGTGGAAGCAGTGTAAATGGTGCTTTGGGTTAATACTTGGTGAATGAACTATTCTGAGACTGTTCACATTTTTTTTTTAATTTTAATCAGGTATACAAATAATGGTGAGAGACAGCTATTGTATACCTGGCTTTTGAGTTGGTTCAGTGTGAGAGATGTTATAAAACAGGAATACAAAACAATGTCTAAAATGTATCCATTTTGAAATATCAGTTTTGACAGCAAATTGATCGCGAGCGATTACTGCTCAGATTCTATACCTTTCCTTGCTTGTCCTTATGTGATTATGCAAATGTACACAGAGGCAAACTTGAGACTCATTATGTGTGTGCGTGTGGAATGACGATTGAGCAATTGGGAACCGTTTGTTTACACACATGATATTACATTTATAAACTCGTAATAGGCATCCACAACGATCCTTAACCATGTTGGAGAATATCAGTTGAGGCCCTCACTTTTTCACCTTTTCTCGCTTTAAAATTCGTTTTCTCCACAACCGCTTGAACGATTGACACAAAACTTTCAAAATAGGAACGTCTTCCCATGGAGAATGAATAAACAAAGTTACATGATGATTGGATAGGAAATGCAGCCAATGTTCCAAAACATTTGTTTTCTGTAAGCATGGTTTGCAAGGTGTTTCTTGAACTACGAATAAAAGGCCTTGACCTCGTTTCGCATGGCCTTGTCCGAATAAACGAATGAGCCACTCTGACCATAAATTTCACATAACACTTGTGCTGACGTCATGCACATTAATTATGCCAAGGCATAATTTACATCAGCGTTTTGTCACATTTAGGGTCAGAGTTGCTCCTTTTTGTTGAATTTATCCTTCATGACTGCAACCTCACTTCCTAAATGGTGATCAGCAGGGCAGAGACAATGCGTTCGTTTGGGAGACTATGGTTATTGCAAACAGGTCATGCAGCATTTGCTGTTATGGAACTCAACCTGTGCCTAACTGCCTCATTAAGTTCGAAGGCTCGATTTTCAGTTAATAAACTTAGCATGATCCCAAATAAATGATTTGGCAGTATATCATCCTGACAAGCCCATGATATTGGCAAAATTTGGATCGGTGGCCTTGCTTTCATTCATTTGTGACCATAAATATCGGTGTTCAAAGACCTGAGTGCCACAAGGATGCAATCCTCGTTTGGAGATGGGTTGGCATAATTTATGCGCAAGGATATATATATATATATATATATATATATATATATATATATATATATATATATATATATATATATATATATATATATATGTACATGTTGTTGTTCATCTTTCGGCTGCTCCCGTTAGGGGTCGCCACAGCGGATCATCCGTTATGATCCGCATACTGATTTGGCACAGGTTTTACGCCGGATGCCCTTCCTGACGCAACCCTGGTCGCCTCTTACGACACAGGGATCAGGATTTGGGTTTCGCCATGATTCCAGGCTGCTCTCCACCCTGCCCAGTGCAGAGCCCCCGTCCTCAAGCGATCCTCCAACCCAAGCCTCCGAGTAGCCGGATTACAGGCGCACGCCACTACGCCCGGCATATATATATATATGTACATATATATATATATATATGTACATATATATATATATATATATATATATATATATATGTACACAAGCCGGGAGACGGCGATGGGTCGCCCAGAATGGAAACTATAAGATATAGAGCAAAATGGATGTCATATAGCGGATAGGGAATCACCTTAAGATTATGCATATCAAATCTCATCCAGTTCCATTTGAATGAAAAGTACCGAAAATACGGTTTGAAATCGGAAATCCCCAAAGTTCGAGGGGGTGCTGTGGTGAACAAAAATCTAAATTGAAAATCTGGCTTGATCGTTTGTGCACAATGTATTCCAGACGGTTAGTGTGAATTTTCAAGACCATCCGACCATAACCCGAGGAGGAGTAGCATTTGGCGCGAAGGCACCTCTAGCTCTCACAAATTATCGATTTTTGCACTAATTGACCTTTGACCCCTGACCAAAGCGAAATCGGTCAATATCTCCTGAGGTAAAGTTGTAGTACTCATTGTGTACCATGAACCTGCAAAGTTTCATTTGTATTGATGCACTCACCTGGTCGCAAGGGGGCCTTCAATTTTCGGAAATTTTCGCGCATACCCTAATTGTAGGGGGTGCTGCGGGTAAAGTATTTCATATATCACAAAAACCAGAATGTATTTGATGGAGCATCACCTGTGGATCATTCGTGCCAAATTTCATAACCCTACGTGGGATATTGGCTTTCGGAATTGATTTCGCGTGAACGGTACCGATTTTGAAGGTTTTTCGGTTGTTGCTAGGGAACCAAAGCGTCCCAAGCAACCATCACAATTTCCAAAGCACGAGGTCATAAGATGTACCTAGCACCCGAGTTTGCTCAAAATCCGCCCACGTTCACTACCAATTATGCTGATGACAAACGAACAAACATCCAAACAAACAGACGGAATTACTCACAATAAGGGTCACCTAATATATATATATATATATATATATATATATATATATATATATATATATATATATATATATATATATATATATATATATATATATATATATATATTGACAATTTAGTCTTTGTTTGCTTGACAGTCGCCGGGCTGAAGCCTCCGGTTTGGAGGTGATGCTTTGTTGTGGGACTTTATGTCCATTGGAGATCGGGGGAGTGCTCGTCACACTCCACATATTTTGATATATGGAAATATATATTTTTAACAATTTCTTTTTTATTATTATTATTATTATGAAGAAAAAGGAGCATCCAAACAAAAATTTCACTTAACACACAGTACTTTACTCATTTAATTTTTATTTAATTTAAACAAGTAACTTGATGGACTTTGCTAATTTAGACTCCATTAGCCTGAGGAAGCTCTCTGGGAAGCAGGTGACATGTCACCTGAGACAGGGTCTGCTTTTGCTATTCATGTATAATCTGAACTGCCCAAATCTTATAATAAGTATATTTTCACGGTTTTGCCAAACCCCGAGAAGTCACATCCAACACATAAGGTAACCATGGAGTTTAGATATGTACATGATTTTGTTGCGGTTCTCGGAACCACATGCATACAACAGATAGTTGTCCTTCGTCAGTTATTCCATTAATATACGTGTAGTTAGGTCCCTACCTTTTGTTTAGTGGGAAAGCAAGGGGGTACGATGCAATGGGAAAGAAAGTTAGGATTAATAAATCATTTTCCCCCTTTTATTTTATTCCCTCCTTAATTTTCTGAGGTAAATTTGCCTCACTTGTTACCCTCGTCTCGCTTACCACAGCGTGACGATCCATGGTGCCATCCTCTCGCTTGCTACCCTCATTTCGCTGACCACAGCGTACCACCGTCTACCCGGACTCTCGCTTTCTCAGTCAAAATCCCGACGTACGGCTGGATAAACGCTGTAGCTGTACCACATCCATCTGCCAAAGGCCAGACATGCGCGGCGTGGGTGGACCATACCGGAGTCTGGCTGAAACCCAGCCCAGAAAGGCGGGCCATGTAAAGCGCTGATCCAATCGGGATGCTCGGATCGGACGATGACGTCGGTTTCGAAATGGCTTCTCCCCGAACTCCGGGCTCTATAAAGTATGGAGCAATCCTCAGAGAGTGGTCGAGGTTGGTTGGTTGGTTGAAGTGGTTGCAAAAGTAGTTGGGTTGGTTGGAAGGAGAATTGCAGATGAGAATTGGAGGAGAATTGAAGAGTGAAGGAATTGAAAGGGGTTTGGAGTAGTTGTGAGTGAGTGTTCCTGCTACTTGTCTCCACCGAAACGACGTCGAACCACCCCTTGCTTCTCAACCAAGCCTCCTGTCTGGCCCCGCTTTCTGTTTCTTATCTCCGACCTCACGACCTCGATGAACGGCCTCTTGCCTGGTCCTGCCTGCTGCTCATCTCTCTCACCCCCTTTGGACTCCGCTCTTCTCCACTCGAGCTCCACACGTACGGTTGTGGCCGAACAACTCAAGCATTGTCGGGTGCCGCACCACGGAGCATCCCTTCCCCAGAACGCTCAGGTACCGAGAAACTGTAACCTCAACTCCCTCCCTGGCTGCAAAAGTCCCTTTCACAATTGGGTTTACTTTGTCTGAGTGTGTATCTGAGAGTATTGTTGACTGTCCGTTAAGTAAGCCTGTATAAGATCTTTTATTGTTGTGATTGTTGCTTTTATTAATCTCGCATCAAGGCTGCACTGTCTGCTTTGTAAGTTGCTTGTAAAATTGCCGCACCCCACACCTCTCTCATCGTTCCCTGCATTACACCCCCAATAAACCTTTGTTGTGACACATGCTTTTCCTCGCTTATTATACATAAATAATAATTGTAGAAATGTTCCCAGCTCACCTTTGTCTTTTCTCTCATTGGTCCAGCATGGTTCGAATCTAAGTTTAGCTGGGTCTTTATTCCTGACAATCCGTTCCTTCTCGCCGGTACATCCTTGGCAGTGCTGCTTGGCTGCATTGATCCAGAAAGGAGATCCGATCCGGTAGAGTGATCCGCTTCGGACAAGGCGTACCAAGGGCGTGGTTCCCCGGTTGTTAAACCGCGTGGTTAATTAGGTAACCCGATTCACTCATAGGCGGGAGGACCCTAGGCCACGCGGTTGAGTTATTGGCGTCCACTGTCAGTTAAGCGACCCGCCGCGTCATGGAATTATCCCTGAGTGACAGCCTACAATTCCGGGGAGTCTGGTGAGAATTGACGTAGCTTCCCCCACCTAGTGGTCTTCTCACCCGACCCCGCCGGCCTGTAACAGTATTTTGGTTCGTCTACTCTATATAATCCTCTACCCTCGTATCAGCAGTGGACAGGGAAATGTATTGAGTTTGTGTGGCAAGATTCGAAACCCCTTTGTAATTCTGCTTTTTCTAAATCTCCTCTCTTCTTGTCTCTCTCGATCTCTCTCTTTTACTCACTCCGCACTTCTTTGCAGCACATCCATAAACACTTTGCAACGCACAACATTACACTTTACAGAATCCATGTTACAATTAATTACAAATCCAACAGTCATCGGCATAAAGTTGTGCTGACCGGGGATACGAACCTCCTCAACAGCAAGAAGCTCAGGAAAAGGACCGCATATGGGTGGAGTTGGCCATCGACCTCAATGAGAGACCATAGGGCTGACCAATGAGTACCATATGGCAATGAGAGTACACCATTCAGAAAGTTGCATGATGAGCCACCAATCCCCAGACCACGCCTCTACGAGGAGCTTCATTAGGCTGAATAATTCCATGAACAGGGCTGGTGTGTATCCAGGGAACATCCGAGAGACAATCTGACCTCTTGAGAGCAAGCCATTGCAAGAGCGAGCCGTTGTGAGAGCGAGCCGCTGTGGAAACGAACGGGCTGGTACTGCGAAGCGAGAGCTGACTAGCGGGAAAGTTTTCCTGGGCATGCTGGGTGATGCACACCGGCTCACACTCTCTTTCTCTTTCTCTCCTTATTGTACACGAGACGACCCGTGAACCTGTTGGGTTCCCGTTGTGACATCGCTTGATAAAAAAAAATCATTTCAAAAAAAAAAAAAAATAATAACAATAAAAAGATAGCTCCAGCAAACTATACCGCTGAGGTTGTTTTCATTGATCAAATAATCCCGACGAGTACTTGACTGAATCGGAAATTGATTTTTTTAAATAATTTTTTTTCGGTTCCCGATTTGAATGAAACTTGATATTGCCCGTCAATGTGAAAAAAAAAAGAAACGAAGAAAAGAAAGTCGAACAAATTATTGTGCGTAATCTTCTAAACACAATTTTATTTATTAATGAACACGCAAGTATTAGATAAAAATGGCGATGTTTATTTTATGCTTAAAAATAAATCGTTCTTTGTCGATACTAAATGTTTGAGATTTTTAAATAAATAATTTCAAGAAAAAAAGAAAGAAGATAGCTCCAGCGAACTATACCGCTGAGGTTGTTTGCATTGATCAAATTCTCCCGAAGAGTACTTGACTGAATCGAGAATTGATTTTTTAATAATTTTTTTCGTTGCCCGATTTGAACGAAACTTGATACTGCACACTGCAGGTGGATGGTGAGTAAGGTGAGCCAAAAATTTTTGCACTATCTTGTTCCGTTTTGGCTGTATTTCAGGAACATACATACATACATACAAGATGAGAATTTCAGTAATATAATATACAGAAGATGGCTCCTTTCCAATTTCATATCCAGGCGATGCAAGACGTCATTACCGGGCACCAAAGGAAGGGAGTACTCAGTTTTTACTCAGTTTCTTTTCTTGTTTGTCCAGGTGATATCTCAGCCATCCTTGGAGCGAGGAAGCTGAAATTTTGGGACAAATATTAAGATGTGCTTTGGCAAAGAGGTCATTTAAAAATATATATTAATTAATTAATTGATTAATTACTTAATTATTATCGATTTATTACTTACTTATATATTTTATTTCTCATCCTGGCAATATCTCAGGCATATTTTGAGCAAGTTGGCGCAGTGGTTAGGGCAGCGGCTTGGGATCCAAAAGGTCCTGAGTTCAAGCCCCGTTGGGCCACTGAATTAATACACCAGGGGGTTGACTCAGCCTGTCATTCTTCCGAGGTCGGCGAAATGAGTACCAGTATACTGGGCTGGTGTATACCCCGGTTAAAATAGGTGTACCATATCCCTGTGTCGTAAGAGGCGACCAGGGTTACGTCAGGAAGGGCATCCGGCGTAAAACATGTGCCAAATCACCATGCGGATCATATGGATGATCCGCTGTGGCGACCCCGAATGGGAGCAGCCGAAAGAAGAAGAAGAAGAAGATTTTGACAGTTTTTTGGCTAATATTTGGACATGACAGTTTCCAAGTGATTTAGCTATAAAGAGTAGTTTTGATTTATTGATAAATCAATTAATTGATTAATTATTTTCTTCCTTGCTTTCCAGGCGATATCTCAGCCATCCTTTGAGCTGGGAATATGAAATTTGAGGACAAAGGTGAAGTTGTGCTTTGACAAAAATGTCATTTTTTTATTTTTCAATTATTCACTTAATTGATTAATTACTTAATGATTATCGATTTATTAATTACTTATTTATTTTGTTTCTCCTCTGGACAATATCTCAGACACCTTTTGAGCTCGGAAGCTGAGATTTGGACATGACCGTGACAAAGTGATATAGCTTTTAAGAGTATTTTTGACTTATCATTTGTACACATTCTTCTCAGAAGTACACCGCTCCCCTCCAAATTCCATCTTCATGTGCTGCATGTCGGCATTGCCAAAGGCACCCCGACAATTTTGTGCGCTTGAACATATATTTATTTACTTGGCATGGGGGCAGAGTACTTTGAATGTACTGCTATTTGTTTATAATTTCTTTACTTGGAATGCATGTGAGTGTAAGTGATGAGGCCCTCGAGTTTGAGTCCCGGGTTGAGTCAGAATTTTTTTCACACGAGCTCCATGCAGGAATATATTTCATGTTATCTTGCATATATATATATATATATATATATATATATATATATATATATATATATATATATATATATATATATATATATATATATATATATATATTAATATATAAGAGCCTGGTGTTGGCGCAGTGGTTAGGGCAACGGCTTGGGATCCAAGAGGTCCTGAGTTCAAGCCCCGTTGGGCCACTGAATTAATACACCAGGGGGTTGACTCAGCCTGTCATCCTTCCGAGGTCGGTGAAATGAGTACCAGTATACTGGGCCGGTTTATACCCCGGTTAAAATAGGTGTACCTTATCCCTGTGTCGTAAGAGGTGACCAGGGTTGGGTCAGGAAGGGCATCCAGCGTAAAACATGTGCCAAATCACTATTCGGATCATACGGATGATCCGCTGTGGCGACCCCTCACGGGAGCAGCCGAAAGAAGAAGAAGAAGATATATTAATATATATATATATATATATATATATATATATATATATATATATATATATATATATATATATATATATATATAAAGAAAGACCCATCCACATCTCTCACCTGTGAATGGAAGGAATGAACTAAACAATCAGCTCTTACCTAATCAAATAAACCCAGGTAGCTTGGATTATGCAAATAAATCGACTCCTCCCATACACTTCGAGCCAAAGAAGCTGCATAAAGCAACTAAGAAAGGCTATCAAGGTAAGTGCTTTTCTGTTTCAAACCCTTCCTTACCTTAAAGCAACCAAGAAAGGCTATCAAGATTTACTTACCCTGATAGCCTTTCTTGGTTGCTTTGTGCAGCTTCTTCAGCTGGAAGAGCATGGGAGGAGTCGATTTATTTTGATAATCCTATCTACCTGGGTTTATTTGATTAGGTGAGAGCTGATTGGTTATTCCCTCCATTCACAGGTGAGAGATGTGGGTGGGTCTTTCTTTATCATTTATATCTTGACTGGTTTTGACAGATGCACGTGGTCCATGCTTGGGAGCTTCATTGATATACTTTCTTGTCTGACGCTCTCTTTGTGTAACTCTGTTGTGTTTGTTTTACGTGTTTTTTATTTCCCACATCTTGTCTATTTGCTTTCCTATAATTTTTGTCATGTTAGTCTTGTGTTTTTGTTCGTCTTTCCCTTCCTGCTTTTCCATGTCCTTTCTCCTCTCTGGTCGGCCTCACCCACCAGGCAGGAAGGTGGCCTCATGCTTTCTTTCCACCATCTCCATCCCACCTCCCCCCCCCTTTTCCCTAGTGTCAACCCCACCCTCCCCGGGACTATGGCATGGCAAGCAGGTGCCATAACTGCGTTCGGTTCAAGTTTGAGAAGGCAGGACCCATTCCACCAAGTGAGGTATTTGGGTGGACGGTATTGTTGGGCATGTTGGAGGTCAAGGTTGAGGATATTTACTATTTAATTTCCTTGGCCCGTGGATTTGATGTGTCCTTTCAGTCTGCTGGAAGGCTTTCTGAGTTCTGGGTGAGGTCAGCAGTTTACTGCCCGGTCAGCTGGTCTCCTGGCTGATTGTTAATCGAGGCCCTCTCCAATGACGAGAGGGTCATAATGGTCCACCTCTACAATGACAGTATAAGTGATTATGATGTTCGTAATTGGTTATCAAGATATGCTGATATCAAGAGCCCACCACGGATAATCCGAAATGGTTTGGGTATATGGACTGGGGTTCGGCAGTATTTGGTTAAGTTTCGGGTCGAGGATGGCACTGTCACCCTCATCCCCACTGAGATTGTCATTGGGATGGACCATGGCTAGATATTTCATGCAGGACAGCCAAAAGTATGCCGCAAGTGCGGTCAACTTGGTCACTTTGTGTCTGGGTGCAAAGCACAATTTTGCACGCAGTGTGTACAGTTGGGACATTTGAGGGAGCATTGCAACCTTTGCGGTATACCGGGGCACATCTTCCACTCCTGCCCACTGAGTTATGTGAGCAAGCTGAGGCCTCTGTGGGCAGGGGTGGAGGGGGTTGTACCCCATTCCCGAAGAGAAAGTGGAAGGGAAGGTGAAAGGAGGAGAGCAGGGAGAGGCCACAGTCCCTTTGCCCCCAGAAGTGCAGGACCTGAATGTGGTTGCATCGGGTGTCATGTCCACTGAGGTGGGAGGGGGAAACATTGTAGAAAAGGTGGTTGCTCTGGTGGTGGGATCTGAGGAGACAATCTCCATTCAAGAAACCCTGCTACCAGGCATGGAAAGTGACGCCGACTCCTCTGAGGATGTGGGGATTGAAACAAGGGAGTAGACGATGAATAAGCACCAGAGGAGGAGCTGGCAAGGCAAAAGTGCCTCCCCTGAGCAAGGCCCCACAGGGAATATAATGATAGGAAACAGTCATGAAGTAGCTTGTGAGGCGTAGAGCCCCCTGGTCATTAAATGACCGATCCAGGGTCGAGGCAGAATGGATCATCGAGACGAGATCCGACACTCAAGTTTAGCATAATTTCCATCTGGAAGGAATCCACCATCGTGGGCTAGTATCAAAGAGTAGTCCAGAGGAGTTTAAGGAGACTGGAAGTTGTCAGAAACAGAAAAGTACCGATGGACCAAGCACAAGTGCAGCAGATGTTGAACGAGTGCATGAATCATTTCAACAAAGTCCCAGAAAACAATATGAAACACATCCAGATAACTGGGACTACCAATCACCACTGTATGCAGGATTTTGCATAAAAGTCTGAAGATTTATGCTGATAAGGTGCAGATTCTGAAGCAACTCAATCCAAAAAACAAACCCAAATGCAAGTACTTTGCCTTGGAAATGCTCAATCGCATAGAGGATGATGAAGATTACCTGAAAAAGGTCATGTTCACAGACAAAGATTGCCTTCATTTATCAGGGAAAGTCAACCAGACCAATGTGAGGATCTGGGGCTCTGAAAACCCACATGGTCATTGAACACATACACGACAGTCTAAAGGTCAATGTGTGGTGCGGCCTTGTCCATGACCGCTTGGTGAGTCAGTTTTTCTTTGTGAATGATACAGTGACCTCACCAATTTACATGAACATGTTGGAAGGATTCGCCTTCACACAGATTGTAGAGCTGCAATGTGGTATCATTTTTCAACAGGACGGCGCTCCACCTCATTGGGCCTTTAGTCGTTCTCGCTGTCCTGAATGAAAAATTTCCAGGTCACTGGAATGGCCGAGACAGACCAACTGCCTGGCCCCCACGATCACCCGACAGAAGCCCCCCCCCTAGATTTTTTGTGGAGGATTGTCAAATATGTTGTCAAGAACACCAAGGTGGCAAACCTGCAGGATCTTCGTTCTCGGATCACAGCTGTGTGCGCACAGGTGGACGCAAAAATGCTGATCCGAACATGGCAAAAACTCCTGGACCACCTTGATGTCCTGTGCGCACGACAAATGGAGCTCACATTGAAGTGTATCAATGATGTGCACAAAACTTTACTAAGTTTCCGTATCATATAAACGAGAGTATCCTTGCATCATTTGTGGTTCTGAACAGATTAACAACCAAAGTTGTCCGGGTCTTTTTGGAACAGTGTGTGTGTGTGTGTTTGTGTGTGTGTGTGTGTGTGTGTGTGTGTGTGTGTGTGTGTGTGTGTGTGTGTGTGTGTGTGTGTGTGTGTGTGTGTGTGTGTGTGTGTGTGTGTGTGTGTGTGTGTGTGTGTGTGTGTCTTTTATTTGTAAACAATTTTTTTTGTTCTATGCTTATTGTTTGTCATATGCTATATCAGTAATTGCATATAGGTTGAAGACACGTTGGTTGTGTAATGTACCGCTTACCTCGTGTTAACCGTGAGGAGGAATCAATCCTTTCGTGATTATGCCCTGAAGATGTTCTTGCAAGTCGCACTGGCCAAAAAGGTAATCTCCATAAAATGGGAGAATGGTTCTGCCTGAGGTCTGAAAGATACACTTGCGAAACCCCCTCTGGTGGCAGAACCACCAAATAAAATTTTCCGTCCTTACGACCTTGTCAGATGGGTTTCTCCCGAGCATTTTGTATCACGGATCTCAGACAAATCGATGGACGTCACACGTAATGAATGCATAATCCTGAGCTTTATGTGGATCCAGTGGCTCCAGAATCTCCTGAAGACCCCAAACTAAGCCAAAGGGCATTTGTCACTTTCTTCGCCCAACATTTGGTGGAAAAAAGATTCCCGAATTAGTGTTTTTGATGAGCGCAAAGTGATGAAAAATACATCATCGGTAGAGCACAAGGCCATTGCATGGCACAATGCACCGACGTCTGCTTGGTGAACGGCAAGTGGGCAGGCAGGTGTGCCGATGTTTCGGAAGATGCATTTCCAGGCAAAATTCATTCAGACATCAACTTCATACTTTTGGAAAACTCAGAAACCAAACCCAAATGTACCTTGGGATCAAGGTGGGGATCTAGCTGGACCGTGCCATAGCCTTGCTTTTCTGAAGTATTCGTGGACGGATGTTGGTGTCCGCAAATGGACACATTGGCATGCGGGCTGGTATCAGGCAGGTGCAATCATGCAAAGTCACATCGATACACAAGTTAAGACATTCAGCACGACCAACGGAACGTAGGCATCCCATTTTTTTCCTTTTCTGGATTATTTAGTGGCTTTGAATTGAAATGGCTTGTTGTGCGAGCTCCTGCTCTAGATTGCATCCCGGTGCTCTGTTCGAAGGACATTCTTTAACCTGTGTCATTCACTCTATCACAAGTGTTTGGGAGCAGGATGTTCTGAACCGTAAAAGGCTTTGTGATGTTTGCCAACAGTACTTGAGGGAGTTCAGAGATGAACGACAGAAACTGTGAAAACTACTGTCACTCTGAAAGTACGGTATACCACCTGCTGGTTACATCAAATCTTCACAACTTGGAGGAAAGTGTTGTATTTAAACATGTTTGAATAAAGAAGGAATTATTAAGTTTTAAAATGGAGGAGCACAAATTGTTAGCCATCATCCACTTCATTATTTTGTGACTGAACATCCTTACTTGTCATGGAATGATGTCACCTTACAAGCCCATGTGCTCTGAGATGCAAATACAAAGACATGATATTGAATGTTGGGTGTGTGCGGAATATCACCATCGGTGTTGCACTCAATAGATTCATATTGACCAGAATCTGCACATACCCTCTGAGCCCAATTTGCGAGTAGGAATGTCACGCAAGCTTCCTGTTTTCTTTCACCATGATCTCCAATCATGAAAGTGAGCCTTGTCTGCAAATCGTGTCCTCCAGGTAGTCAATGACACCAGATGGAATCTGGCTCACTGCCTGGATAGCTGGCAAGGTGTCAGCCAGATTCAGTCCATCATCGTTCGCATCTTATGACCTGTTAGTTTATGGGAATGGATGTGTATCTACCTAATCACAGGCCAGACCGATACCACATATACTGCATTGCCCAGACCAATGGAGATGTGCCGTGTCACAATTCTCAGTTTCATTTAAAATTCGGTGACAAGGATTTTTGTGTGTACATAGTCGAGGCTCATGGTAGAGATAGTACACTAAATGGATCAGCACTTACCCAGACAAAGGGAATTGCAGAGAGAGGGGGTGGGGTGGGGGGGAGGACACCAACAACAGAGTAGAAGGGCCAAGATAGAAGGAGACTTCGATAAACAATGGTTGTGGGGAGGAATGGGGGGCAGAAAAGGTTTCATGGGGTGGACAAGATGGATACAGAAGGAAACTCTCGGAAGGGAAGACGATGGATGCTCGTTCCACAGGCATGAAAAAAGAGGAGCAAATGAGTGGATGTGAGCAGTGATCCTGGATTTAGGTAATTTCACCAGTTCCTTCCCTTAAACCTTGATCCTTCAAGATGTCTCTGACTCCTTAGTTTCTCTCCCTGGTTACTCCCTCCTCTGGTATGATAGACCTGAGGCTCGTCCTGGCAGTGAAGTTGCTCTCTTCATCAAAAACTCTATGCCTCACTCTCCATGCAATGCACTCAATCTTCCACATCTCCCCCACACCCCAGGAATACCTCTGGCTACGGTTTCCCCTGCACTCCCACCTCTTGTTTATCTGTGTGTTCTACTGTCCACCAAACAGTGATGACTCCATTTACATCTCGCTCACCGAAAACATGGAACAACTTCTATCCACTCATTCAAACTCTCTCTTCCTCATATGTGGTGACTCAATTGCCATCATGCCAGTTGGCTGGGTGGGGGTACCTCTCTCATCTGCCATGGCTCTTCAGCAAAGGACTTCTGCGACCCTTTGCGACTGACACAATCTGTCAACTTCCCGACACAGATCTCAGTCAATGATACTCCATCTCTTCTGGATTTGATTTGGACCAATTTCCCAGAAAATGTCTGCTGTTCTTTTGCTGCAATTGGTTCATCTGACCATACACTTGTTCGAGCGGTCATCTCTCTGGCTGTTATTAAAGAAACCCCTCAGCGCCGACGAATCCGCCACTTCACTCAGGCCAATTGGCAAGGACTTCAAGCAGCCATCAAACTTCCAGACTGGTCTCCCATCTCGACTTTCTCCAACATCAACATGTCCTGCGAATTATTTCAAAAGAAACATGCTCTCTCTCATGCACAGATTTATCCCATTTCATCTTCAGTTGTCCTATCCTTCCTCCCACCCATGGTACACTGAAATATGTGGTGAGGCAGTTGTCCTGAAAAAAAACTTGCCTGCGCCTCAGAAAAGGCAAATTCTACTGAAGACAATCTCAGTTCCTTCCACAAAGCTCAGAACAAGTGTGTTTCTATCCTAAGGATAGCCAGGAAACAACATTTTTCTCATCTCAAGTCTGAACGCTCAAACTTGTCTCCCTCCTCAAAATCCTGGTGGCATCTATTAAAATCTGTTTCTGGTGTATGTTCCCCCTCCATCTCTCCCTTACCGCAAATGGCCGCACAGCTGACACCTTACAGGAAAAGGCTGAATGCCTAAACTCTGTGCTTCCTTCTAAATCTTGTGTCCCAAACACATCACTTTCTCTACCTACCTTACCCAGCTGCACCCACCAGTTGTTGGACTCTGTGTCCTCTACTCCTGATAAGGTGGAGAGCTTGCTGTCAAACCTCGACTCAGATTCAGCAACCGGTCCAGATGGCATCAGCCCTCGTGTTCTAAAAACCTGCTCTGCTGCTCTTGCCCTCCCTCTCTCTGTTCTATTCACCCTCTCATTTTCTCAAGGTCATCTGCCATCTGCTTGGAAATCAGCAACCATTACTGCTACACATAAAACCAGAGAGTTGGTGTCAAAGTCACCCAATGCTCGCCTGTTTATACATTTATCGTTTTTAAAAGACCATTCTAATAATATTTTTTTATAAAGAATTGCAGTAAAGTCTGATCCAAATAATTTTAAAACAATATATGTATTTGTATCTTGCAATCAGTAAAAAATAGTGGTAGATAAAAACATTAGAAAGGAAATAACTTGCACCAAAAACTTTAACATTTTCACGCTCACGCTCATGCTGGGGGTATCGCTATAGCTCTCGGTTCTTCGAACAGGCGAGCTCAAAAGGTGCAAAAACTGATCCCTGCAACTACAGACCAATCAGCCGCTCCCAATCAGCAAGGTCATGGAATCCATCATCACTTCTGACATCAAATCCTTCCTCTTCTCCAATGGCTTGATTTCCGACCATAGATTTGGATTTAGATCAGGTCACTCAAACCTGGAGATTGCTTCTGCTTTTCCAATAATGGATGGAGGCCCTATATACCAAACATGAGATCAGAGCCATCTCCCGAGACATATCACGAGCTTTCGATATGGTCTTGCATCCCACACTGCCACCCAGACTCTCTTTTTATGGTAACTATGGAAGAAAAATCATTACATTCATGTACTCTCAATTATAATTGTTGCCGGTGCTTTATAAATTTAATTTTTATGCTATAGTCAAATTGGCTGTCAGTTATGTTTCCCTTTACCCAAAAGTCTTTTGACCTAAATATTGATAAAAAATTAATGTCTTACTATGAAACAGGGTGACCTGGTTGATAACACTGCAACTTTTGCCATGATTATGTCATTCTCTTTCACCCAGTGGACACGTATTGCAGTTTGAGTTCTCTTGCCTAATGCTTATCAGCTAACCCTGTAGTTGAATTGCCAAATGTCTCCCCTCCCATTCTTTGGAATGTCAAGTTGTGTATAAGAAGAATTGCTTCGGGGTTTTTTTTCAGTGAAGTCCATTCCAATGTTTCAGTCAAGCATTCAATGTTCTTCCTCCGTATATACGAAATCAAAGATTCTCCTTTGGTATGCTGATCCAACTTGTGGAAATTAATTTATTTTCCACGACATAACCAAGGCAATCTCCACTCATGACTCGTGGACTTCCACTCCTGTCGCAGTCAACACATGATTTCATGGAGTTCTCTCATCCCCTCTTCCTGTCCAGCCTGGAGTTCCTCAAGGCAGTGTTCTTGTCCCTGTGCTTTTTTGTGGTTTTCATCAATGATCTCTCAGATTCCCTGGAAAATACTCTTAATCTCTTTGCCGATGACTCCACCCTCTGCCGTAGCATCTCTCATCCATCTGTTCGGCAGGCAGCAGTCTCTTCACTCTCTGCAGACCTGGATAAAATCACAAGACGGTCCAACACGTGGAACATATCTTTCAATCCTGACAACTCTCACACCCTCACCATGTCTCTCCAAAAGGACTGTCTGGAAACCCCCTCCCCTCATCCCCCACCCATCTACTTTCTCAACAATCCCATTGAAGAAGTCCTTTCATTCAAGCTTTTGGGTTTCACTATCTGCCACGATCTTTCCTGAGAAAGGCACATCTCCAAGCTGGCCTCCAAAGCAAGTCGCCAATTGGGCATGCTACGTCAGGGAAAGTCCTTCCTTGCACACTTGAGTTTCTAACCATTTACATAGCTTTCATCCACAGTCTGATGGAATGCTGCTCTCCCCTCTGGGGTGGTGCTACTGCCTCACACCTCGCTCGGCTTCATGCTGTGGAAACCAAGGCTTTTAGGATCATTGTCGGTATATCCCACGATGAAGCCGAGTCTTTGGGTCTCTCACTTTCTCAACAAAGGCAGGTCTGTGGTCTATCTATCTTCTACCATCTCCTCTCTGGCCTCACCCTCCACCCCCCTTGCTCTGTCCCACCTATATTTCCTCAGGGCGCTCAAGGTCTGCCAAAATCCCCCTTCTGGTGAAACTGCCAAAATCAAGAATCACTGCCCACCTTCACTCTTTCATTCCTCTTTTTCCCACCTCTGGAACAAACTCGCGCACTCTCTTCAATCCCACTCCTCCCTCCAGGTTTTCAAAAACAGCTGTTCACCACCATCTCATACCCTCCCCCATCCAAAATCTTGATCTTTTCTACCCCCATTAACCCCCCCCCTCCCAAAAAACACCCTTCAAATTACATATTTTCCTTTCTGGAAGTCCCTGTGGTGTCCATCTTGTTTACCCCGTGTATCCTGCCTCATCCCTCTCCCTTCCACAGGTATCCTATTGTCTTTTTTCCCCCACTCTTTTGTGCTTCCCTCTCCCACCCTCTTGTCTCCTGCTTTGATATATGTTTGTGTATTAGCTCTTATACGAGCCTCGACTTAGTATACAAAAACTAAAATAGGGGATTTATGCAGGTGGGCCGTGTGCACTCTGCAGAAAACTGAGATGGGGAGGAGGGGACTTGAAATGGCAACACAAACGAATGGTTTATAAAAACATAAAGTTGTCACCAGATTTAAGTCTGTTGACAACTTTATGGTTTTATAAACCATTCGTTTGTGTTTCCATGAAGCGAGACCACTTGCCTCGATTACCCAATGGCAATGAACACTTCATGCTGAAATACATATTACCCTTGTGGTATGTAAATGGTATGCAGAGCATGAAATAGACTTGCAGCTTATTTCAAGGCCACTACAATTCCTGCGTCTCAATCATAATGATGTCGGGAAAGTAAAGGAAGAAGGAGGTGCGAGTACGATTATAGCAAATGTCATCTAAATGCAGTATCTCATGAAGCTATTTTCATGGCATATCAAGGTGTAATCAATTTATGTGGAGGCCCAACCGATGAAATGGTGATTTTAGATGACCCATTTGATGTTGTGCTCCTCATCCCTTCTTTGTCATGTGTATGATTGTTTTCTAGGCATCGGAGATGCCTTTCAGTTGCTCATTGTTTACAAAGCATTTGTTTGCAATTCATTGAATGATTTCACAAAAATTATCTCCATGATACCAAGCAGGTCGATCATTCTTGATCCTCAGTCAAACTCAAGGTTTGCCAATTCCTGCCACCAGGACGAAGCTATATTGGGCTAAGCGGGGAATGTCTGAGTACAACCTGAAGCTGGAAATCGATATGACAACTACACACAAATATTCATCTGCTCCCATCCAAATATGTCGTTACCCGTGCAAATAGCTCAAAGCAGGGGAAAGCAATTGGTTCATTCTCTTCTGTCTGTCAGTCTACGATCGAGGAACTACTTAATTTCAATTGAATTCTATTTTCCGAACAATGTAGAACACAAATCAACAGTTCAGCAGTACTTTGCCTCTGGATTTGTCAAAATTGTATGACGTCTCATCTCATGTGTGGATGCGTACAGCATTGCTTCAATCTGCCTGTCTGGCAGTTGAACAAACTTTTAAAATCATTCCAAACAGGAAACGTGCTATTTTAGGGATGTCATAAAGGACACAAACCACAGGCAAAAGTAACTAATTAAACGTGTTAAATAGGGTGGTGTAAAAGATGCTGCATCACAAATGCATCAACGGCGGTAGACTTCTGATTCAGTGTTTGTTTTCTCCAGCATTGAAAATGTCTTTTTGGTTCACGAGTCAGCAAGTGACCACTATATTCGTTATGCGTGTGTGTCTGTCTGTCTGTCTGTCTGTCTGTCTGTCCCGAGCATAGCTCCGTGGGTTTTGATCCGATCTTGATAAAATTTGGGTGGGAGGTTTGTATCAGGATCTAGTTGTGTTTTCTGGAGAATGGGTGTGCTGCGCCCATTATGGGTGGAGCCATGCCCAAAAAACATGTGTTTTTATGGGGTAGCCGGTTTCAAGTTACATCTTCTCCGAGGGGGTTTGCCGAATCTGGCAGAGGTTTTGGTATTTGGTTCGCCCAATGGCACCTGCATAGCCCCACGGAGCTCGATTTTTCATTTTCGTCCCAAGGTCAAGGTCACAAGGTCACGAACTTTGAAAATGTCAAAAAAATCAATAAATTGGGCATCGAGCTCCTCGGGTTTTCAACTGTTTCGAATGAAAGTTGGTATGCAAGTAGTGCTCTTCGAGTACTACAACTTTCATCATTTACGTTTTTCCCGATTCCCGCCAGTTTGCCAGTGGCGTCACCTCGAAGGTCAAAAAACAAATAAGGCGAACCGTGTACATTGCTCGTGAACCATCGCCATCTCCAGACTTTTATTTCAATTAAATTATCTATATTGAACACTTTGGAAAACAAATTAGCTTGTGTGCACTTCCAAAAACCTCGAGTTTCGCAGTACTTTGGCAAAATTGTATGCTGTCTCGACCAATCAAATTTGCCGATTGCACTCTGAGGGCGGAGGAACATTGATATTCAGACAAAATGGTGGATCACAGCAATGCAATTTCTGAGCACAGAAAAAGAAACGTGGTAAAGTTCCCACGCTTCCAGGTTGTTGGACCTATTTTCATTCTTTATCATACATGAGATTTCAATAATTTGGGGGCTGCCAAATGGGCTCCAGAAGACCCACGTCACAAGGAATCACAAGGAAGTTTGATGCAGGAGGATGACATTCAGCCCATCAGGGACTGCACTAAACCAACGCCAGATTAAATAAATCTGACAAAGCTAATCTTTTTCTTCGTCTTCTTCTTCTTCTTCTTGTGCAAAGCAGCTTGGCTGCCAGGTAGCTATCATCTTGTTGAGGCAAGACACTGCCACTGATGCTGTGGCCTTATACCAGTACAATGGTACTTATTTCGCCAACCTTGGAAGGATGACAAGCCAAGTTCACCCCACCTGGTGTTAATTCAGCTGCCAACGTGGCTCAAACTCAGGACCCGAAGATCCCATGCCTGCCACCCTAACCACTAAGCCAACACCAGACTTACCAACCTAATCACTTGATTTCATTGGGGGGTGGAGTGTCGGGAGTGGGAAAGTATGGCAGGCTCAAAGATATCACCAAGGTGTTAAAACAATAGTAAATTTTTTGTGTGTTTGTTCATTATTTTATATTTATTTTTGTTTGGTTTTATTTATTTATATGGGTGGAGGGGGGGGGTTTGGGGAAGGCAATTGTAGGGTGAAGAATGTACATTGATCACACACAATCCCAAGTGACGAGACCCTCTCACAGACATCAAAATCAGCACAGATGTACACAATCCCCATCCTTACTCAAACTACATACCAGTCCTGGCAATATCCCTATATGGCTGAACCCCTCTATCTCCAATACATCCAGGTACCTATCTAATTCCAATTTTAACTTATCTACTGTTTCTGCTGCCACAACCTTTGCAGGGAGACCTTTCCATGCATTATCTCCTATCTGAGGGAAAGAGCCTTGCTCCCATCTGAAACTCCTCATATTTACTCTCAGGCTATGGATTCTGGTCCTGTCGCTGTATATTCTGTTGAATAACTCTTCTGCAATAATTTTATCGATACCCTTCGTTATTTTAAACATTATCAGATCACCTCGTAACTACCTCCGTTCTCATCGATAAAGTGTTTGTTCCTTTAGCAGCTTCTCCCAGCTGAGTCTAACTAGGCCCGGAATCAATGTATATAGTAGTAGTAGTAGTAGTAGTAGTAGTAGTAGTAGTAGTAGTAGTAGTAGTAGTAGTAGTAGTAGTAGTAGTAGTAGTAGTAGTAGAAGTAGTAGTAGTAGTAGACCGAAGCTGAACCCTCTCTTATGGCAGTTATGTCCTTTCTGAGATATGTGACCAAAAGTGCACACAATATTCGAGATGAGGCCTCACTAAATTCCTGTGCAGTGTAAATACTACCCCTCTTGTTTCAGAATTAATCCTCTTATAAATACAACCTAAAACTTTCCCGAGAGTTACCTGGCACACTCCTGTATGCTTACCTCCTGTATATCTATCACCACCCCTCGACCATTCTCCTTTGTGACTTGCTCCAAAACTGCCCCTTAGCCTTATACAGTATTATGTAATCCTTATTTTCATTATGCTTACCCTTCCCCAGCACCTTACCTTTATTTCAGCAAGTTTATTTTTTAATGTCTTAGCTAAAATAAAATGAAATAAAATGGGGGAGAAGGGGTTGGACCCTTCCCATGTACTTTTTCTCAAGACTGCATGGGGTAAAGTGTTCTAAGAGCCCTCTTTACACCGAAGGTGGACGGAGGTTATGCTTTCAACCCTGTTTGTTTGTCTGTTTCGCTGTCAGTGAGCAAGATATCACAAAATGGTACAGACGGATTCAGACGAAATTTGGTGGACTGCTTGAGTGTGTGATAAGGACGAATTGATTAGATTTTGGTGAAGATCTAGATGCGGATTCAATAATTATTTTTAAGTCTTCACTATTGGTAGATATGTCCAAAAACGATATTGTAGCGTATTTCAAAACGTTTTGGACAGATTCAGACGAATCTTGGTGGACAGGTTGGGTGTGCGACAAGGACGAATTGCTTTGATTTTGTCGAAGAACCTGATCTGGATCCAGATAGAGTTGTTTTTTTTAATATCCCAAGTGATTCTTCGCCAGTGAGAGAAAGGGCCAAAAACTACATAAGGCATGATATTTCAAAACGTTTTGGACAGGTTTGAACAAAACGATGGTGGTTGAGATCAGTATATGACACAAACAAGCCGTTTCGATTTTGGTTCAGGTCCAGATGCAGATCCGGACTAACAGTGGGATACAAAACGTAAGCTCTTCAGTCTGGCGGAGGTATACGCTCCACCGCATGACAATCCACTTTTAACCTGTTTTTACTTTGAAGAGTTTCTCATGGAGAACCTGAAATGTTTTCTCATTCTCGAATACTGCACTATAAGAACACTGAGATTAGCCCTCAAAATGAGATTTGGTGTCCATTACAAATTGTATTTGAGTTTAATTGTCAGATTTGGTGATTTGGTGTACATTACCTCTGCCCTGCTAAAAAGTTTAAGGTTTTTTTCCCCCCACTGATAGGTCAGATCTGCATCCAGACATTATAGTGGGGCAACTTAGCATAACAATTGTGCATTTTGTGAGGAAATCACCAAATTTGGCACACTATCATATTATGAACAGATTTGGATATTTAGCCATCTCAAATTTTTGATGGTAGTGGAAAATGGCTGCCACAGCCATCAGCGGCTGAATTTGAGATGGCCCAATATCCAAATCTATTCACAATATGTTAGGCTACTAGTGTGCCAAATTTGGTGCTTTCCTCACATAATGCACAATTGTTATGCTATATTTACCTAAGTTGCCCCACTATTAACCAAAATCTAATCAGCTTGTTCTCATCACCTACCCAACTCATCCATCACGTTTTGTCATAATCCATCCATATATTTTCGAAATATTGTGCTATACATCGTTTATAGCCCAATCTCTCAATGGTGAAGAATCACTTAAAAAATTCTCCGATCCAGATCTTTACCAAAATAGAATCAATTCGTCCCTGTCACACACCCAATCTGTCCACCAAATTCCATCCAAACCCATCTAACTTTTTGAGATGTCCTGCTCACAAACAAACAGACAGGGGTGAAAACCTAACCTCCATCCACCTTCGTTGACAGAGGTAATAACTTGAAGTGAAGTGCAAGGATTATATCGACTCAAAATGACAATTAAACTCAAATACAAGTTGTGGACAACAGTTCATGAAAATGTGAATATTGAGAGCTAAATAAAGAATTTATTACTGAATTTAATATCAATACAGGCTCACAAAAACAAGAATTAATATTGGATTTGTTGGAAAGTTGTACTATAAATGGGGACTTATATAAACAAATACAAGACAAGGAAGTGGCTGGAATATTTACTAATATATAAACAGACAGGGACAATGGGTTTCATTGGGTGGGAGATTTTTTGAGATGTTTGATATTAAACAGGAAAATAAGAGAAAATCTCTTTACACATCTAATAATGGAGGACAATATGTCAAAACAGCTCAGTGTGCCATGAAAAACCTCAAGTGAATGGCTTTTCATCTAAACTTTCTTGTCTCTTTGTGGACAGGAGAGATTACAAACAGTTGACAGTAGATTTGAATTCTGAAGACCTCATGTTATAACAGGAAATTGGCTTATAAGTCCAGCGGTCATTCGTGTGGCAGCACACCTATTGTATGTGTTATCAATTGACCTTCTCAAGGTGGAAAATTTTCACAAACTTGTGGGACTCGTTTGGCGATTACAAGTGTACAGGTCAGAATGCGTGCCCACATTTGGCCTGGGGGAAGGGGGGAGAGGGACAGAAAGGTCCTTCTTTCGGGTTGTTTTTCCAAAATTATATATACAAATTATATATAATACAATCCGTCACTGTTTGCTGATGGGTCAATAAAGTGGAGAGAGGGGAAAAGAAAGAAAGAGAGAGACAGAGAGAGACAGACAGAGGTGTGGGAGGAGAGTGCTGCATTTTATGAGGGGGGGAGCGAGGAGTGGACAGAGTGAGAGAAAAGGGTGGGGGAGAGGAGGAAGAAAAATACAGGTGAGGGGTGGAGGTGGGTTAGCAAGACAATGATATGTGACTCTTAATGAAAGAACACGAAAACAAAAAAAACATGTCAGAACAGCTGTACACACAACGACACAACAGAGTTTGTAAAGTAATCCGCTGGCACATCTGCAAAATCTTTGATATTCCAATTCCAGAAAATTTGTGGGAAAATGAAACAAAAGCAATCACTAAAAACATTGAAGTACCACTCACGTATGACCTTATGATCTCATCGGGCGTGAACATCGAAAACAAAGCATTGTGACCAGATATCATACTTTGGTGAAAAAAAGAGAAGGCAGCATTGGTAATTGAGGTGTTAATACCAGTGATTTTGGACCAACGATGCATAAATCAAGAAAATGACCAAATACCAAAACCTCAAGCATGAAGTGGAAAGATCCTGGAAGCTGCAGAATGCCAGTTGAACTAGTGATGATGAAGAACCTCATGGGAATGACAAATAACCACACAGAGATATTAAAAACCATCCCTGAGAATCTCACTACAGACGAACTACAGTTGGAAGCTATACGGGGCTCAGTAACGATCCTGAAGAGAGCCCTCGGCACAAAACCTTGAAAACAGAAAACTTGATAGCTTGGTCCATGAATCGTGACCCTTTACCAAAAGGAAGGTGGTCACTTTGAGCCCACTCTTGGAGGACTCCATTCCACATTCTGAAACCCACAAATGTGTACACCAATTAACGACACACACACACACACACACACACACACACACACACACACACACACACACACACACACACAGTTTGAGATCTGGCAGGCCTCTGTTTCATCTCCCAAAACCCACCCACATGTGGAGATAGCAGGCAACAACAACAATTTGCAGGTACACACACACACACACACACACACACACACACACACGCTTGGTCCATGAATCGCGCCTTTTATTAGTGTGTGTGTGTGTGTGTGTGTGTGTGTGTGTGTGTGTGTGTGTGTGTGTGTGTGTGTGTGTACATATATATATATATATATATATATATATATATATATATATATATATATATATATATATATATATATATTAGTTGGGGATGCTTTCATATTGTAAGCATGAATCATGTTTTGTACAGAATAAATAGCAGCAGGTGCAGCATGATGTCCCATTGTCTTTGTCCCTCACCTTGAGTGAGCATAAGAAGGCTGCACCTATTTTCAGGTATTTTCATTGATGGACACTTTCTGACGGTTCTGTGATTCCCCCCCCTCCCTCCCGGTATATCGGCTTTGATGTCTGGCGGTAAGTGAAATTTCATCTTTCTTCGACACCCGGAAGATACCGAACATTAATATCAGTTAGTATGTAAATCAGTGAGTGGTAAGAATGAGCTTATATTAGCAAATACTTCCGTAGTTTCACTGAATGGAATATTAGTGGGGGGGTGGGGGCAGAAATAGGGAGGTTTAAGAGAGGAGGGAACGGAAGGAGAGACAACACATAGGGAGAGAGGAGAGAGGACAGACAGGAGGGGAGAGCTAGGTGGGATGGGTGAGTGAAGGGTGCAGGAGCTTAGAAAGGGAGGGGGGAGAAAGGAAGGGGGGGCGGCGAGAGAAACGCCTCACTAAATGTCACTATACATCCAGAAAAGGGGAGGGTAGGAGTGAGGAGGATGGGGGAGAGAGAGGAGGATAGGAAGGGGGAGTGGGGAAGTGGAGGAGGCTTAGGAGGAGGTAAGCACAAGGGGAGGGGGTTGACATGAGGAGGACATGAGGGAGGGGTTCTCGACCTGCATTTGGCAGTGGGACTTGTAGAGAAGGGGATGTGGTGGGGTAGTATAGGATTGAAAGAAATGGGGTACGTTAATACAGCACGTGGAGACCACTCGGATATATCTATGGGGGGTGGAGAGGGGAGTGGGTTTGGGAGGAGGTAAGTGTGAGGGGAGGAGGAGTGAAGGCAGCATGTGAGGAAGGCAAGGCAGGCGACACATTTATGTGCTCGTGTGGCAGATGACACTTGTTGCTGTCAGGTCGTGCAGCAAGCGCTGCGATGGGACTCGATCTGTACCATGCTGCCTCATAAAGTTCCGCGATTCGATTCAGTTATATTATTGAGCTTCATATGGTCACAAATAAAAGATTTGCAATATGTTGTCCTGATGAGCTCACAACAAGGGCAAAATCGAGATCGACATCTCTGCTTTTTGTCTATTTGTGACCATAAGCTTTAATTTGTCTGTAAAGGCTTGAACACCATATGGATGCCTGTTGTTTGGAGGTGATGTGTTTGTGAAATTTATGCACATTTATGCAATTTATGCACATTTATGCACATATCTCAAAACATATGGAGTGTAATGAGCACTCTCCCAATCTCCATTGGACACAGGTAAAGGACGATGTCCAATGGAGATCAGAGCTCCTCACACTCCACATGTTTCGATTTACTCGCCGATCACATCACGTGCTTTCGGATTGAATGGTTTGCATAAGCGGGAACAATCGTCTGGGTGGCAGGCAGACGGTTACATGTGACTGCTCGGCCATGGAAACTCATTTCATGAAGCTCTTGACGAACAGTGCTTGTGCTGAGGTTCCTTCCAGATGCAGTTTGAAACTCAGTTGTGAGTGTTGCAACCGAGGACAGACGATTTTTCCACGCTACGCGCTTCAGCACTCCGCGGTCCCGTTTTGTGAGCTTGTGTGGCCTACCCATTCGCGGCTGAACTGTTGTTGCTCCCAGACGTTTCCACTTCATGATAACAGCACTTACAGTTGACCGGGGCATCTCTGGCGGGCAGAAATTTGACAAACTGACTTGTTGGAAAGGTGGCATCCTCTGACAGTGCCACGTTGAAAGGAACCGAGCTCTTCAGTGTGGCCCATTCTACTGCCAATGTTTGTTTCTGGAGATTGCATGGTTGTGTGCTTGATTTTATACACCTTTCAGCAATGGGTGTGGATGAAATAGCTGAATCCACTAATTAGAAGGGGTGTCTGCATCCTTTTGGCGTGTGTGTGTGTGTGTGTGTGTGTGTGTGTGTGTGTGTGTGTGTGTGTGTGTGTGTGTGTGTGTGTGTGTGTGTGTGTGTTTGTATGTGTGTGTGTGTTTGTATGTGTGTGTGTGTGTGTTTGTGTGTGTGATATATATATATATATATATATATATATATATATATATATATATATATATATATATATATATATATAAATATATACATACATACATACACACACATACACACACGCAAGCAGTCTGATACCTGTTTCCATGACTTTCTCACACTTTGAGTTCAGAATCACTTGTTGCAATTTATCTTGCGAGACATCCGAGTGGAATTGTTTTGCATAAAAGTAGCGACAGTGATTCAAAGTGTTCTCCATGTGTACTATCATAAATGTAAATTTATGCATACTGTGTGAAAGTACTGAAATGAAAACTCGCATTTACATATGGCGTTTAAATTAGCTTGTTATTTTACCATTGCACAAATGCGGTGCAAACTCATTTGCATACGCACTTGGTCATGGATATTAACTTTGGAGCAATAGCACAAGTTAGATGGGGAAAAGTGAATGGAATAAGAGAATACAAACAGGGGAATTAGTTTGGTAATGCAGACGTGACGGTCCCAAAGGCCTCTTCATGTAGTCGGGTTTGCTTGTATCACTGCTTGCAGACACCTTGGAACAGCTTTCATTGAATCGTTTTTTCCTGGAATTTTTTTCAACAAATTTTAGAGTCGATTTATACCTTTGTCCAATTCCTGTACCGAACATCTGCCATGGCAACCAACAATGCACGATGAGCTCCAAGTAATGTGTATTGTTACGATGCAGGGTGTCGTTATTTGGACAACCTTGTGTTAAAATGGTATTTTGACCACTGGGATGAAAGTCCCATGGGTGGCATCCATTGGGTCCATCACGTGGACTATATCACAATTAAAGCGTCAAACCAACGTATTATATATATATATATATATATATATATATATATATATATATATATATATATATATATGTACAGTATATACAAGGACGAGAAAAGAAGATCCTATTTGATGGAATTCTAATTAGATCATAAAGGATGGTGACCTCAAAACGGTAATCTGTAATTCGTCGCTCCCTGAAGGGGCTGCGAGACAATGGTAACCCGTCTGTCTGTGAGTGTGTGTCTGTGTCCACGTCCACGTCCACGTTCATATATTGTCGCTTTAAAATATTTTCTTCTCTGCAGCCGCTTGTCTGATCGATTCGAAAATTTTAAGATCGGAGAAACTCCACATGCAGAAAATTTTATTGATAACTCTTAGGTCATGAGGTCATGGCTATTCAATGGCTGGTTTGGCGCACATTCGTTTAAAGGAAAAATATTTGGACATTTTCTTCTCCGAAACCGCTGAAGGAAAAAAACAAAATGATACTTGGCATACATCAACTCCCCATGAGGTATATAGCGTGACTACGATGACATCGAGAGATACATCGAGAGATATATATATATATATATATATATATATATATATATATATATATATATATATATATATATATATATATATATATATATATATATATATATATATATGTCGTTGTTGATGTTTTGCAATTGTGGCAATGCCATCAAAATTTGACTTTTTATCATGTGCTGCACAACAGCAAGATATACACCAACAACAGCTATATTATCCTGTGCTGTGGATTGCTTGGTGAAGGAGTGCTGGTTGATGCTCAGTAAAACCTGTTTAATATCATCGTGAAGAGGGGTAATCACCTGCCCAACTGCATGTTTCATGATTATCTCCTCCACCACCGAAGGTGAAGGAGGTTTAGTTTTCACCTCTTTCTGTCTGTTTGTTAATTTCCGGAATCCTTCGGATTTCGACAATTACGTTGGTCGGTTGTGTGTGTGTCATTCTGTGTGTCTGTCTGTTTGTTTGTGTGCTTGTTTACCCTGTAGCAGCCACACCGTTTCAGCGATCATGACCAAACTGGGTACAGACGTCGGCCATGGTCCAACTTCGACACTTGTCATTTTGGGTGAATCTAGGTCAAAAGTCAAGGTCCCTTGACCCACAGGGGGGGGGGACGAACCAGTCCAAACCACAGGACTGTTTGGTCCTGGACATACCAGGACAAACCACAGAACCACGAACCAGTCCAAACCACAGGACCAAACCACAGGACGAACCAGTCCAAACTCAGACATCATGAACATGACTAATAGATCAGTCACCGAAAAACCGAAATTTTTATTTTTGCAATAACATCCGCTAAAATGGTCGTATCGACTTCAAACCAAATCCAAAATGTGCATCTTCCAATACTGCATCCAACCATATGTCTCATTGGGGTGTCACACCAACACCCTTCTTCGCGGTCGGGGGTCGTATGTCAGGGGGGTCGGGTCAAAACTTTCAAATTGCGATAAAAACGCCATTTCAAGTCCAATTGACTTCCAAGTTATGATCATGACCAAACTAAGTGCTATAACTCATTAAACAGTAGTACTATCGACTTATAAGAACCAAATTGATTTCCAGGTTTTGTTTCTTCAGAGATCATGGAGATACGACAAAGTTATTAGAGCAATTTCATTTGTTTGTTTGTGTACAGGATATCTCATAAAGTTTGGATGGATCCCGATGAAATTGTGTGGACAGTTGGGGTACGTGGCAAGGACGAATTGATTAGATTTTGGTGAAGATCCGAATCCGGATCCAGTTCCGAGAATTTTTTTCAGTGATTCTTCACCATTTAAGAGATAGGGCTAAACCAATATATAACACAATATCTCAAAAAGTTGCCGACGGATTCGGACGAAACTTGATGGACAGGTTCGACGTGTGACAAGGATGAACTGTTTAGAAGTTTTGGTGAAGTTCCGGATCCGGATCCAGATTCGACTACTCGAATTTTTAAAAGTGATTCTTTACGATTGAAAGATAGGGCGAAACACGATATATAGCACGATATCTCAAAAATTTTATTTGGCAAAATATGTTCTCGTGGATCAGGAATTACAGCAGGGTGGAGGTATGCGCTCAACCGCGTGCCCTTCTAGTTTCACCTGAGTTCAAAGGTGCATCCAAATGAGTGAAAAAGGCACTTTCCATCAATGATATATTTTCAACACCAACTTTGGATTCCGCTTCTCTGTACTTCAGTGTTTGCTAATCATTGGGTTAAATAGGGTAAGGGGTTTTGGGGTGGATTTTTGAATGATGAGGAGTGAACATTTTACTTTCTTGTCAATGAATATTTTAACACTGCACCTGCATATTATCCACCACATATGTGATCCATTCACTGTAAATTTATTTTTCATCTCTTCTCATCTTCTCATCTTATTTCTTATTCCTTGAATATGTGAGCTTATTTAAACTTTCTCTTCCTCTTTCTACATTAGCTCTTTCCGTCGTTGAAAGGAATTTATCTGTGTTTTGCAGCCTTACAACCTTTGACTTTAAGAGCTGTCACAATGGGCCTTTTGCACAGCTTTGGATTAATTCCTCTTCCTGTTGAGGACATGAAGTCCAAAAGAATTCTAAGACTGGTGTTAATATAAACTTTAAAAAGTACATAAGTGCATGCATATACGTACATTGGACCATTGCACAGTACTTCAATGGCTGCTTCCTGTGCACTTATGAGGTTTATACCTGGGTTATGACTTCATAAGAATCATAGTCCTCAATTTATAATCACAAAATTAAGGTACGTATAACTACATGGAAGTGTATTTCTATATCTATCTATAAATATAAAGTGTGTGTGTGTGTGTGTGTGTGTGTGTGTGTGTGTGTGTGTGTGTGTGTGTGTGTGTGTGTGTGTGTGTGTGTGTGTGTGTGTGTGTGTGTGTGTGTGTGTGTGTGTGTGTGTGTGTGCCCGATGCCCGATTGTCTCTATTTTGACCTTTCTCTGGATATGTCACGAGAACCGGATCTTGCCAGCTTAGATCACAAATGACCATCTTTATGGAGCAATGGTTCATTTGATCCTTCAATTTGTGAAGAAGGCCCTTTAAGACGCAAATGTCATCATAAACCATTCAGGCGATGAACACAGTACCAAGAACACACACACACACACACACACACACACACACACACACACACACGCACACACACCTCCGCCGACTACAACAAACACAGCACCGAATGGGGATATGATGACTCTTACCACTCAGTCCCAAAGAGAGAAGCACAACTCAGAAGAGGATGAAGCTTTGAGAACCACAGGTCAATTGAGAGTTTGTAATATGTTGTTTTCCCCGGAATGTTATTTGACCTTCCACCCTCTATTCATCTATTGGGAATAAAATGAGGTACAATAAAGATGGATAGGAGGGGGAATAGCACCAAAGTGTGAGGAGAGCATTGAGAAGAAAAGCAGAGAAGAAGAAGGAACATTGAATTGACAGACCCTTTGATGCAATAGCAGAGATGGACCCGACGGTGGGAGAGAAAGGGGCCAAACGTCACATGTCCCGCTGAACGCTCATCACCCTGAAAGGTGGATCCCTACTGAGCCCTTCTGGTCTGAGCCCTTTTGAGGTTCATTTCTAAGCCCACAGGCTTGGGACATTTGGGTTCACTTGCCCATTGTCACACAGGGCCAGGAAGCTAAACTGGAGCACTCCAGCCACATGGGTCCCAATGTCCAGTGTCACAAGCACCATCATGTGCGGGCCCTCTTGCCACTCACACGACCCCATCTTGGCTCTTCGCTGTCTCAACACTCAACATGTTAAGAACTCAACATGCTATTGTGGAACTTCAACTGTAAAAGCAAACCTTTTGCAAAGACCTTGTCGATGAGGAAATTTTATGGTGCAGAGACGGCCACTTGACATTTGGACAGACATCTTGGCTGGAAACTGTGCAAAGCAATGTCCTAACTATTGGTTCTTACAAGAATCCCCTTCGGCCTTACCTCCAATGTACCTGTTTTCCAACGTGTTTATGTCTATCATTAAATGAAGATTGAGGTGGAGAACTTGAGGGGTTAAGCTGCAGGGTTACATAACACAAATGGTTAAGAATGTTAAACATCCTGCTCGAGTAGGATGCTGTGCATAATGTTGAACATTCTCCTTGATAACTCTTAGTGGACTATTCAGAACTGCATGAGGTTAACTGCTAATACAGAACACACTTTGTTTCAGTGTTGTGCTGTTGGTGGTATGCTACAGAATGTTTAAGTACTTGTGATTCTCTTATACTCCTATTAAATACATCTAGCCTTCATTATGCATTGTCTGAGTCACCCTTCCACTACGTCAGACGAACCAGTCCGAACTCGAGTTTAACTTTCAGAAGGCGTTTTCTGTTAACTAGTCATGACATGAGCATCCAAGAGGTCAGTGTGCACCTTGGGACCCAACTGGGACCAGATCCCTGACACCTGTTGATAGGTTGATTATTCATTTACTGGTCATTATTTTTCAACGTCATTGTGATTTTAAGTACCTCTGCCACCGAAGGTGGAAGGAGGTTATGTTTTCGGCCCTGTCTGTTTGTGTAGAGGATATCTCGAAAAGTTTTGGATGGATTCGGATGAAATTTGGTGGGTAGGTTGGTGTGTGACAAGGACGAATAGATTAGATTTTTGTGAAGATCCGGATCCGAATTCGGATAGCAGAATTATTTAATTTTAAAGTGATTCTTCACCGTTGAGTGATCGAGCCAAAAACGATAATTTAGCATATTTCAAAAAATGTATTGTGCCCAATATGTTGTCGTGGATCAGGCATTGCATGGCGGAGGTCTCCTGAGCACTCTTCTAGTTCTGTGATCTATTAACTAAAAGGACAAGTCCGATAGTTGTTCAGAACAACTTCCTTTACACGGGAAATGAATAAATGTCAACTTCAGTGAGTGGACTAGTATCATGTGCAGACCATGGCTGGCGGGGCAGCCAGATGATCCTTACCTTTAGCTTTAAGCCGTTAATTATGACTTCCTTAAGCGTAGCTTAAAATTCATATCCTTATCATTGCAACCTTTAGCTAGATTTAAAACTCGGGGGTCCCAGTCTCGAGTCCCCATCAATAGACCACCATCGAGATGCTTGAGGACCCCATTTTGGTGACCTGACCACTTTGACCATCATTTTTCCTTTTCTTCATTTTCCTGTTTTATCTTTTTCTGGCTTTATCAATGAATCCTCCAAAATGAATAATTTCTTCACTCAAAAGAAACTAACATCTTAAAAGTCTGAGTTATATCCCCCATACCCCCCCCCCATCGCAGGCAATTTGGTCAATGAAACTCATGATAGAAATCATTTAGAAAAATGAAATCAAAAAATCTTTAAAATTGCATTTTCCTCTCATCTTGGCAGCTCCAGTGAAGCTGGTGACTTACTCAGGACTCGATTCAGTGATTGTTTGATGATTTGTGTAACAAGGAAGACATTGCCAGGTGGCAAGAAGGAAATACGACGAGAGCACTTTCTGACAGAGAAATAACCCGGGGCGTGCTGTTGTCAGTGACCGGTGTCTTGGCTGTCAAAGACTTCCGGATTCGGAATAGGTTTTGTCTCTCGATGCTGACCCCTGTCAGGACTGCATCCTGATGGGAGGAGGCAGCTAGCCTCGAGTGGTTTCTCATCTCCAGCAACAGAATCGAAGAGGAGGGGAGGGATCTACAACCCATTCTCAGCTGGCACCGGGCCTCGGCCTTTCGCCATCAGGCAGGCGAGTTTGTGGAGACTCGTGGGAGCTGGTCCATGTGAGACAGGGCAGGCACACAGAGTGATTACTTCATGCCTGGGGCTCGGATTGACCAAGGAAGAATATAACAGGTAGTGAATGCTCGTGAGGCTTCAGATATTTATACTATTTTTCCAGGAATTTTTTCGCAACCATGTTGCCATGACAGTCTCTCCAGGCTATCGGCATCTTGTTGCAAAGGGAAAATTGTTCATGTTTGTGGAACTGGGATACTCAGTTACAACTGTTATATAGCGGAGGAAGAAAAGTAGGAATACTGCCAACATTTTCCTGTGTTAACCTGACATACGTCCTACTCAGATGCACTTCAAACCATGATCATTCTGTATTAACCATGGCCAAGCCTTCGTGCTTGTGCATTATTAGGTTTGCTGTGCAATCATATACTCAATACTTTACCGAAGAAGGAATGGTTCATCGAGGTTATTTAGGGATCAAAGGATGATAAGAGTAGAATGATTAATTATCAGATCACCTGCGACACCTGGCAATAGAAAAGAAAGGCAATTAAACCTGAAGCTCCATTATTTTATTAGAGGATCTGTAGATTCCAGGATATGAGACTTTGGGCATCTCTGTTCTTGAAAAGGGCAGACAGCATTGCCCAAACTTTGTAATGAAAGATCATGGCTTTGCTATAAAATTACACAAAGCCCAGAGGCAGAAAAATAAATGATTTAGCAAAGCACTGTATAAAGGTATTAGCTGTGCAGGACCGGCGGTACGATCACATTGGTAAGCTCATATTATGAATGCAGCATGCAGTGAGAGAAGTAAATTGATATTGATTCTTGTTCTTGTTCATTTCATCAGCTTGATGACTTTTGCTTGGTGTGAAATGATCAGTTGCATGCGGGCTTGGCGGAAATCAGGCCGGGGAGGTCGAGCAAGGAGCAATGTGAAAATCCTTGGATTAAAGACGAGAGAATGCTGGATAAAGCTTCTATGGTATCATGAACGTTATGTGATGCACTGGCTCAATATTCCACACTATACTTAGGTCATGATGAGGTTGTGCTGTGCTCTGGATGCTCATTGTAAGCGACACTGACTTCGTGGAAATTAAGTACAAACGCCCAAAGCTCGTGGAATAGGATCCGAATATTAGAGATGGTGACCCCAGTGATTGCCATTCGAGGCGTCGAGTACATATTTTCCTTCGAATGGAGTGTTTATCCATTGTCCCAAGTACTAGCCATCAATGGTAGATGTTAAAGATCCCAGGGATTTCCGAAACGAGTATGACATTGTGGGCTGGTATTCTGGCCATATTCAAAACATACCTGCCTTGATGACAGCCGATGACCAGGTGACTATCTCTCCCGACACCACATAATGTGTAAATATCAATGAGAGTCCCAAACGACCAATTTTTCCAATCGAGAGACGAGACTCAGCATCGTCGTTCTTCCATGAGCCAAAATCTCTGGATTGAGAAACAACTCGATGTGGCCAGCTAAGTGATTCGCAGCACCCATCAGAAGTTCAGAACATCAACGGTGCCGGAAGAGATGCTCAGAATAAAATATGTTGTTTAGTGAGAGGGCTCAGACATCACCAAAACAAAAGGGTGTAATGATTTTGACAAGTTATTGAGGTGTGCCTACAAAACATGTTTATCATTTTAGAGTTTGAACGTTTTGGTGGTCAAACCACTCAAACAAAAGTAATCATTCTGATGCAGACAAACCACTCGCTCAGTGAGCAAGCATGCTGGGCATATGTATGAAGAAATCCTGCAACTACGTACGGTCCTGACATGCTAGTACGTCTGTTCTAATGAAGGCCATTGGCAAGCACACAGACAAACAAGTCTTGGCCCTGTATTCTGAGCTTGGAATCATTATCACCCCACCACGATTCCTCAAGGACAGAAATACCTTGAGGACGCTTTGCCTGCTCCCAGGTAACTGAAAGCTGTCACGGCTGCTCGCCATCTCGTCTCATCTCCTCGTGCCTTAGCAGATGGCAGGAGAGTTTCTGCTCAAAGACAGACAGCCGGCACAGTTGAATCAAATGAGCTGCTTTTTCACTTTCCTTCGTGCAGGGAGAATATGATTTGTGGATAATGTTTAATTAACATCACTCTCCGTTGATCACACCTGCCTGTTGGTCGGCCATTGCATCATATTTAGATTCCACGCACAAATCCCTTATAAACATGCTTCATACGGACGAGCCGTGCAGTCACACTGTAATGGCATCCTTTCTTCGTCAAACGAATACGATGATTGGCAAATTGTCAATAAATACAGCATAGAAAGCATTGAGATGACGATGAACAAGCATATAGACTTAATAAGTGCAATTGATTGTTCGACATCATGCGGTGGATTCATTTTACACTCGTGAAAATTTTCACAAAAGGAACAGATTTGAACAGTTGGACAAGAAAATGCAGGTGGCTTGGTATAGCTCGGTGCATGGTTGGTTGCGCTGGATGGTCTGGCAATGCTGGGCAATTTTGTTATGCTGCATAGTGGTTTGGTTATGTTGTGTCGTGGTTTCCTTATGCTACATAGTGGTTAGGATATGCTGGGTAGTGGTTTGGATATGCTGGGTAGTGGTTTGGATATGCTGGGTAGTGGTTTTGTTATGCTGGGTCGTGGTTTGGATGTGCTGGGTAGTGGTTTGTTTATGCTGAGTGGTTTGCTTTGGCTTGGGTTCCTAGGATCCTGAGTTAAAATCCTCCTCTGCTGTTGAATTAATAACAGGTGGGGTTGACTCTGCCTGTCATCCTTCTGAGGTCGGCAAAATGAGTGCCAGCTTGCTGGTATCCAGTGTCGGAGTGGCGACCCGTCCAGGATTGTGCCCAATAGCCAAGGAAACTGCTTTGGCAGCACCAACGCTATGTAGAGAGTATGGTCCCAATGGATGGATGGATGTGGTTTGTTTGGTCTTCCCAGAAGTCTTTCAGGGCAGGTATTTGTAATTTCCTCATAGGAATTGGGGATAACTTGCCTACTTTTCAAGAATAATCCATAAGGATGTATAATGTTGACCAGCAACTCATGCTGGCAGACAGATCCTCCACTTTAACATGCTTCAGGTTGATGGTGCACATAAATATTTACTTTATTTGCTGCAAATAAAGTATTCTAATTAATATTATATTGTGAATGCTTCTTGTATGTTGTCATATCGATTTACACTTAATGAAGAGGTCTCCAGATCTTAGCTTCTTGGCACTAAACATATCTAGGAATTATTGGTTAATCAATGTAGCCATTTTTTATCAGGTTGTCAAGACTTAGGGGTGTAACGCCGTCAAAAACGGAAACTATAACCATAAGTTTGTGATTATTATTCAGGGGAAGAGGGGCCCTTTACCACTTTGGGGGGTTCCGACCCCTCCGAACTCTCCCGCCGTGGTCTGTCCCTCTTCGTAGTTCGATTAACCCTCCATGATGAAACCTTGTCATCATCACTGGAAGTGTTGATCATCCTTGGTCACCTCCTTTCGGCACCTCGGAAGATTAAGATGTCCAAATGAGTAAAGACTCCATCGTAATATCAGCTTAATAGAATACAGAATATCGGAGAAATCCGATGCACCCTCGACACTCAAAACTGTCCTGTAATAGCGTCCGACCGAACTCCCCCGGACCACGCCACCCGCCTTCACTTCGATCCTGCTGGTTAATTTCTTTCGTTGCACGCAATAAAACCAGCTCAATGAAGCTGGTTAATTTTGGCACATTCCTCAATTTTTTGTTCGCTCAATATAATTCTCCAAACAGTCGAAGATAAGTTTTATGCTTTAAAAATTTCATATTTTCTTGTGTATGCATGGAGAAGGAGGATCACCCTCCCTCCTCTCTTTTCCCCCCTCCACCCCTCTCCCCCACCCCTGTCTTCCTCCCCCACCCCCTCTCTCCACCCTCTTTTTCCCCCCTCACAGTATTCCCATCAACTAAGTGACGGGTGGTATTTGCTAGTCCATAATAAAAATTCTCAGTGTGCCAGTCAGATAGTCAGTGTGTGTGTGTGTGTGTGTGTGTGTGTGTGTCTCCTCCATAACTCCAAAACAATGAAACATAGCAGCCTGAAACTTTGCAGGCATACCAAGGGAACTGCAAGGACATGCATGGATAAAAAATTGGGTGTTTGGTGTAATTAAAACACCCCTTTTGAAGATAATTAATGACCTTATTTAATCATATCCTTCATCAGGTGATCCTCGGCCACCTTGCTCTTCCTCACTGGGGTCCTAATTCACCATTTTTGGGGTCCTGTTCAACAATGCCTTGACTTGGAACAGGCTGCAATGGTTGAACAGGACCCCAAAAATGGTGAATTAAGACCCCAGTGAGGAAGAGCAAGGTGGCTGAGGATCACCTGATGAAGGATATAATTAAATAAGGTCATTAATTATCTTCAAAAGGGGTGTTTTAATTACACCAAACACCCAATTTTCTTCCATTCATGTCCTTGCAGTTCCCTTGGTATGCATGCAAAGTTTCAGGCTGCTGTTTCATTGTACCTACAAATCGCTGGATACATTGCAATGCTTAGCAATGCCTGGAGATGCCATCATTCATGGCTTTATTTCATTTCCACAAATGCCATAACCTCTAAAATCTCTTAATCTCAGCCAAATTTCAAAATGTAAACTCCAGAATTTAACTTGTAAGCAGATTCGACTGCTAAAAAAAATTGTTAGTTTGTCCAATTCAGACATTGCTTGACATTCCTGGCACCTCCAGGTGCATGGTGTTTATATGACCGATCAGCGATCGCTAATCACTTGCTAAGCCAGCCATTACTTTTCAACCGTTTCATTGGAGTGCTTGTTCGAGTGCTTAAGCCACTTGGCGAGTGCTAAAATAGCTGCTTGGTTATGCATTTCCAAGCCATGGTCACACACAACAAAAGTATTTCGCACTGTCACTGAATACATCGATCGACTTGAACAAAGTTCAAGCCCTACTCACTTGCATATAGCCCCTCGGGCGGTGGCTCATTCGATGAACATGGCAATTTTATTTTGATATTTCCCATTTTTCTACGATCCTCTTTCATTATACGACCTGTCACATTGACACAGATCGATCCATACAAAAATAAAATGAAGCATTTAGTTTTTTTAAGTTTCTCCAACCGTCTCTTTTGAGCGCTCTTCAGGCTTCGATCTCTACAAGCTTCCATAGCGATATTGAGGCATGGTTCTCAATGGGGACATTTCTGGAATTTGGATCGCAAAATAAATTAGATGATTGCAAATCCTAAAAAAATGTTTTGAGTGGTTATAAAGTAATGAATCGACAAATCACGGCAAGATAGCCAATAAGTACAGACTCGCTCAAAGCTGTCTCGCCTGAGTTTAAATCTCGACCCAGCTATAAACTGTCATCCTGGTGTTTCACAAGCAGGGTGATTCATCATTGTGTGTGCCGCCTCTTAGACGGATGCTAAACTAGATGTCACATCTGCCGGAATCCGCACTCACTCGTCCCCCTCTCTTAACCCCCCTCCCCAATCCCACCCCTCCCTCTTTCTTTCTCCCACCCCTCTCTCTCCAACTCCTCTCTCTTTCTCTCTCCCTCTCTCACACCCCTCTACCTTCCTCTCTCGCATCCCTCTCCCTCTCCCTCTTTCTCTTCCACCCCTCTCACTTTCTCTCTCCCACCCCTTTCTCCTCTCTCTCTCTCTCTCTCTCTCTCTCTCTCTCTCTCTCTCTCTCTCTCTCTCTCTCTCTCTCTCTCTCTCTCTCTCTCTCTCTTTCACACTTTCTCCCACCATCTCTCCCTCTCTCACCCTCCCTCTTTCTCCCCCCCCCACTTTATATCCCCAACAACGAAGTGACGGGTTGTATTTGCTTGTGTATAATAATCATATTATTAGCCCCCGTTGGACTAAGCCCGAAATGGGGGCTTATGAATTTGTTTTCGATTTTCGTGTCTGTGCGTGTGTACGTGCATGTGTGCATCTGCAACCATATCTCAGACATGTCTGGATTGATTTTATTCATTCGTGGCACAAAGACAACACATGATGGTGCACATAAGCGCCACTTTTTTTTCGAGATCAAATCCAAGATGGCTGACTGGCAACCATTTTAGTTGTAAAAAACCCGATGTTGAACAAGTTCACAACCATTTCTCGGACATGCATTTGCCGATGTTGTTCAAACTTGGCAGATAGATAAAGGATGATGGCTTACATTTGCACATCTTTTTTTTTTAATCAAGATCAGATCAAAGATAGCTGACTGGTAGCCATTTTGTTACTTAAATGTGTCCTCATCCATTTCTCTGACATGCATGGTCAGATTATGCTCAAACTGGGCAAAAGCACAGTGCACAATGGCATCATACATTTGCACCTAACTTTGTTTTGCGATCTGATCAAAGATGGCCGACTGGTGGACTGGGGGCCATTTTGTTGTAAAAAGCCCAATGTTGAACAGGTCCTCAACGATTTCTTGGACATGCATTTACCGATGTTCAAACTTGCCACCCATATAATGAATGATGGCTTACTTAAGCATTTCGTTTTTTTTCGAGATCAGATCCAAGATGGCTGACTGGTGGCCATTTTGTCACATAAATGTGTCCCCAAAATTTATCGGTCATGCATGGTCTGATTTTATTCAATCTTGGCACAAGCACAGCACATGATGGCATACATGTGCCCCTCACTTTATTTTTCGATCTGATCAAAGATGGCCAACTTCTAGTCTGGCAGCTATTTTATTTGTACATAAATATCGGCTAGCTATTTAACTCGGTCCAGCAAAATTACTAAAACAAAGGGGGATATAACATTGTATGTCTTTTTTACTTGTTTGTCATTGCTTTGTGATACTTTTATTTCTTCAAGTAATTTTTTGAGAATTTTTATAATAATAAGTTTTTCTTTTCAGGAAAGTTTGAAGAATCTGTTTTTGAGGAAGATTCAAAGGTGACAAAGTGTGAGAAGTGTGGTGCATGAAACTTTTATACAATGGCTTACTGTGGGGAACGTGGGTAGAAGGCTGCTGCAATTCCTGCCTTCAGAACCAGATGCCAAAGTTGCCGAGTCCGAGAGCATTTTCAGTCCCCGGCGGCCAGATCATGGGAGTATTTCCTGGTTGGAATGCTGCCTGGGTGGCAAGGCCAATACAGCAGGATCATGATGCATGTGCTGGATAGATTAGTGTGCTTTTCTTGCACATAGTCATCATCCACTGTTACCCCCGAGGCCCGACGCCAATTTACCAGAGGCACAATTGAGGTTAGAAACACATTTTCTACACTTTGCTTTCTCCCAAACGTCCTTCCACGTCGGCTTTTTCAGAGCTAGTTATTTCACACAAAGCAACACCTTGCAAATACCCTCGGGCTGTTTTCTCTACCATCAGAGCATTCTATCCCTTCACTACCAGCTTCATATTCGCTGCTTGCATTTAGTTGGAATGATAACATCATCATTAACATTTCTGATCCAGTTCGACCTTGCACTAAGAGTGTGAACATCAGGGATATTGAATGCTTCACACACACAGGTCTGTGTGAAAACAAGAGGAGAAAACTCGATCGTATTTTGTGGGTTTCACTCCATTCATTGTTGCATTCAGGTTTTCATTCGTGGCATTACCTGTCTGTCTTAACACAGCCATACATAATGTAAATCAGCACTTATCAATGAAATAATCGATTCTTATGTGCATGACCTCATGGCTCATGGTGATGGAGTGCTTTGTTGGTACAAAAACTGTGGGAAATTATCCACAAAGGAAGTAGAGGATATTTGTGGGGCAACTTAGCATAACAATTGTGCATTTTGTGAGGAAAGCACCAAATTTGGCACACTAGTAGCCTATCATATTATGAACAGATTTGGATATTGGGCCATCTCAAAATTTTTGATGGCAGTGGAAAATGGCTGAATTTGAGATGGCCCAATATCCAAATCTGTTCATAATCTGATAGGCTACTAGTGTGCCAAATTTGGTGCTTTCCTCATAAAATGCACAATTGTTATGCTATATTTAGCTAAGTTGCCCCACTATATATATTGAGGTTCTCTTCAGCACTTTAATGGTTACAACAGGCTCTGGACGAAATAGATGGAATGGATGATCCATATTTCTCGAAGGTTCATACTTTCATGTTCCCTTGTATTTCCATATGAGCAAAGATTATGAAATTGAATTAAATTTCCATGTCAGTTCACATGCTTGAGCACCTTCACTTTTTAAATCAGGATTTATTCTCAACTATAGAAAACTCAGATCATCCATTCATCTCTCAGCAGCATTTTCTGCACATCCGATGGATAGGTGTTCACAAAGTTGGTTATATATATATATATATATATATATATATATATATATATATATATATATATATATATATATATATATATATATATATATATATATATATATTTATATATATATATTGTTACGGCTGTGGAAATTCTCAGTACACCATGAAGGGCCCGTAGGTGAGATATCTCTAAGTACATGTGTAGTTAGCCCCAAATCCGTTGTCTAGATGGAATTTATGTGATTCATTTGGGCTGCGACGCTTTGAGAGAGCCGTTTTTCTGTTCTATCTTTATTTTGAACCAACCACGTCTCAAACGCCATCACACAACAACCACCTTAACCACCACGCCAGCCATCATCACCAACTACAACCACGCTCCAACCCTCAGACAACAACAACAACAATGCCAACAGCCACGGCCTTTACCTTCACAACTCGATCCCGCAAACATCGCATCACCGTCATTCCCAAACGGCACCATAACCATCAAACCACCACCGATAAACCCTCCACCACCCTCACCTCTCTCCTTCTACGGCGATTCCCGCACCACCTGTGAACACTGAGCGTCGGGCTGTCTTGGGCTCGTTCAGCGATACGCACCGAGCCGCGAGCGCAGATAGCGGCCTTTCTGAGGGAGAATTCGGATCAGGAACGCTACACGCCCACTTCTGATCCGTCCAATTAGCAAGCGCGGAGCAGCTTGGCCCTGCCTCCAGGTGCGTCTGTGTGAAATCGATATATGCAAATTCTAGGATCAGGGGAGGTTCACACCCACTTTTCCTCCGTCCAATGGGCGAGCGTGGCTCTGCCCCCGAGGTCATCCTGATCCGGATATTTGCATATTGTTTTCTCCTGCTGGCCTATAAAACGGCGAGCGCAAGGCAAATCAGGGCAGAGTGTGGCAGTAGCAGTGTGTGTCGGCAGGGCAGAGTGGAGTCGGGTGGCGAAGTCATCGGTGTGGCATCGAGTTGGGTTCTGCAGTCGGCTGAGGATAGTTGCGGGAAGAGGCCAAGGAGCTCGGGTCCAAGGCGAGAAGGACGGCGGTCGCCGACTAGGTTAAACCCCCACCCGTGACTAGCTCCCGGCGTTGGTCCGAGAGGGTCATGACTGAATTGTCCGTTCCGGTGGGCGAGGCGGCCGCCATTCGAGTCGAGCGTCTGGCGCACGCCGGCAGGCGCGAATTCGCAACAACATATATATATATATATATATATATATATATATATATATATATATATATATATATATATATATATATATATATATATATATATATATATATATATATATATATATATATATATATATATATATATATATATATATATATATATATATATATATATATATATATATATATATATATATATATATATATATATATATATATATATATATATATATATATATATATATATATATATATATATAGTTATCGAAAAAATCGAAAACAAATTCAGTATATATATATATAGTTAGGAGCATACTGAAATGCTCCTAACTTAGACCATGTATATATATATATATATATATATATATATATATATATATATATATATATATATATATATATATATATATATATATATATGGAGTGGATATTTCTGAATCAAAACACTTTGGGGCCTACAATTCCATATATATATATATATATATATATATATATATATATATATATATATATATATATATATATATATATATATATATATATATATATATATATATATATATATATATATATATCTATATATATATATATATATATATATATATATATATATATATATATATATATATATATATATATATATATCTGCAAACACAACCCGTTGCTTCACTGATGAGAATATTAAGATGCGTACAGGAGGAATGAGTAAGGAGTTGTTGGGGAGCAAGGAAAGCGAGGAAGGGGAGGAAGAGTGAGAAAGGGGGGGGGAGAGAGAGAGCAAGAAAGTGGAGGAGGGTGAGGCCTCACCATACATCGCTATAAACTCTCGGAGGGAGCAAGGAGGATGGGGGAGAGAGGGGTAGTGGGAGGGGTTGGGGGGGGAATGGTCCCCTTATGCCAACATTGGTACAGGATTGAACAAAATTGGGTACATTGAAACAGCACGTTCAAATGGGTCATACTAAACAACATTAGGACACTATGCAGAGACCACCGTGGGGGTGGAGGGGCACATATATATATATATATATATATATATATATATATATATATATATATGTATATATATATATATATATATATATGTATATATGTATATATATATATATATATATATATATATATATATATATATATATATATATATATATATATATATATATATATATATATATATATATATATACACATACATACATACATACATACATAAATACATACATGTGTGGAAATACTGAAATGCTCCTAACTTAGACCATGTATATATATATATATATATATATATATATATATATATATATATATATATATATATATATATATATATATGGAGTGGATATTTCTGAATCAAAACACTTTGGGGCCTACAATTCCATTTATCATGCTTTCTCCATTTACTCATACTCAAAACAGACAGGAATTTTGTTAGCTGTACACAATGGAGCACTGGAAGCTGTGGTTGGAAACAGCTTTTTAAACTCTTGCTCAGTTTGTCACTGAATGAGCTTCGACATGAGCCAAGATCGAGATATTATTGCTCTCACAGAGATTTACTGCTTCTCAGAAGCTGGTGATTTATAACTAGAGATTGAGCCTCATGGAAGAGCTGAATGACAGAGTAGTGAGAGACAGACGTTAAAAATGTAGTAGAGAGGAACAAAAATACAAAGGATGGACAATTGGCCAGAGGATCAACAGACAGGTGACATGATAAGTTCTTCATAAGTATTGGAACAGTGAAGTCAAATTTGCTATTATTGTTATATCAAGAAATTCGGATTTGAGATCAAAAGGTGAATATGAGGCAAGAGTACAGATGGTCAGTTTTATTTCTTGGTAAGTCTATGCATGTATGTTTTATCATTGTGGAACAACAGCACTTTTTATGTTCAGTGCTCCCATTTTAGGTCAGCATAAGTATTGGAACAAATGACTGACGGGTGTTTCTTTTTGCTCAGGTGTTTCTTGTTGCATTGATTGTTTAAACATAAAAGAGCTGTGAATGTCGAGCCTTGGTTTTAGCCTTTGCATTTGCCTTGAGAGTCTGCCTTTGGAGTCAGCAGGCTAAATCAACATGAAGACCAGAGAACTCTCTGTGAAAGAAAAGCAAGCAATTTGGAATATTTTGAAAAAGGAATAAACTATTAGTGTATTTAGCAATAGACAACTGCCAGGTCGGCCAATGAAAACAACTGCAGTTGATGACAATAATATCATCAGAGCTTTGAAGAAAAACCCTAAAACAACTCAGTGGCATCAACAACAACCTCCAGAGTGCAGGAGTGAAATCTCCCATTCACAATCTACCAATGAAGGGGGTATCACAATGTGGCATTCGCAGAAGACTTCGACAGCAGAATTACAAAGGCAACACCGGAAGATGCAAAACTCTCATCAGCACCAAAAATAGAAAGGCCAAATTAGAATTTGCCAAGAAGTACAGAGGTGAGCCAGTGGAGTTCTAGAACAAAGTTATATGGACAGATGAGACCAAGATAAACCTTTACTAAAGCGATGCAAAGGTGAAAGTGTGGAGAAAGGAAGGAACTGCATATGATGAAAAGCACACTGCCTCATCTGTGAAGCATGGTGGGTGTTGTGTCATAGCTTGGGCTTGCATGGCTACCTCTGGAACTGGCTCACTCATTTTTATTGATGATGGCAGCAGTAGAATGAATTCGGAAGTGTACAGAAGCATTTTGTCTGCATATGTACAAGAAAATGCCTCCAAATTCATTGGGTGGTGCTTCACAATGCAGCAAAACAATTACCCAAAGCACTCTGCCAACACAACCGAGTTCATCAGGGGAAAAGTGTAAGGTTTTAGACTGGCCAAGTCAATTTCCTGATTTAAATCCAATGGAGCATAAATTTCACTTCCTGAAGAGGAGGCTAAAGTCAGAATCCACCCAAACCAAACAACAACTGCAAATGGCTGCAGTAAAGGCTTGGCAAAACATCTCAAAGGAAGATACCAAGAGTTTGGTGATGTCAATGGGTCACAGGTTCAATGTAATTATTGCATGCAGGGGATATGCAACCAACTACTATTATACTACTTTATTTTACTTCTACTTAATCTGTTCCAATACTTTTGCTGACCCATAAATGGAGGGACTGAATATAAAAGTGTTATTGTTTGACAATAGTAAAACGTATAACCATAGAAATGCCAAGAAGTCAAAACTGACCGTCTGTACTCTTGCCTCATATTCATCTTTTGATTTCAAATTCAGATTTCTTGACGATATAGCAATAATTATACATTTGACTTCACTGCTCCAATACTTGTGAAGGGCAATGTCAGGACCAGACAGGGGGGGCAGAGGAGGATATGTAAACAAATGTCACACATGTAGACAGGAAAAGCTGACAAGCAAGGTAAAGGTTGAAGAGATGGGGCAGTGAACTGGAAAATATAAAGATGATGATGATGATGATCATCATCATCATCCTGTGGCATGCTCTATAAGGAAATAGTTTCTTGACTCAGGTTACAATCCCGGATGGGTCATCATTCTTAAGTGCTGATTGTTGCATGGTGGTGCGGGCGATGGCTCACTTACTTTTTGCAAAGGATACTGTGGGATTTTAAAATTCAACTAACTAATGCTGTCAGGTAGTGCAACCAGTTTCACGTCCATTCTAGGGATGGCAAATACATTGATGCCTCGCCCTACCTGTGAAAAAACAGGATATCAGTTTATAACTGGACCGAGATTCGAACCCAGGTTCAAAAGCTCAAGGGTGACTGTACATATCACTGTTGTCTTGCCAGCCCCAGAAAAAAAAATCACGAATACGACATAGGGGATATCATGAGATGGCAATGGATCTCCATTTTAAAGGAGTGGAGAGAGCAACATGACAGGTGAAGCTCCCTTGCAGTTAGAAGGGTAATCTATCTCTAATGGTGCCATTCTTCTGAATTTATACGACATAAGCCACATTTCTTAGTTAAGAAAGATGACCTTCCAAGGAGTAGCTATAGAGGTGTAATGAAAGAGGATCAGCCAGCTTAGATGCACTTGTTTTGAGGACAATAATGCATTGATGACATTTGGACCAGTTGATGATCCTGTGTTAAAATTGTCGTCAGGCCTCACCATCTTTGAGAGGTAAGCTCACTTGCTCCATGGAGTGTCATGCAAGGGAAGGGAGACATCGAACAAGCAGGGAGGGATTGATAACCCAAGTGTTTTTCGCATGGACACAATTTAGGTATTCCACCTAATCATGAGATGTGTTAATCTTGACTTATTTAAGAAAGAGCATGTTCCTGAGACAGTTTTTGCCACTTGTCAACAGGACTTAGAAGATGGAAGATGGAGAATGGAAGGAAAGGTCTGATCTCAGTTTAGCCAGGTATTGGACCGCAATAGAGGTGCTGGGGCAGTGTTGGAGGAGACAGCAGATCATATAGAGAGGATGCATGAGACAGCAGAGTATGAGGGAAGAGAAGGGGAGGTAGTGGGAGAAAGAGGAAGGGGAGGAGGCAGCTAAAGGAATGAAGGGAAGGGCCGATCAAAGCAAAATGCTGTGACGTGTGCTCACACCACAAGGCTTTGCTTAAGTGCTGATTCTTGCATGGTGCAAAAATTGAGGGCAACAGCAATACTGGAGTATCAGATGTTCAAGCAAGGTAATGATTAGGTGTGGGACTGCAGGTGGTGTGGATGCAATTACATACCTGGATAGGTAGAAACCTGAGATGTAGAGGGAAGTAGAATCCTGAATGGGGAGAGATATATAACCTGAAGGGAAAGAATTAGAGGGGAGAGGTAACTTGGGCAGGAAGGCGACAGAAGCATCCACGCATTGATGGAGCAATGTCACAACACAAACGCCAATAGAGAAACAAGATGGGAAAGGTTTGGTAACAAATCACATCTTGGTAAGAAGGAATAGGGGGTGAGGAGGGGGGAAGTGACAATGAACAGCCTGGACTATAAAGCCAACAAGGTTGGGAGTGAACAAACTGCACAACAAACATCAGTGGATGAACATGTTTTGTGGGACACAGTGGGTGACTAATTACCCACCTGGGATTTAAGGAAGAGCATTTTGTGAAAGCAGATTGCTTGTAGCAGTTTAATCTGCTTTCACATTTCCCTTATGGAAGTTCTGATGCACTATGTTCAATTGTGTTTGGGTTTGAAGTTGCTAAATCAGCAGGCTATTTATTTATCCACTAAACAAACTGGGTTGGTTGTGCAATTCCTTTTTGCTATTTCTGTTTAGCAACTGGAAGGCAATAAATATTTTGTGTGTGATCACAAACCAACATGCTGTACGTGCGACTGATCAGACCTTGATTGATGTTGCCTGCTCATTCAACTCTCTGCAATGACGTAGGGGAAACTGGGTGCATTGTGACATCCCTAAAGCATCGATTCCTACACAATGATATAAAGTGCTTGATGCAGTGGAATGTAAAGAAAAACAAGATTTGAACTCACATCATGACATTGTTTAGTGCCAATGTGTTGACAGTCAATATCATTGACCAAGAAGAGCTGCTCGTGGGTACGTTCCGAAGAACACCAGTTACCCCTAATGTTACGTACCAATGTTTTAATTGGGTAGTTTGTTTCACTACTCATTCTCTACTCCGTCTCTCCATCTGTCTGTCTCTCCTTCTCTCTGTTCATCTCGGTCCCTCTCTCTCTGGTGGAGAAGTCTTGTGCTGTGATTATTTATGGTGCATTTGGAACAATTGAAGCCATGCACTGGGAATGTTGAAAAAGTGGTGTGGAATGCAAATACAGACAAGATTGTGAAGAGTAGAGAAGATCCTCGTTACACCATCTAAAGGGAGACAGGCATTGTGGAAATGACAAATGATTGAGGTTGATTTTGAGGACAACATACATTACAGTGAGATCACGACATTGAAGCACTGGATAGACGAATGCCATTAGATGGATACAGGATATCACAAAAAAGAGAAATGAAATGAAGGAGTGAAGGTGAATGGAAAAACCCTCCAATTTTGCTAAAATAACATCATTTAAATGATCTACAGTTGAGATACAAGAAAAATGTTCAGATAAAGTCGATATAGATAAATATCTTTTTTTCCTCTACATGTGATAGACCAAAAATAAGTAGGTGGCTAAAGATGGGATTTGCTTGGATGGCTGTGTAATAATGAAACATATCTTCAGCGATTGTGGAATCGGTCATGTGACATAAAACCTGAATGTTGTTTCATGGTGTTCTGCCTTAAGTAAAGAGAATCATCAGAGTCACAGTGCCGAGCCTCATGCCTGCATCTGGAGTAAAGTTGGCCTGGATGATTGAAAGTGAAATCCTGCTCAGCAGGCGGCAAGCAAATTGGATTTCTGGAAAAGAAACGTTCAATAAATGTTCAAGAAATGTCAATGATGGTTTAACTTTTTCTATTTTCCCCCAACCGACAGACAGACGTCCAAGATGACACTCGCTTATCTTCAATAACCGAGTGAGACGTCCATGCCTTGTTAATTGTATAGTATACATGTATTCATGAGAAAATAATTTGTAGAATATGAGTGAAGAGGGAATGTTAATTATTTTTGTCGATCACGGAGGACAGTAGTACTCCGTATGTCGGGATGGCATGGGAAAAAATGGCCACCGCATCAAATGTGTAGCAGCAATAACCATTCCTTTCAAGCTGAGAAAGTGCATAGGGCTGCCGAGGCAGTTTCATTTGGCTAACAATACAGTCCTGGCCGGGTCGCCACTCCCACGCAGGATGGCTTATTACCCCAGGAAGCTGGTTCTCATTTTGCCAATCTCAGAAGGGCGACAAGCTGAGTCAACCCACCTGGTGTTATTTCAACGTCATGACAGAGGCTCGAACTCCAGACCCTGAGATCTTAAGCCAGCCACCTGAACTGTTAAGACAACAACAAGCTTACCATCAAATATGTACAAAATGAAATGCTCAAAAACTACGACAGGGTGAAGTCAAAAGCTTTTATAAACCGGAACCTTTTATTACCTCCGCCACCGAAGGTGAAGGAGGTTATGTTTTCACTTCACCAAAGGTGAAGGAGGTTATGTTATTTAAAGAGTATTTATATTTCAGGTCACTCAATTCAACCAGCCAATTATTTGAGGTCAACATCGACCGAAAGGCCAACATTGGCCAAAGGTCAACAACTTAGGCGGTATTTCTAAAATCTTCAATCTTCATCCGATTGACTTGAAATTTGAAATATTTCAAATCACTCAATTCAACCACCAATTATTTTTGAGGTCAACATCGGCTAAAAGGTCGACATAGGCCCAAGGTCAGCAACTAAGGTGGTATTTCTAAAATCCTCAATTTTTACCCGATTGACTTGAAATTTGAAGTGGATTTATATTTCAGATCACTCAATTCAAGCAGCTAATTATGTTTGTGGTCAACACAGACCAAAAGGTAAACACAGGCCAAAAGGTAAACACAGGCCAAAAGGAAACAACTCAGGTGAGATTTCTAAAATCCTCAATTTTCATCCAATTGACATGAAATCTGAAGAGGATTTATATTTCAGGTCACTGAATTCAACCACCAATTGTTTTTGAAGTCAACAGAAACAAAAAGGTCAACATAGGCGAAAGGTCAACAACTAAGCTGGAATTTCTAAAATCCTCAATTTTCATCCCATCGGCTTGAAATTTGAAGATTTGCATATCTTGTTCATGAATTCAACCACCAATTATTTTTGAAGTCAACATAGGCCAAAAGGTAAACATCGACCAAATTTCTAAAATTGTCAATTTTCATCCAATTGACTTGGGATTTGAAGAGGTGTTGCATATTTGGTCATTGAATTCAACCATCACTTATTTTTATGTCAAATTTGTTTTATGGATTTTGCAAGTATCGTGCTATGCACGACATCTTTCTTGTTTGTGTGCAGGATATCTCAAAAAGTTGCAGACGGATTTGGATTAAATTTGGAGCGCAGGTTGGTTGTGTGGCAAGGACGAACTGATTAGATTTTGGTGAAGATCCAAATCCGGATTCGGCTCGGAGAATTTTTGAAGTGATTCTTCACCATTGAAAGATAGGGCCAAAAACGATATAAGCATGACATCTCAAAAAGTTGTGGACGGATTCGGACGTATCTTGGTGGGCATGTTGGGCGTGTGACAAGGAAGAATTGTTCCAATTTTGGTGAAGATCCGGGTGCGGATCCAAGAATTTGAATCCGGATACGATAGTTATTTAATTTTTAAAGTGATTCTTCACCATTGAGAGATTCGGGCCAAAAACGATACATCGCGTGATTTTTCAAAAATGTATTGTGACCAATATGTTCTTGTGGATCAGGCATTGCATGGTGGAGGGTAGCACTCCACCAAGTGCCCCTCTAGTTCTCGAATGTTTTCATAACTTAGAAGAATGAAAATTACACTCGAATACATCACTACAGTACCAAATTGAGAACTCGCAAAATCGCTGATTTGTTCATCCTCAGAATTGATGGTAAATGTCATGTAACCCAGCACAATAAGAGTTAAAGCAATTACAATGATTCCAATGGAAGTAAGTGACATTTTCTCTTGGTATTGTACCTGTACCATAACCCCCCCCCCCCCAATTTTTTAATCGGATCTAAAGAAAACAATACAACCCCAATGCACCACCATGGTGTGTCACGGATATGCATATGCACATGCGTGAATAATACGTTTGCCATGACCGGTCTACACATGTGCACATTAAAGCGGTTTTGGTAATCGCAGAATTTCTGGTGTCCATGTGAGCCTTCCTGTTTCTTGTAAGACACCCATATAATTTTGGGACAACTGAACAACCACAACCTGTTGAGCACCATTTACGCATTCTCAGAGTGAAAAAACTCTTCCGTAAAACTCATTGTCTGCCATTAAAATCTTTGTCATGGATTGTAAGGTATAACAAAATGCATCAATGATTAAGGAAAAGGCCACAGAACAGTTTGCTGATCCTTTCATTGAGGTTCACATAAAGTCATATCGGTTATTGAAAAGAGCATTCTAAATCCACCTTTCCATATACCGTCGTGCAGTACCTACTCCTTAAATGTTTGCAGTACCTCCTTCGTATGTAAATAGATTTGATCATGTGACCCATTTATAAGGCATCTATTTCTTACATGGACATGGTAGGGAGGAAATTAGAAATGCCAACATTGAGAAAAGAGGAACAGAAGGGAAGAGCATGGTCTTGTGTCTTGTTATTACATTGACAATGTCAATGCTCATGTGATTTTTCATAATTTACTTATAACCAAATGGTCCATTAATTGGCAGTAAGGTTGACCATCTTGGATATCATTCCATCTTCTCGCACCCAGTGACGTCACCCAGTATTGTCCTTCATACACCTAAAGTATCCCCATAGTGCTCTGCCAAAAATATTTTACCCTCGGCTGACGATTAAACCTTACGACACATGTTATGGCATCAGTAATCATCTTGCAGACCGGCAAAACAGAAGATTAGATGTTCCTCTCCCCTTCTCCGCTTCTCCCACTCACCTCAAATGAGATTACCTCATTGGATCAGGTGATGGTCTAACAAGTTGATGAGTCATTCAATCTAATAAAGTCTTGCATTCTTACCCAATATTTATGCATGGGTCAATTAACAAAACAATTAATCCATTGCCAACACCAACAATTCGAAGGCATTCGGTCCCTGGACCTGCTGGATCATATCATCAGCCATGGCTTTTCCTGGGCATCCCACATGCAAAAGCTTCCCTTCAAAGCCAGTCACACACTGAGCATCCACCGCTACACCTCATCCTTCCTTTGTCAATTTGAACCTCTCACAGCCTACAAGCCCTTTGTTCATAGAACATTGAAGTGTTCCTTTCCCCATGGGATGGTTATCCCAGAATAATAAATAAAAGTTCTCAATGTTATAGGCATATTCTATAAATAAGCAAAAGCACAGAACCTGCTGCCCTCTTATTGAAGACAAGTTGGTGGTCTTTCTCTTTCGTACTCCCTCGACTCCGGTCTTGCTCATTTTGCTCTTTCAACCCCCTCCCCACATTCCTGCACAGAACCGAGAAGATGCATCCGTTTTCCAATAATGCCCTCCTTGTGAGACTCATCTCCACTTTTTTGTTCCACTTTCCTCCTGCTTGTGGAACCTCCTTCTTCAATGTGTTCTGTCCCACTCTTACCTCTGATACTGGGTCTGCAAGCTTGTGATACACCACCACCTCCGGTCATCGCCAGCCCTATCCATCATTTTTCTACCCACATGAGCCTTTCCCACCCCCACCCCCAACCCTTTCCAGCATGTTACATTGTTTCTTTCCATTTACTCTTTTCTTGTTCATCAATTCCCTTATTTGTTCCCTCTGCATGTCCTCCCACTGCCCTCTGTCATCATGTTGCCCTTCTGTCACCCCACTTCCATGAGTATATATCTTGTATATATTTTCCATTTCGGTGATTTTGTTACATAGTCATGACCTTTTATCATCAATCATGTTGCAAGTCAAATCTCGTCTGAAATATTCATTCGGGAAAGTGGTGGATAAAGCATTGCATGTGCAGCCGTGGTGGCACAAGGTGCTTGCAAATCAAACGGTCACGGTGAGTGTTTCAACCTGTCCCTTTACCTCGGTGAGCTCTTGCTTTTAAAGTGCTTCGTAGTAAGTAATGTAATTTGGAATAAAATACAGTGGGATTTTTAATGCCCATATGCACGTAAAAGGTGATGGGATTTCAAGGTGAGAAGAACATGTTTGATCAGTGATTCTGTGAGTAACATCGAAATTAAACAATAAAATAAGAGTTATTGCCCACCGAAGAGGATAACATTGTTTGGAGAGAAACAAAAGTTTTAATGCCAGTCAATGAGTTTTGGCGCCAGGTAATGGACTTGCTGATCACTCAGAGATCACTCGGTGATGTTTTCATTGCATTTCATGCGACGTCGGCCAAACTGTATTTGAACTCGTGAGCACCACGACGAAGTAAACGTTTTACTCAAATCAATTAGGACAGTTGTTAAAAATTGGTCCATTTATTGCATTCATGGAGTTTTTATTTGCTCTAATAAATCCTTTTCTTGCTCCATTAGAAATTCTCGTTTCATTAGTAAATGCTCCAAGTGTAACAAGAATTATACAGCATTAGTATACTAGTAGGGGTGTCTGGCATTGCCAGGCAACACCGTGTCCTTCCTCCCACCCTACCCCTCCCTCCTCCCATTCCTTCCCTCTGCCTTCTCCCACCACTCCCTCGGCCTCCTCCTACCACTCCCTCGGCCTCCTCCCACCCCACACACCTCACTCTGGACTCCAACCCCACCCATTCCCCCTCCTCCCAGACTCCCATTCTCCCCTTTTCCTGCCTCACCTGATGAGTGGAGGTTGGCTTTGGGGCTTCCCACTCTCTGGAGACGTGCACAGTGCAAAATGCGTTGGCTGACTTGTAATCCCACCTGCCACCACCACCGGGTGGCACTACCCGATACACATTTACATAGAAAATTTTTGTTGACCTTCCCTCCTGAACCCGCGTGACTGCAGATGAAACTAAGTAGCCCATGTTCACCACGAAGTCAAACTTGGTCCATGTACCACGGTTGGTGGCAGTTCGCCCTCCAGTTTTGGCATCATGATTGGTGTTACACATCGACAGATAGAAAACGACATTTATTTTTTAGATACAAGGATGTTCAACAAAGGATGGGTCGGGGTTGGGAAGCTTGGACACTATTCTTCTTCTATGGTATACAGCAAAGGATGCAGGGTAGCATTATTGACCGAGGGCACAGCTGTGCTGCTGATGCGGTGCCAATCTATAGGTTTGGGCAGGAATTCGTAATTTGTTCAGGGTGCCGGCAATAGCTCGCCTACTCTTGCCAACCTGCCAAAGGACACCCTGGAATCTTTAACGTCCACCACCGAATGCCAACAAACGAGATACCAGGTTTAACGTCCATCCGAGTGACGTCGCACACATTGATGAATCACCCTGTCTGCGAAACACCGGGATGACAGTTTATATCTGCGTCGGGATTCGAACCCAAGCTAAACAGATTAGAATGAACGTGCGTACCTCCAGGCCATCCTGCCAGCCACAACCTTCATTATCTTTTCCACCTCCATCATATTTCCTCGTAATTGTCTCCTTTCTAACGTATAAAGTCCCATCGCATCGCCATCATTTGCTCCTCATAGCTTCATCTAGCTCGGCACCGAATCAATCTAGTCGCTCAACTTTGAACCCTCTTCATGGCAGCTGTGTCCTTCCTCAGCTTTTGTTAAACAGAAATGAGTCCACACTCCACAGCTTTGATAATAATCGAGGCACATTTATAATATGGTTGTTTTTTTCTTTATCTGACATGAAACTGCACTTTCCCTCTGATCGAGATGAGTGGGGAGCAAGGGGACGATGAGATTACTATACGTGAGTAGTTTAATGAACACTTGGATGCGACCTTGATGGAAAGGTTTTCTGCATAAACAGCAGAATAAAGTAAACCTGGGAGGTAAAAAAAAAAAGAAAAAGTGAGCTTACATCAAGTCACGCCTTGAAGTGTACATTCATGATCTTGGCTGAGAGTAATGAATAAAGTGAGCTGAATGATGCCCTGTGCCCTCCACACCTACCTTCCAGAAATCAGCAGCAATTATGGAACCTGCCAGAGATGATGAAAACAAAAGCAATAATTGTCGAATCGCTGTGCTCACTCACCTAACCTTGATATCAACTGTAAATATGCCTGGAAATGCAGGTAGTTATCAACACCTTGTGTAAGATGATCACTATACCGACCACCTGGGCACTGTCAAGGTAGCGTTGTACCTGAAACGCATTTTACAATGAATGATATGATATGAGTTTATCTTTGATTCTAATATACACAGAACTACGGAAATGACACCATTCGAACATCAAATGATCGTTCGACCGAGATGAGAAGCACAATGTGCTGACAGGTATGCACATCATCATCATCATCATCATCATCATCATTATCATCATCATCATCATCATCATCAATATCATCGTCATCATCGACGTCAATAACGTCAATCGTGCAAAAATAATAAAAAATAAACATTAATTGTGACGTCATTCGTGACGTCATAGCACCGTATCTTGTCAACCAATGGGTTGACAGATAAATGGCCGTAACTGGGGAACCGCTCGTCCAATTAATATCAAACCTTGAAAAGGCACATCCGCGGGTCCCTGGCAATATTCCTGGCAAGCTTCAATCAGATCGGACCGTCAATCATGCAAAATAATAATAATAATAATAATAATAATAATAATAATAATAATAATAAATAAATAAACATTCATTGTGACGTCATAGCACCATGTCTTGTCATTGGTTGACAGATAAATGGCCGTAACTTGGGAACCGCTCATCCAATTAATATCAAACCTTGAAAAGGCACATACTCAGGTCCCCAGCATCGATTGTGACGTCATACCAAACGAAGAGGAAGAAGAAGTGTGACGTCAATCGTGCAAAAAATAAAAAAATAAAAAAATATATATATATATAAACATTCATTGTGACGTCATTTGTGACGTCATATCACTGTGTCTTGTCATTGGTTGACAGATAAATGGCCGTAACTTGGGAACCGCTCGTCCGATTAATATCAAACCTTGAAAAAGCACATCCTCGGGTCACTGGCAATATTCCTGGCAAGCTTCAATCAGATCGAACTGGCGGTCGCATACAGACACACAGACATACAGAGATACAGACAGACACACACACACAGATTGCTGGAATTATAGATAGATCATCATCATCATCATCATCATCATCATCATCATCATCATCATGTACCATGTCCTATCCAGAGCGTTGGTGTTGATGAAGCAGTTACTAATCTCAATCCTGGTTAGGTCGCCACTCCGACGCAGAATGTTGGGACAGGAATTTGAAATTGGGCCACGGCGCGGCGATAGCACGCCTACTCTTCACGAAGGAGTGCATACATCATTAGTGTCGATTCGAAGCATCTTGATGACTAGTCTCTGACATGGAAACAGGTAGGACTTTCACTGGACGTCTCAGATGACCAGATCGACTCAAGTAATCGACTGAAACTCACAAGAACTGCAACCTCGTTACAACTGATCCATCATGCCGTCGTGGGGCCATGGTTTCTTATCGGCACACATCGATGGATGGGTCTTGTAGTGTACCTTCTCCAAAGTTTTACCTTTTCACATTGAAGATAGAAGAAAGAAGCAACAGTCGCTGAGCCACTGATCCTGTGCCCCCTGTAAGTTAGATCAGGAATTTGTTATTCGGTGCCGGTGATAACTCAACTAGTCTTTGCGAAGAACACCATGCAGGATCTTTGGCTCCCTGGAATGTTTTCCAGGGAGAACTTCCCATGCATTTACTACTCCGAGTGAAAGACTCCTACTTTACTCCCACACTCATCTGGAACTGCACAAGGCCATTATCAAGGTGATAAAGACCCTTACACAGGCATCATAATCACTGCACAGGTGTACAAGCACCCATCCATACCCAAGATACCTGCTGGTCTTGTTCAGATCTATGTATCCTTTTTTCGCTAATACTTCTACGTACCTATCTGACCACAATATAAACCTGATGGAAACAACCACTCCCTTCGGCACCATGATATATTTTGAACACGAATCGGAAAACAAACCTCTAGTTTAGCAGTACCTTGCCTCTGAATTCATCCTAATTGTGCAAGTGCGGCTGCACCAGGCACGAGTGAGATAATTTTTTCTTACTCTGTCTGCCTGGCAGTCAAAAAACAAAATCATTCCAAACAGGAAACTTACTGTTTTTAACCCAAGGGTTCATGGATAAAAATCTAGACGACTTTGCATAACATGGTTGGAATGCACATCATCAAGTGATTCTTATCCTGCTTACAGGGGAATTCATGCATTGTGTTCCTCCAAGCCCATCCCTCAGTGGACTGCAGTTTGAGCAGAGGATGCTGGGCTATTGACAGATGAGTCCCAGGTGAGGACCAACTGGGCCGGTTATTTTGAACGGCTGTAACAGGCTGATCCACCTGCTTTTGAGTTATATGTCAGGGGTGTTACTTTCCCTATTGCTGACCCTCCAATCAACTGTGGTCCACCTTCGTTTGTGGAAACACAGACTGCAGTGAACCAGTTGAATTTGGGTAAAGCTCCTGGGATCTGTGGCATCCATGCTGAACTTCTCAAAGCTGGTGGAAATGCTGTACTCGTGTCGTTGCATGCAGTTCTGTGCTCTGACGAGAACACAGGCATCATCCCAACTGACTGGAAGAGGACCCTTGTTGTCCCTCTCTGGAAAGGGAAGGGTGATCACCATCCATCCATCCATTGGGATCATATTCTACGCAGAGCATTGGTGCTGCCAAAGCAGTCTCCTTGGCTATTGGGCACAATCCTGGACATTGTCGCCACTCAGACACAGGATACCAGCAGGATTACAGGCAGAGTCAACCCCACCTGGTATTAATTCAACAGCCAAGCAGGATTTGAACTCAGGATCCGAGGACACCAAGCCCACTACCCGAACAATTAAGCCAACACCAGACATTGTGATCGCCAGGGCTGCAACAACTACTGAGGGGTGGCGCTGCTTTCAGTGCTGGGCAAGGTCTTTACTCAGACAATTCTTGATAGGGTTCGCCACCATCTGCTTGAGCACCAGCGCCCACAGCAGTCAGGCCATACACCAAAGAGATCAACGATTGACCATATCCTTGCCCTTCAGGCCCTTACCGAATGCAGTTGAGAGTTTTGGCAGGGGCTGCTTACATTGTATGTTCATCTTCACAAAGTGTTCAATTCAATGAATTGGAATTCCCCTTGGAGGATTCTTAGTATTGGTGAGGTGCCAACAAAACTGATCAATCTAATGTCTGAACTATACTCTGGTACTGAGAGTGCTGTGAGATCTCTGACTTATTTCCAGTTGTTACTGGAGTTTGTCAGGGGTGTGCACTGGCCCCCACACTTTTCAGTGCTTGTATGGACTGGATTCTGGGGAGGATGTCGGAGAGATCAAGTTGTGGTGCATTGTTGGGAATGTTAAGATTTCTGACCTTGATTTCACAGATGATGCAGTCATCTTTGCGGAAACTTTTGATATCCTTTTGGGAGCCCTCAACGTGCTGAGTGAGGAGTCGGAGCCACTGGGATAGTGGGTTTACTGGGTCAAAACTAATATCCAGGCTTTCAATGACGTCTTGTTTGCTACTATCTTGTCTATACCTGTTTGTGGTGAGTATGTTGCGGTCACGGAGAGATTCACTTACCTTGGCAATGATATTCATGTCTGCTGGCTGTGAGCCAGAGGTCAATATACATCTGGGTCGGGCCTGGGGAGTCATGGATTCACTGGATCATGGGGTGTGGTGCTGTCAGTACCTGTGCAGGAGGATGAAAGTTCGAGTATTCAGGGCCTTGGTGCTTCCAGTCTTGCTCCACGCATGTGAGACTTGGATTCTGACCAGGGATATGAGTTTTGAACAATAAAGAAATTTAAATAGTGACGCTCACAAACTTAATTCCTTTGGGGCCAGGTCTCCTTGGATAATCCTTTGCTATCACTGGTCATACTTTGTGTCCAACGAGTGGTTGCTGAGAGAGACTCAAATGAGATTTGTTACCTGCATAGTCTGAGCATCAGATGCGGCTGTATGGACATGTCTCATTTTCCTGACTCTGATCCTGCTCACCAGATTCTCTCAGTGAATGAGCCTCGTGATTGGAGGAGGACAATGGGCCGACCACATGCCTCGTGGTTGTAGTAGGTTGATCAGCATCTCATGGAGATTGGGATGGGCCAGGCATCTGCCTGGGGGATGGCCAGATGGAGGTCTATGGAGTACCGGCGGAAAGTGGACGCAGCAACACACTGCTCCGGCACATGCTCCCATACCTGACCTAACCTGAAGTAGGATATTCTGGTTCTGCTGCCACTACTTTTCCAGGGAGACCGTTCCATGCATTAACTACTCTGATTCAAAGAGCCTTGCCGAACTGCCATCTAAACTCTTCTCTTCTTTACTCCCAGGCTGTGGCCCTTGGTCCTGTCACTATCGCCTCTTCTGAAGAACTGCTCTGTGCTTGTTTTTGTTTTCTCCCCTTCATTATCTAAAATAACTCTGATTATCAGATCTCTTCATAATCACCTCCTATCTCTCTAATACATATCCTTTTCCTTGAACTGCTTCCCATACCTTCGCCTTGTTATCCACGCCTCCACCCACCCCCCCACTAGCAACCGAAGATCGATGTGTTTTCACTTCTGTTATTACTTGCAAAATGGAAGATTCTGTCTGTTTGTTTGTCTGAATATCAGTCGTCTACAGGTCACATTTTTACTCCGATCTGCAGAAAATTTCAACACTGTCGACTGTAGAGGTATTCACAAGCTGGAAGCCAATTGCTGTTGAGGTCAATCGATCAAAAGGTCAAGGTCACATAAATCATCAATTTTCAACCGATTAACTTGATATATATTCTTAATTTCCATATTATATAACAGGGGTGTTCATCCGTCCTCAAACTACCGACTCAGTTTCGGGGCTAGCCCTGTCAAATCTTCTGTGGAACGTTTTGGGGTTCCAGCAGATGTCCCAAGGTGGGTGAGAGTTTTCATAAATACCTCAATACAATTATGATTTTAACTTGCGATCCATAAATACCCAAGTCAAAAAAAAAATAGGAAAAATGACATCCAAAAAAATATTTGTTTTCCAATTTTATTCCATATGAAAAAATATATTTTAAATAGTGAGTTTTGGAATAAAAAAAGTTGGAAAAAAATAGGAGAAAAAAATATTTTAAATAGCCAGTTTTGGAACAATAATAAATAGAAAAAAAATGGGTCCCTTTCTGGTGCATGGCAGATTGCCTGCTGATTAGCTTTCATTTCTTGGAAGTGCAGCTGTGCTACTGTTGCTGTGCCCCACTACCAGTACAATGGTACTCATTTTGCAAACATTGAAAGGATGACAGGCTGATTAAACCCCACCTTGTGTTAATTCAGCCACCAACATGGCTTGAAGTCAGGACCCGAGGATCCAAAGTCTACCACCCGAAGCACGAAGCCAACACCACACCAGGCTATTAAAAAATATGAAAAATAGATTTTAAACAGCCAGTTTTGAACAAATAAAAGGAAATAAATATAAAAAAATATATTTTAAATAGGCAGTTTTTGAACAAAACAAATAGGGGAAAAATAGCAACCACTTTGGTGAAAACAATAAAGTAAAGAAAAACAGTGAAAAATAGCAGCAAATTTGGTGTAAAAAAAACAGTCTGGAAAAAATAGTGAAAAATTATCACTGCACCCAACAAAATCTCCAAAATAGTAGAAAAAAATAGGAAAGGAAACCTATCTTTTTGGTATTTTTGGGGAAAAAACGATTTAAATAGCACTGAAATACCAAAAAAAATACACTAAAAATTGCCAAAAAATAGGGGAAAATTTTATTTTTGCTTGCTTCAAATCAACGAGGGTAAACGCAATCACGAGTTTGGCCGAAACATTAGCTGGTTTGATAATATCTCAATTAACACAATGTGATTATGAGTTTCCACCTGAACGACCCCGCTTTTATCCAATCAAAGGTGGGTGGGAGGTTTCATAAATACCTCAATACTATTATGATTTTAATTTTAGATCCGTAAGAAATGTTTTGTACCTGCCCTTTATTGTCGGCAGATTTGTCTGTATTGACTGTCACATGAGAACGACATCTATATTCGTTTACCTCACGAGTGTTTGTGCTTTCTTAAATTAATGGTCTCGTATTATTTATTATTATGATGCTGTTTGGAATGAAAATATAGAGATTGGGTATAAAGCAGAATCAGAAAATTACATGAGGGTTTCCACCCATGACATTCGCGGATTCGGAATTTGCAATTTTGCCTTTGTGACATCACAGAAATATTACCCACCTTACTTCTGTTGGGATCAGCTGCAGTAAGTTTTTTTGCCCAAGTCATTCACAAACCGGCTGTCCATGCCTGCCGTTCGACTGAAGGTGTCACATGAATGTGAAATTTATCGGTTCATGGTTTGGCATTCGCATTATGTATATGTATGTATATAACCTGTGATCTGCCTGGAAATATATATACATATATATATATATATATATATATATATATATATATATATATATTGTTGCGGATTCGCGCCCGCCGGCGTGCTGACGGCCACGTAACTCGAATCGCGGCACGTCGCCCACCGGACGGACAATCCAGTCGTGACCCTCTCGGACTAACGCCGGGAACCAGTCACGGGTGGACCTTTTGGTCTCACCACGATCGAGCCAATCAGCCCCCGCGTGGGATAGGGTTGCTCGCCAAATTCGACCTACCTAAGTACCCACGCGGAGGGTAGACCGGGCGATCGCACCTCGCCGCAGGTCGACTTCGGACACGGGCCACTTAAGCGACCCGTTCCGTACTATCGGGATAACCGAGCGGTGTTATTCGTCGACCTCGACGGTTCGATTAAGTATCGGGCGTATTCAGCCCACTACCAACCCTTTACGTGAAGCAAGATGAGGATTCAATGGGAGAAATGACGAAGCGAAGCGGGAAACAGTTCAACACAAAGCACATTTATTCGCGGCACACGGGAAGCACACATATACAATTCCACCAAAAGCACACAGAAAAGAAAAACACAATTCCATTTACACAAAAAGCAAATATAAAAGAGAAACACAATGCAGAGCTATCCGACTACCGAGCACACGGCAACACTTATACAATTCTACTTCACAGACGGCGCCGACAACACATACCCAAAACCAAGGAAAGAATACCCTCAAGGATGAGGCGGGCCTGAGGCCGAGACCGGGTCGGCCTACCCGTCTGGTGATGAGACGCGGAGCGGCGATGGCGCCCCAACCCCACGGGCCTCGCGGGCAGTGTCTGGTAGGGGGTGGGAAAGGGGCCCCCTTGGTCGCACTATCTCAGCGCGGGGGGAAACAGGAGGGGGTTGCTGATGCTCGGGGTATAGAGGATTCTTATTGTCCCGCGACGAGCGTCTCCACCTCGGCCAGGTCGCGCTGTCGGCCTCCCTGAGTGCAGCTCCCTGCACGACACGAGCACCCCCTCGTCTGCCCTCGCCGCCTCTCCACAGCTCCGTCCCCTCCGTTCCGACTCCAACGCACACGACGACCAGCTCCTTCTTGCCAACTCCACCGCCCGCGAAGTCTTGACTCTCTGTTCTCGACTCTCCTACTCTCTTACTCTCCTACTCCCCTGACTGACGAACACGGTCCTTTTATCAGCCCCGTAGCTTCGCCCTCTCATCTTTGACCCCCTCCCTTCGACCTTTCACCTCGCTCCCCATTGGCCCGAGAAAAAGTGGGCGTGAAGGCTTTTTGATCCATAAATTTGCATATATCGATCGCCCTGGGGGCGGGGCCAATTCGCCCCTCGCTCACCGATTGGACGGCAAAAAGTGGGCGTGTGTCGTTTTTGATCCGTTTTTGAAGCACAAAATCCGTGATTTTGTACACTCTGTTCGGCGCGCGCCCTGCACGAGTCCAACACCGGTACCCACAGCGGCGCAAGAACGGTGGCGATGCGACGGTTGCGAGGTGTGACGTGAAGGTCGTGGCGATTGTGGTGAAGCGGTGGTTGGTGGTGGTAACAATGGCGGTTGGTCCAAATTAAAGATAGTGAAAGAAAAACGGCTATCCTGAAGAGTCGCAGCACGCATAAATGACATGTATTCCCACTAGACAACGGGTTTGGGCCTAACTACACATATACTTACCGAGATATCTCACCTAAGGGACCTGAATGGTGGTTTGCGAATTTGGTAACCACAACACTACCCCCTCCCCTTTTTACAGACTCGTCCCGAGTCGTCAAATTTTGGTGTGCCATCATGTGTAGTTTTCCCCTAGTACATTTTACCTACGGATCCCTGAGTGCGACATTCATGGTATTCGTGTCCCCAAAATAAATAACCTGAGGGCTGCGTAACTATCTAAACAAACTCACTCACACGGACGACTTAAATAAAATTGCCGGCGCTAGGACAGACATGCCGGGGGCGCACTCATATTTACAGTACATCTTAACCAGGGCAGTTCTCGCAGCTTGCAAACTGTTGCCTTGATCCTGGCGCACATGGAAATGAACAGGGGGGGCAAAGCAAAATTGAACGGGGCTGGTGAACATGGGCAGTGGGCATGGCATGGCAAAGGTGAGCAGGCAAACACAGCCCGCAGAAGAAGGCCGCTGCAGGCAAACACAGCCGGCAGATGAACTGGCCGGCACAGGCCTTGAAGAAAAACAGCCAGCAGATGAAGTGGCCGGCACAGGCCTTGAAGCAAAACACGGCCAGCTGATGGCACAGGCCTTGAAGCAAAACAGCCAGCCGGCAGATGAAGTGGGCCGGCACAGGCCTTGCAGCACAGCAGCTGCAGACGAAGTGGGCCGGCCTTTGCCTTTCAGCAACGCAGCCAACAGATGAAGCTGGCCAGCCTTTGCCGTTCAGTGGAGGTTGGTGGAGGGAGTGCGGTGGTGCTGGCCACTTGGAAGGCGGGCTCGGACCTACCTACCTGTCTCCCTCCCAACCTATCGCCTTTGCCTGTCACTGTACATACCCACTCCCTTAATTTGTGAAAAACCAATTTAGCCCCAACTTATTTTTTTTTGTTGTTTTTATTTTTACTTCCCCACTATAAATCGTCCCCTAACCCCCTTTATCGTCTTTGTTCGGCTAACCTATCCTGTCACCTAGCCTACTCCCAACCCCTACGTTCCATTCCCGGAGGGGAACAAGGGAGAGCTAACGTCCTGTGCCGAGGCCCAACGAAGCCTCAGAATGGCCTCCCCAGAGTTCGGCGATCTAACCCAAAGTGGGTCCAGCGGCCCACAACGAGAGCGAGGGGATGGATGGTGCGGAGGGGTACATCTCCTAATCTACCCTAACCTTTTAACTGTTAAACTACCCCGGGGCTTTCAACAAGCGCCTCTCGCTTAAACTATTGGTTCTAACAACCCAGATTCCCGTCGCCTGTGTTGGTGTCCTTACAATTTCGGGCCTCGCCCCCCAATTTTCTCTCCGTGCCCTCACACGGTCTCCTGGCTGGGACACGTGGCTCCCTTTGGCAGGCACGACCCTCTGCCGAATCTCCCGCTATGGCACCCCCGGGCACTACACTGCCTCCGAGCCTACCAGCTCCCTAACACCGGGGAGTGCCCCCCATGGCACCTCCCCTGAAACGCACACGTGGCAGGCCGGCCTCCCGGGCCCCTTTCCGAGGGTCACCCGTGCCCACAACACTGCCCACGCGGCTAATGGCGCCCCGGGCCCCCGCACCAAGCAGGCGCACCCGTGCCCACTACGCTATCCCGGCCCCCCATGGGCCCTTGGCCTACCACGGCCGACTAGCCTGGTGCCCGGGGTACCCACTCAGCGATACTCACCTTTCGCAGCCACGCTCCCAAGCCCGTCAACAGGGCTCCTGCACCCCTCCAAATGGGTCTCGAGCCTACTTTCCCACCAACAACAAAACGACCTCCATTTTTCAATTTGACTAACCCAGCTAACTCACTTTACTCTGACCCTGGGGTCCCTTGGGCGGGAGTCACTCCTCCCCCCAATCACTCATCGCACCATGCATTCCCCATTCACTCCATACACACAGACCCGCTGGCCTCACTCACTCAACATGTACTCACCTCACAACTCTTCAACACACACACACCGCTGAACTCTGCCATCCTTCTAACTACATCCCCTAACTAACTCGTGCTCCCACGTCGTCCCTTAAACTACAGCACGTTCCTTTTAAGCTGCGTAGCTAAGCTACGTCCCCACTACACATCCAAAGTCTGTCTCTGTCTCCAAATAAATCATTTTATTTCCCAACCTAAATCTCGCTACAATCCCTCTAACTAATCCATTCCACGGACTCCATGAGGACTTACCCCTGCCCCATGAAGTCGGTCTAACTAAGCTAACCCTTCCCCCTAACTAGTTTCCATCCTGTGCCCAGGTCAAGGGGGTCTTCCACCCCTTGCCCAGGAATCCTGTGCACCCGAAAGTGAGGCTTGCTTTTTTTATTTTTATTTTTTCCATGCGCATCACCAGCGGGCAACTCGCGCACTTTGCACCTGCCCGTGACGTCATGCAGCTGCACGTGTTCCTCGTCCCTCCTTGGACGGTACCATCCGGCAGAGATACCCCTCCTGCCGGATTCCAACCCCACGTGCAGCCATGGCGTCACCGTGCGCAATAAAAAAAAAAAACACAAGCCCCACGTCTCGAGGGGTTCCCCACGCGAACACATGTGCTTTGCCCGTTGGAGCTTAACACACACGATCGCGTGGAGAACCCGTCCGGTCCAAATCCATTTACCTGCCTAAACTTTGTCCGTCCGCGGGATCGGCAAATCCACCGCGTGCGTTTCCGGACCGGGACTTCACTCTCGCAAGCGAGCACGTGGCGGTCTCGTGCGTTGCACAGCACGAACCTCGTGCTCGCGGCTGGGTGAACCCGGCACGGTCCGCGAAACAACTACAGCCGCTACTCGGCTTTCTCTCCTCTGTCGCCGTCTCCGTCTCCATTCCACACACGCATACCTGCGTGTTACGACGCACACAGTCCACTCCATCACATTCACACCGGGAGACGCGGCTGCGTGCTCCCGCATGCCAACCGACATCTCCCTCACATACCGCTCTCTCACACACACGGTCTCCCTTGCATACCCCATACCACTCACACGTGGTGCTCCATTCACTCGCGGCCTTCCACTCACTCGTGCCTCACTCATACACCGTGCCTCACTCACACACGCGGGGGAACTCATCCGCGGTGCCTCATCCACACACCGTGCCCCACTCATACACGCGGGGGCACTCAACCGCGGTGTCTCATCCACACTCCGTGCCTCACTCACACACGCGGGGGCACTCACCCGCGGTGCCTCACTCACACACGCGGGGGCACTCAACCGCGGTTCCTCATCCACATTCGGCGTGCTGGGAAGCACACACTCCGGCACCATCGCCACCACACCACTCACACACGGGGTCGCTTCCACACACGGGGCCGCACTCACACCTTGCACCACACACACAGGGACAACTACACTGGGGATTCGTGTCCCCACAAGGGTCTCCGGGGCCTCTACACCCCCCAAGCTCTCCAAGCACCCGTTCGCAGCACTCCTCCCCTCAACCTCGCAAAGCACGACCGAACTCACCTGGTCGTGACTCGCCTCAAGGGGGCATACTCCCTCCCCTCGTTCCTGGAGGAGGCCATCCAGGTGCTCGCACTGGGTCTCTACACGCTCCGCGAGCTCACCCCCATTATCCTCCACTACCTCCGTGTGTGTGTGCACGTCACTTACCCCGTCTTCATCGTGTTGTCTCTCCTCTATTTTTTCTGTCTCCCGTGTCTCTATACACTCTTCACCCTTTACCTCCCTTGTCTCAACTATTATTTCCTTTGTCACGGCCTTCATGCCCGCCTGCAGGCATCGGCCCATGTTCTGCGTCTCACCCCGTAGCTTTTTCATTTCTTCCTTCATGTTTGTTTCCATTCCGTTCATTTGTTGTGTATTCGCATCCAATTTTTGTGTATTCGCATCCATCGTCGTTTTCACTTCATTTGTATTTGTATCCATCTTTTCATCCATTTTTTGTGTATTCGCATCCATCTTTTCGTTCATTCCTTTCATTTCGTTTGTCATTGCCGCCAGCATGGCGCATAGCTGGGCCATGTCGGGTGCGCTTGAGTGAGCCGTTTCGGCAGGGGTTGGGGAAGGGTTTTGGTGGAGAGGGGGGGGGAGGTGTCATACACCGCGGCCGCTGCCGCACCCATTTCGGGCTCTGGGTTCAGTTGGGCGAGTCCGTGTTCCTGCACAATCAACATTTCCTGCACGGGGATTCCATCCTGGACCATGGACTCTACATTACTACACATATACATTTCTAATACCCCCGGCTCCCGCTCGCCTTGAGACGCCATCTTGCTTCTCGTGAAGGGTTAATTTGAATCGCTCGTAATTTGGAGGGAATCGGGGGTCGCTTCTCTCACCCCTGGACCGATTCCCATGAATTTAGCCGGAGACAGGAGAGCCCGTTTTCCTGTTCTCCGATACCAGTGCCGCGAGGAGGGCGATGAATTTGTATCCCACTCCTGACACCAGT
>NC_140974.1:28535826-28553326 GCF_056783735.1 Eptatretus burgeri | reverse complement strand
CATTCATCATGTCACTCTACGCTTCTGCTCCATAATGAGTAATTACATTTGAAAAATAAAGAAATATTTTTCGACTTTGGGCGATTGTAATTCTCCATACGTCATCTCACAATAATATTGCTTTGACGTGCGCATTCCTTGTATCATTTTTATAGCTCTTTCCTTCCAGGGAGTGCGTACGTTATGATGACAGAACATATTCCCAAGCTGACAAAGTCACAGAAAAATAGGAATTGCATATCTGAAGCACTTTCATGCACTGTGTAATTTACAACTTCTATAAGAGTGAATAATTTCACAATATCTCAAATGTTTCCAGGAGCAGAAAGCGAGAAGTCATTTGTAAGATATAACTGAAATGGAAGAAAGTCATTCGACCAATGCAGGAAAAAACATCGAACGAATGAGATCATTATTTTGCACGATTTGATAATTCAATCGCAAGAATCATTTATGAATCAAACATGCAGTTATCAGCGATGTCAACATTACTGTATTTCCGGCTTCCATTGTACCTGCCGTCGGTCCAATTCCATTGTGTGTCATCCCAAAAACTGCCAACAATGGCATTCCACCCACATGATGCTACAGTTGCAATTTCTAAAGCATTTAAGCATTCACTGTTTGGTTGTCGTTTTAGCCATCAGGGAATTGGCAATTCCCTTGGTGCCAAACATGCTTGTGGAGGGGAATATTGATTTTTATCCACCTAGTGACATCGCCCATCCATGGAACGTGCTCCGCAGACAGTGTCGCGGGTTAAGTGCAGGACACTCATTCCAACGATGCCAGGTTATCATCGCCATCCTGATTAGCTATGACCTACAAATGGCTTCAGCAGATGGAGTCGGATTCAAAGGGGTGAATTTCATTAGTGCTGCTTACCCATTAAAGGAGCAATAGCAATCAACATTAAATGACTTCGCTGCCGCCTCGCTGCAAATTTTGTTTTATGGACAGAAATGGCACCAGTGAACTCCGATGTTTTATGGACAGAAATGGCACCAGTGGATACTCCGTTCTGCTGTGGATGGTTCGAACCTCAGCCAATCTTTTGCTCAGTGTTACTTCTTGCTTAGTTTGTTAAGGGGGGATTTGGAAAGAAGGGTTATTCAGGTTCCCAAGGCAATGTTCCAAAGGTTCCCAAGGCAATGTTGCAATTCAGGTTCCCAAGGCAATGTTGTTGTTTCCATACTATTCCTGATTTTCATCAACGATCTCTCTGACTCTGGAAAATCCTCTATCTATTTGCTGATGACTCCATCCTCTGCCGTGACATCCCTCATCGTCATACAGGCAGACTGCAGCCTCTTCCCTCTCTTCAGACGTTAACAAAATCACAAGCTGGTCAAACACTTGGAACATGTCTTTCAATCCTGACAAATCTCACACTCTCACTATCTCTCTCTGAAAGGATCGTCTGGCAACCTCCTCCATGTGATCCTCTTGAGGAGATTCTGTCATTCAAATTCCTGTGTCTCACTATCAGCCATGATCTTTCTTGGGCAAGCCACATTTTAAATTTAGCCTGCAAAGGCAGTTGCCGACTGGGCATCGTGCATCATAGAAAATCCTTCCTTGGGACTCCTGAACTCTTATCCACCAATAAGGCCTTCATTCACAGCTTGATGGAATCTATCTCCATATATATATATATATATATATATATATATATATATATATATATATATATATATATATATATATATATATATATATATATCTCTCTCTCTCTCTCTCTCTCTCTCTCTCTCTCTCTCTCTCTCTCTCTCTCTCTCTCTCTCTCTCTCTCTCTCTCTCTCTCTCTCTCTCTCTCTCTCTCTCTCTCTCTCTCTCTCTCTCTCTCTCTCTCTCTCTCTCTCTCTCTCTCTCTCTCTCTCTCTCTCTCTCTCTCTCTCTCTCTCTCTCTCTCTCTCTCTCTCTCTCTCTCTCTCTCTCTCTCTCTCTCTCTCTCTCTCTCTCTCTCTCTCTCTCTCTCTCTCTCTCTCTCTCTCTCTCTCTCTCTCTCTCTCTCTCTCTCTCTCTCTCTCTCTCTCTCTCTCTCTCTCTCTCTCTCTCTCTCTCTCTCTCTCTCTCCTGGGCTAGTGCTCCTGCCTCACACCGAGTTTGGATTCACACTGTGGAAAGTATGGCTTTTAGGATCATTCGTATCTCCTGCGATGAAGTTGAGTCTTTGGGTCTTTCACTGTCTCACCACAGACAGATTGGTGGTTTTTCTGTCTTCTACCAACACTTCTCTGGCCTTTCACCCCATGCTCTGTCTGTGTTCTGTCCCCCAAATATTTCTGCAGGGAGCTCAAGGTCTGCATACAACCTCCTTCTGGTGAAACTGCCAAAATGAAGAATCACTGCTCACCTTCACTTTTTCATTTCTCATTCTGTCCCCACCTCAAGAACAAACTCCCACACTCTTCAATCCCATTCTTCCACCCAGGTCTTCAAAACAGCTGTTCACCACCATCTCTTTTGTTCTCCCATCCAAACCAATGATCTTTTGTACCCCCATTAATCCAACCCAAATCCACCTCCTACAAATTCCGTTTTCATTCCTGAAAGTCCCAGTCATGTTCATCTTGTTTACCCCGTGTACTCGTACTCGTACTCTCTCTCTCTCTCTCTCTCTCTCTCTCTCTCTCTCTCTCTCTCTCTCTCTCTCTCTCTCTCTCTCTCTCTCTCTCTCTCTCTCTCTCTCTCTCTCTCTCTCTCTGTCTCTGTCTCTGTCTCTGTCTCTGTCTCTGTCTCTGTCTCTGTCTCTCTCTCTCTCTCTCTCTGACCTCCTGATGTCCCTGGTCCCTACTGTTGAGGTGCTGTCCATCTCTTGCCCCTCTTGTCTCCTGCTCCTTATGTTAAATGTTATTTGTGTTTGCTCTTTTATGAGCCTCGACTAAATCTACAAAAGTAAAACTTTCACTTCACAAACTTCATTTTTAACTCGATGCCCTTGGTCGTGATGGTTCGATCCGTCTCTGACCTTTGGATTTTCTTTTACAGACCACAGGTGGTAAAAATTGTTTCGAAAAGTTCTCAGACGATCACTCTGAACATCACCCAGAGCTCAGGAACCAGAAGTCGTCACCCGCAGGGTCAGGGCTGTGTTTTATCCCAGATTTTTTATTCATTGTTCACTCATGATTGTGTCGCAGCATATGATGGTTCACTCGTGGTGAAATTTCCAGATGATATGACTGTTGCTGGCCTGATTCTCGATAGTGATGAAAGTGATTACTGTAATCAAGTCGAAAACATTGTAGATGGTGTTCTCTAAACAATCTTGAAATCAACGTCGTGAAGACAAAGGAAGTTATTGTTGACTTCTGGAAAACAAACTTCCCCTTTCAATCCTCAGGTATTCACGATGCCGAAGTTGAAATTGTCATTTCTTTTAAATTTTTAGGCATACCTATTTGCAACCAGAAGGGCACTCAGTAGAGCGAATACCTCCACCACACAATTCCTGATCCAGTAGAACATATCAGGCCCAATAAATTTATGAAATACCATGCTATATATCGTTTTTGGCCCCACCTCTCAATGGTAAAGAATCACTTTTTTTAAAAAAATTTCATTCTTGTATCTGGATCTGGATTTGGATCTTCACCAAAATCGAATCACGTCGTCCTTGTCACACACCAAAAGCGTCCACAAAGTTTCGTACGAATCCATCAACAACTTTTTGAGATATCATGCTATGCACTATAACGTTTTTGGGCCCATCTCGCAATGGTGAAGAATCATTAAAAAATTATAGTAGCCGGATCCGGATTCGGATCTTTACCAAAATCGAATGAATTCTTCCTTGTCACACGCCCAACCTGTCGACCAAGTTTCGGCCGAATCCGTCTGTAACGTCTTGAGATATCCTGCACACAAACAAACAGACAGACAGAGAGAGACACCTTTGGTGACGAAGGTTATGAGCTTAAGTGGGAGATAAACACCAATCACCAGAGATAAATGAAGGTCAGCAACGGTTGTTCCTTCTCCGAAGGTTGACAAGTTTCAGTGTCGGCCATCCTGTGTTGATGAAGTTATATCGGGCAGTGATAGAAAGTGTCCTGATTCTGTCATTCACGGTCGAGTGTGGCAGCTCGACGTGGGACGACTGATCCCGACTCAACAGGATACTAAAGACTGCTTGTAAAATTATTGGGTGTGATCTCTCTTCCATCGAGAGCGTATACTCCAGTCGAGTAGCGAAAAGAGTAAAAGCTATCATCCGAGGTGAGTTCCACCCGGCCCACGACATTTTTGAACCTCTATGCTCGGGTAAACGTTATCGTTCCATCAAGACAAACTGTAATCGCTTGCATGACAGCTTTTACCCAACTGCAATCCAGACCCTCAATGAATCTATGTCTAAAGTTTTGTGAGCATATAAAGAATGGATATGGATATTTTAAACCATGCCACTCATTTCATCACCAAAATGTTTGTTTTTTGGCTCTCTACACTCATCACAACGATTCTATTTCTTATTCTACGTCTTATTCAATGTAATTTTTAATCACACACTGTCAGAATACTTCTTATTGTATGTGCATCACATATATATATATATATATATATATATATATATATATATATATATATATATATATAATATATATATAAATATCACAATAAACTCATTATTATCATTATATACATCGGCATCAAGTAAATCGGATGAGCATTGACGATTTATGTGATTTTGACCTTTTCACCTATTGACCTCAATAAACAATGGGCTTTCAGCTTATCAATATCTCCACCAGTTGGTAAGCCTGGTGTTGTCTTAGTGCTTAGTGGTTAGGGTGGTGGCTTGGGATCCTAGGGTCCTGAGTTCAAGCCCTGTTGGCTGTTGAATTAAAAAATACACCAGGAGGTTGACTCATCCTGGCATCCTTCAGAGGTCAGCAAAATGAGCACCAGTGTACTGGTAAGGGGGACACTGTATCAGCGGCATAGCCGCGTCCCAGCCAATGATGCAACCAGCAGCCACAGGCTGCACTCGATAGAGAAAGACTAATTGGTGAAGTTTCCGAAAGATGGGAATAAAAATGTGACCTGTAGGTGATTGACATACAGACAAACAGATAGACGGAATACCTGAGCAGTCCAACCAATGCACTTGCGAATCTTGGATTTCGCAAGTACCAAACCGGGGTGAAAACATACCCTCCCTCCACCTTCGGTGGCAGAGGTGGCACCCCCACCTCCACCTGCGACTCATTGGGACTGACTCAATCGGTCAACTTCCCGACCCGGATCTCAACCAATGGTACGCCATCTCTTCTGGATCTGATTTTGACAAATTTCCCTGACAATATCTGCTGCTCTTCCTTCGCTCCAATTGGTTCTTCTGACCACGTCCTTGTCAAAGTGGACATCTCTCTGGCTGTTATCAGAGAACCACCTCACCGCCGTCGAGTCTGGCATTTCACTCAAGCCGACTGGCAGGGTCTCCGAGCAGCCATCAAACTTACAGACTGGTCTCCTATCACTACTTTCTCAAACATCAACTCATCCTGGGAATTCTTTCAAAGAAACTTGCTCTCCCTCATGCACAGATTTATCCCCTCTCGTGTTCAGTTGTCTTACCCTTCCTCCCGTCCTTGGTTTACTGAAGCTTGTGGCGAGGCAGTTGTCCTGAAACAACTTGCCTTTGCCTCATGGAAAGCAAACCCAACTGAGGGCAATCTCAGTTCTTTCCACAAAGCTCGGAACAAGTGTGTATCTACCCTTAGGAATCCAGAAAACAACATCTTTCTCATCTCAAGTCTGAACTCTCAAACCTCTCTCCCTCCTCAAAATCCTGGTGGCGTTTAATCAAATCTGTTTCTGGTGTATGTTCCCCCTCCATACCCTCCCTTACCTCAAATGGCCGCACTGCTGATTCCACACGTGATAAAGCTGAATGTCTAAACTCGGTGTTTGCAGCTAAATCTTGTGTCCTAAACCCATCTCTATCTCTACCCACTTTACCCAGTCGCACCCAACTGTCCCTGGACTCTGTATCCTTTTCTCCTGACAAGGTGGAGAGCTTGCTTTCAAACCTCGAGTCAGATTCTGCAACCGGTCCAGACGGCATCAGCCCACGTGTCCTCAAAGCCTGCTCTTCTGCTCTTGCTCACCCTCTCTCTGTTCTATTCACCCTCTCATTTGCCCAAGGTCATCTGCCATCTGCTTGGAAATCTGCTATCATCACTGCCCTGCATAAAAAGGTGCAAAAACAGATCCCTGTAACTACAGACCAATCAGCCTTCTCCCAATCATCAGCAAGGTGATGGAATCCATCATCGCCTAAGATATGAAATCCTTCCTCTTCTCCAATGGCTTGATTTCCAATCATCAATTTGGTTTCAGACCAGGTCACTCTATCCTGGATATGCTGCTTCTGCTCTCCCATCAATGGATGGAGGTCCTCAATGCCAGACAGGAAATCCGAGCCGTATCCCTGGACATATCACGTGCTTTTGACACAGTCTGGCACCCTGCCCTACTCACCAAACTCTCTTCCCATGGTATTCAAGGCCATCTCCACTCATGGCTCGCAGACTTCCTCTCCTGTCGCAGTCAACGTGTGGCCCTAAATGGAGTTCTTTCATCCCCTCTTCCTGTGCAGGCTGGAGTTCCTCAAGGTAGCGTTCTGGGCCCTGTTCTTTTTCTGGTTTTCATCAATGATCTCTCGGACTCTCTGGAAAATCCTCTATTTCTCTTTGCCGACGACTCCACCCTCTGCCGTACCATCTGTCATCCCTCAGACCGGCAAGCAGCAGCTTCTTCACTCACTGCAGATCTGGATAAAATCACAAACTGGTCCAACACGTGGAACATGTCTTTCAATCCAGACAAATCTCACACTCTCACTATGTCTCTTTGAAAGGACCGTTTACAAAAACCCCCCATCCACTTTCTCAACAATCCTCTGGAAGAAGTCTTTTCTTTCAAGCTTCTAGGTCTCACTATCTGCCATGACCTTTCCTGGGAAAGTCACATTTCCAACCTCGCCTCAAAAGCCAGTCGCCGACTGGGAATCCTCCGTCGTGCTAAGTCCTTCCTCGGCCCTCTTGAGCTCCTGACCACTTACAAAGCTTTTGTCCGTAGCCTGATGGAGTACTGCTCTCCCCTCTGGGCTGGTGCTCCTGCCTCCCACCTTTCTCGGCTTCACGCTGTCGAAACCAGGGCATTTAAGATCATCGGCATCTCCCGCAATGAAGCTGAGTCTTTGGGCCTCTCACTCAATCACCGCAGGTTGGTCGGTGGTCTTTCTGTCTTCTACCGACTTCTCTCCAGCCTTGCCCCCCCCCTGCTCTCTCTCTGCGATTTGTCCCCACCACATTTCCACAGGGCGCTCAAGGTCCGCCAACAACCCCCTTCTGGTAAAACTACCAAAATCACGAATCACTGCTCATCTTCACTCTTTCATTCCTCTTTTTTCCCGCCTTTGGAATAAACTTCCTCACTCTATTCTTTCCCATTCTTCCCTCCAGGCTTTCAAAACAGCTGTTCACCACCACCTCTTATCTTCCCCCATCCAAATCCTCGATCTTTTCTACCCCCGATAATCCACCCAAGCCCACTTCCTTCATTTCTCCTGCTTTCCTTCCTGAAAATCCCTGAAATGTCCATCTTCTCTTCGCCATGTTCCCCGTCCCATCCCCATCCCTCTCCCTTCCACAGTTCACCTAATGTGTCTGTTCCCCCACTGTTTTGTCCCTTCCACTCCCGCCCCTCTTGTCTCATGCCTCCTTGCTGTGAGTTGTGTGTTAGCTCTCATACGAGCCTCGACCAAGGTATACAAAAAAAAAAAAAGAGGTAATGATGTGATGTCATGGTAAACATCAGTCACCTCTTGTCGACTTGCAATGTTGCTAACCCCTGGTTTTGAGGCACACTTGCATGTTCAATGGAAGGGTGACAGTCATTGGATTACTTGAATGTCTTGATGTCTGAATACTGCCCTTAATCTTTGTGGGTGTTCAACCATCTTTAATCTCATCAAACTTATCATGTGAAAGAGTAAAATTGGGATTTGTAAGTTTGATCTTGGAATTACATTGTTCTCTAACATCAGGTTGCTCTTTCATTGACATATTAATCACGTGATTTTCCTGATTTGTTCAACTTTGCGAAGGAAATGCAAGTAGATCATGCCTTCCGAGACATGCCACATGAAATCGCAAAATAAGGTTCTGTGCATCACAGCTCGGTGCAAAACCAGGTGTAGCTCACAGTGTTCGAAACACTTTTGATGTTGTTAGAGGGTCAGAAAATGTAAAAGGGGAGTTCAAAAGGTTCTTGTGATGAAATAATCACAATCGTACAATAAACGGTAACTGAATATTTAATCTATGATATAATGCAAACCATGGCGTCTGTCCATGTGTTCACATGTTTGGCTGTCTCCCGTTTCTGGCTGTCGCTTCCTGCCCTGCATTTGAAAAGCTCAACATTCACTTGTGAAATGACGGTGGAACAGGCATGAGTAATGTTGATGCCAAATTCTATTTCACAAGCAGGTTAGTTTGCCACCTTTTTCGACAAATCCAACCTCCACCTCCCGACGTTTCACCACCACCATTTTGCCGTGGGCGGTATCAGTAGCTAAGATCTTTGGCTCTGGATGAAAACAATTTGTTGGGGTTAGGTGGAATACAAATTACCTTTTTAGAGTGCATGAAATAATTTGAATTGATAGATTAACTAAAGCTTTTCCCATCACTGCTGACGGGTACTTTTCCTCATATAATATTGGTATGGATTCGGGATTTGGGGCTCGCCACGACGGGAAGCACTCAGGTCCCTCTCGAATGACCAGTCCTGAGGCTGCTGGTGATAGATAACTCCGTGCACCTACAGTTTGCCAGACAACCACGAATGCCGACTGGCACGGCCAATCCAGGCAGGGTTACACTACTTCGCGTGATATCTTAACTGCGAATGGCTGAGTCAATTCGGGTCTCGTGCCCTCAGCGTCACTCGGATTCCTACCAAGCGATACAGTGAGTGTGTGCTGGCTAATAAGAGCAAATTATTGGGGTAGAATGTCCAAGCTAAGCTAATGTGTGGACCATGCTAGACCAATGAAGGAAAAGACAAAACGAGCTGGGTACATTTATAACAAGCAATTTATTACAAGCATGGCAAGGAAAGTTATGTGGCACATTAAAAAGGGGTTTATTCACAAAATATACAGCAAGGGAAAGCAAGGAATTGTGGATATAGTAAAATAAGTGCAAATATGTACAAAAATAAAAAGAGGGCACAAAGAAGAATTAACCCGAGATAAACTTATGCAATCTTCTAGAATGCTACACATGTTACAGGCACCATCACACACACAAACACTCACACACACACACACACACACACACCTGAGGAAGATAGGAATATAGAGAGTTCAGAAAGAGGAGAAGCAGTTGAGGTGTAGGCAACCTCGTTGTACCTGGCATGGTCGATGGACCGACACAACCCAATCACTTAGGAAGGGGAAGAGGGAAGAAAACTGGGGGTGCTTCCTGTGGGTGAGTGGGAGCTGCAAAAATGTAGTGCAGCATGATGTAAGAGGAAGTGTGAGAGGTGCAAGTTGGTAATTGTTGCTCTTTTAGTTTGTGCGTCCACAGTGGATGAGAGAATCAAATGGAAGAGAAGATGCATGAGAGATAGCTTAATGGGTCATGTGTAAGAGAATCTGTAAATGTATGGTACACAAGTATGACTGTGGAATGCCGTCAAAGCCGAGCGCCGATAACCTAGGAATGACCCGGCAACAACCCTGAGAATGCTCGCACCACCCTGCTCACTTTGCTTGGTTGCACTGCCCTCTCAGCTCGGATGATGCTTGGCTTGGCAAAGGTTCTGGACAAAGGATGAAGAGACTTTACTTATGGCTCTGATTTGCTCTCTTTTTATCGAGTGCGGAGTGAATGAGGAGTCAAAAAGTGGATCAAAAGTGCCTGTGTACATTTCTAAACTCCCCCATTGACACATCGATGTCACCCCGAGCCAGAGCCACACCCTGCCAGACCCCAGAGTCGAAAATGGCCTCAGTTGCTTCTCAGCTGGGTCATTCGACAAGACTCTGTAATTTACATTGGTCGAGGGTTGGAGGGAGCGCTCTCCGGCCATGAACGTTTGCTTATCTCTGTTTAGACATTGTTATCTAGCAGAGCACCAGGGCTACCCGGTTGTCATTGAACGAGCCCAGCGCATATTTGCGCTTCAAGTTACACTTCAAAATACCCCGGCTCATAATATCCTTCATTCCTCCGGCATCCTCGGAGACTGTGGTGAGCGCTCAACAAGCTAGCTGTGGTTGCGGTGGTTTGTAGTGGTTGTAGTGAGGTATAGGAAGCACTGTGGCATTTGTGGTGAAGGAGTTGAAGTGTTGGTAGTGATTGAGGAGGTTCTGGTGAGGAGACTGCAGTGGATGAGGTGATTGTGTTGAGGAGACTGAGCGTAGGTTGTTGTGGAGATTTTTAGAAGGTGTTGTGAGAATTACGGCGAGGATTGGAGTGATATGCTTAGTGTTTGCTTAATGTTTAGGGTGGTTGGCTTCGGATCCCACTCAGCTGCTGAATTAATACCAGGTGGGTTTGACTGTGCCTGTCATCCTTCCGAGGTCGGCAAAATGAGTGCCAGCTTGCTGGTATCCTGTATCGGAGTGGCAACCTGTCCAGGTTTGTGCCCAATAGCCAAGGAGACTGCTAAAGGCAGCACAAACGCTCTGCACATAATATGGTCCCAATGGATGGATGGAAGTAGCGTTGAGGTGAGCATGGTCTGAGATGTGGTATCGGTTGGTCTATGGTGCACAGTTTGAACAGGAAACGGCGTGCAAATGCAAATGAGGTGATCGCTGCACCTTCTTGACGCTCCGCGAAACGTGTTACTGGCCTGACGTGCATGGTTTGTGTGTGAAATATAGTGATTGAAAGAAATGAAATAATCAGGGGTAAAGACCGAACTAAAAGTCCGAAGCAACGTATTTTGTCACATGTACCCACTAGATATGTGAAAAGGGCTAACTAAATGAATACTAACGAAATAACTGTCTTGGGATCGGTATATGTTGGGTGCTATTGCCTCGGAGGAGTGCCAGCTTCGCAGAACCGCAACAATACAATATCATGTAAATATATAATAACTAGACGACCCCTGAACCCGTTGGGGTCCCGTTCTGATAGCAGATGATGAAAAAAAAAACATTTCAAGAAAAAAAAAAAAAGATAGCTCCAGCGAACTATACCGATGAGGTTGTTTGCATTGATCAAATAATCCCGAAGAGAACTTCACTGAATCGGGAATTGATTTTTTAATAATTTTTTTCGTTGCCCGATTTTAATGAAACTTGACACTGCACACCGCAGGAGAATGGTGAGTAAGGTTGCCCTAAAATTTTTGTGCTATCATGTACCGTTTTGGCTGTATTTGGGGAACATACATACATACATACATACATACATACATATATAGAAGATGAGAGTTTTACTAATATATATATATATATATATATATATATATATATATATATATATATATATTTATATATGAGGTAAAATGATCCTTTGAGCTCTTTAGTCTGGTTCGATTCCCAACCTAAATATAAACTGTCCGATTGGTGTTTCACAGACAGGGTGTTGTATCACAGTGACCATCGTCCCTCGGATGGACGTTAAACTGGGTGGATGTCCTATCTGCTTGTATTATTAGTTGGTGGATGATGAAGACCCCATAGTTTCTTTCATGAAGAGTAAGTGAACTATTGTCGTCACTCTGAACAAATTACAAATCCCTATCACCTTGAATCAAATGATTCGTAAAAGACTTGTTTAATCATTTTAACCACCCAGTATGTCGGAAAGTTGTAGATATATTTCGTAATAATTTTTTTTTGCTGAGTAATTATATATATGGTTTTATATTGAAAAGGAAGAATGAAAGAAGGTATTCCAATATCCTATTTGACCCTTATAAAATCAGAGACTCACAAAACCAATGTTTATCTGCTTTATCCTAAAGAGGCTGTGTGTGCTACGCCATGTTTTTGCACGTTCTTGCCTCCATTGGTTGAAAGACGATAGCAGGCCAAAAGGGTTCATTTTGCGATCAGTTTTGACTTATGACTCTTTGTGTAATCGCCAAAGTTCCTCAAATCCCAAATGGTTCTCTGCATCCCGATTAGAGTGATGCAAAAACACCTTTTGTACAAAATCTCATCTCGGTCACCTCAAACACAAGGGAATGGTAATGTGGGGTTTTAAGTTTTTTTTTACCAAGCTGTTGGGCCTATGTTGACCTTTTGGCTGATGTGAACCCCCCAAAAAGTTGTTATTGAATTCAGTGACCTGAAATATAAATCCTCTTCAAATTTCAAGTCAATCAGATGAAAATTGAGGATTTTAGAAATACCACCTCAGTTGTTGACCTTTGGCCTATGTTGACCTTTTGGTTCATGTTCACCTCATACGTAATGGGCTAGTTGAATTCACTGACCTGATATATAAATTATCTTCAAATTTCAAGTCAATCGGATGAAAATTGAGGAGTTTAGAAATCTCACCTAAGTTGTTGACCTTTTGACCTTTTGACCTCAAAAATAATAGGCATCTTCCTTGTGACAATCTCTACCATATGGTGAAGTTTCGTGAAGATCAGATGAAAATTGTGACCTGTAGGCGATAAACAGACAAACAGACAGACAGACAGTCAGACAGACAGAATAATAAAATCGATTAACCAGTATACATGAAAAATCTTCCATTTTGCAAGTGACAAGAAAAAGATGTCATGCAGAGCACGATACTTGCAAAATCCACCTACCTTTCCAAAGGCTGCGATGGAAACATCAAATTGTCCATTTCATTGAGATTAGAATTCACAATCTTAATCAAAGCTCAGGTCAATCAGATGAAAATTTATTATTTTTCAGATTGAAATTGATGATTTTTGAAGTTTGAACTTGAGTGGTGAAGGAGTTGAAGTGTTATGTTGGCTTAATGTTGACCTTTGACCTTTTGTCCTCAAAAATAGTTGGTTTCCAAATTCAGTGATGCACTATGCAATTGCTGATTAATTTTCAGGTTAATCAGATGAAAATTGACAATTTTCAGTTGTAATTTGATTATTTTAGAAGTTTGACTTTGAGTTTACCTTTGACCATTTTACCTCAAATAGTTGCTCTCCTAATTCAGTGATGGATTATGCAATTGCTGCTTAACTTTCAAGTCAATCGCATGAAAAATGATGATCTCAGAAATTTGACCTTAAGATAACCTTTGACCTTTGACCTTTTGTCCTCAAAAATAGTTGGTTTCCAAATTCAGTGATGCACTATGCAATTGCTGATTAATTTTCAGGTTAATCAGATGAAAATTGACAATTTTCAGTTGTAATTTGATTATTTTAGAAGTTTGACTTTGAGTTTACCTTTGACCATTTTACCTCAAATAGTTGCTCTCCTAATTCAGTGATGGATTATGCAATTGCTGCTTAACTTTCAAGTCAATCGCATGAAAAATGATGATCTCAGAAATTTGACCTTAAGATAACCTTTGACCTTTGACCTCAAAATCAATAGGCTTTTCAGTTGAGAATATCTCTACAACGTGGTAAAGTTTCATGACGATCGGTTTAGAATTGTGAACTGTAGGCGATAAACAGACAAACAGACAGACAGACAGACAGACGGACAGAACAACAAAATCGACTGACCAATATACTGTACTTCAAAAAATCTTCGATTTTGCAAGTAACAAACAGACAAACAAACGGACCCAAAACCCTCTCCTTCGGCGAGAGTAATAACAATATCCTCTCTAATGTATAAGGACATTTTAAAGGAGTTGTATAGAAAGTTTACATGTTTTAGATTACTTTGAGTATTTTGTTCCCAAAACTCTTTTCAACTTCCGTAATCTCCTGAAATGCTCATAACATGTTTTTTCTTATTTTAGAAACTTTTCATCTTTCAATAATAATGATTGTTGTACAAGTTTCCATCATTGTTATTCCGTTTATGAAAGAGAAAATTCCAGGCCGAGTCGAATCAGGATGAGCAGCAACTCCGACTTATCTGCAGTGGAAAACAGATAAGACGACACAGGGCCATTGATCCGGGTTATAACTCACAAAGGGAGAGAATAAATCCCACAATAAATAGGACAAAATGGAATTTCATCGAAAATAATTTGTTCAGTCTGTGCCACTGTCCATGTGAGATGGAATCGTTTACAAAGACTTCCGGACTTAACGAAAACCTATACTCCTTTGTTCCAATTTTAACCCTTTCATGGAACCTCCTTCCAGAGGGTGTTCAATCTCACTCTTCCTTAGAGGGTTTCAAGCATCCAGTGCACCACCATCTCATGTCCATCTCCCATTTCTACCCGCAATCATTTTGACCCCAATTAACCCTACTGACCCAACCCTCTTACTTACAGCTTTCATGGTTTCCCCTCTTCTCTCTCCTCTTTTCCTGATCATTCATTCTCCACCTGCTGCCCACTGACCTAATATAAACACATTTTGCGGGTGGGTGCAGCACAGGCATGATTTGTTGAATGGCCTCCTCCGCTCTTTCTGCGCAAAACTTTGTTGGACAGGTAACTTTGTCCTTAATTGTCTCCTCACACTTCCATGATCCTACATCTTGAACTGAAAAAGGAGGTTGAAAGCACGTCCAATAAAGTAGAGCAAATTAACAATAACAGAGTGAAAAGGTAAAGGAATGAGGAATCTGATAGCACATGTGAGATCAAAATGCATGCTTTAAATAAATTTTATGAAGTGTATGAAATAAAATGTGATGCAATAAGCTGGGAGCGCTGGGTTGAATCAATATCAGAATAGACAGGTGTGTTGTTTTGCCAAACAGTGTCCAAGCATCTGTTGGAGTGTCATTAACGTGGCCATGTTGAATGCCCGTAAACAAAATCGAACATGCTTTAATTCGGTGCCCACATGGTCATTGGAAAAAATGCTTCATTCTTACGTCCTTTAATCCATCAGTGTGTGGAGGTCGTCCTTGACGTGTAGAGGTTCACATACATCTGCCTGGCCTTTATGGTGGAGGCGACAAGAGCAAAATACTAATTGCATCTAACTGGTGTCCATCAGAGTGGCAATGCAGTCAGATAGGATCGGCTTCACCCAATCAATCCGTGCTCTTTGATAACAGTTCTTTCCACAGTGTTAAAGAATAACCCTTTGCCATTTTCCCACCAAACTGCTTGACATGTACTCCAAGTCATGGGATAATTCACGACGAGATGGATGATGAGACAAACACATTTGCCAGTTTCTCCTCAAAATAGGCCTCCCTTTAGCACCTTGCACTTGGCTTGAAAAGCACAGTAACAGCTGGAGACCATGGATCGAATCGTCACAGCAAAAAAGTGAGCGAGAGACCGTGGATCAAATATTCACAACAATAGAGTGAGCCTTTGACCATGGATCGAATCCTCACAACAATAGAGTGAGTTAGATATTGTGAATGGAATAGTCACAGCAATAGAGTGAGCTAGAGATCATGGATCGAATCATGACAACAATAGAGTGAGCTAGAGACATGGATAGAATAGTCACAGCAATAGAGTGAGCTGGAGATCGTGTATGGAATCGTTACAACAATAGGGTGAGCTCGAGACCGTTGATCAAATATTTACAGCAATAGAGTGAGCGAGAGACTGTGGATCAAATATTTTAAACAACAGAGTGAGGTAGAGATCGTGTATGGAATATTTACAGCAAAAGAGTGAGGTCGAGATCGTGTATGGGATATTTACAGCAATAGAGTGAGGTAGAGATCGTGTATGGAATAGTCACAGCAATAGAGTGAGCTGGAGATCGTGGATAGAATAGTTACAGTAATTGAGTGAGCTAGAGACCGTGTCTGGAATAGTTACAGTAATAGAGTGAGCTGGAGATCGTGGATAGAATAGTTGCAGTAATAGAGTGAGCTGGAGCTCGTACAGGTACAGATCAAAGGGTGGAGGAGCTCCTTGTGAGCCATCGGCCATCCATATCTAGTGCCCAACTGTGTCTGCGGACGTCCTCCTGCAGTTGGGTTACTTTTTTTTATTAGGAGGTTGGTGGCAGGATTTGCACTCCGGCCAGCGTAAAACCCTTCATTCCGCAAAACACAAAAACGCAAAAAAATCTGAAAACCCACTCCGTGGGAGTACCTCCTGTGCAGCTTCCCTTCGCAGGGCAGCTCACCGGATGACGGGATTGGGGCAAAGCCTTTGGGACCCCCAATCTTTGATGATAGGAGGGAAACCACGGGGTAACATCCCTGGGTCAGATTGCGGGAGAGTGTGTCGGAGTGGTGCTGAGGTGTAGTCCACCAGACGGCGGTCTCCTTGGGTTAACCTGAGGCGGTACCTTCGGGTGGGTGCCTGGAATGTCCTTGTCCTAAGAGAGGACGATCACCTGTCTCTGTTATCATCTGAGCTCAAGCGTTTGGACATCGTCATTGCAGCACTCTCTGAGGTTTGGAGACCGGATTGCGGCGAGATAATGGTGGGTGGTTACACCTACTATTGGTCTGGTCACTCTGATGGTGACCATACCCAAGGAGTTGCTGTAGCTGTGTCCAATAAGCTGACCCCAATGATAATTGAGGTAACACCGGTCAACGAGCGTATTATGAGATTAAGGATTCGTCACTCCTTAGGTGTCATTTCCCTGGTCTCTGTTTATGCTCCGACTGAGGCGAGTGATCTCACCGTGAAGGATGCATTCTACGCCACACTCGAGTCTGTGGTTGATCAGTGCCCCAGACGAGATACACTTCTAGTCTTTGGGGATTTCAATGCATCGACTGGAACTGATACGGATGGTTATGATATGTGTGTTGGTCCCCATAGGTCAGGAACTATGAACCAGAATAGCACTAAGTTCCTTGACTTTGCAAGAAGTCCTGGACTTAGGGTGGCTGGTTCATGGTTTCAGCGCCCACAAGCTCATCGCTGGACTTGGTATTCCAACGCTGGCGGTGCAGCACGGGAGATTAACCATGTCCTCATTGACGGTCGTTGGAGGATGATCCAGAACTGCAGGGTCTACCGGAGTGCTCAGTTCCTCAATACTGACCACAGGCTTGTTGTAGCAACTCTAAAGCTGCACCTTAAATCCTGGAGAATGGTACCATCCCAGCCAAGGCTGGATGTTGCCAAGCTCAGGGATGAGAGAGTAGCTGAGGAGTTTGCGAACAGGCTGAGTGGACACTTGGGGGGTCTGGGTGCTTTGCGGGGTCCTGAAGAGTTGTGGAGTGCCTTAAAGACCACGGTCCTTGATGTTGCCGGTGGATGTCTTGGAACTCACTGCAGGGCAAAGAAGAATTTTGTCTCTCAAGGGACACTGGATACCATTGACCAGAGTCGCAGGGCCAGGCTGAATGGCAGAGCTGAGCTGTTCAGGTAGCTGAGGCGTAAAACTGTAGGTGCACTGAGGGTGGACAAGGAGGCCTATGTGCGAGGAATCTGTGAGGGGGAAGAGCATCACCTGTGGACAGGTG
>NC_140974.1:28513326-28530826 GCF_056783735.1 Eptatretus burgeri | reverse complement strand
AAGTTTATTCCAAAGGCGGGAAAAAGAGGAATGAAAGAGTGAAGATGAGCAGTGATTCGTGATTTTGGTAGTTTTACCAGAAGGGGGTTGTTGGCGGACCTTGAGCGCCCTGTGGAAATGTGGTTGGGACAAATCGCAGAGAGAGCAGGGGGGGCAAGGCTGGAGAGGAGTCGGTAGAAGACAGAAAGACCACCGACCAACCTGCGGTGATTGAGTGAGAGGCCCGAAGACTCAGCTTCATTGCGGGAGATGCCAATGATCTTAAAAGCCCTGGTTTCGACAGCGTGAAGTCGAGAAAGGTGGGAGGCAGGAGCACCAGCCCAGAGGGGAGAGCAGTACTCCATCAGGCTACGGACAAAAGCTTTGTAAGTGGTCAGGAGCTCAAGAGGGCCGAGGAAGGACTTTGCACGACGGAGGATTCCCAGTCGGCGACTGGCTTTTGAGGCAAGGTTGGAAATGTGACTTTCCCAGGAAAGGTCATGGCAGATAGTGAGACCCAGAAGCTTGAAAGAAAAGACTTCTTCCAGAGGATTGTTGAGAAAGTGGATGGGGGGTTTTGTAAACGGTCCTTTCGAAGAGACATAGTGAGAGTGTGAGATTTGTCTGGATTGAAAGACATGTTCCACGTGTTGGACCAGTTTGTGATTTTATCCAGATCTGCAGTGAGCGAAGAAGCTGCTGCTTGCCGGTCTGAGGGATGACAGATGGTACGGCAGAGGGTTGAGTCATCGGCAAAGAGAAATAGAGGATTTTCCAGAGAGTCCGAGAGATCATTGATGAAAACCAGAAAAAGAACAGGGCCCAGAACGCTACCTTGAGGAACTCCAGCCTGCACAGGAAGAGGGGATGAAAGAACTCCATTTAGGGCCACACGTTGACTGCGACAGGAGAGGAAGTCTGCGAGCCATGAGTGGAGATGGCCTTGAATACCATGGGCAGAGAGTTTGGTGAGTAGGGCAGGGTGCCAGACTGTGTCAAAAGCACGTGATATGTCCAGGGATACGGCTCGGATTTCCTGTCTGGCATTGAGGACCTCCATCCATTGATGGGAGAGCAGTAGCAGCATATCTAGGGTAGAGTGACCTTGTCTGAAACCAAATTGATGATTGGAAATCAAGCCATTGGAGAAGAGGAAGGATTTCATGTCTGAAGCGATGATGGATTCCATAACCTTGCTGATGATTGGGAGAAGGCTGATTGGTCTATAGTTACAGGGATCTGTTTTTGCACCTTTTTTATGCAGGGCAGTGATGTTAGCAGATTTCCAAGCAGATGGCAGATGACCTTGGGAAAATGAGAGGGTGAATAGAACAGAGAGAGGGTGAGCAAGAGCAGAAGAGCAGGCTTTGAGGACACGTGGGCTGATGCCGTCTGGACCGGTTGCAGAATCTGACTCGAGGTTTGAAAGCAAGCTCTCCACCTTGTCAGGAGAAAAGGATACAGAGTCCAGGGACAGTTGGGTGCGACTGGGTAAAGTGGGTAGAGATAGTGATGGGTTTGGGACACAAGATTTAGCTGCAAACACCGAGTTTAGACATTCAGCTTTATCACGTGTGGAATCAGCAGTGCGGCCATTTGAGGTAAGGGAGGGGATGGAGGGGGAACATACACCAGAAACAGATTTGATTAAACGCCACCAGGATTTTGAGGAGGGAGAGAGGTTTGAGAGTTCAGACTTGAGATGAGAAAGATGTTGTTTTCTGGCTCTCCTGAGGGTAGCTACACACTTGTTCCGAGCTTTGTGGAAAGAACTGAGATTGCCCTCAGTTGGGTTTGCTTTCCATGAGGCAAAGGCAAGTTGTTTCAGGACAACTGCCTCGCCACAAGCTTCAGTAAACCAAGGGCGGGAGGAAGGGTAAGACAACTGAACACGAGAGGGGATAAATCTGTGCATGAGGGAGAGCAAGTTTCTTTGAAAGAATTCCCAGGATGAGTTGATGTTTGAGAAAGTAGTGATAGGAGACCAGTCTGTAAGTTTGATGGCTGCTCGGAGACCCTGCCAGTCGGCTTGAGTGAAATGCCAGACTCGACGGCGGTGAGGTGGTTCTCTGATAACAGCCAGAGAGATGTCCACTTTAATAAGGACGTGGTCAGAAGAACCAATTGGAGCGAAGGAAGAGCAGCAGATATTGTCAGGGAAATTTGTCAAAATCAGATCCAGAAGAGATGGAGTACCATTGGTTGAGATCCGGGTCGGGAAGTTGACCGATTGAGTCAGTCCCAATGAGTCACAGAAAGCTTTTGCTGATGTCCCATGGCAGGTGAGAGAGGTACCCACACCTAGCCAACTGGCGTGATGACAATTGAAGTCGCCACATAAGAGGAAGAGAGAGTTTGGATGAGAAGATAGAAGAAGGTCCATGTTTTCGGAGAGTGAGGTGTAGATGGAGTCATCACAGTTCGGTGGACGGTACAGTACACATATAAACATGAGGTGGGAGTGGAGGGGAAGCCGAAGCCAGAGGTATTCCTGGGGGTGTGGGGGAGTGAGAGCAGTGCAGGGAGAGTGAGGAATAGAGTCTTTGATGAAGAGAGCAACACCTCCACCAGGACGAGGCTCAGGTCTGTCATACCGTAAGAGGGAGTAACCAGGGAGAGATACTTGGGAGTCAGACACGTCTTGGGAGAGGAAAGTTTCTGTTAGGCAGATAATGTCTGGTTTGTCAGTGGCAACCTGCATGGAAAGATCTGAAAGGTTTGAGTGAAGGCCCCGGATATTTGAGGTCCACACTTTTAATGAAGAGGTAGGGGAGGAGGCTTTTGGTGCAGGAGGTGGAGGGGGCGGGGGAGGGTCGGACGAGGGACGAGGGGGGGAGGTAAGGAGGGGTGCTGAGGGAGTGTGGGGTATTGCAGAATAGCGGGGGGAGGGGGCCGAATGAGGAGGAGAAAAGGCTCTGTGGTGCTGTGAGAGAGGGGGGACAAGAGACAAGGAAGATGGCAGTTGAGGATTTGAGGAGGTGGAGTGAAGAGATGGAGGTGAGAGGGCAGTGGAGGGAGGCAGGTTGGTGGATGAGAGGGGGGCAACTTAGAGAAGGAAGAGTGAGGGGGATTAAAGGTGGGAGAAAGGTGAGGGGGAATTTTTGAAAGAGGTGAGAGGGAGGCTTGGAGGGAGAAGAGTGGGATGGTTGCTTTGAGAGTGAGAGTGAGGGGTGAGGGGGTGAGTTGGCACTGAAGTTGGAAAAAAGAATGGTTGATGGAAAGCGAGCATCCATGGCAAACTGTGGTTTTTAAAAGTTTTAGGTCAGAGATACGATTTAACACAATTCGTGATGGATGCAATGAAGGCGAATTCAGAGCATGGAGAGAAGAAGCGCTGTAATAGTTGGATTTTTTAGGCAAGGAATGAAGGAGAGGTCGAAATGAGAGCAGTCTGTTAAAATAGCAGAAGAGTAGTGCATTGTGAAACAGTAAAGAGTACCACATGTGTGAGAGAGGAAGATGAAGCATTATAAGATCGTTTTTGTTGTTAATATTAATGTATGAGAGAGTTCAACAGATTAGGTCATGGAAGTGTAAAAAAAAAAAAAAAGAAATCGAGGAAGACGAGGAGGAAGTTAAGAGGAAGAAGTAGCAGAATCGGGAGAAGGTTGTTGTTGTTGTTGTTGGGTTTTTTATTTTTTATTTTTTATTTTTTTTTTTATTTTTTTTGAGATAAGAAAGAGATTAGTTGGGAGAATGGGGGATATTTGGAAAGTGGGGAGGATGAAAATTGAAGTTAATGCGGAGGATAGAAATTGAAGGTAATGGGGAGAAAAAACAAACAAACAAAAAAAAAAAACGATCGAACACCAAGTGGAACCGGTAGGCCTCAAGCCTAGGACTAGGCCTCAAACACCAGGTGAGAACGTCGACAATAAATACTCACAAAATAGCACGATTTTTGAAACAAAACCGAACTAGGAACACACATTAACATGTAGGTGAGAAAATTAAACAGTTAAAACGGGACAAATAACAACCGGAACTTAACTTTGAGAATGTCAGCAGGGAGCCCCGAAGGAGACCTCTTGCCGCTCAAAACCGGAACCGGAAGTCCATCAAAATGGTTGAGCTCAATTTGATGATAACTTCACAGTGATCCTCAGGGTGGAGATGACTTTTTGATATACCAACAATAAATTGTATCTCTCTGGCTAGCGATACTAACGAATGTACAAAACGATGCGTTCATGTGTCAGATGATCTCTGTGCTATAACAACACATCACATGGAGGTTAACATACATACACACACACACACACACACACACACACACACACACACACACACACACACGTGCACATTATTTGTGATATATATATATATATATATATATATATATATATATATATATATATATATATATATATATATGTATATATATATATATATATATATATATATATATATATATATATATATATATATATATATATATATATATATATATATATATATATATATATATATATATATATATATATATATATGCACACACGAAGGTGGAACTTTGAGGCTTGGGAAGGCACAAAACACACACAAACACACCCACACACACGTGCGTTGCAATAATATAGCATCTCCTTCAGGGCGAGACTAAAAATGGAACGTGCTGTTTCATTCCTTGCTGCTCAACATCGCTCAGCTGGAAGGATAGATCACAGACAAACAACGCTGGTAAGGCAATGGCAAACCATCCAGTATAACCCTTGCCAAGAAACTTCTTAGCCAGTGTGTCTGTAGGTATCTATGTATACATATACATATTGAATCCGTTTACATGTTTGATGTATGCTCGATACCGAGTGCAGATGTTCCACATTGTCTTCCCTGTGTGAGTCTGACCTGTAAACTAAATGGAAGGAATTGGGATCTCCACAACACACATAAGTGTTTATTGTTTATTTTTCTGTACTTATCAAAGAGCATTTATTTGGCCAGCTGTTTAAACTTGTCTCTGTTATCCGTCTATCAAATTGAAGCTCAAAAGGAAAACAGGCAGTCTTTATTTGAAATAATAAAAATAAATAGTCTGCAAACAGAAACCCTCGAATTTGACTCGTTTTTCTTCCACATTATCTTGCAGACCAATCATGAGAAAATAGACCGATATATTCTTCTCCAGAAGTCAGATGTTGTAATCACATATTCAATTAACTTTGCATTTATGATTGGATTAAGTGGCTAACCTCAATAAGATGCGTTTTCGATGTCAAAATAAAAATCAGACTCTTTTTATAGATACTTCTCTGCAATCCTTACAGTTTCAACATGTGATGTCAACAGTGTGTGCGAAAGCAATTTTATCAGATGAGTGCAAGGAACAGCTGGTTCATCGGGTGTGTTGGCAAAACAAAGACAAAGACAAATAGCGATTACTTCCGAAGATCGTGTTCCATCCTTGGGGATTGTGGCATCAGGATCTTCCAATCTTTCCTCAAAAACCTACCACCTATCTACCTGCGCATTTATTTAGCAAAGGACTCTTTATTTTACATACATGACTTAATACTTTAGAGTGCCACAACAAGATGACGAAACCATTATACAGCACTACAAAAAGCCGAACACACAAAGATGGAAGGAAATCATGTAAACAAAATGGGAGAAAATAAAGATAATAACAAGAAGACATTGGTGGATACAAATTTAGGGAATATGGAACAGTTTACATTTTATGAGGGACACAAAACTTCACACTTGCATGGGTAGAGGCCCAAAAACTCCATAACTTCAGAACCATGAAACTTTGCGGCCCCAACCTTTGTATGCGCACAAAGGAAACTCCAAGGGAGTGCATGAATGAAAATTTGGTGTTTGGATAAATTTAAACACCTCTTCTGAAGATAATTACCAGCTTACATCCATGAAAGGCTTATCCTTGGTCAGCCCTTTGTCAGCTCGTTGGGGTCTTCATTTGCCATTTTGTTTGGCCTATTCAAACATGTCTTGACTTGGAAACATGATCTACACTCTTGGACTAAAGTATGTAATCGAAATATTATTTTGGATTTGAGAATCGGATCTCGTGGACTAAATAAGTGTCAATTTGGAATGAAATTTGAAAATTTAAAGAAATTATCAATTTGTCAAGCATTGGATTGTTGGCTCACGAAGAGGGAATGTGAGCTGCGTTTGGACCGTTTACCAGTGAGTATGTGTTGTGTTTGCATCATCTAAGGTTTTTAAATAATCATGTGGCTGAAATAGCACTTACTATATCATACGAAACACCATCATACTAAATACCGCACAAAGACATACTGAAGATACTAAAATGACAGACTAAAATAAGAAGACATATTAAAATGGGACAGACTAAAAATGAAGACATTAAATGGGACAGACTAAACACTGCACAAAGATATCCAGAGACCCTTTTTCTATTCTTTTTTTTTGGAAATGAACACTTTTTAAGCAGTCGGAACTGCAGATAAGCTCAATTCTGCAGTTTAAGTTTTGAAATTTTCCTCTGCTAAAGAGATTTTAAAGCTTATCACATTTTAGTTGGAATTAAACAAGTAAAAAAGACAAAATGTCATAGCCGCCGTTGTTTTAGTAACTTTTCAGTACGGAGTTAAAGGGCTAGCCCATATTTATGTGCAACTAAAATGGCTGCCAGTCTACCAGTCGGTCATCATTGATCAGATCGCAAAATAAAGTGAGGTGAATGTGTATGCCATCATGTACTGTGCTTGTGCCAAGTTTGAACAAAATCAGACGATGCATGTCTGAGAAATTGGTGGGGACACATTTAGGTAGGAAAATGGTTGCCAGTCGGCCATTTTGGATCTCATCTCGAAAAAAATGACGTGCATATGTAAGCCATCATTCTTTGTTTGTGTGACAAGTTTAAATAACATCAGTAAATGCATGTCCGAGAAACGGTCAAGGACGTGTTCAATATTGGGGTATTTAATGACTAAAATGGCCGCCAGTAGGCCATCTTATATCTGAACTCAAAAAAACATGATGTGCATATGTGTACCAACATCTGTTGTCTTATTGTCAAATGTGAATAAAATCGGTCCATACATGTCAGAGATATTGTTGCGGAAGCACGGACACTCGTACGGACACGAAAATCGAGACCAAATCCATCAGCCCCCATTTTTTGGATCTCATTGGACTAAGTCCAATGGGGGCTAATAAAGGCACGAATACCACCAAAGAGTTGTGAAGGGGGAGAGGGTTTGGGAGGAGGTAAGTGTGAGGGGAGGGGAAGGGAAGGTAGCGACATATAATGTGCCTTTATTTAATAACAACTTTATTTAATAAAGTGCCTTTATTACTGTTAGGTAGATGTTCAGCCAGGTAGCTTTGCCTATTCTAGAAAACCACCCAGTGTTGTCTGCTCCTGTAAATGCATGAAATGCCGGCAAAGCCTTTGCTCGATCTGCACCCAGAGCTTTCCTTATTGATTTCACTTCCAAAATCCCAGATGCTATTGAAACACAAGTATTTTTCAGCAGGATTTCATAATTTGCTACAACCAGCACCAGTACATCTGTGTCTGGGGACAAGAACATGAGCTGTGCATCAGATGGGTTGTGACATGAAGCCAGAACTGCATGGTGGATCAACAAGGTGTCTGCTTCTTCATGGTTGTTGCCTTCAAAGTCCAATTGACTGTTGCTCTCGATGTGTCCTGCAGCAGAAGCAATGACAAGCTTGGGGGATTCATTGCTGTATTCAACCGTCTTTGATGCCAGATACTGTCAGATCATCCTTTGTTTGGTCATGAGAAAGTAAGCGGCTCATTGGAATGTTCTTGATGTTTGTGTCATCTCTGATTTGGTATTGGATTGGATCCTTTCCTTGTCTTCTTTTCTCCCTTGTGATGTGCTTCAAAGAATCCGCCTTGTAGGTATCAAACACCAGAATCACCTCATCGTAGTCTCTGGTTAGAGACATCAGTCTGCCGTAGAGCCATTCACTTAAATTTTTGACTGTAACTGCTGTTGCTGGCTTCTTTGTCAGCTTTTGGACAACAACCATGCCACCCACTAGTGCAATTTTGCGACTAGGATGACCATCTTGACTGGAGCGCAGAGTTTCAGTGTCGATTGGAGCTTCACCTGCAGCTTGTGGTTGATTCTGATCTGCTGTGTCTTCCTTTGACAGCTTTTCTAGGAGGTGGATCAACTTTGACTTGTCAGTGCATTTCAGTATATCCCCATTGGGGGCAAAGAGTGCTCTTGGTGTCTGTGTGAACTCATAGTTGCCAACAGCCTGTTTCTCGTCAATCTGTCTGTTAGACCGGGCCAGTACCAGCAGTCTGCCATACAGATATTTGGTCTCCTTGAGATCTAAAGTTTTGTCTCGGATTTTCACAGTGGACTTCTTGTTGCCAGACATGGACATTTTGTTGTTTTTCCTTCTTGACTGGTGCCCAGAGGCTGATTTCTCCATTGATTCTCTCTGACACATAGTCTTCATACAGTTTCTGCACAGTGTCATTGATGTTCTAGATCTGTGGGACATACTCCTGTGGGACGTAGGCATGTGTGATCATGTTGTACAGCTTGTCACCCTCAGCAGTAACTGGGTTGCCATGACTCAGTATGACAGCCTTAATTTTGTCAATTGCCTCATGATCTCTTCTGATGGCACTAGATCCTATTCCAGGATGCTCTATGTTATTGCCAACTGTTCTAATGCCAAACTGACTCTTGAACTCTCTGGACAGGCATGACAGTTTGGGTGTAGCCATGAAGAATCTCTGTCTCGTGTTGGCATTGTTGGAGATTCCAATCAGTCCATAGTGGGTTTTCATCTGCTTGTTGAGATGTTCGCATGCGTGGTCTGTACCTATGGACACAAATGGAATGTCATTTCTGGTGACTGACAGATTATCTGCTTCGAGTTCCTTCCAGGTCTCAGGATGATTGGTTTTGAGGTCATGCATATCAGCAATGTATCCGGGCCAGAGTCGCTTGTATTTGATCCGGTCAAAAGCAAAGAACAGCTTGCTGAGTGCTTCTGCAGCTTGCAAATGGAGTGCCAGCATTTTGGAGTGCAAACGTCTTTCAGCTGTGGGTTCTCTCTGAAGAATTCCTCCAGTACCAGTTCATACAGAGCAACATATGAGTAGATGTGGGCCCGGAGTGAACACTTGTAATGTGTGCACTTGAGGATCTGCCTCGTTGTTGCTGCACCATAGACGTCAGCTTCTATCCAGGCATCATCTATGCCTGAATTCTCTATGGAGGCTCCAAGAGCTCTCAGAGAAGCCATGACGGCATGTAGTTCACCAAGTCTGGAGACAACCGTGCGCTTCAAGTCAGGCCTGGCATCCAACAACTGCACAACCTTCTCATAGAGGGCCATGTCAAATGAGATGACAGTAGGATGTTCTTCACCAACTGCCAGGCGCCTCAGCTCACTTGTCTGCATAATCATGGTGAGAAGGGTTGACCATTCATGTGCCACCTCTGGAAGCAGTGGTAGAGATACAATCTGAGTGACAGGCTGACTTGCGGACAGCAGTGAGTTGTAGTTGTTGCCTGCCCAACATGGAATCTTGCGAAAGTTCTCTCCCGTCTTCAGTCTGGATACTGCATAAGCAATTGCCCATCCTCGGTGAGTCAGTTGATAGTTTCCAGAGATGCCATCCTTGTTGACTGCAAACTGTCTGGTCCTTTTGTTTGGTTGGGGTTTGGGCTTGTCACAATGCATCATCTGTACATGGTATGGCGTGACTGACAGACGTTTTGCATCACCAATGGTCAGAGGTGGGGCAACTATTTCTTCAGGAGCATCGGCTTTCTGGTATACTGCCACAATTGTTCCATGAGTGGTGCCTTTGCCGTCAGCAGTATCTTCAGAAAAATCTGTGTTGTCTGCAGCAAAGAAGACAAATGTTTCCTTGTTCAGGAAGGGGGGTACATACAGGCCTCAAAACTGTTGGGTGTCTTCTATTACAGCATTGGCAAGAACAGTTTCCAAAAGCAAGGTGTGGCCATGTGAGACACAATAGCCCTGTGTATTGCGAAGACCCATCAACGTTTTGTTTCGTGTGTCATGATGCACAGTCAGGGCCAGCCCCAGGACTTGAGGGTTTTCTCTTGCATGTTGATGCCTGAAGGTTGCTGATTCTCTGCTTGAATTGTACTTCACCTGTCTGTTGGACCTGAATCCATAGAGGATGTTTTGGCTCACTGTGAGTGCCATTCTGTCGACGACACTGGTCCTTGTTTCAGTTTCCAGCTTATCCAAAGGACCCACTGTGATCCAGCGGATCATAGTGTACAGTTCACTGGGAACGTCATTGGTGTTGCTCGAAACTGGGATGACATTTGCTAGTTCTTCCTTCTTAAAATCAGCAATGCTCTTGCATATTATCTGTACTGCTTTAAAGATGGTCTTCATGTTGTCCATATCATTGTCATCACTTGTAATAACAGAATGCATCATGTCTTCCTCGCATGCTTCAGGAGAGTACAAGACTGCTGGCTTTCTTCTGTTCTTCTGCAGGACAGACTTCACACTGGGCAGTTCAGTAAGGATCATCTCCTTCAGCCACCATCTGGTGAATGCCGGTAAATGGTTTTCTATACCGTCTGGTCCAAGCATTCTCGTGTATGCGGTTTCAATGTCGTCAATTGAGAGGTAGGCTTGGTTTTGAGTTTGCACATCAACAAGGTTGATCAGCTCAGTCAGACATGCATTTTGTAGCGGATGGACTTTTGATGAACTCTTTGTGTCACCTTGATCTCGCGTGGCATGGAATACATGTTTTGTCCAACAAGATTTGTGATATCTAACATCGACTGCATGGACATCTGTTGATGAGATACATGTGTTCAGTCTCGTTTTGAATGCTGGATTTTGGGACTTATTTACAGCTGATTTGAGAGTTTCTCCAGCATTTTGTGTGCAGACTTTGAACAACTGTTCATCAGTGTCTTCTTGACAGAAGAAACACAGGTCCTTGTCCAGTGGCACCATACATGACCGTGTGAATGGGGAAGACTGACCAGATGGGCTTGGTTCATCCATATCAGTGCTTCCTCTGTTCTGTCCACGTCTTTTGGCAGGGTATGACCCAGTGGATAATGCATGTTCATAGCTGTCTCGGGCTCGCTGAATGTGGTGCTTGTGAGTCGTGACCAGGTAACAGCTGTGATGCCAAAATGCATGCTCTTTACATCGTGTTTCTTTTATGATGTCCGTGAGCAACTTTTGCATTTCAACATCGTTTCCATCTTTCAAGCTGGCTCTCTCCTGTACTGTATCTAGTATCTTCTGGTAGGAATCTAGTCTAGGATGTAATACCAAGTGTCCTTTACTTTGGTCATCAGACTGACAGAGTATGCACAGCTTCCAGTTAATTATTTCCTGACCCTGTCTCTCTGCTCCAAGCTGACGAACCTGAGACATCTTGCTCATGTTGCTCTAATACTGGTCTGCAAAAAGAAAGGTAAACACCACCCATTAACATACAACACCCAATACTGCACATACAACATGCAAGGTATAATATTGTACATACAAAAAATAGTCAGAGGGGCTTTGCAGTTGACATACCTGGAAACACAGCTAACATGTGCTAACTAGCGTTACCATGTGAACCAAGCTTCATGTCCATGAGTCTTCGATTGAGAAAGACGAGGAATCTTACAATGGTATTATTTCTGGCCCTGGTGCTTGGTATCAACAGTTTCACCGATGTCAGGATGAACAAGAGAAAGTCTGGTTTTGAGTTCTCGCTTCATAAGCATTTCGGCTGGAGGCACTCCAGTTATGGTATGTGGTCTGTATCTGTAACCTAGCAACACGCGTCACAAACATGTCTGAAGCAAACCTTGAGTAACACGCCTTAACCCTTGCTTGATAATGTGTAAAGCACGCACTGCCTGACCGTTAGAAGTGGGTTTAAACAGAGCAGAACGGACATGTTTGATACCATTAAACTTCATGAATTCCTGAAATTCCTGACATGTAAAACACGAACCATTATCGCTTAAGGCCCAGTCACACCTTGACGTTTTAGCCAGCAATGGCAACGTATTAAAATGTATGTAAAACGCTGGCTTACGTTGAACTTTTGATGTTTTTTTTTTAAAGATTCGGACGTATTCATAACGACTTGGTCTTATGCATAACGTATTAGTAACGGACACAAAACGTTTCGTTGTGTTAAAGATAACTTATACCAACGAATGCTGAACCTGTTGTCGGCCTTCACAACCTATGCCCAACGATAGTCTAACTTATGCATAGCGTGCTGCACGCATCGCCGACGATGACGTGGCGTAGGTTATGGAAAGGCTGCCGCACAACGATTCAAATCATAACCGCCGCAGAAATGGAAGTGTCAACATCGCAGTCACACCTTGGCGATCTTGCCAGCGTATGCCGACCTCTGAAAAATGCGTCTAAAACGTTGGGGCACGTCGAATACGGTATGGGTAAGTTTGGTATGCGTGAATAGAACGCTAAAGTACGCTATCATACGTCGTATTAAATGGAGTACGTCTTCTAATTTTAAACATGTTGAAAATTTTACAACGTACTTGCCGTATGACACATGCTCCGCATGCGATGGGAATACGTTTTACGCACGATATGCGATCGTTGACACACATGGACACACGTTACTTGTAAGGTGCTCATAAGTCGAAACACGTCAAGGTAATGGTTAGCGTCAGTGTTCCAGACTCCCGTTTTTTTTTTTCTTCGGTATGACGGTGTTCAGTGTACAGTGCGGTTATGATTTAAATCGTTGAGCGGCAGCCTATTAATTATATTATATTATAACCGCACTAGAAATCGAAGTGTCAAAATCACCATCATACCGAAGGAAGGAAGGAAGAAAAAAAAAAAAAAACAGGGAGTCTGGAACACTGACGCTAACCATTACCTTGATGCGTTTCGACTTATGAGCACCTTACAAGTAACGTGTGTCGATGTGTGTCACCGATCGCGTAACGTGAGTACAACACGTTACTCATAGCTTAGAAATAAGTTTCGGGTACGCTAAATATTACCTCGACGTGTTTTGACTTATGAGTAACTTACAATTAACGTGTGTCGACGTGTGTCAACGATTGCGTAACGTGCCTACAACTTATGGCCAGCGTTATGCGGAACGTGTGAGTCATACGCTGGCATAAGTCTTAAAATTTCAAGCATGGAAAATTTGAGGACAACCGAAAAGTACAACGTTTAAAACCAGCGTACAACGACGTATGGCAGTGTTTTTCAGCGTGCTCTCAATGTTATCAAAACTTACCCATAACGTATTCGACGTGTACCAGCGTTTTAGACAAATTTTCAAAAAATCGGCATCAGCTGGCTAAAACGTCAAGGTGTGACTGGGCCTTTACCAACACATCAGGTCGATCGTGAGTAGCAAACATGACACATAACTTCTCAATGGTGGTGGCAGAAGTGCTGGTAGACATGATAGAGCACTCGATCCACTTAGAAAATGCATCAATGACAACAAGGAACATTTTCCCTAAGAACGGACCTGCAAAGTCAACATGAATCTGGACCAAGGATTGGAAGGCAACGACGAAAGACTGAGCCATGATTGCACTGGTGACCTGCTGAGCTGCATACACATATCACAACAATCAACACAAGATTCAAGTTCAGAATCAATACCAGGCCACCAAACATGAGACCTTGCGATAGCTTTCATCGTAACATTACCAGGGTGGGTACTATGTAGTTCAGAAACCAACTTGTCTCTTCCCTACTTTGGCATCATGACATGTCGGCTCCAAAGTAAGCATTCTGACTGGACAGATAACTAATCTCTATGACGTAAATACAGTTTGTACTCCTCTGAGTCTGGTATACTGGATCAATTGCCAGTCATATCACAATGCTTAACCATAGACAATACAGAATCTCTGTTAGATGACAACTTCACTTGAGCAGCAGTAACTGGAGAATTGTCACTCTCATACACATTCATAGCTAATACAAGGTCAGCAGGTTGAGGGGTATTGTTACAATCAGTGATCGGTACTAACAGTCGACTCAATGCATCAGCACAATTCCCAGTGCCAGGTCTGTAAGGAATAGTGTAATTGTAACCAGACAGCATCAAGGCCCACCGCTGAACACGTGATGACCCATTGGTGTTGATTCCTTTGTTCTCTGAAAACAAGAAAGTGAGTGGTTTGTGATCAGTTACAAGCTCAAATTTACGACCAAACAAATACTGATGCATTTTGGTTCCCGCAAACACAAAGCCTAATGCTTCTTTATCAACCATACCATCGGCTCTTTCAGCTTTCGTCAAGTTTCTGGAAGCATACACAACAGGTTGTAACTTGCCCGACTCATTGGCTTGTTGTAACACACAGTCGACCCTATAGACACTGGCATCACACGACAATACAAGATGCTTACATGGATCATAATGAACAAGCAACTTGTTAGAACACAATAGATCTTTAGCATCATTGAAGTCATCATCCTGGGCCGTGCCCCAAACCCAAGTTTTCCCTTTCCGAAGTAACTGATGCAGGGGTTCGAGCACTGTGCTCACCCGCGGCAAGAAACTACCAAAATAGTTGAGCAAACCCCAAAAAGAACACAATTGTGACATTTTCTGGTTTGAGTGCGTTCTTGATTACTTTGACTTCAGAATCACATGGCATGATCCCAGCGACAGTGACTCTTCTGCCTAGGAATACCACTTCAGGCACCATAAACACACATTTCTCACGTTTCAGTCTGAGTCCTACTTTGTCCAAATGACGCAGGACTTCCTCCAGATGACTCAAGTGTTCTGCAATGTCGCAGCCCATGATCAAGATGTCATCCTGGAACATGACAGTTTTTGGCACAGATTTCAATAAACTCTCCATGTTTCTCTGAAAGAAGGCAGCTACTGAATGTTTTTTTCCAAAAGGACAACAATTGTAGATGAACAGCTTCTTGTTTATCACCATGTGTCCTTCTCACCCTCCCCTTGATATCTTTCCCACTTCTCATCTGCTGTTGGTGTTTCCCGTTTTCCATTTTGTTCCCTTGCATTCTGCAGTGGTTCTTCCATGAGCCTCGAAAATGTATACAAAAAAATCCTTTCTCCCACTATATGTTAATTTCTTAGGATCACTGCAGTGCTTGTCTCCCACTCCTATGCTTGTTACAGATATCCGTTTTGCCTTCCGCGAGAAGCTGACATGTTTTTCTGAATTTAGGTGTAACTTTACACAGCACCAAATCAGCAATACATATTGGTGGCCTTAACGCCTTGCTTCACCTGTACCTCGACCACGTGCTCCTGCTATTTGAACCATGTATGTTCACCGCCAGCTCCGTAGAGGCTACAAATTATACTGTACGAGCTAATTTGCTCTGAGGACAAACAATTCCAGAACACGCTGAGCTCATTCAGTTATTAGTTGAGATAAATGATCTGATACATATCAAATGTAATTGATCATGATTTTCGGTCCGGTTCTTGTTGAATGAAAAGAGGAGGAATATGTGCAAAGGGATGGAGAATGAAGCATGGAAATAGAATTCCTGGTGTGTTCTTGCTTTAAAAATGTTTTTCTCTGGAACCACTCATCCAACTGATGCAAAACTTTCAACAAACGAGGGACTCTCCCATGGAGAATATTTTATTGTTAACTCTGACATCATAGGTTACATGGTCTGGTAGCCATATCGGATTAAAGGAAATAAATTGGACATCTCCGAAACCGCTCAACCAAAATAATTAAACTTGACATATATGTCATTGACTCCTAATGGGGTACATGGGTACAATGGGGTACAGAGGATAAAAACATTGGCATCATGGGTAAAGTGATCCAACCCAATCCATTGGGACCATACTCTGTCCAGAGCATCAGTGCTGCCAAAGCAGTCTCCTGGAATCCTGCACAGTTCACCACTCCAACACAGGATATATTTTTTTTTCTTCTTCTTCTACTTCTTCTCTCTCTCTCTCTCTCTCTCTCTCTCTCTCTCTCTCTCTCTCTCTCTCTCTCTCTCTCTCTCTCTCTCTCTCTCTCTCTCTCTCTCTCTCTCTCTCTCTCTCTCTCTCTCTCTCTCTCTCTCTCTCTCTCTCTCTCTCTCTCTCTCTCTCTCTCTCTCTCTCTCTCTCTCTCTCTCTCTCTCTCTCTCTCTCTCTCTCTCTCTCTCTCTCTCTCTCTCTCTCTCTCTCTGTTGCATCATTGGTTGGGATGCGGCTGTGCCACTGATGCAGTGTCCCCCTTCCCAGTACACTGGTACTCATTTTGCCAACCTCAGAAAGATGACAGGCTGAGTCAACTTCCTGGTGTATATTAATTCAGCGGCCAACGGGGCTTGAACTCAGGACCCTAGGATCGCAAGCCACCATCCTAACCACTAAGCCAACACCAGGCTTAACACAGGATACTTGAACAGCTCAATCATCCCAGCAAACTGGTACTTATTTTGCCAACCTCAGAAGGATGACAGGCTGGTCATTACTTAGAGCAGACGCTCATCATTACTTCACCGAATTCTTGGAATATTAATTGGCTGATAATTAAGATGTTCCTGAGGTACACATTCTGGCTTCTAAGCTATTGAGCCTGAGTTTGAATCTCGACCCAGCTATAAAATGTCATTCCAGTGTTTCACAGGCAAGGTGATTCATCAATATGTGTGATGTCCCTCGGAAGGACGTTAAACTGAGTCCCGTCTGCCGGCGTTAATGGGTGGACGTTAAAATATTCCATGGTGTGGAATATTTTAACCGGCACCCCAGCCAAATTACAAATTCCTACCCTAAACTTAGACGAGCATCAGGCCTAGTAAACCGGTTCGTGAAAGACTTGAGCCAAACCCCCCCCCCCTTACTCCCCTACCGCCCACCAACTCCTGAAAAAGTGGAAATAATTGAAGATTTGTGACCGATAAGAAGAAGAAGTTTGCTGACGGAGGTGATGTTAGCTGACTTCCAAGCAAATAGAAGATGACCTCAGGCAAATGATCGGGGGAATGGAGCGGAAATTTTGTGAAGTACAACATGCTGTCTCTCGATTCAATCCGTCAGCTCAGCGACGGGTAAAACAGCGTGGTACTCTTACAAAGCTGAGCATGTTCAGTCTCACCTGAAGATTAAGGTCATGCAAAGTCTTACTCATGTACACTGGACCTCATACTGATAGATGGTTATTCAATGTACAACTGCTAGTTCTACGTTTTAAAATGAGTTCATAAGTTAGAGTAAAAAATGACTGATATAGAGATAATGCAAATTTGCTTCAAAAACAACCCTAAAGACAGGAGGACACCGTGAATGAAATGCTGCTAAAAATCACAAATACAACTACCAGCAAGGATAGAAAGAAACCAAAGTACAAAGAAACGTTGAAATAAAGAAAATTTGAAAAGAGTTGTGAAAAAATATAAAGGTAGAAACAGAAAGGCCAACAAAGATAACTTCATCCCACTCACCTGGCATATCAGCACACAAAGAGTGGATTGGTCCGGTATATCAAGGAAATGAAACAGCAAAAGAAACAGTCCCAGAACAACACCCTTAAAAACATCTGCTTCGAAAGAGTGAGGAAGC
>NC_140974.1:28488326-28510826 GCF_056783735.1 Eptatretus burgeri | reverse complement strand
CCAACTCTCCACAGCTCCGTCCAACTGCCTTCTCCGACTCCTCTCCTGACTGGCTCTTCCCAACTCCACCGACTGTGAACTGCACTTGACTGACTACTACTGCTTCTTCTTCCCAACTCCACCGACTGCGAACTGCCTTGTTTGGCGAGTGAACGCAGCCCTTTATAGCCCCCGGGGCCTCGCTCCTTCGCCTTCGACCCTTTACCTTCGACCCTTCACCTCTGGCTGGCTCCCCATTGGACCGAGGAAAAGTGGGCGTGAATGCTTTTTGATCCATGAATTTGCATATAGCGATATTACTCCAACGCACCTGGAGGCGGGGCCAAATCGCCCCACGCTCGCCGATAGGACGGAACAGAAGTGGGCGCGAGTCGTTTTTGATCCGTTTTCTTCGGAAAGGCTGTGATGTTTCTGCACACGCTGCTCGGTGCGCGCCCTGCACGAGTCCAGTATCGGTGCCCACAAGCGGCGTGGAAATGGCGGTGATGCGATGGTTGCGAGAGCGAGATGTGACGGTAAAGGTCGTGGCTGTTGGCGTTGTTGTTGTTGTGAAGCGGCGTTGCGGCTGGTGGTTGTTGTGTGATGGCTGTTGAGACGTGGTTGGTGGTGGTAGTAATGGCGGCTGGTCCAAAATAAAGATAGTAAAAGAAAAACGGGTATGAAGGGTCGCAGCCCGAATGAATGACATTTATTCCCTCGAAACAACGGGTTTGGGCCTAACTACACATATACTTACAGAGATATCTCACCTAAGGGACCTGAATGCTGGTTTGCGAATTTCGTCAACCACAACACTACTCCCTCCCCTTTTTACAGACTCGTCCCGAGTCGTCAAATTATCGTGTGCCATCATGTGTAGTTTTCCCCTAGTACATTTTACCTACGGATCCCTGAGTGCGACATTCATGGTATTCGTGTCCCCAAAATAAATAACCTGAGGGCTGAGTAACTACCTAAACAAACTCACTCACACGGACGACTTAAATAAAATTGCCGGCGCTAGGACAGACATGCCGGGGGCGCACTCATATTTACAGTACATCTTACCTTAACTTACAAATTTTACACTAAACCATGGCCCAGGATCAATGAACTCTGCAAAAAGAAAGCAGTTAGCAGGGAGCCAGGCTGCTCGCATGCAGTCTCTGACTCAAACAATGCAGGTGACAGGGAACATGGCCCGCTGCTCACACGCAGTCCAAGGCCTTCCCTTTTGAACTGAACGCAGTGAACCACAACGGTGCATGGGCTGCACAAACGTAGTCTCCGTGCCAGCTCAAGTGGCACACGCAATGAACACAACGAATGGATGGATGAATGGTTTGAACTGAACGCAGTGAACCACAACGGTGCATGGGCTGCACAAACGCAGTCTCCGTGCCAGCTCAAGTGGCACACGCAATGAACACAACGAATGGATGGATGAATGGATGCACGCAAACACGGTGCACGGGCCGCCACTGCAGGCCCGTGTTGTAGCTGCCAACAGGGCAGTTCTCGCAGCTTGCAAACTGTTGCTTTTACGATTATCCCGGCGCGCATGGAAATGAACAGGGGGGGCAAAGCAAAATTGAACGGGGCTGGTGAACAGGGGCAGTGGGCATGGCATGGCAAAGGTGATCAGGCAAACACAGCCCGCAGAAGAAGGCCGCTGCAGGCAAACACAGCCGGCAGACGAACTGGCCGGCACAGGCCTTGAAGAAAAACAGCCAGCCGGCAGATGAAGTGGGCCGGCACAGGCCTTACGAAAACACAGCCAGCAGATGAAGCTGGCTAGCCTTTGCCGTTCAGTGGGGGTTGGTGGAGGGAGTGCGGTGGTGCTGGCCACTCGGAAGGCGGGCTCGGACCTACCCTATGGTCTCCCTCCCAACCTATCGCTTTTGCCTGTCACTGTCTATACCCACTCCCTTAATTTGTCAAACCCCAATTTAGCCCCAACTTTTTTTTTGTTGTTTTTATGTTTACTTCCCCACTATAAATCGTCCCCTAACCCCCTGTACTGTCCTTGTTCGGCTAACCTATCCTGTCACCTAGCCTACTCCCAACCCCTACGTTCCCTTCCCGGAGGGGAACAAGGGAGAGCTAGCGTCCTGTGTCGTGGCCCAATTCAAGCCTCAGAATGGCCTCCCCAGACTTCAGCGATCTATAACCAAAGTGGGTCCAGCGGCCCACAACGAGAGCGAGGGGATGGATGGTGCGGAGGGGTACACTTCCTAATCTACCCTATCCATTTAACTGTTAAACTACCCCGGGGCTTTCAACAAGCGCCTCGCGCTTAAACTATTGGTTCTAACAACCCAGATTCCCTTCGCCTGTGTTGGTATCCTCACAATTTCGGGCCTCGCCCCCCAATTTTCTCTCCGTGCCCTCACACGGTCTCATGGCTGGGACACATGGCTCCCTTTGGCAGGCAAGACCCTCTGCCGATTCTCCGACGATGGCACCCCCGGGCACTACACTGCCTCCGAGCCTACCAGCTCCCTAACACCGGGGAGTTTCCCCCATGGCACCTCCCCTGAAACACACACGTGGCAGGCTGGCTTCCCAGGCCCCTTTCCGAGGGTCACCCGTGCCCACAACACTGCCCACACGGCTAATGGCGCCCCGGGCCCCCGCACCAAGCAGGCGCACCCGTGCCCACTACGCTATCCCGGCCCCCCATGGGCCCTTGGCCTACTACGGCCGACTAGCCTGGTGCCCGGGGTACCCACTCAGCGATACTCACCTTTCGCCACCACGCTCCAAGCCTGTCAACAGGGCTCCTGCACCCCTCCAAACGGGTTTCGAGCCTACATTCACACCAACAACAAAACGACCTCCATTTTTCAATTTAACTAACCCCCTAACTCAATCTACACTGACCCCGGGGTCCCTTTGGCGGGAGTCACTCCTCCCCCCAATCACTCATCACACCATGCAGTCCCCATTCGCTCCATACACACAGACCCGCTGGCCTCCCTCACTCACCAAGTACATGCTTCCACTTTACTCACCAACTCTTCAACACACTCACCGCTGAACTCTGCCATCCTTCTAACGACCTCCCGTAACTAACTCGTGCTCCCACGTCGTCCCTTAAACTATAGCACGTTCCATTTAACACTACGTAGCTAAGCTACGTCCCCACTACACATTCACCGTCTGTCACTGTTCTCAAATGTCCCAAAAATTATTTACCCAACCTAAATCTCGCAATCATCCCTCTAACTAATCCATTCCACGTGCCCCATGAGGACTTACCCCTGCCCCATGGAGCCGGTCTAGCTAAGCTAACCCTTCCCCCTAACTAGTTTCCATCCTGTGCCCTGGTCAAGGGGGTCTTCCACCCCTTGCCCAGGAATCCTGTGCACCCGAAAGTGAGGCTTGCTCTTTTTTTTTTTACATGCGCAGCACCAGCGCGGCAACTCACAGCTCGCGCACTTTGCACCTGCCCGTGACGTCATGCAGCTGCACGTGTTCCTCGTCCCTCCTTGGACGGTACCATCCGGCAGGGATACCCCTCCTGCCGGATTCCAACCCCACGTGCAGCCATGACGTCACCGTGCGCATAAAAAACACAAGCCCCACGTCTCGAGGGGTTCCCCACGCGAACACATGTGCTTTGCCCATTGGAGCTTAACACACACGATCGCGTGGAGAACCCGTCCGGTCCAAATCCGTAATCCTGCCTTAACTTTGTCCGTCCGCGGGATCGGCAAATCCACCGCCTGCGTTTCCGGACCGGGACTTCACTCTCGCAAGCGAGCACGTGGGGGCCTCGTGCGTTGCACAGCACGGACCTCGCGCGCGCTGCTGGGCGAACCCGGCACGGTCCCCGAAACAACCACAGCCGCCACTCGGCTTTCTTTCCTCTGTCGCAGTCTCCGTCTCCATTCCACACACGCACTCCCGCGTGTAACGACGCTAACACACCTCACCATTAAACTCACACCGGGAGACGCGGCTGCATGTTCACACATGCCGACCGACATCTCCCTTACACACAACGACCTTGCACACGCTGTCTCTCTCACACTCGGCCGCTCACTCACGCATGCCATTTCCCTTGCACACGTGGCTCCACTCACTCGCGGCCTTTCACTCACTCGTGCCATTTCCCTCACACAAACCATACTACTCACACACGCGGGGGCACTCATCTGCGGTGCCTCACTCATACACCGTGCCTCACTCACACACGCGGGGGCACTCATCCGCGGTGCCTCACTCATACACCGTTCCTCACTCACACACGCGAGGGCACTCATCCGCGGTGCCTCATCCACACACGGCGTGCTGGGAAGCACGCCCTTCTGCACACTTACCACCACCCCACTCACACACGGGGTCGCTTCCACACACGGGGTCTTTGTCACCCACCCGGTCGCTCTCACACACGCCCTTGCACCCGCGCTATGCGTGCGTTGCAGCACGCATTTCGCCACACTCGTGAACACACACCTCGACACCACACACACCGGGACAACCACACTGGGGATTCGTGTCCCCACAAGGGTCTCCGGGGCCTCTATACCCCCCAAGCTCGGCGTGCACCCGTCCACAGCACTCCTCCCCTCGAACTCGCAAAGCACGACCGAACTCACCTGGTCGTGACTCGCCTCAAGGGGACATACTCCCTCCCCTCGTTCCTGGAGGAGGCTATCCAGCTGCTCGCACTGGGTCCCTACACGCTCCGCGAGCTCACCCTCACTATCCTCCACTACCTCTGTGTGTGTGTGTACGTCTCTAGCCTTGTCATTATCATGCAGTCTCTCCTCTATTTTTTCTGTCTCCCGTGTCTCTATACATTTATAAGTTTCTGTTGTCCCCTCCTGTCTATTAGTCTCCGCTTCTTTCTGGCGTCTTTCCCTTATCTTTATGTAGGTCAACCTTGCTTTCTCCTTAAGTCGCTCCCGTCCTTCCCTGTTTTTCACTCCTTGCTCTTTCACGATCTCCGCGTACCTCATCCTTGCTTTCCGTATTAATTGTTCTTTTCTCTCCCTCCCAATTACTTTCACCTCGTCTCTTGTCTCCCGAATTATTTTTTCCTTACCCGCCTCCACCGCGGGCCCGACAGCCGTTGCACTCCCTCCCAGCTCGTTCGCTCCCACACGTGGAGTCGCCATTTTAAGCTCCCTGGCCACTGCCTTCATGCCCGCCTGCAGGCTTTGGCCCATGTTCTGCGTCTCACCCCGCAGCTTTTTCATTTCGAGTGCGTTTGTTTCCATTTTCGTTTTCATTTCGTTCATTTACTTGTTCATGCCTTTTATTTCGTTTTTCATTTCATTTGTGTTTGTATCCATCCTCGCTGTCATTGCCGCCAGCATGGCGAATAGCTGGGCCATGTCGGGTGCGCTTGGGTGAGCCGATTCGGCCAGGATCGGGAGGTTTTGGCGGAGGGGGGGTGGGGAGGTGTCATACACCGCGGCCGCCGCCGCACCTATTTCGGGCTCTGGGTTTAGTTGGACGAGTTCGTGTTCCTGCACAACCAACATTTCCTGCACGGGGATTTCATCCTGGATCATGGATCCTACATTACTACACATATACATTTCTAATACCCCCGGCTCCCGCTCGCCTTGAGACGCCATATTATTTCTCGTAAAGGGTTAATTTAGCTCGCTCGTAATTTGGAGGGAATCGGGGGTCGCTCCTCTCACCCCTGGACCGATTCCCGTGAATTTAGCTGGAGACAGGAGAGCCCGTTTTCCCGTTCTCCGATACCAGTGCTGCAAGGAGGGCGATGAGTTTATATCACACGACCTGACACCAGTGTTGCGGATTTGCGCCCGCCGGCGTGCGAACGGCCACGTAACTCGAATCGCGGCACGTCGCCCACCGGACGGACAATCCCGTCGTGACCCTCTCGGACTAACGCCGGGAACTAGTCACGGGTGGACCTTTCAGCCTCACCACGATCGTGCCAATCGGCCCCCGCGTGGGATAGGGTTGCTCGCCAAATTCGACCTACCTAAATACCCACACGGAGGGTAGACCGGGCGATCGCACCTCGCCGCAGGTCGACTTTGGACACGGGCCACTTTAAGCGACCCGTTCCGTACTATCGGGATAACCGAGCGGTGTTATCGTCGGCCTCGACGGTTCGATTAATTATCGGGCGTTTTAGCCCACAACCAACCCTTTACGTGAAGTAAGATGGAGATTCAATAAAGGAAAAGACGAAGCGAAACGGGAAAACAGTTCAACATAAAGCACATTTATTTCGCGATGAACGGAAATCACACATATACAATTACACCAAAAGCAAATGTAAAAGAAGAAGAAGAAACACACAATATTGCACAAAAAGCAAATGTAAAAGCAAAAGACAATGCAGAGCTAACCGACTACCGAGCACACGGCAACACTTATACAGTTTTACTTCACAGACGGCGCCGACAACACATATACTCAAAGCAAAAGAAAAAGGGACCACCCTCCACTATGAGGGGGCAGACGGGCCTGGGGCCGAGACCGCGTCGAGCCTACCCGTCTTGTGATGAGCCGCAAAATGGCGCTGGCGCCCCGACTCCGCGGGCCTCGCTGGGACTGCCTGGTAAGGGGTGGGAACGGGGCCCCCTTCTCGCACTATTTCAGCGCGGGGGGAAACAGGAGGGGGTTGTTGATGCTCGGGGGAAGGAGGATATCTCCCTTTCTCGGGTCCCGCGACGAGCGTCTCCACCACGACCTCGGTCGCGTTGCCGGCCTCTCCCCTCCGCAGCTCCCCGACTCTGACACGAGCACCCCCTCGACCGCCTTCGCCGCCGCCACCTCTCCAACTCTCCACAGCTCCGTCCAACTGCCTTCTCCGACTCCTCTCCTGACTGGCTCTTCCCAACTCCACCGACTGCGAACTGCCTTGTTTGGCGAGCGAACGCAGCCCTTTATAGCCCCCGGGGCCTCGCTCCTTCGCCTTCGACCCTTTACCTTCGACCCTTCACCTCTGGCTGGCTCCCCATTGGACCGAGGAAAAGTAGGCGTGAATGCTTTTTGATCCATGAATTTGCATATAGCGATATTACTCCAACGCACCTGGAGGCGGGGCCAAATCGCCCCACGCTCGCCGATAGGACGGAACAGAAGTGGGCGCGAGTCGTTTTTGATCTGTTTTCTTCGGAAAGGCTGTGATGTTTCTGCACACGCTGCTCGGTGCGCGCCCTGCACGAGTCCAGTATCGGTGCCCACAAGCGGCGTGGAAATGGCGGTGATGCGATGGTTGCGAGAGCGAGATGTGACGGTAAAGGTCGTGGCTGTTGGCGTTGTTGTTGTTGTTGTGAAGCGGCGTTGCGGCTGGTGGTTGTTGTGTGATGGCTGTTGAGACGTGGTTGGTGGTGGTAGTCATGGCGGCTGGTCCAAAATAAAGATAGTAAAAGAAAAACGGCTATCTAGAAGGGTCGCAGCCTGAATGAATGACATTTATTCCCTCGAAACAACGGGTTTGGGCCTAACTACACATATACTTACAGAGATATCTCACCTAAGGGACCTGAATGGTGGTTTGCGGATTTCGTCAACCACAACAATATATATATATATATATATATATATATATATATATATATATATATATATATATATATATATATATATTTTCACACACACACACACACACACACACACACACTCCAACAAATACCACCCGGGGTTTCGCTGACGGGAACACGACTGAGATGGGGGGGGGAAGAGGGGGAGATAGAGAGGGGTGGGGAGAGAGTGAGAAGATAGAGGGGGAAAGAGAGAGGAGGAAGGAGGAAAGAGAGAAGAGGGAGGGGGAAGAGAGAGGAGGGAGGGGGAAGAGAAAGGAGGGAGGGGAGAGAGGAGGGGTGGGGGAGAGAGGATGGAGGGAGAGTGAGGAGGAATGGAGAGTGAAGAGGGTTGGGGGTGGGGAAGGGAAGGCAGACTTGTGGTGGAGCATCAATGACGATTCATGCTGTCCCATCAAAATGATTCTGCATAGAATAACAGTGAAGATGGAAACAAAATAATGTCTGATATCCATTATCTACCGGTCATACCAGAAATAACACCCATAGATAAACACCGCCCAGACATGTCCAGACACAAACTCGTCCAGGGACAAACACCACCCAGATACATCCAGAGACAAACACCGCCCAGACATGTCCAGACACAAACTCGTCCGGGGACAAACACCACCCAGATACATCCAGAGACAAACACCGACTGGATGCGTCAGGAGACAAACACGGTCAAGACGTGTCCGGAGACAAACCCCGCCCAGACACGTTGGGAGACAATCACCACCCGGCCATACACACCGGAGAGGTCTGTGTGGCCCGGAAGTTTGGTACGATTTCACAAATGTTTGAAGGAGCAGTTCAGTGACAACAGTCACAGCATATATGTGTGTGTGTGTGTGTGTGTGTGTGTGTGTGTGTGTGTGTGTGTGTGTGTGTGTGTGTGTGTGTGTGTGTGTGTGTGTGTGTGTGTGTGTGTGTGTGTGTGTGTGTGTGTGTGTGTGTATAAATATTTTGTAACTAACTAAATATACTGATACTCTGCGTTGATAAGTGTTACAATTGTTTCTTGAACTCTTGTGAGTAGCTCTTTTTTACTGATAACTTTGACAACATCCTCATATTTACTATGCAGGGGACACAATGAACCCGAAACCAAGTGGGCATTGATTAATGAGGAAAAATCATTTAATTTCGTTTCTGCACATCTACTGAGCATCGTGATCGTCCTTTATTCAAGCAATTGATGATGATGATGATTCTCAATCATCCCCACTGTTTCATCCCCACTTTCCCCGTTCTCTTCTTACCGTGTTTCATTCAGTTCATGTGCAGCTCGTTCACCCCATGTGTCCTTCTCCCCCTCCCCTTGATCTCACTCTCACCTCTACTCTGCTGTTGGTGCTTCCCCCTTTCCATATCGTTCCCTTCCATTCTACTTTTAGCTCTTCCATGAGCCTCGACCATGTATCCCCAAAAAAAACCTTATGTCCTCTTTCCAAGTAAAGTATACACAGTTGCTTGGCTACCCTGTCACAATAATAAACTCAGGTCCAGTCTTGGAGACAGCTGGAGGTGACCGATAAAACAAACACCCTTTAAAGGATCATACACTTTGCTCGGAAACCCTCCCAGTGCATCCTGTATCCTATGTTTTCCCCAAAAGGTGAAAAGGAAAGCCTTTGTGAGATCACAAGAAAACAAATTTGTGATAAAGTTGGCAAACATTGGAATGACAAAGCTTCCATCCCTGAAACCACCTTTTTGACCGCAACCTTTCTTCACACCACGTACGAAGCAATTTTCTCTCTTTGAAACAATGGAGGCCACAACGATAAAATAACACCGTGGAATATGACAACAGTAAAAAAACGGATGCGTTTGTCATAAACACACAATTCTCTGACTCGGGCCTATGCACGCTGTGCTGGCTATTCTGGAGCGACCTGCAGGAGGCCTTGCTTTCCCTGCCTTTTCCATCAGCTCCATTGTGTCCTCGCAGTTGTAGTCCAGAGGCCATCACAAAGCATGTGAGGAATTTCATCAACAATAGGCGGCCCTTTGCATCTCTCTCCGAGCAGTTTCCTCTGTAGGTGTCAGACTGAAAAACACAGTGTACGCTTCGGCCATCGTTATTATACCGTTGCGATCTCGGAGGCCTACCACCACCCCTGCAAGGTCCAATGGACCATTTTGTTATGATCTCGTTGCAAGGAGTTGTGGAGTGGTTTTGCAACTGAACTCGATCACCAGAATAAGTCGATGGTGCTTTAACTTGGATAAGGTGACGGCTTTTTACATGTGGGACATGCATGGGGAAAAATAAGAACGGGGATCGAGCCGGTTGTGCAATATTGAGAGATCCCAGGTGTGTCGCTCTACAAAATCTATCAACTCGGGCAATACTTGTTGAGACGAAAACATCATCTAAAACTCTATTGGGAAGAATCAAGTGTATGTCTGACATCAACATGGAGGCATTCAAAGTGTGATTACCCAAAAAGACAAGAGTAATCAGATAAGAATCCAGATCCAAGTAAAACACTGACTGGATCAAGCTCTAAGCATGGAGACAGATAGATTAAGAATGATTGCACACATTCATGATTCAGCAACGATCAGGGTTGGCAAGAATTCCCAAGGGTATGCACATTCGCCTCTGAGCTGTCTATCCTAGGTTTGAATCCCGACCCGGATATAAACTGCCATCTGGGTGCTTCACAGGCAGCACAAAGGCATCAATGTGTGTGCTGTCCCTCAATTGTACCTTAAACTGAAGGACCCATTTATGAGCATTAGTTGGTTAAAGTTGATGATCCCCTTCCTGAAGAGTAACTGAAGTACTCTTCCACTTAACAAATGATACACTACAAATCAGAGGAAAAGGAAAAGTTTCCTTCTCTACACATCAGAGGAAAAGTCATGCCCCAGCAAATAATGCTGCTATGTTTTGCAGACAAAAAAAGAGAAGATACCATGAGCTTGTAATGAATAAATGGGAATTTTTCAATTCACGAATCTACAATATCAACCTGAGCAACAGGAGGGGCGAAGAGGAATTTTTGATTGACCTCAAAAATAGGTGGAACCCCTTTCAAAACTCTATTTTGTTTCATCATGAGATTATTGCAGAAGTCTGATGAAACATCTCACCAGATCTCACCAGAAATTTTGATAAGGGAATACTGTATATTAGATGTTGTAGAACGACTACATCTTACACCAGATCTTAAACCAGAACATTTAGATTATCGATCCGATGCTTGAGGTCTCATTTATGGGGCCTTCATGCCAGTCAATGATTTTTCTTTCTTTCATATACAATACAGCACTCATTCCTGAGTTTGATAAAATCTTGATGTGGAATTGATGGATTTCTTTGCAGATTCGATGTGCATTTTGGATGGAAACAGTTCATTGCTCAACATCAAATTATAGTGTAGAGACGAAGCACCTGAAAAATAAGAGAAAAAGATAATCAAATCCTTGAGACTGTAAGGGAAGCAATCTCTTTAGTTGGAAACTTGTCAAATCAATATTTGGTTTAAACAATGATTTGCTCAGAAAGCATATTCACATCACTAAGTTTATCGAATGATATGTCAGAATGCTGCAATTCATGAGTAAAGATCTTTTCATTGATGTTTAACTGCATTTGCTGGAGGAGGTAAGGAAGCTCAAAGGAATTTTGTGCAGGGGATAGTGAAGGTGTTCTGGGACTAATTATGGTTCCGGGAGGGAGGCGTTAAGTGGTTAGTCTTGGTATCCGTGATGTCCTACTTTTTGGAAAAAAAAGATTTGTTTTCATTATGAGGCAGAATTTCAAGTGCTACCGCTTGGCTGATATTACGAGTTTGCTCTACCAGGAACCATCAGCGATCTTTCTAGTTGAATAAAGTTTGGTGCACATAGACCAAAACAAGCTCAAATGAGCTAAGATCCTCGTCCTCTTAATGATGACGTCATAAAAACGAATATGACGTCATTGTGACGTATCAGGTTTGCGATAAATTATCTGTGCTAATGCCCGGCTTGATTCCCGCAAACAAAATTCAAACAGCTTGCCTAGTTTCGGAGATAATGGTATAGGCGATTTCCATTAGCGGCGATATTATGACGTCAACTTTTTTTCTAGGGAGAATTTCCAAAATTGGAGATGGTTACTGCATGCGCGTGGGCTTTCTGCATATACATGGCAAGTTTCACGAGGATCCGATGAAAACTGTAGGCTGTGAAACAAAAAAGTCCACAAACGAAGATGAAGAACAACAACGTGAGTAAGACTTAAGATCCTCCACGAGGATCGAAAAATTGGTTTATGGGTAGGCCTACATATAATATACTGTTGCGCCTGTGGAAACTGACAGAACACCATAAAGGTCCCGAGATCAGTAAGGCGGATAAGTCCGTGTCCAGATAGATTTCCCCACCGTTGTTTAAAATGTACTATTCATGTTAACCGGGCTGTGATCTTTGAGTTAGCCGTTATTCTTTACTTTCGTTATTTTGGACCAACCACTTCCACTACCAACATCTTTCTCAACAACCACTTCAGACCAACTGCCTCCACCACCACAACCACACCTGCCTGTCACCAAAGCACGCCATCCTCACCACTTCGCCAGCAACCGTCAACATCTCCACACCACAAACATCGCCTCACCTTCGTCTCCGAAACGACGCCATCTTTGCGCCAGCCACGGCGAGTCCGCATCGAGCGGCGTTGCTACAGGCCGACGTGGGACGTTTGCTCGTCGGATCAAGCTTGGTGATCTTGCGCACGTCCGCTTTCCGCGCAGAGGTCAGAGGTCAGAGGTCGAGGATCGGAGGCCAAACCGCGTCTCACCAGCCCTATAAAAGGACGAGCAGAGCGCCAAGCTCGCATTCGAGTTGGGTCGAGTCGAGTTGATCGGTCGGCCTGAGTCAGTCTGGAGAGGTCGGGGAGTCGAGAGGAAGCCAGAAGCCAAGGAGCTGCGTGGAAGTCTGGGCTCGTGGCGGAGTCGGGAGCTTGGAGCTTGCAGTCGGTGGAGAGTCCGGGCGTCGCCAAGGAGACGCGAGCTGGAGGCGCGGCCTTGCCTGCTGTGGTGCGCGGATCCGTGCGTTCATGTGGAGAGAGCCGGAGAGAGCTCGCCAGCCAGCGACAGGTGGTCCGAGGTGATCGGGCTTTGGCGCAGTTCGAGCATCACTGAGGGACGGACGGGTTCTTACAGAGCATCAACTCTAAGAGAGCAAAGACCCGTTCGTTCCTCTCAAACGAGTTGCTGACTGAGACCAAATCACCCGGCCGCTTGGCAAGGCCCAAGCTCGACCGCGGCTACGCTAGCTGCCGTGGGGAAGGAGCATCGCGGGTCGCCCAAGCGCGTTCGTGTGGAGAAAGCCGGAGAGAGTTCGCCTGCCACACGGAAGGCCCGAACTCGACCGTGGCTACGCTTGCTGCTGTGGGGACAGGACGTCGCGGGTCGCCCAAGCCAGACACCACGATGGTGCAGGTAACCTGCAACAGTCTCGTGGGACTCGTTCGGTCTGCCAAGTCCCACGCCATAAAGACCCAAGAGGTCCAGTCTGACCCCATTGCCTTTGATGGGGTCTTTTTCCTGCTTTTCTATCGAATGAATGTTGTGGCACCGAGTCCCGTAAGTAAAACTGTGCAAGTGACTGTACATTAATAATTACTTGTAGACGGTTGTAGCGCTTTGTCTTGCCCACGTGCCGTGCCGCATTCATTGCTTGTTCTGTATACATGCATATTGGTGTTTTTGAATGACTGCATGATTGTTCCTGCATACTTAGAGTAAATAAATGTGCTGGTTTAAATGTAAACCTGTTCGTTGCGTCCATGCCCCCATTGAAATGCCATCTTGTATTGCGGAATATTAGTTGGTTTTTAAATAGCCGGTAAAGTGATCGGGTCCAATGGGACTGCGCGATATTACCCCGCTCGGTTATCCCAAAAGGAAGCGAGCTGCTTAAGCGGCTCGTTTCCAAGCGGTCCTGTTGAGGTACAACTTCTCGGTAACCCACCTGCGTGAATAATTAGGTAAATCGAAGATTTGGCGATCGGACCCTGTAGCGCGGGTAGGGTACGGACAAGGTTGTGGTGGGATTGAAAACCCATCCGTGACTGGTTTCTGACGCCATTGCAGAAAGTCACGACTGGATTGTCCATTCGGAGGGCGAACCGGCTGCTATTGGTGAAACGCGGCCGTTCCCACGCCGGGCGGGCACGAATACTACAACAATACCTTGTGCTTCATTGTGCAGACCGCGAGCCACTGGTGGCCCCTCGTAGCTGAAAGTGCGGCTCCTGATGTGCAGCCGATAATGCACAAATGTGAAAACACCCTATCCTAATTAATCCACCATAAACGCTATCAAATTGGCTCAATTGATTCAAATGAGTGTTCCAATGTGATGCATAAAAGTAACATAACTACATCAGTTGATGGCAGTCTGCAAATAATTATTCTTGCAGCCCAGTAACTACAACAAAGGGTGCATAGAGGCTGGGACTAATAGCAGCCATTTTGGAGTGTTGCAGGCAGTGTGGTAGTTTTCACACTGATGTCTTATTGGCAAAAGTGCCCCCCTTTAAAAAAAATTGTGAAGATCACTGATCTCACAGGACTTTGGTTTTAGGAAATGTTAAAAAGGTCTTGTGGCCATCTTTTGTGTTAATGAGCTCTTTCAAATGTAGGTTATGGAGTGCTTCAAAGAAGTAGACAAAGTAATCTTTTAGAATGGGCACCAAGACAACATCTCTTTAGTATGGCCACCCTCGTGGGAGACCCTTCACTATCTCTCAAATATTATCCACTGGAAGGTGATCTTTGTACAACATGTTGTCCAGTTTGACTATAGAAGAGAATTAACCCCCCCCCCCCCCAGATCTCAACTCCACATCCTCACCCCCCTTTACTTCTTACAAACCCACTTCCATAGGTCACAACCTCAAAAAGATAGTTCTGAACAGAGTTTAAAAAGAAAAAACCAAAAACAGCAACTTTATAAACTCGAGCATGTAGCACAACTCCATCTATACAATTTGACATATAATTCGTTTTGTTCGGTTATCTTGGACAAATTATTCTCTCTTTCCAAGGAGGTTATAATAAAGCAACAAATTCAATTCCTCTGTCGTAATGTGTGAACAAGGTCTGGTGTAGCTAATCCTCCCTGTTTATAACAACAGAGCAACCAACACCTGATTCAGAAGGGTGACAGTGAGTAGCAACCCACAGCAATATCAAAATGGAAGCATTGATGCTATTTATTCTCTTAGGGATAAAACAGTCTAAAAGGGATGAATGAATGCTTGAGGCAAACCACTATATAGGAAGATTTTCCACCATTTAGCAACTTGACATCTCCATTGGCATGCGAAAGATGTTCCGGAAATCGAAAAATTCCCCAAATTGATAACATGAGCTTCAAGACTTGTGAATGCAGCGGCTCAGTGTGTGTTTGTTTTCAAAAATTGAACTGATAAAGCCTCTATACCCAGTAGATATTGAAGTCAATTGTGACAGCTTCATAATGATAGATCAAAGATGTTATTCGATGTGAACAATTTGAATTTAAAGTGACATTTGCAGCTACGAACTGCCGAATGCCCAATGACATGTCAGGGTGGAGGGGCACAGAAGCAGAACCAGACAGCACATCATGAAGATGCTGGCTGATTATTTGTGCTCAAAAAAAAATAAATAAACAACACGGTTCGAGAGGGAGATGAGTGACAGACACAAAGGAATACAATGAAAAAAGTCACAGACCAGGAAGAAGGCACTCATTTTTGAACTGGATGTTATAAACAACATATTAACGCATTTTTCATGAGGCATGCATTGCCCAAGCTCCTGCAGCTGCTGATAAGCTCTTTCCTTTGTTCAAATCCGCTTTACTTCTTTATTGGCTTTTCTGAATTGCTGGATTTTTGGCAAATGGTGGAAAAAAATATAAATGCGGAATTTTTTTTTTTTTGTATCAAAAAGCCGACCTCTCAAAAGTGTCGTGGAACGGTTATTCGGTTGACAGGTAGAGGTGTCACCGGAACAGGGCTTCGGCTAGGTGACTATCACAGGTGTCCGTCGCAACCATTTTGCGAATATATTAAACGTTAGTGGTCTCTTGGAGTTCAACCACATTCATGATCCATCATATCTTTCAAAGTATGTGACATTATGCTTCAAGTAAAACTCAATCTGGTTATTTATGATCCCCGTGGAAAGAGCTGCACTGTGGTATGTCACATCCTGAAATATTCTGTCCCTTTCATACGAAACGTTAAAGCAGCCATTCTGTTTGCTAGCACTCCATCGTTAATTTTAAAGCACTCCAAATGTGGACGTCCAAAAGTACCTTTCAACAAGAGAGCCATGATGGAAGGGTAAGCCTGGTGTTGTTTTAGCGGTTAGGGTGGCTGGCTTGGGATCTTAGGGTCCTGAGTTCAAGACCCATTGCCACTGTAGTAACACCAGGTGGGGTTCACTCAGCCTTTTATCCTTCTGAGGTCGGCAAAATGAGCACCAGCATACTGGTTGTAGGGGCACTGCATCAGCGGCATAGCTGCATCCCCAACCAATAATGCAACAAGCAGCCATGGGCTGCACATGAGAGTGTGTGTATTGAAGGGTACCTGTTTCAAATTATAAATCCCTGCCCAATTTATGAGGAGCACAGAATCAATGACAAAGCTGCCTGTGAGAACTGATGTAATGGGAAGAATGAATTTATAATTTGATCCTGATTAGATATGTGTTTAATAAATTAGACAGACAGGTGGACACCGACAAAGATGGAGTGTTACTACAACATGGTATTGCATAAAATGGAAGATCGCATTCTCACTTAACCAGAACCAGAGCCTGCAGACCTCACAACAGTTGTAAACTGAGAGGCACCCCCAAGGAATAAACACCAATGATTATTTTGTTATATTCCTGTAGGTTCCTCTGCAGCCTCTCCATGTCCCTCACTCCATCTCCCTTAATATCTCTATATCTCTATATCTATATCTATATCTATATCTATATCTATATATATATATATATATATATATCTCTATCTCTCTCTCTCTCTCTCTCTCTCTCTCTCTCTCTCTCTCTCTCTCTCTCTCTCTCTCTCTCTCTCTCTCTCTCTCTCTCTCTCTCTCTCTCTCTCTCTCTCTCCCTCTCTCTCTCTCTCTCTTCCCCTCTCTCTATGTTGACAGTTTCGATTTAATTCCTCACTTTATCAGTGTATCAATTCTGCTTTTCTCATCTTGCCCCAGAGTTACTTTTTAATCCATCAACCCCTCAGACTCCACATTTGTCATTGCCTCCCTTCTATCCACTTCCTTTCTTTCTTTGCTCCATCTCCAAGCTGGAAATCCAAAAGGATGTTCTTGTTCATTCTGACTTTCACTTGCAGGTACTGTTTGGGGGTAATTAATTCTCTTGGGTTTTCAGACCAAGTCAGAAGAGGTTTAATCCATCACCCTTCATCACTACACCCCCTTTCTCCCAATGTAGGGTTGTGAGGTCCACCCAGGTGTGTTCATTAGGTGGACATATGATTAGCACAGCCACAAGTGGTGTTTCTCATTAGTGGCTCAGAGAGCATGACGCTGCAATGGATCGTCGGTCGAAGCAGGTGCCATGGGAGCTACATGTTTCTGCCAGCGGATCATTAGGCAAGGGGAAGATAAACCTGGAATGGCTGAGGAACCTGGATTCAATAAACTGGCTGCAGGCAGGCAGTCGTTGTTAAGAAGAAAGGTTCAATTACTCTAGACTTTGGGAAAATTCTACTTCATCAACAATTCAGAAATGAATTGGAGAGCATTGGGGAGACAATCTTTCCTCGGATTTAGGTTGGTCCACAGTGATTTGTTGTTAACCTGCCAAATGATTGTGACCTCAACCAAACAAAGAGGGTGATGTTTGTTTGTGGTGCCTAACCATTTGATAGTAGATGAAGTCCTTCAGTGCATTCAGGTTGGAATCAAGGAGGCATGAACACCGACATCAGGGTCTGTACGAAGGAGCCTCTCCATAGCAAGGTTAGGGTTATATATTAGTGCTACCGGTGTTGTTAACTCGAAAGAAACAAGCACACACAATTATAAACACAAGTTATTATGGTTGTGAGGTGACAACGCTTCCCACCGTTTGCATTATTTTGCATCTTTCTCAATCCTTTTGCTCCCAAGTGCAAGAGACCTGTCTTGTGAGGAGGCACATGCATCACACTCAATCTACCTGTTCACGCCTCCAAAGATTCAGGCTGGGTTAATGAGTTGACAGATTCATTACTGAAAGACATTTCAAAACTGCTTTGGTTTTTACAACCTGAGAATGAAAATGCATCGTTGATCATCGTCACGTATTTCCTTATTTACAGTTTAACTCTTGGACAGGTCGTACAGGCTGATCATGGCTTCATTACTTTGGTCAATAGTCGTCATTACACGATAATCATTTTCTACCAAGTGATCTCTCGATGTAAGTACGACACAAAAAGTTTGCATAAATCATACTAAAATACCCAATTTGGTATTTGTCTGTCTGTCTGACCATGATACCTTTGGTTGTTACTTATCCACTCTCAATCAAACTTGCCACATGGACTCTGGAATACATGGTGGAGGTTGTCGTGACTTCATTTCCCCCCTGCCCAAAGAGGATTTCCACCTTGAAGGAATTCCGCTTTAATGTGTAGAAATAGTTTACCATGGCATTTCGTGAGGCACACCTTCAGCAAGTAAAAATTATTATAACCAAAAATTATTCAGTCAATTCTATACAACATATGATTACATTTTTAAACAGTCGCTACCACTGTTTCACACTAAGCTGAAAAAATTTGACATAAACCTGACGTCCTTGAGGCATTCTATGCTTATCGCATCCCCACAGACGAACGGATCCAATCCGTCTTGACTTGCTGGCCCTCTAGATAGTTTGCAATGATTTTTAGCTTATCAAGGTGAGAGGGAGCCTCGGATTGGAGGAGGACAATGGGCCGACCATATTCCTCATGGTTGCAGCAGGTTGATCGACATCTCAAGGAGATGGGAATGGGCCAGGCATCTGCCTGGGGGATGGCCAGAGGGAGGCCCCTGGAGCACCGGTGGAAAGTGGATGCAGCGATGCACTGCTCTGGCGCATGCTGGCATACCTGACCAGACCTGACCTGACCTGATTCATCAATGTGAGTGCTGTCTCTCGGATGGATGTTAAACTGGATGTCACATCTGCTAGAAACATCCCCTCCCCTTCCTCACTCTCCCCTTCCCTCTCTTCCCCCTCTCCCTTTCTCACCACTCTCCCTCTCCGACCACTCCCTCTCTTCCCCCTCTCCCTTTCTCCCTCTCCCACCCCTCCCCCTCTTTCTCTCTCTCCCCCACCCTTCTCTTTCTCCCTCTCTCTCCCCCACCCCTCTCCCTCCACTCTCGCTCTTTCACCCTCTCTTTCCCCCTCCCCTCCCCTTCTGTAAAGGTGACTGTTAAGGACTAACGGTTTAGTTTTGAATTTAAATCAGCTTCACCAGAGTGCAGCAGGTATGAATCAGAATTGGAGTGAGCTCACTGGAGGGGTACAAAGATTGCTGCGTGCACGAGTATGCATGCATGCAGGCAGGCCTTTGCCAGATAGATAGCATGGGTTTTGAATGCTCCTGCCTGGATATATGTTTTGCAAATGTTACTATTTGGGAGTGTTTGATTGCCCTTCCCTTCCCCTCACACTGCCTTCCCTTCCCCTCACACTGCCTTCCCTTCCCCTCACACTGCCTTCCCTTCCTTTTCTCACATGCTGCCTTCCCTTCCCCTCCCACTTACCTCCTCCTCTACCTCTTCCCTCTTCACCCCCATGAACACCTCCGGGCGGTCTCCGCATGCTGTATTAACGTACCCCATTTTGTTCAATTCTATCATCCCTCCCCACCCGCTTATCTACAAGTCCCACTACCAAATGCAACGAGAGAACCGTTTTCCCATTTCCCCCTCAAGTTCCCCTACCAACGCAAGTCCAGAAGCCGCTCCCCTCATACATACCTCTTCTCAAAACACCACGCACTTCCCCACTCCCAACTCCTCTCTCTCTCTCCCACATTCTCCTCCTCTCCCATCCTCCTCGCTCCCACCCACCTCCCGGAGTATATAGTGATGTTTGGTGAAGTGTTGCTCTCTCCGCCCCCTCCAAGTTCCCCCTTTCCTCAACTCCTCCTAGCTCTCTGACCCATCCTTGCTCCCCTGCCCCTCCTCACCCCCATCCCTCCTCACTCCCCCATCCCTCCTCGCTCCCCGTCACTCCTCTCTCTTCCAACTTCTCTCCCTCTCTCTCCCTCCCCTCCTCTCTTCTCCTCTCCTCTCTCCCTCCCCTCCCTCCCCTCGCTCCTCTATCCCTCTCTCCCTCCTCACTCTCTCTCCCTCCCCTCCCTCTCCCTTCCTACCCTCCTTTTTCTCCCTCCTCTCTCTCTCCCTCCCTCTTTCTCCCCCCCCCCACCTTAATATACCCGTTAGCTAAGTAACAGGTTGTATTTGCTCGTAAATAAACAAACACATTACAGACACACAAGTGACGTGTTTACTTTTAAGCAACTTGCCAGGATGTTCTTGTGTTATAAACTATAAACTTATATGGTATGTTATAAACCAGAACAGCACTCTTTGACATCGCGACATTGCCAGATATACCTCTGCTCACATTGTTACATCATTGTACATACTTGTACCAAGTTTGAATTAAATCCCTGAACCCAGATTCAAAATATTGAATAATTCTGCCTGCCAGACCATGCGTCCGATCAGGTTAAAATTAAAACATATATTTCCCATGACTACGCGATCATAATTGCGATGTTTCACTTCGATTGATGAAGCGGTTGAAGAGAAATAATTTATTTTAACATTCTTGTTCGAAACCAATATGGCTGCCAGACCATATGACCTATTCATGATGTGTGAACACAGTAGTATCTCCAAGGCTTGGGGAACATGTGCCTGAAATTTCCCCTCGATCTGTCAAGCCGTTCTGGAGAAGATGGCATTTAAAAATTTGAGGGTAAATCCAATATGGCTGTCAAACTATGTGACCTATGATGTCATAGTTGAGAACGTTTTGTTCCTCATGGATAGGTGATCGTACAGGAAATGTTTCAACTCAAACTGTTCAGCCATATCAGAGAAGAATATTTTTGAAGGTTTTCTGTTTAAAAAAAAGACATTGCTGTGAAACCACATGAACAATGACGTCATCATTTTGTTCCTCCAAACAATTTAGCCCAAGATGAAACAAGGAAGCACAAGGAGATTAGACACAGGTGGAGACCATTCAGCCCATCATGCCTGCACCACATCAACACCAGATCAATACATCAACACCAGATCAAAATATGAAAATGCAAAATGTTTTTTTTGTGGGGTTTTTTTGTAGTTTTGTATTCCTTCTCCCCCCCCCCCCCCAGGGGAGGGGACATGGCTTGGGTAAAAAACACATCAACCACACAACACCCCTTGACAAGAGCCCCACCAACAGCACTCCGTACACATGCACACAATCACCCATCAGTGCTCAAGCTACCGAAAAGTCCTGCCAACATCCCCATACCCCTCTATCTCCATAACTTGCAGGTACCTATCTCATTCCAATTTAAACTTATCTACTGTTTCTGCTGCCACAACCTTTCCAAGGAGACCATTCCATGCATTAACTACTCTGAGTAAAAGTCCCCTGCCTTGCTACCATCTTAACTCCTCTCTTCTTTACTCTCAAGCTATGGCCCCTGGTCCCATCACTGTCCACTCTGTTGAATAATTCATGTACACTTATTTTATCAATACCCTTCATTATCTTAAACATCTCTGTCATAACTTCTTGTCACCGCCTTCTTTCTAGTGTATAAAGCCCTGTCTCCTTCAGCCACTCCTCACAGCTGAGTCTAGCTCGGCCCGGAATCAATCTCGTGGCCTTGCACTGAACCCTCTCCATGGCATCTCTGTCCTTCCTGAGTTGTGGTGACCAAAACTGCATACAATATTCTGGATGTGGCCCTCACTAAATTCCTGTACAATGTTAACACCACCTCTTTTGATTTATAAATGATCTCCCTCTGAATACAACCTAAAACCCTGTTTGCTTTACCTACAGCTGCCTGGCAATGTGCTGCCTGCTTCCCTCCCATACATATTCACCAGTTTGCAATCAAATTAGCCTTCTGACCAGCCACCCCACAAGACTTTACATTGGCATACAACCTCCAATGAGGTACCTTATCAAATGCCTTCTTAAAGACTGGATACACTATGTCCACTGCCTTTCCCTCATCCACCCAATCAGGCACTTCTTCAGAGAACTCCAAAAGTTTTGTGAGACAGGAACTACCTTTCGTAAACCCATGTTGACTACCTTTAATTCATTTGTATTTATTTAAATGGTTCCTCATCTGGTCCTTAATTAATGTCTCCAACACCTTCCCCACAACTGAAGTCAAACTAACAGGTCTATAGTTTACAAATTCTTCTCTGGAACTGTTATTAAATAATGGTGTTACATTTGCGACTCTCCAATCCTCCGGTACCTGCCCTGACTCCAGTGAACAATTGAAAATATCCGTTAACATCTCGCTTACCTGCTCATCCACTTCCTTAATACTCTTGGGTGCATATTATCTGGACCTGGAACGTTATCTGCTCTTAGATTTCCGAACTGTTCCTTTACTTCCTCCACTCCAACCTGGGTCGTCTGTAAAAGCCTTTCCTCACCTCCTCGATAGATACTCTCAGCTATTGGCAATTCTCCTGATGGTTCTTGTGTGAAAGTTGAAGCAAAATCACTTTTTATTATATTAGCCTGCCATCTCACTTTCCTCACGAACCGCTCTCCCTGTGCTACACATCAATGGGCCCTCACTCGTCCTACCTTACCTGTTCTTTTCCCCTGATATACTTCAAGAAAGCCTTGCTATTATGCTTAATAATCTTAGCCTTGTCCTTCTTCTCCTCTCTTTTGGCTTGCTGAGTTATTTTCTTAACTTGCCTCTGTTTACTCCGATGGTGATATAA
>NC_140974.1:28358326-28483326 GCF_056783735.1 Eptatretus burgeri | reverse complement strand
AGAATTGATCAGGACATAACGTCGAACAAAAGTAACAATAAAAAGAGGGGGAAAACCCACCAACAGAGGGGTTGAGGAGAAATCATAGAGAAAGATTTAGACTAATTGGGGAGGTGGAGAAGGATAAGGGGTGGAGGATGTGAGGAAGATGAGGAGAAGAGGAGGACTCATGGGGTCGACAAGATGGATACAGGAAACTCTTAGGAAGGAAAAACTGGAAAATTGGAAGGAGGTGGGCTTGGGAAAGGGGTAGAGTTAACGAAGGTAGAAAAGATCATGCTTTTGGATTGGGGATGATCTGAGATGGTGAGGAACAGCTGTCTTGAAGACCTGGAGGGAAGAATGAGCATGAAGAGGATGTGTACGTTGGTTCCACGACAGGGGAAAAAGAAGAACGAATAATTGGAGGTGAGCAGATACAGGATTTAGGTAGTTTCACCAGAAGAGGGTTGATGGTTGACTGTGTACACCCTGCAGAAACCTAGGGGAAGGGGGGGAGGACAAAGCACGGAAAGAACAGAGGGTGCAAGACCAGAAAGCAGGTGGTAGAAGACAAAGAGACCACCGACCTGTCTGCATTGTCAAAGTCATAGACCCATAGGTAATGATGTAACGAACGGAACGAATTAGTCATTGAATCCCAGTCCAATATATATTCACAAAGTCAATAAACAACGAGTCCCATTAATACTGATGAAGGGCTACGAAGCTGGCAGGTATGATGGTGCCAATTGTAATGTCTCCACCACCACCACCACCACCACCACACCAGGTAGCATCTCATGAATAGTTATTTTGTCCTCTTCTTTGCCCTCTCTTTAAATCATCAATGTTCAATGAAATGTTAATAAAACAATTGTTTTGTCATTTTACGTGTTTGCTTATCGCTTCGTATTTGACAGCACCTGTAATTTGCTTTCCCACCCCTGCAGGTTTAGAAACATAATCATTTGGTGGAATACGAACCACCCACGTGATTGTGCATTTTGAACACGTGACTGTCAGCAGCATGCTCTGGGCATCAATGTTCTATATTGTGCAGCTTACCCCCCAACCCCTTTTCCTTCCTCCCTCTGCGACTCTCTCCTTCACATACTAAATGTGTGTGAGTGATTCTTCATCTATCCCCTCTGTGTGTGATTTGTCCACCTATCCCCTCTGTGTGTGTGTGGCACCTGTGTGTAATTTGTCCATCTATCCCCTCTGTGTGTGTGGCACCTGTGTGTAATTTGTCCATCTATCCCCTCTGTGTGTGTGGCACCTGTGTGTAATTTGTCCATCTATCCCCTCTGTGTGTGTGGCACCTGTGTGTGATTTGTCCACCTATCCCCTCTGTGTGTGTGGAACCTGTGTGTGATTTGTCCACCTATCCCCTCTGTGTGTGTGTGGCACCTGTGTGTAATTTGTCCATCTATCCCCTCTGTGTGTGTGTGGCACCTGTGTGTAATTTGTCCATCTATCCCCTCTGTGTGTGTGGCACCTGTGTGTAATTTGTCCATCTATCCCCTCTGTGTGTGTGGCACCTGTGTGTGATTTGTCCATCTATCCCCTCTGTGTGTGTGGCACCTGTGTGTGATTTGTCCACCTATCCCCTCTGTGTGTGTGGCACCTGTGTGTGATTTGTCCACCTATCCCCTCCAACGAATCACCCTTCAGTCAGTCAGTGCTAGTCTTTGCCTGGACTTTACTTAATCAGATCAAAAAAAAACAAACTACTGGCCAGCAGGTGATGACATCAATAAGTTGGATTTATCCGGAATCGAGCACTTATCGATCAGATATTTTTTGTACACATAGTCGAGGCTCATGGAACAGCTAAAATTGCCGAAAATGCAGGGAGTACAATAAACTGAACTTCACGACTTACATTGATATCGAAAGTCCTTTGACTCACGAAGCTGGGACTCCTGAGGCTCCGCTACAGAAATCAGGGGTGTCCGCAAAGGAAGAGCTTTCTGCACCTCAGTAAAAGCCTGTCTCACTTCTTGGAGTTAGGTCGTTGAGTCCGGTGGGATGTATTTACGCACCAAACCTGTACCTACCTGCAATGGGCTACATGATGAATCACATGCTGAAGGACTGTGGCTACCAATATCGAGCATGCCTTGGCAGTAGTTGTACTATTGCAGACCTGGACTATGCTTATGACGTCACAACTGGTACACACCATGGACATCATAATCAAAGTCCTGGAGGATTATGATGCCCATACCACTTTCAAATACCAAAATGCAGTTAACATGGTAAACAACACTCAGTATGGATGACAACGCACAGTGTAATGTCGAATCTGAGACCAAATTTCACTTCCATGGCTCTGGAATCTCTTCTATTGTCTTATTGTCATAGTATCTCCAAAACATTATCCAAAATGACTTGTTCTTCTTTCCAACAAGCAACAACAGGAAATCTTCACATAACCAGTGACTGAAAATTCACCAATACTGTATAATGATGTTGCGGTGCGAGCCTGGACCCACACTCCCACGACCAATGCACAAAAACATGGGTTAAACTCCTCGTGCTTTTAGATCTCCATATTCGGTTGCATCATTATGTATCCAATGAGCTCTACTTAGGGCCTTGATAACACGTTCCCAGCGGAGATGGTTTGGTCATCTAATGCTGCCATACACATTTACATGCTGCCGCTGCATTATTTACTCAGCCACCAACAGATGGCCTCGAGGTCGACATCAGACCCGTTTGAAAAACACTTTGTCAACATCAAAATATGAGCCAACATGGACTGCCCAGGGAAGACCTGTGAGAAAGCATGTAATGTCTGCTACGAAAGTGATGTGCTCTCTGGGTAGTGGTTTCCCTCCACTCCTCTGTAACCCAACTAAGCTGCCACACGATCGTTTAGTGTAGGTACAGTGCACGATTTCCATGAGCCTCGACTTTTGTAAATAAATAAATGCGTTTCTCACGATGGAAATGTGTTGAGATTATTGAAAATACACCTTTAATGGAAACCTATACAACTAGGGACAGCACTCGATAGAGCGCATATCTCCACCAGGTTGAACAGTTTACCATTTTTTGCTCGCCTGTTCGAAGAACAGAGAGCTATAGCGATACCCCGGCGTGAGCGTGAGCGTGAAAATGTTAAAGTTTTTGGTGCAAGTTATTTTTTCCTTTCTAATGTTTTTATCTACCACACTATTTTTTATACGCCCAATATATATATATATATATATATATATATATATATATATATATATATATATATATATATATATATATATATATATATATATATATATATGTCAGGGCGTATTATGTGATACTGGTCGTCCGTCCGTTCCTGTCCGCACTCTAACTCCCAAAGTTTTCAACTTTCACGTTTCATATTTGGTACATAGGTACAGATTGTGGAGACGGTGTGTCACGACATACGTTGTTCGTCATCTGAAGTGGTTGCCATGGCATCCAGGATGCTGTTTTCCATGTAGTAGCACAATTCTGTATATACCTTCTTGTTCAGGTGTATATTGTGCTCACTTGTGCTCTTGTAACTTATTACAATATACAAATACATATATTGCTTTAAAAATATTTGGATCAGACTTCACTGCAATGCTTTAGATAAAATATTAATTATTAGACGAGTCTTTTAAAAACGATAAATGTATAAACAGGCAAGCATTGGGTGGCTTTGACACCAACTCTCTGGTTATCCCACTGATAGGCCGGATCTGGATCCGGACCTGAACCAAAATCTAACAAGAAAAAGAGCAATCAGAGATTGCAAACCCTCACGAGGACGTCTTTTGAGTGGTGTATTTTTATATGTTTTAGGGTAAATCCAATATGGCTACCAAACCATGTGACCTATGATGTCATATGTGTGACCCTTTTGTTCCTCATGGAAAGGCGGTCATATGTGTAAAGTTTATATATATGGCTGCCGTATCACGTGACCGATGACGTCATCAAAAAAATTTGTGCACCATTTTATCCCTGGATGACCCTCAATATTTTTTCTACTGATTGGATGCAGCATTCTACATATGTATTTATAACGTAATAACAAAGGCACCTATGATGTCATGAAAAAAATACCACACTCATTCCCCATGAGGATTACTTGCTATGTGCCACTTGTACACCGATGGCTTGGGGGACACTTGTGTGAAGTTTCCCCTCAATTTGTTCAACCGTTCTGTGGAAGAAGATTTTGTTTAGGTTTTAGGGTAAATACAAGATGGTTGCCAAAACATGTGATCAATCACATCAGATGTGTGAACCTGTTGTTCTTCATGGACAGGCATACATGTAAAGTTTCGCCCCGATCTGTTCAGCCACTTCAGAGAAGGTTTGTAAAGCTTTTTTCTTGCCAAAAATAAGTTTTTTCAAGATCTGTTACTTGGTAAGTTTTTTTTGTTTGTTTGTCTGTAATCATTGGATTTTTCACCTTTATATCACTCTGTAGAGCACAATTGTCATCGGAAACGCTTGTGAGTACACATATCGTCGTATTATTACAATACCCTTCAGCACACATAAAGGTCAAGGTCAAAGGTCAAGGTCACTTTGTGGTAAATCTTGGAGGTCGACGAAACCCTTATTTTTTGAGTAATTTTAATCGAATCATCTCCAAACTTCATGGGAATGTAGTTCATGGTCTGGCGCTCAGCTGATTAGTTTTTAGTGGTGATTGGCCTTGACCTTCATGGTTAGGGCCTGAGGTCAAATATATTTGACCCCAAGGTCAAATTTTCAAGTTTTAGGAACCATATCGTGTAGTACCTCAAATTGAACACCTCGATGAGTGCTTTCTAGATATGTCAAGCTTGAGACATTATGATGTCATTTGGTGAAGTTATGAGGCAAACGCATATTTTTCATGGTTACTCTGTGGAACGATTCTCATCGGAATCTCTCGTCGGCAGATATTCCTCAAGGAGTCGCTCCTGGTAGATAGCAGCTCTGTTCACCTCAGTGTGACCTTAAAGAAGTCACACGTGGTCACCTTTTGGCAAGATACGGGTCACCCTGCGGGTGACATTGGTTTATTGTTTTGTTTTGTTTTTTTAAAGCAACATGGCTGCCAAATCACTTGACCGATGACTTCATGAATTTTTTTTTCTGTGGACCATTTTATCCCGAGATGGCCCTCAAAAATGTTCATACTGATCGGATGTGGCGTTCTCCATATGCAATTATAACGTCATAACAAGGGCACCCATGACGTCATGAAAAAATCAACCTCATTCCAAATGAGGAGTACTTGTTACGTGCCAAGTTTCAATTTTTTCATTGGTGTTGTTTCAGAAATACAGAGGTTCAAAGTTTTTCCGTTTTTCCAATATGGCTGCTACACCACGTAACCTATGACGTCATAATTATCATAACAACATTTTGCATGAGTAGTCACAGCAATGGTGAAAATTTCCTCTCAATCTGACAGGCGGTTGCAGAGAAAACCATGAAAGTTCTGTGCGGACAAACAGACAGACAGACAAACAAACGGACCCAAATGCAATACCCTCTCCAAATTCTTCGGCGAGGGTAATCAGCTTGTATTTGTCACCTATCCTACTCATCCACCAAGTTTTGTCATAACTCGTCCACAACTCTGACATCATGCTATATATTTTGGCCCAATCTCTCAATGGTGAAGAAATCACTTTAAAAATTCCAGTCGCCAGATCTGGATTCGGATCTTCCCCAAAATCGAATCGATTCTTCCTTGTAACACACCCAATCTGTCCACCAAATTTCGTCCGAATCCATCTGCAACTTTTTGAGATATCCTGTTCACGGACAGACAGATAGACAGACAGGGGTGAAAACATAACGTCCGTCCATCATCAGTGTAGCAGGTAAAAAATGGGATGTGTAAGAAATCAAAGTTTTCTCTTTATCTTTTGTGCCAGCCACAGACTTACTGATCACCACTCATTTGTTTTGGAAAACAACGCGCTTAAAGTGTGCATCTACTGGCATGTTGTGACTGCACTGAAAAGTCGATCAGCAATTCCAAAAGAGCAGGGAGCACAAAGCCCACCCCCTCCCTCATCCCCCTGACCCCCCCAACCCCAATCCGTTTTGCACTCACACCCCTCATATGCAGATGCTGTCCACCCACGTACACCCTGCGATGTGCACTTGTACAATAGCCGATGATGCAAATAATGGGTTTGTTGCCAATCCACAATTGCACCTCTTTCATCTCCCACTTTAATTGGAATTTAATTACCATCCAGAACATGCGGCTAGTTAATTGTTTTTACTTTTTAAACATTGATCAAAGCCTCATGGAAGAGCTGGTAACAAATCACATGCAAGACAAGGACATTGGTAGATATTATTGTGCTTTAACGTGAATTACAAGGACATTAGTCGACACAATGGAAAAACACAATGGCATTTGAACCCTGGTCCCCGACATCATGCGCCATCAGTTTAGAGAGGGGGGGGTTAAACAGGCTGAGCCATCTTCTCGATGAAGGTCAACCTTTGCCTGAAATAACGATTAGAAGCTGTGATATCTTTTTGTATACAAAGTGAAAGGTTCGTGAAAGAACTAGAACAAGGAACAGAACACGAACCCCATGGAAAGGGATGCAGGTGAGGTCGAGGAGGAGGAAGGGACACACAAAGAGCGAGGCACAACAAAGGAACACTTAGAAATAAACTTAAGAGGTCTGAGAGAGCGAAGTACTGTATGAAGGTAACCGTCTACAGGTGTAGTAGTAGCTATCAGCTTTAGGTAGAGAAGAGTTCAGTGAATCTGCATTGTTGGTGTAATTGATTGTTTGGACACGACCCATGTGGAATGACCGAGGTTGTGGATGCAAAACTGAAGCTGTGGATTCATTTTATTTTACCTTCCACTTCCCATGTAAATTCAAGCACATTGACATTTCCTTCATTTTTAATTTCGGTGTTAAATATTGAATTTGTCAAAACCCCAAAATGAAACCCACTGAACTCGGTATTTACATGTTTTATGGTTGAGAAGTGAAGCCTATTCAAGTACCTGGCTCACCTTGATCCTATGAGTGCCAAAAATGTGCAGAAATTCCTTTTTGACATCGTGACAAACATGGAAGTGATTTGAACAGCTTTTGTAAAATTGTTGGTGAATCGCTCGAGGAGTCGAGCTTGTCCAACCTGGCGCCGAACATTGGGTGACGTTCAGGTGAAAGGAATCATTAGCGAGCAAGTCCCAGGTAAAGCACACACACTCGGTGGTGGAGCGAACCCGAGGCGATGGTAAAGGGCCGGTGACAACAAACAGAATTCCCCGTGATCTGATTCGCACTGATGTTCATGTGTGGGTGACTTGATGTGCCATCATTTCACGAGTTCCTGATTTCAAGCATCGCACCTGTGTGGAGGTTTGCCTGGAGATGCAGAGCAGGTTTTATATGCAAAAGGAAATGTTCTGGCATCTTAATTATTTATTTATTTTGGGGAGTTGGGGGGGGGGTGGGGGAGAGGGAATACACTGAATTCTTTGAACAGAATTTGGAAGATTCTTCCAAGAAGAAAAAAAGGTAAATAAAATGGTTCTCCTAACATAAAGAGCACCTGGCTACTAATTGCATCAGTTGAGGTGGCACAACTGTGGTTAATCATCATTTCACTTCATCCCATAAATAGGCCTGGACCAGGTGTTGGTTTAACGGTTAAGGTGCTTGGTTTAAGATCCAAGGGTCTTGAGTTTTAACGGTGAAGGTGCTTGGTTTAAGATCCAAGGGTCTTGAGTTAAAGCCTCCTGTTGGGCTGTTTACACATGTTGAAATAACACCAGGTGGGGTTGATTTAGCTTGTCATCCTTCTGAGGTTGGCGAAATGAGTACCAGTGTACTGTTAGAGAGGCACAGCAGCAGCGGCACAGCTGTACTTTAAAGAGATTAAAGCAACCCATATGTAAATGCGAACACAAAGAGAGTGTGAGAATGAATACAGATTTGTGGATTGAGAAGACAGAAAGAAACACTGTTGTGGTGTGTCGCATTTCTGCCTCTGGGTTGGTAAATCTGACATTGCTCATCATGTCAAACACTTTGCCTTTGTGTCTCTCCAAAGTGAAAACTGATTCTTTCTACTTGAAGAGATTTTTCCTCTTCTTTCTATCCTTCCAGTGATTTACTTTTCAATGCATTTCGAGACTTGCTCCAAAGGGTAGTTGTTTTTTTCAAACAGGTTCAGTCTATTCACTATTAGTTGGGTTAAAGTTCGAAAAAAAAACAAAAGAATAATAAATTTGTCTCTCGCTCTCTGGCCTTCCACCACCTCGACATCGCAATAAATGAAAGTGAGGTGCAAGCAGACATTTCCCTGACACACCTCCTTAGCCAATACACCAGTAGGCAGGCACAGGCTGTATAATAATGCACACCTGTCCCTCTACACCGCAAAAGAGCAGGAGGTGTGAAAGGATGTCAAATATTCAGGAGAGTGTCTGCAAGATGGTGCATCTCCAAGAGTAACACCTTAACTTCTGAAACACTTTTGGAGATGGTGCAAGAAGGCAGAAACGTGACTGCAAAGACGATCCCAGCATTCCTGACAACCCACTCAAACGGTGCTCATGTCCGGCAATGTGGTTGAGTCGAAGGCTACAAACAGAGATTTGGGGTTAGGGTTTGCAGGTGAGTGTTAGGGTTAGGTTTGCAGGTGTGCAAAGCAGCCCAATTTACAGGCCTCACCATACAGGACTTCCAAGAGAGGGCTTCAGTGCAAGGCAAGGCAGGTAGCTTACCATGAACTACCATCATTTTCCCAATCAACAACTGAACCCCAGTGTAGAAATTGGATTTGACACCATTCCACACCAAATCTCGTGATGCTGCATTTGTCAATTTCACAATTTGGTAATTTTTGAATGTCCCTTTGTGATAACTCACTTTCGTATTATTCAGTTTCACATTTCATCACTATTATTTTGTAATATCTGATTTTGCGATGCATGGTTATCTGTTATTCAGGTGTTCTCTCCTGCTTGTGACAAAATAATTTGTAAAACTCTCCATCCCTCATCCAACCTCTCCTGATCTGCTTCTTTCTGTCCCTCTGCATGTCTGCCTGCCTCTCCCTCTCTGCATGCCTAATAACCTCACTCACTCTACCAACTGAGAGAGAACCTGTTTGCCTCTCTCTCTCCCTCTCTGCATGCCTAATAACCTCACTCACTCTCTAGTAACTGAGAGAGAACCTGTTTGCCTCTCTCCCTCCCTCTCTGTGTGCCTGCTTCTCTCACTCTCTCTCTCTGCATATCTGTCTGTCCCTCTTTGCCTGCCTGTTTCTCCCTCTCTGCATGCATCTACATCTCCATCTCCATCTCCATCTCTCACTCTCTCTCTGCATGTCTGTCTGTCCCTCTTTGCCTGCCTGTTTCTCCCTCTCTATCTCTATCTCTATCTCTCTGACTGCCTTTGCCACTTTCTGTCTCCTACTATATTATATGCAAGTATCATCGCCATTGTGCCCAATCCACTCAATTCTTCATTAATACAACTCCAAATATAATGCCACATTGTAGAAGACTGATCACACCTCCATTGGTGTGACCGACGTTTACTCATTTGCTTTGTGTGCACTACACAAGTCACATAGAACACATGGATTGTTAAGCTTTGATATAAAAAACAACATTTCAGCCTCATTTAATGAAAAATTTAAAGACTACATCCGAACTGTCAGATTGGTTTATTTTGTCTACAGGGTTAATTTATCCCCCGGTGTCACGTCACTGTCAATGTCCTGTTTATTGCTTCCACCCCTTTCATCGATCCACGTCACATTTGAGAAACATTCGAAATGACATGTTGCAGAGTTGAGCCAAGCCAGTTGCGTGCAAGTGCAAGAGAGTTTGGAAATATTTATCCAATTTGCTAATGGAAACACAATGCAACCTTTCACTTCCTCGCTTGCACACTCAAAATCAATGAGAGAATTATTCTTACTCTTTCATTTAGTCTCTGTGAAGTGGCAATTGGTCACCAAATGGCCTTTCCACATCTGTTTCCTTTCTTCATGTCAACGGGTATATTAATCGTCGACGAGGTACATTTATCTACAACCATCAATGAACTGTGTATAAAAAGAGAGCCAACACTTAGCACAGAGGTTATTTGTCCTCAACACAAGAACAAAAACCTATATTTCCAGCAACCTGGCCATATTTTCCAAGAGACCGTCATGGCTGCCCTACAGTGTACTTTATATGTATCATACATGCCGCCATGTTTAGTTGACAGCTTTTGGGAGTTTCTATGAAACAAGTGGCGAAGTTTCGATTTTCTTTTCCTTTGCATGAGCGAGGCTCATGGAAAAGCAAGGTAAAACTGACAGTGGAACAAACACAAAGGGAGTGAACAAATAGGATGGTAGGAAAGTGATGAGGGGAGGAAACAAACCAGCCAGTCGGATGGTTGGGTGAGGAAAGGTTAATGGGGGTAATAAAGATCATGGGTCAGAATTGGGGATGATGAGAGATGGTGGTGAATCGCTTGCTTTTGTAGTATTGGATGGAAGAGTGAGATAGAACAGCTGTAGATGGGAGAAGCGAAGAATAAAAGAGTTGAAGTATATAGAGAGCCTGGATTTTGGAAGTTTCATGAGGATCAGGTTACTGGAAGAACACACGTATCCTGGGGTAGATAGGAAGGGTCAAAGCCTGGTGTTGGCTTAACGGTTAAAGTGGCTCACTTAAAGGTCCCATGACACTCAAAAGTTTCTGGTTATTTCTATATTAACTTGACCTTCCTCGTGAAGAAATCACCTATGTTTCTTTTTTTTTAATCAACAATGGGATAATTAGACCAATATTTCGAACATTTGTAGTGCTTTTCACAACTTGCTATGCCCTGCCCCTCAAAAAAGTTGAGTTCAGCGAACCGCAAGTCACGTGACCGTTGACGTCATCTCCAGAACGCGACTCGCTCAGAGTGGATTGATTAGACATTGTGTGCCGTATAAAGTGCGTACAAATGCATTGTGCACATTTGTTTGCTATCTCACTGATCCTCTTAATTCCTGTGATTGTTTCGCAGAAAAGAAATTCTGCTTCTGAGCCGTGTATGCTCAACAATCACGAGGCAATTATTTATCCCTTTACTACCTTGTCGTAGTCATGCACAAATCCAATAAATGTATGCACAATAAAGGACTATACCATGTCCATAAAATATAAAATGTGACTGTTGAACCTTTCCATTAAAAATGAAACTTACAGGGACATACAAGTAAAATTCACGAATAATATTGCATCATTTCAAGGCACAAGGAGATAATTTTTAAATCAAACAATGTGAAAAACCTGCACCCAAATTTTGCAGCTTTTTGATTTGTTCATTGAAACCAGCCTGCTGGGATAGGTACGATTCCACATACATTGCTGCACTCGACATACATGGGTTTATTCAAAAGTGAAGGCACTGCTTCCATTGGCTTGCTATTCATTAACATTTAGCCAAAATGCTGTAATAAATGAATAGGGAAAAATATGTTGGCACAACTACGAAAGACAAATTTATCTGTCCTATTACACGGCCTCATAGCCTCGGGACTCTTACGCATTGACTTGTACATTGTGTGCATGGTAATACAAGTTACTTGTCAACTCTAGAGTCTAGACTCGTCCGATAAATCCGTCGTCCGTCCGACTAGTCCGATAAATCTGACATGCTGTGGCTTTCTTTTATTATTCTCTTTTCTTCATTGTTTTCTACTGGCGCTATATGACGACAGTAGGAATAAAATAAATATAAATGCAACAGAATGTCAGATTTATCAGACTACTCTAGACAATTTTGTTGCAAGGTGTGTTCTGCACACAAGTTTTCATCGTATCCGGACAGCGAGATTGCTTCGTTTTATGCACGGAGAGATACGGCCGATGACATGGGCTGGCCTTGCTTGCGATTCATTCACCGCGGAGCAACATGCCTGCTGCGCTGGTCACGTCACCTCACTAAAATATTTCTGATATCGAGCAGTATGCAAGTAGAATTTACATTATTGAATTATGAATACAATTTAGTCTAACCAGTTGTTATTGCCAAGTCTTCCTTCGATGTCCTCCCGATCATCATGAACTCCGGGAATTTCATCGCCAGTTTCCTCTGCTTGTCCTGCTTCGGGCTCGAACTGATAAGGCCGTATTCTATTTCCAGCTGCCTGAACTTCACCTCCCGTGACTACGTTATCCCACAATTCTCCATCTGATTCAGACCAAAATCCTTCATTTCTCTCACACTCATTGTTGCTACCAGACAAATCAAAGTCCATGTCATCCATTATTCAAAACCAAATGTTTGATTTTTTTTAAAGCAGAAATGAACGAAGCGTTTGAGTCGACCAATCAAATGTGGAAACACACAGGAAGCCAATAGAATCACGTCGACCACCAACCTGAGTAATTTGCGTGCAGCCTTTGTTGTTCTGGCGATGACGTCATGTGGGTTACGCGTCGTTCAGTAGATTTCGGCAGAATTTTTAGGGGCGCTAAGAGGTTTGTTTTTTTTAATTTTACATGTTACAGAATGAGTATTGTGAAAAACATCGTCAGATCAGAAATCACAATGAAAAACTCCGATAGGACATATATATTGTTACGAATTCGCGCCCGCTATGGTCGTGTTACGATCGGCCGTGTACCTCTAATCGCAACCGCGTCGACCACTGGACGGACAATTCAGTCGTGACTTTCTGGAGCCAATGCCGGAACCCTGTCACGGGTGGGTCTTCAACCCCACCACGGCCGTGCCAATTCTCTACCCGCGCAAGATAGGGTCACTTGCTGAATTCGATATACCAAAGTACCTGCGCGGGGAGCCGACTGGGCCGCCGTACCTCGACGCAGGTCGGCTTGGGACACGAACCGCTTAAGCGGTCCATTCCGTTCTGCAGTGATAACCGAGCGGGTATTATCGCCGACCTCGCCGGATCCGATTCTATTTAACGGCTGTTTGAAACCCCACGATTTATTCCACGATGCAAGATGGCATTTCCAATTTGGTGAAAGGAGGACGTGACGAACGGGGTACATTTGAACAAAGCACATTTATTTTACACATGCACGTATGTACAGCCAACACGTATACAGGCAAACAAAAGCAGGGAAACAAAAGCAAGGGAAAGCACTATGACCAAATATGGTTATTAACCTCCGCCATCGAAGATGGATGGAGGTTACTGTTTTCACCCCTTTCTGTTTGTTTGTTTGTTTGTGAACAGTATTACGGAAAAACTCCTCGATGTATTTCGACGAAACTTGGTGGGGGGGGTAGGTCTGGTCCAAGGATCATGCCATTAAATTTTGAACTTGGTCCAAAATCCAATATGGCCACGATGGCGGCCAATTTGAAAAAAATATTTGAATTTTTTTTTTGCATTTCTACATGTTTTAAGTGATTTCCAACCCCCCCCCCCCCCCACAAAAAAAATTGTTAGAGAAAAAAAAAATTTGCAAAATTTTTTTCAACAAAATTTCGATTTTTTTTTTTTTGCATTTCTACATGTTATAAGTGATTTCTAAACAAAAAACATGCCAAAATTATAATTGCGGCTGATTTTGGAACTTCAGGTGGATATACCCATGTAAAATCAATTTCTGTCTCAAGGAATCTAATTATGATGAATGAATTGAGTATGTAAAAGTTAAAAGTAAAAAGGAAAGTTACAAACTATAACTCTGTGAGCACTGTTGACGTCAAATTGAATGAATAGGATATCAGGTTCACTTGACTGACCGAGCAGTATTGGCGGCGGAGGTTTTGCACTCTACTGAGTGCTCCCCCTCTAGTTATTAATGAAGTCACTTAACAGTTTTTACTTGTCAGGACACGGCGCCACAAGATTCACTCAAAAGGAAGGAAAGGGCTACTCTCATCGACAAGAGTGGCAGACAGGGTCCGTGGACCTTTATAGTGCGTGAGCCTTGGTTGAACGAATGGGCTCGTGAGACCGATGCGGCTTACCCGCACCCTCGTGGTGCGACGATGGGCAGGTCGCGACGTCTGCTCCCCACGGCCACCAGGACAGCCACGCCTGATTGCGACCTTGTGACGATGGGCAGGTCGTGACGTCTGTTTCCCACGGCCACTAGGACAGTCACGCCTGATTGCAACCTTGCAACGATGGGCAGATCGTGACGTCTGTTTCCCACGGCCACTAGGACAGCCGCGCCTGACTGCGGCCTTGCCAAGGCGAGGTGATCAGGCCCAGGCCGGCAACGCGGTTTGAGAGGAACGAACGGGTCTTTTATTGCTCTGTCGGAGTTGATGCTCGATAAGAGTTGATGCTCTTATGACCCCGTCCGCTCCTCAGCGATGCGCGAACTCTGCCGAGGTCCGATCACCTCGGACTGCCTTGGTGCTGGCAAGCTCTCCCTGGCTGTGGTCTCCACGCAGCTCCTTGGCTTTCCCCGACTGACTCTCTCCAGACATCGGGCTCCACTCGGCTCTCAGACCCCTCCAGACTGCCTCGAAGCTCCGTTCTGCTCGCCCTTATATAGGGCCGGGGGGACGAGATTTCACCTATGCCCTCTGACCCTTGACCCTGCGCGGAAAGTGGACGTGGTAGGAATCACCAACGCTCTCTGACCTTCGACCCCTCCCGGAGAGCGAGCCGACGTGGTTGAAATCACCAACGCTGAGAGAACGCCGAGAGAACCCTTGCCTCTGCCTGCAGCGATGCCGTTTGATCGGATCCCGCCGCTGCTGGCGCAAAGATGGCGTCGTTCCGAGAACGAAGGTGAGGCGATGTTTGTGGTGTGGAGTTGTTGACGGTTGTGGAGGTAAAGGGGCGAAGGTGGTGGTGGTTTGGTTGTGGTCATTTGGGAACGATGTTAGTGGTGGTGATTTGGTTGTCGTGGGCGGTCGAGGCGATCGTGGTTGCGGTGATGGTGGTGTGGTTGGCATTGTGGTTAAGGGGAGCGATGTTGTTTGTGGTGATTTGGTTGTTGAGGTATGGTTGGTCCAAAATAACGATAGAAAAATAAAAACCTACCTCAAAGGGTCACAGCCCGGTGAACACAAAGAATTCGCTCTTAACAACGGTGGGGAAATCTATCCGAACATAAATTTAGCGGCATAACTGATCTAAGGACCTTTATGTTGTTCTGCGAATTTCCACAGCCGTAACAATATATATATATATATATATATATATATATATATATATATATATATATATATATATATATATATATATATACATATATATATATATATATATATATATATATATATATATATATATATATATACATATATATATATATATATATATATATATATATATATATATATATATATATATATATATATAGATAGATATGCAATTTCAGTACTTTTGAGTGTCATGGGACCTTTAAGATCTTAGGATTTAGAGTTTGAGCCCCTGTTGTACCGTTGAAATAAACCTGTCATCTTTACAAGGTTGGCAAAATGAGTACCAGCTTACATCAGCAGCATAACCGCACTTCAAGAAAGTGATGCAACCAGCAGCCCGAGGCTGCAAATGAAAAAAACAAGAACAAGGAAGGATCAGAGGACAAAGAGCAGAGGGAGCAATGTTGTAGAATATACGGTAGAAAACAGAGACACCACCGACATACCTGCGATGTGAAAGTAACAGACATTGTGCTTCGGCTTCATCATGGGAGATTCCAATAATGTTCAGAGCTTTTGATTCCACAGATTCCAGGAAGGAGATGTGCAATGGGAAGGTGCCATCCTCTCGTGGAGAGCAGTACTCTATTGAGATACAGACAAAGGCCTTGTGTACTTTGAGTATTCTGTTTTTTTTTTGAGGAAAGACTTGGATTGATTGAGAATGTATTGTCTGTGGCTGGCTTTGGAGGCCAGCTTTACTATGTGGTCGGTCCAGGAAAGGTCATGGTTGATGATGAGGTCCAGAAGTGCAACATACTGAACCTCATCCATTGGATGATGAAGAAAATACATTGGTGGGTTTGTTTGATGATCATTCTACAGAGATCGGGGGGACTGAGATTTCATAGGATTGAAGGATATGTTCCATTTATCAGACCCGAGTCTAATCATTTCCGGATCATCAGAGAGAGAGGCACAGCTTCTTTCTGCCTATCAGAGGGATGGGGTACTTACTGCATCACACAATGTGGAAACATCTGCAAAAAGGAAGAAGGTTTCCAGAACATCAGAGATGTCATATATATATAATGGATGAGGAAGACTGGGCCCAAAGCACTGTCTTGGGGAACGGCTGGCTCCACGAAGAGAAGAGAGGGTTCCATTTATGGCAACATGTTGGCAGCGTGTGTGGAAGAAGTCAGGAATCCAAGAATGAAGACTTCCCGTTTGGGGTTTGTCCAAGTGTAGGTCAAATCCACAACTGCTCCTTCCACTTGAATGAAGGTTAAGTTTTCCGAACCGGATCCATTGTGATTTTGTGTAATATTTTCATCCTTATCTGCTGCTTGTATTCTCATCAAATGTTTTTGTGATAAATTGGACCTTGTCGATATTTGTTGAATTGGTGTTTTCGTACAGCCTTCGCCTTCTCGGATAGCCAGAGCTTAATCGTCTCGATTTATGAGGTTGTTTTGTTATCCTGTTTCATTCCTTTTTTTCATTTAAATATTTGTCCTTTCTGCCTTTTCAACATTATCCTATTCCTCCTTGCTTCAAAAATAAATTTAAAAAAACCCTTTCACTTGGACACAATCTTATTCTGCCTTCGACCTGTACATCTTTCGTTTTCCTCTATCATTTTCTCAATAACTTCATTGAAGAAAGTATTTCGAACTTACTTTAAAATCTTTTGAAAACGTATTAAAATGCCTCAATTTCCTTACTTCTCTGGCATCAGCACACCACGTGTTGTTGTTCATCATGATCCATTCTTCCTCTTCTTCGCTCGGGCGTAGCCAGGCTGAGACAGACGAGGCAGTCGCCTCGTCGCTCATTTCCTGAAATATGATGTGGCCTGAGCTCCCTGGGGAGTAAACTATCAAAGCTTCCCGGCAGTGCTCTGAATACTCTTCTCTCCACTCCTATCACAATATCTAAATAGGACAATACCCCCCCCCCCTCCCGGACAGTGACTGAACAACCCTCCTCCCAGTACACTGATCTCATGAGGCACCAGCTCGTGCACTTGGCTCTGTCATTGCGATTGAATGATGGCAGAACATGTGGGGTCGGGCATGGTGAGGGTGTGGTGAGGGTTTACCATGGGGGCTAAAATGTTTTGACACAAATAAAATTTACTGTTTGACTGTATGGATATATATTTTCATGATTTATGTGGTTGAAATGAACATTAACATTTTTAAATTTTGAGCATTGAAATTAGCCAAGAATAGGTTTCTGGGCATCAAAAATGTATTGGCTTCTGGGGGCCTTGAGCAGTCCCCAGACCCCTCGCCATAATGGCATTGCGCCGTTGGCGCTCGCAACGCTGCGCTACACGCACGTTGGACCTCTGGCTACGCCCTTGACAGCATGTTACATTGAATCCTGTGGTAAGACAGTTGCTCTGAAACAACCTACCTTCTATTCCAGGAAGGCAAATCCGACCAAAGGCAATCTCAGTGTATTCCAAAATGTCCGCAACAAGTGTGCGTCCATTCTCAGAAGAGCGAGAAAACAACATCTGTCCAACCTCAAGATTTAACTTTCAAACTTGTCCCCATCCTCTAAAACCTGGTGGTGCCTCACTCAGTCTGTGTCTGGAGAATGCTCCATTTCCATCCCTTCCCGCTCTTCAAATGGCACCACAGTCGACGCCACTCGTTAGAAGGCTGAATGCCTTAATCTGCGTTTGCTTCCAACTCTTTTCCTCAACCCTTCTCTCTGTTATCCGCCCTTCCCTGTCATACCCAAATGCTCCTGAACCCTGTGTCCTTTGCACCTGAGAAGGTGAAGTATATGTCAACCAGTGACTCTGACTGCCACTGGACTGGAAGGACCGCCATGCTGACCAGTTTACGCTTTGTATATCACAGATAGGCTGGATCTGCTGACCTGAACCAAAATCCAATTGGCTTGTTCTTGTCATGTAAACAACTCATCTCCCAAGTCCTGTCATAATTGTTCCAAATTTTTTTGAGATATCGTGCAATACCATACATTGTTTTGGCCCTACTTTTCAATGGTGAAGAATCACTTATAGAAATTATAAAATTCTCCTTCCCGGATCTTAACCAAAATTGAATCAATTCGTCCTCGTCACACACCTCACCTGTCCACGAAGTTTCATCCAAATCCGTCCACAACGTTTTTGAGATATCATTATATATATATATATATATATATATATATATATATATATATATATATATATATATATATATATATATATACACAGGGGGCTGCAAAAGTAGGTATACAGTAATGAAAAACAAATCGTGTGCACAAAACGTATTTTATTGATTATACAAGCATATCAATAATAACATACCAATAATGGTAATAATGATTTTAATGAATTAAATGAATTCTAGTATTAAATGAATCCTAGCACCACTATTATAATACTGGTATAATCCTTACTGTATACCTATACTACTTTTGCAGCCCCCTGCATATGTATGTATGTATGTATGTATGTATATATATATATATATATATATATATATATATATATATATATATATATATATATATATATATATATATATATATATATATATAATGTGAGGATTCTGCAAAACCGTCATTCCCCAATGCAATGGCGTGCAACATATAGTGGTTACCAAGATAGTTATGTCGTTATTATTCATTTTGGATCGCTCTTACCTTATGTGCAATGGTTTTTTGCGTTCAATATCCGTTGTTTGGTATGAGGCATGTTTTTTTTCCCCTTCGTTCTCCTCTTAATGCTGCACATGAGCCTGTCCTTCATGCATGCATGCAAATACTTCAAACAGCATATACGTGCAAATTCCCATTTGAATCGTGTGCCATTAGCCAACGGACATTTCACCTCTACCTCCATCATACTCGAACCACCAATGCTACAACATTCAAACAACCGCCAAACGCCTTTATTATCACCAACATACCGAGACATTATCCGAGATTGACTGCACTTGCCATTGATGCCTCCACCATAACCAATAACCATAAGTCACAATGAACGACCCAAACCACAACCACCACAAACAACCGCCACACTAGAACTCACCACTGCACTGCCACTAACATTGTTTTATCTTCTTGTTCCTTTGCCCCTTCAGTGTAGCTTTGGCTGTGTGCTACAGGTTGTTGTCATGCTGAAAGGTGAACTACCATCCCACTTTCAGCTTTCTTGCAGAGGGCAGCAGGTTTTCCTCTCGATTTTTTTGTATTTTGCTCCATCCATTTTCCCTTCGATCCTGACAAGTGCCCCAGTCACGGTTGATGAGAAACATCCCCATAACATGATGCTGCCTCCACCGTGCTTCACAGTTGGGATGATGTTCTTTGGGTGATGTGCTGTGTTGGGTTTGCGCCAAACGTAATTCATTTTGCATTTAGACCAAAAAGTTCCATCTTGGTTTTGTCAGACCACAAAAAATTTTGCCACATGACTTCAGAATCTCTGGAATGTTTTTTTGGATTCCTCAAATGGGACTCAATGTGGGCATTTTTGAGTCATGGCTTCCTTCTCACCACCCTGCCGTACAGGCCAGACTGTTTTGTGCTTGGGATATTGTTGTCACATGCACGCAGTGACCAGTCTTTGCCAGAGAGGAATGTAGCTCTTTCAAAGTTGCCTTTGGCCTCTTGTAGTCCTCTCTGATCAGTCTCCTCCTTGCTAGGTCATCCAGTTTGGAGAGACAGCCTGATATAGGCAGGGTCTTGGTGGTACCATATGCCTTAAACTTCTTATTGATTGTCTTGGCTGTGGTGCTCTAAATGCTATTCAAGGCATTTGAAATATTTTTATACCCATCCCCTGATCTGTGCCTTTCCACAACTTCATCCTGAAGGTCTTTTGAAAGCTCATTCTCATGGTTGAGTCTTTGCTGTGAAATCCATGACCCAGCAGAGGAAACCTACAGGAACATCTGATTTTATTCTGAAATAATCAGAATCACTACAATTTAACACAGGTGGAGGCCAATTAACTTGGTGTGTGATTTTGAAAGTGATTGGTTACACCTTAGCTAATGTACAATTGTTATTATAAAAGTGGGGTGGACACCTCTATTCTAGTTTTATATTTTTAATTAATTTTCTGAAATTTGTAGAATTTCTTTTTCACTTGGATGTTTTGGGTTACAATGTGTAAATAATGGTGGAAAAATTCTGATTTCATGCAATTTAATTCCAGGCTATAAGGCAACAAAAGGTGAAAAGTTTTGAAAGGGGGTGTGGACTTTCTATAGGCACTGTATATAATGTGATGGCCACATGGGTAGATAACTCTGACCTCAGCGTGTCTATGAAAAGACCACAGACGCAGTCACCAACACTCTCCTCTGGCGGGATCTTCACGCCCAAGGTCAGTTTACCGTTCCGGTGAAATGAAAGGAATAGATCGGGAACCAAGCCAGCGACTACATGGTGGCTACCTAACTGGCCGAGCGAACCAACGCCATTATGTGCTGCCCTCTCTGGGCTGCTGTTACAATCTGTAATCTCGGACCAATCACTCCAAGAGTGTTCCCCAGATCAAGCGCAATCAGAATATGTCATGACATGAATCAACAGTTTCATTAATTCATTGTTGAACAGGAACTCAAGCAAAAGAGAAATGTTGAGAGGAATGGCAAGGAAGAAAATCAAAGTGAGAAATGGAAGGAAAACAAACAATCAAGGAAAGGCATCGCAAGCAATTGAAGGATATTTAAAAGCACATATACATTTCCATAACCCCGATGCGAACATACTGCCCCAGACAACAGAACAATGACTTGACACCATTACAATACATGGATTCATACTCCTGAGGAAAAACACATCGATTGGGTTGAGGGATAGAGAAAGTTGAATATGATGAAAGAAAGAAAGAATGGCGTCATGTCCCGACACAGGTTGAGGAAAATTGCCCACTGGTCGGTGGTTCCGGTTCAACCCATCTCACGTTCTCTCGTTCCCTCCAGCAACAGCACCCCAGACGTTTGGGGAAGCTTTTTGAGTCCCGCTCACCCCATGAGACAACCTGCATGGCTTCAGGATTGCTCGTTCCGTGATAAGAGAGCTGACGAGGTGATTCTAGGGAGAATGGACCTATCCTGGGTGCTGAAAACAGCGCGCCGTGCTGTGTAGATGTCAGTAAAGCTGCGAAAAGATCGGAGAAAGAGAACGGGAGAGAGAATGAAAAGGAAGAAGAAGAAGAAGTGTTGAGGTTCGTGTGAAAGAAAGCGTATGTGTGGAGATGTGTAAGATGGTGAGAACAGTGTAAAGAGTGAAAGGAAAGGAAAGGTGCGCAACTCTGTCCCTTTTGAGTGGAATAAGGCAAAAAGGCAAGAGAATCGAAAGAGCAGACTCATTGGCACAAAGCAATACTCTCAGCGCTGGCGCCACACTATTTTGCATCCTCAGCAAGGCCAGATACTTGCATCCCCCCAAAAAAATTGCCAACTTCGACTTCTCCTTAGCTTGTTCTGTCTTTCGTTTGCGATAATGGGCTCCAGAAGGTTGTTTGTTATCAGCCATAGCTCACTGGAAAAAATAAATAAAAAAGGAAACAGTATTACTTAAAGAAAAAAACAGTATTGAAAGAATAGAATAGATAAAGAAAGAAGAATAGATAAAGAAAGAAACAGTATTGTTAGTGTTGAAAACAATAAACTGGTTATGAACTATAAACTATTATGAACAATGAAATATTATATTTTCCTTTTATTATGTTTTCTTAAAACAATAATTTGCATAAAAGTGTGACCTTAAAAGGTCAGTAATGCACCCCTCTGAGGTCTGCACCCGAGGCGGCTGCCAAGTTGGCCATATGGTAGCTCCGGCCTGACTTCCCTGGTAGCGAACCAAGGAGAAGAGAGACAGACTTGTTGGCAGAGCGTGCTACTTGGTTGGTGAATCGAGGAGACCAGAGAGAGCCAGCCGCTCTGTTTGTCCCCCATACATCTCATTGTTTTAAATGATGAGTAGCAAGCAAGGAAAGAACACACTTTTAAATCTTGGTATGACAGCTGGGGTTTGAACCACCAACCTCCCAGACTCAGAGCGGACACTCCAACCATAACACCACAGATTCTGGTTTACACACACACACACACACACACACACACACACACACACACACACACACACACACACACACACACACACACACACACACACACACACACACACACACACACACACACACACACACACACACACTCCCAAGAACCTGTTATTAACTTGGGCTGAGGAGGCAAATTTACTCGAAAGCTCTCTGTGTGTTTGCTTGAATGATTCACTATAAATTTGCTTTTGCCTTTTATGGCGTTTTCTGGATTGCGGTACACAATTAAACGTGTGGCTTAGTTCATTTCTTCTGAGAGTATCATCATTTTGGCTCTCATTAGCTTGCAAATATATTTTATTGCCTCCTAATCCATTTTATTGCTGCCGTCTTTGTCTTCTCCTGATGCTCATCTGTTCAAATGAAAGCAGAAAAGCTTGGAGATTAAGACAAGCCCAGCTGCACACACACAAAGAAAATGCATTCTTCGCCTGAAGGATTGAAGCATCAGCACTAAAGTGTGATATACTGGCTTTCCACTTCATCTGCACATCCTAATATTCATGATACATTCGTTCTGATTCTATCAGAGTTAAATAATCACGTGGTAAAGTGAAACCACGAATGCTCCAGTTATACGAAATGACAATGAGTAAATCTGTGACCGAGAGGCATTCCCAAAACAAAATTTTAACCCGCAAGAAAATTATCGAACCAACCCAGCTCCAAGGCAAAAGGCCATTTTCAATTATAGTACTAATGACAATAAAAATTGGGATTTATAAGGAGTTTCATACAGGAGGCATCACAAAAACCTCAACAACAGATCAATAAAAAAACAAGTTAAAGAATATTAAAAGGCTGTACTACATGAATCAGATAAAGCTATTAAAAATGCAAAGCCTCATTATCAATATATATATATATATATATATATATATATATATATATATATATATATATATATATATATATATATATATATATATCTTCTTCTTTCGGCTGCTCCCGTTTGGGGTCGGCACAGCGGATTATCCGTATGATCCGCACAGTGATTTGGCACATGTTTTACGCCGGATGCCCTTCCTGACGCAACCCTGGTCGCCTCTTACGACACAGGGATATGGTACACCTATTTTAACCGGGGTATACACCGGCCCAGTATACTGGTACTCATATCGCTGACTTCGGAAGGATGACAGGCTGAGTCAACCCCCTGGTGTATTAATTCAGTGGCCCAACGGGGCTTGAACTCAGGACCTTTTGGATTCCAAGCCGCTGCCCTAACCACTGCGCCAACACCAGGTATATATATATATACACATATATATATATATATATATATATATATATATATATATATATATATATATATATATATATATATATATATATATATATATATATATATATATATATATATATATATATATATATATATATATATTGTTGTGGTTACCAAATTCGCAAACCACCATTCAGGTCCCTTAGGTGAGATATCTCGGTAAGTATATGTGTAGTTAGGCCCAAACCCGTTGTCTAGAGGGAATAAATGTTATTCATGCGTGCTGCGACTCTTCAGGATAGCCGTTTTTCTTTTACTATCTTTATTTTGGACCAACCGCCATGATTACCACCGCCAACCGCGTCTCAACAGTCATCACAACATCAACCACCCACCGCGGCGCCGCTTCACCACAACAGCCACGACCTTGACCGTCAACCCTCGCAACCGTCGCATCGCCACCGTTCTTGCGCCGCTTGTGGGTACCGGTATTGGACTCGTGCAGGGCGCGCGCCGAACAGCGTGTACAAAACCACGGACTTTCCGCTCCAAAAACGGATCAAAAACGACACAAGCCCACTTTTGTTCCGTCCAATCGGTGAGCGAGGGGCGATTTGGCCCCGCCTCCAGGGCGTTGGAGGGCGGTCGCTATATGCAAATTCATGGATCAAAATGCATTCACGCCCACTTTTTCTCGGGCCAATGGGGAGCGAGGTGAAAGGTCGAAGGCAGGGGGTCAAAGGCGAAGCCACGGGGCTTATATAAGCGGCTGTGTTCGTCAGAAAAGGGGTCGTCGTGTGCGTTGGTTGTGTGTGCGTTGGAAGGAGTTCGCAGGAGGAAGAGTTCGGAGTTGGAGTCGGAGCGAAGAGGACGGAGCTGTGGAGAGGCGGCGGCGGCGAGGGCAGACGAGGGGGTGCTCGCGTCGGTGCCGGGAGCTGCACACCAGGGAGGCAAACGGCGCGACCTGGTCGAGGTGGAGACGCTCGTCGCGGGACCCGAGACAGAGTAAAAATCCTCCTTTCCCCGAGCATCAGCAACCCCCTCCTGTTTCCCCCCGCGCTGAGATAGTGCGACCAAGGGGGCCCCCTTCCCACCCCCTACCAGACACTGTCCGCGAGGCCCGCGGAGTTGGGGCACCATCGCCGCTTCGCGCCTCATCATCAGACGGGTAGGCCCAACCCGGTCTCGGCCCCAGTCCCGCCTCATGCTGGAGGGTGGTTCTCTTTTCTTTTGCTTTGGGAATATGTGTTGTCGGCGCCGTCTGTGAAGTAGAATTGTATAAGTGTTGCCGTGTGCTCGGTAGTCGGTATTAGCTCTGCATTGTGTCTTCTCTTTTACATTTGCTTTTTGTGTAAAATTGCATTGTGTTTCTCTTCTTTTCTATGTGCTTTTGGTGGAATTGTATATGTGTGCTTTCCGTTCATCGCGAATAAATGTGCTTTATGTTGAACTGTTTCCCGCTTCGCTTCGTCATTTCTCTCATTGAATCCTCATCTTGCTTCACGTAAAGGGTTGGTAGTGGGCTGAATACGCCCGATAATTAATCGAACCGTCGAGGCCGACGATAACACCGCTCGGTTATCCCGATAGTACGGAACGGGTCGCTTAAGTGGCCCGTGTCCGAAGTCGACCTGCGGCGAGGTGCGATCGCCCGGTCTACCCTCCGTGTGGGTACTTAGGTAGGTCGAATTTGGCGAGCAACCCTATCCCACACGGGGGCCGATTGGCTCGATCGCGGTGAGACCGAAAGGTCCACCCATGACTGGTTCCCGGCGTTAGTCCGAGAGGGTCACGACTGGATTGTCCGTCCGGTGGGCGACGTGCCGCGATTCGAGTTACGTGGCCGTCAGCACGCCGGCGGGCGTGAATCCGTAACACTGGTGTCAGGTCGTGCGATACAAATCCATCGCCCTCCTCGCGGCACTGGAATCGGAGAACAGGAAAACGGGCTCTCCTGTCTCCAGCTAAATTCACGGGAATCGGTCCAGGGGTGAGAGAAGCGACCCCCGATTCCCTCCAAATTACGAGCGAGCGAAATTAACCCTTCACGAGAAGCAAGATGGCGTCTCAAGGCGAGCGGGAGCCGGGGGTATTAGAAGTGGATGTAGAATGTGTAGGATCCATGGCCCAGGATGGAATGCCCGTGCAGGAACATGAACTCGTCCAACTGAACCCAGAGCCCGAAATAGGTGCGGCAGCGGCCGCGGTGTATGACACCTCCCCTCCCCCTCACCACCAGAACCCTTCCCCGATCCCTGCCGAAACGACTCACCCAAGCGCACCCGACATGGCCCAGCTATTCGCCATGATGGCGGCAATGACAAACGAAGTGAAAAACGAAATAAAAGGAATGAACGAAAAGATGGATACAAATACAAATGAAGTGAAAACGACGATGGATACAAATACAAATGAAATGAAAAACGAAATGAAAGGCATGAACGAAAAGATGGATACAAATACAAATGAAATGAAAAACGAAATGAACAAGCAAATAAACGGAATGGAAGCAAACATGAAAAAAGAAATGAAAGAGCTTCGGGGTGAGACGCAGAACAATGGCCGATGCCTGCAGGCGGGCATGAAGGCCGTGACCAGGGAGCTGGGAATGGCGACTCCACGTGTGGGAGCAAACGAGCTGGAAGGGGGTGCAACGGCTGACAGGCCCGCGGTGGAGGCGGGTAAAAAAATAATTCGGGGGGCGTGTTGGGCGAGGGTCGTGACAGAAGAATCGACGGTGACCGAAAGGGAAAAATTAAATGGGGAGACCAAAACGTGTGAGACGAGACACGAGGTGACGACAACAGAAACTTATAAATGTATAGAGACACGGGAGACAGAAAAAATAGAGGAGAGACTGCACGATGAAGACGGGGTAAGTGACGCACACACACACAGAGGTAGTGGAGGATAATGGGGGTGATCTGGCGGAGCGTGTAGAGACCCAGTGCGAGCACCTGGATGGCCTCCTCCAGGAACGAGGGGAGGGAGTATGCCCCCTTGAGGCGAGTCACGACCAGGTGAGTTCGGTCGTGCTTTGCGAGGTTGAGGGGACGGGTGCTGTGGACAGGTGCACGGAGAGCTTGGGGGGTATAGAGGCCCCGGAGACCCTTGTGGGGACACGAATCCCCAGTATGGTTGTCCCTGTGTGTGTGGTGCAAGGTGTGAGTGCGTCCCCGTGTGTGGAAGCGACCCCGTGTGTGAGTGGTGTGGTGGTGATGGTGCCGGAGTACGTGCTTCCCAGCACGCCGTGTGTGGATGAGGCACCGTGTGTGGAAGAGGCCGTGTGTGTGGATGAAACGGCCAGTATGAGTGAGGAACCGCGGGTGAGTGCCCCCGCGCGTGTGAGTGAGGCACGAGTGCGTGGAGCCACGTGTGCAAGGGAGACCGTGTGTGTGAGAGAGGGGAATGTAAGGGAGATGTCGGTGGGCATGCGGGAGCACGCAGCCGCGTCTCCCGGCGTGAGTGTAATGGAATGGAGTGTGAGCGTCGTAACACGCGGGAGTGCGTGTGTCGAATGGCGACGACGGCAACATGTGAAGAAAGAAAGCCGAGTAGCGGCTGTAGTTGTTTCGGGGACCGTGCCGGGTTCACCCAGCAGTGAGCACGAGGTCCGTGCTGTGCAACGCACGAGACCGCCACGTGCTCGCTTGCGAGAGTGAAGTCCCGGTCCGGAAACGCACGCGGTGGATTTGCCGATCCCGCGGACGGACAAAGTTTAGGCAGGATAATGGATTTGGACCGGACGGGTTCTCCACGCGATCGTGTGTGTTAAGCTCCAACGGGCAAAGCACATGTGTTCGCGTGGGGAACCCCTCGAGACGTGGGGCTTGTGTTTTTTTTTATGCGCACGGTGACGCCATGGCTGCACGTGGGGTTGGAATCCAGCAGGAGGGGTATCTCTGCCGGATGGTACCGTCCAAGGAGGGACGAGGTACACGTGCAGCTGCATGACGTCACGGGCAGGTGTAAAGTGCGCGAGTTGCCGCGCTGGTGCTACGCATGAAAAAAAAAAAAGCCTCACTTTCGGGTGCACAGGATTCCTGGGCAAGGGGTGGAAGACCCCCTTGACCTGGGCACAGGATGGAAACTAGTTAGGGGGAAGGGTAAGCTTAGCTAGACCGACTTCATGGGGCAGGGGAAAGTCCTCATGGAGTCCGTGGAATGGATTAGTTAGAGGGATTGTAGCGAGATTTAGGTTGGGAAATTGATTAATGGGATTATTTGGAGACATTGACAGACTTGTGGATGTGGAGCGGGGACGTAGTTTAGCTACGTAGTGTTAAAAGGAACGTGCTGTAGTTTAAGGGACGACGTGGGAGCACGAGTTAGTTAGGGGGTGCAGATAGAAGGATGGCAGAGTTCAGCGGTGTGTGTGTTGAAGAGTTGGTGAGTTGTGAGGTGAGTACTTGTTGAGTGAGTGAGGCCAGCGGGTCTGTGTGAGTGGAGCGAATGGGAAATGCATGGTGCGATGAGTGATTGGGGGGAGGAGTGACTCCCGCCCAAGGGACCCCGGGGTCAGTATAAAGTGAGTTAGGGGGTTAGTCAAATTTAGAAAATGGAGGTCGTTTTGCTGTTGGTGGGAATGTAGGCTCGAAACCCATTTGGAGGGGTGCAGGAGCCCTGTTGACGGGCTTGGGAGCGTGGCTGCGAAAGGTGAGTATCGCTGAGTGGGTACCCCGGGCACCAGGCTAGTCGGCCGCGGTAGGCCATGGGCCCATGGGGGGCCGGGATAGCGTAGTGGGCACGGGTGCGCCTGCTTGGTGCGGGGGCCCGGGGCGCCATTAGCCGCGTGGGCAGTGTTGTGGGCATGGGTGACCCTCGGAAAGGGGCCTGGGAAGCCAGCCTGCCACGTGTGCGTTTCAGGGGAGGTGCCATGGGGGGCACTCCCCGGTGTTAGGGAGCTGGTAGGCTCGGAGGCAGTGTAGTGCCCGGGGGTGCCATAGCGGGAGATTCGGCAGAGGGTCGTGCCTGCCAAAGGGAGCCACGTGTCCCAGCCAGGAGACCGTGTGAGGGCACGGAGAGAAAATTTGGGGGCGAGGCCCGAAATTGTGAGGACACCAACACAGGTGACGGGAATCTGGGTTTATAGAACCAATAGTTTAAGCGAGAGGCGCTTGTTGAAAGCCCCGGGGTAGTTTAACAGTTAAATTGTTAGGGTAGATTAGGAGATGTACCCCTCCGCACCATCCATCCCCTCGCTGTCGTTGTGGGCCGCTGGACCCACTTGGTGTTAAGATCGCCGAACTCTGGGGAGGCCATTCTGAGGCTTCGTTGGGCCTCGACACAGGACGTTAGCTCTCCCTTATTCCCCTCCGGGAAGGGAACGTAGGGGTTGGGAGTAGGCTAGGTGACAAGATAGGTTAGCCGAATAGGGACGATAAAGGGGGTTAGGGGACGATTTATAGTGGGGAAGTAAAAATAAAAAAAATAAAATAAAAAAAAAAGTTGGGGCTAAATTGGGGTTTGACAAATTAAGGGAGTGGGTATGTACAGTGACAGGCAAAGGCGATAGGTGGGAGGGAGACAAGTAGGTAGGTCCGAGCCCGCCTTCCAAGTGGCCAGCACCACCGCACTCCCTCCACCAACTTCCACTGACGGCAAAAGCTGGCCAGCTTCATCTGCTGGCTGTGTGCTGCAAGGCCTGTGCCGGCCGGATCATCTGCAGCTGTGGTACTTCAAGGCCTGTGCCGGCCAGTTCATCTGCGGGCTGTGTTTGCCTGCAGCAGCCTTCTTCTGCGGGCTGTGTTTGCCTGCAGCGGCCTTCTTCTGCGGGCTGTGTTTGCCTGATCACCTTTGCCATGCCATGCCCACTGCCCATGTTCACCAGCCCCGTTCAATTTTTGCTTTGCCCCCCCCTGTTCATTTCCATGTGCGCCAGGATCCGCAAGGCAACAGTTTGCAAGCTGCAAGAACTGCCCTGTTGACAGCTACAACACGGGCCTGCAGTGGCGGCCCGTGCACCGTGTTTGTGTTCATCCATCATTTCGTTGTGTTCATTGCGTGTGCCACTTGAGCTGGCACGGAGACTGCGTTTGTGCAGCCCATGCACCGTTGTGGTTCACTGCGTTCAGTTCAAAAGGGAAGGCCTTGGACTGCGTGTGAGCAGCCAGCCACGTTCCCTGTCACCTGCATTGTTTTGAGCCAGAGACTGCATGCGAGCAGCCTGGCTCCCTGCTAACTGCTTTTCTTTTGCAGAGTTCATTGATCCTGGGCCATGGTTTAGTGTAAAATTTGTAAGTTAAGGTTAAGATGTACTGTAAATATGAGTGCGCCCCCGGCATGTCTGTCCTAGCGCCGGCAATTTTATTTAAGTCGTCCGTGTGAGTGAGTTTGTTTAGGTAGTAACGCAGCCCTCAGGTTATTTATTTTGGGGACACGAATACCATGAATGTCGCACTCAGGGATCCGTAGGTAAAATGTACTAGGGGAAAACTACACATGATGGCACACGAGAATTTGACGACTCGGGACGAGTCTGTAAAAAGGGGAGGGGGTAGTGTTGTGGTTACCAAATTCGCAAACCACCATTCAGGTCCCTTAGGTGAGATATCTCGGTAAGTATATGTGTAGTTAGGCCCAAACCCGTTGTCTAGAGGGAATAAATGTTATTCATGCGTGCTGCGACTCTTCAGGATAGCCGTTTTTCTTTTACTATCTTTATTTTGGACCAACCGCCATGATTACCACCGCCAACCGCGTCTCAACAGTCATCACAACATCAACCACCCACCGCGGAACCGCTTCACCACAACAGCCACGACCTTGACCGTCAACCCTCGCAACCGTCGCATCGCCACCGTTCTTGCGCCGCTTGTGGGTACCGGTATTGGACTCGTGCAGGGCGCGCGCCGAACAGCGTGTACAAAACCACGGACTTTCCGCTCCAAAAACGGATCAAAAACGACACACGCCCACTTTTGTTCCGTCCAATCGGTGAGCGAGGGGCGATTTGGCCCCGCCTCCAGGGCATTGGAGGGCGGTCGCTATATGCAAATTCATGGATCAAAATGCATTCACGCCCACTTTTTCTCGGGCCAATGGGGAGCGAGGTGAAAGGTCGAAGGCAGGGGGTCAAAGGCGAAGCCACGGAGCTTATATAAGCGGCTGTGTTCGTCAGAAAAGGGGTCGTCGTGTGCGTTGGTTGTGTGTGCGTTGGAAGGAGTTCGCAGGAGGAAGAGTGCGGAGTTGGAGTCGGAGCGAAGAGGACGGAGCTGTGGAGAGGTGGCGGCGGCGAGGGCAGACGAGGGGGTGCTCGCGTCGGTGCCGGGAGCTGCACACCACGGAGGCCGACGGCGCGACCTGGTCGAGGTGGAGACGCTTGTCGCGGGACCTGAGACAGAGTAAAAATCCTCCTTTCCCCGAGCATCAGCAACCCCCTCCTGTTTCCCCCCGCGCTGAGATAGTGCGACCAAGGGGGCCCCCTTCCCACCCCCTACCAGACACGGTCCGCGGGGCCCGCGGAGTTGGGGCACCATCGCCGCTTCGCGCCTCATCATCAGACGGGTAGGCCCGACCCGGTCTCGGCCCCAGGCCCGCCTCATCCTGGAGGATGGTTCTCTTTTCTTTTGCTTTGGGAATATGTGTTGTCGGCGCCGTCTGTGAAGTAGAATTGTTTTAGTGTTGCCGTGTGCTCAGTATTCGGTATTAGCTCTGCATTGTGTCTTCTCTTTTACATTTGCTTTTTGTGTAAAATTGCATTGTGTTTCTCTTCTTTTCTATGTGCTTTTGGTGGAATTGTATATGTGTGCTTTCCGTTCATTGCGAATAAATGTGCTTTATGTTGAACTGTTTCCCGCTTCGCTTCGTCATTTCTCTCATGGAATCCTCATCTTGCTTCATGTAAAGGGTTGGTAGTGGGCTGAATATGCCCGATAATTAATCGAACCGTCGAGGCCGACGATAACACCGCTCGGTTATCCCGATAGTACGGAACGGGTCGCTTAAGTGGCCCGTGTCCGAAGTCGACCTGCGGCGAGGTGCGATCGCCCGGTCTACCCTCCGTGTGAGTACTTAGGGAGGTCGAATTTGGCGAGCAACCCTATCCCACGCGGGGGCCGATAGGCTCGATCGCGGTGAGACCGAAAGGTCCACCCGTGACTGGTTCCTGGCGTTAGTCCGAGAGGGTCACGACTGGATTGTCCGTCCGGTGGGCGACGTGCCGCGATTCGAGTTACGTGGCCGTCAGCACGCCGGCGGGCGTGAATCCGTAACAATATATATAAATATATATATATATATATATATATATATATATATATATATATATATATATATATATATACACACACATAAATTGGTTGGTGGTTGTTGTGGTGGTAGTAATGGCGGTTGGTCCAAAATAAAGATAGTAAAAGAAAAACGGCTATCTAAAAGGGTCACAGCCCGAATGAATGACATTTATTCCCTCTAAACAACGGATTTGGGCTAACTACACATATACTTACAGAGATATCTCACCTACGGGACCTGAATGGTGGTTTGCGAATTTCGTCAACCACAACACTACCCCCTCCCCTTTTTACAGACTCGTCCCGAGTCATCAAATTTTCGTGTGCCATCATGTGTCGTTTTCCCCGAGTACATTTTACCATACGGATCCCTGAGTGCGACATTCATGGTATTCGTGTCCCCAAGATAAATAACCTGAGGGCTGAGTAACTACCTAAACAAACTCACTCACACGGACGACTTAAATAAAATTGCCGGCGCTAAAGACAGACATGCCGGGGGCGCACTCATATGTACAGTACATCTTAACCTTAACTTACAAATTTTACACTAAACCATGGCCCAGGATCAATGAACTCTGCAAAAAGAAATCAGTTAGCAGGGAGCCAGGCTGCTCGCATGCATTCTCTGGCTCAAACAATGCAGGTGACAGTGAACGTGGCCGGCTGCTCACACGCAGTCCAAGGTCTTCCCTTTTGAACTGAACGCAGTGAACCACAACGGTGCATGGGCTGCACAAATGCAGTCTCTGTGCCAGCTCAAGTGGCACATGCAATGAGCACAACGGATGGATGGATGGATGGATGGATGAATGGATGAATGCAAACACGGTGCACGGGCCGCCACTGCAGGCCCGTGTTGTAGCTGCCAACAGGGCAGTTCTCGCAGCTTGCAAACTGTTGCTTTCTGATCCTGTCGCACATGGCAATGAACAGGGGAGGGGGGGGGGCAAAGCAAAAATTGAACGGGGCTGGTGAACAGGGGCAGTGGGCATGGCATGGCAAAGGCAGCAGGCAAACACAGCCCGCAGAAGAAGGCCGCTGCAGGCAAACACAGCCGGCAGATGAACTGGCCGGCACAGGCCTTGCAGAAAACAGCTGCAGACGATCCGGCAGATACAGGCCTTGCAGCACAGCAGCTGCAGCCAATCCAGCCGGCACAGGCCTTGCAGCAAAACAACAGCTGCCGATGAAGCTGGCCAGCCTTCGCCGTTCAGTGGAGGTTGGTAGAGGGAGTGCGGTGTTGCTGGCCACTCGGAAGGCGGGCTCGGACCTACTCTACGGTCTCCCTCCCAACCTATCGCCTTTGCCTGTCACTGTCTATACCCACTCCCTTAATTTGTAAAACCCCAATTTAGCCCCAACTTATTTTTTTATTTTTACTTCCCCACTATAAATCGTCCCCTAACCCCCTGTACTGTCCTTGTTCGGCTAACCTATCCTGTCACCTAGCCTACTCCCAACCCCTACGTTCCCTTCCCGGAGGGGAACAAGGGAGAGCTAGCGTCCTGTGTCGAGGCCCAACGAAGCCTCAGAATGGCCTCCCCAGACTTCAGCGATCTAACCCAAAGTGGGTCCATCGGCCCACAACGAGAGCGAGGGGATGGATGGTGCGGAGGGGTACACTTCCTAATCTACCCTAACCATTTAACTGTTAAACTACCCCGGGGCTTTCAACAAGCCCCTCGCGATTAAACTATTGGTTCTAACAACTCAGATTCCCGTCGCCTGTGTTGGTGTCCTCACAATTTCGGGCCTCGCCCCCCAATTTTCTCTCCGTGCCCTCACACGGTCTCATGGCTGGGACGCGTGGCTCCCTTTGGCAGGCACTACCCTCTGCCGAATCTCCAGCTATGGCACCCCCGGGCACTACACTGCCTCCGAGCCTACCAGCTCCCTAAACACTGGGGAGTGCCCCCCATGGCACCTCCCCTGAAACGCACACGTGGCAGGCTGGCTTCCCAGGCCCCTTTCCGAGGGTCACCCGTGCCCACAACACTGCCCACGCGGCTAACTGCGCCCCGGGCCCCCGCACCAAGCAGGCGCACCCGTGCCCACTACGCTATCCCGGCCCCCCATGGGCCCTTGGCCTACCACGGCCGACTAGCCTGGTGCCCGGGGTACCCACTCAGCGATACTCACCTTTCGCAGCCACGCTCCCAGCCCGTCAACAGGGCTCCTGCACCCCTCCAAATGGGTTTCGAGCCTACATTCACACCAACAACAAAACGACCTCCATTTTTCAATTTAACTAACCCCCTAACTCACTCTACACTGACCCCGGGGTCCCTTGGGCGGGAGTCACTCCTCCCCCCAATCACTCATCGCACCATGCATTCCCCATTCGCTCCACTCACACAGACCCGCTGGCCTCACTCACTCACCAAGCACATGCTTCCACTTCACTCACCAACTCTTCAACACACTCACCGCTGAACTCTGCCATCCTTCTATCTGCATCCCCTAACTAACTCGTGCTCCCACGTCGTCCCTTATACTATAGCACGTTCCATTTAACACTATGTAGCTAAGCTACGTCCCCGCTACACATCCACAAGTCTGTCACTGTCTCCAAATAATCCCATTAATCAATTTCCCAACCTAAATCTCGCTACAATCCCTCTAACTCATCCATTCCACGGACTCCATGAGGACTTACCCCTGCCCCATGAAGTCGGTCTAACTAAGCTAACCCTTCCCCCTAACTAGTTTCATCCTGTGCCCTGGTAAGGGGGTCTTCCACCCCTTGCCCGGGAATCCTGTTCACCCGAAAGCGAGGCTTGCTGTTTTTTTTTTTTTTCTAATTGGGCAGCACCAGCGCGGTAACTCACAGCTCGCGCACTTTGCACCTGCCCGTGACGTCATGCAGCTGCATGTGTACCTCGTCCCTCCTTGGACGGTACCATCCGGCAGGGATACCCCTCCTGCCGGATTCCAACCCCACGTGCAGCCATGACGTCACCATGCGCATAAAAAAACATAAGCCCCACGTCTCGAGGGGTTCCCCACGCGAACACATGTGCTCTGCCCGTTGGAGCGTAACACACACGCCCGCGTGGAGAACCCGTCCAGTCCAAATCCGAAATCCTGCCTAAACTTTGTCTGTCGCGGGATCGGCAACATTCACCGCGCTCGTTTCCGGACCGGGACTTCACTCCCGCAAACGAGCACGTGGGGGCCTCGTGCGTTGCACAGCGCGGACCTCGCGCTCGCTGCTGGGCGAACCCGGCACGGTCCCCGAAACAGCTACAGCCGCTACCCGGCTTTTGTCCCTCCGTCGCCGTCGTCGTCTCCATTCGACACACGCACACTTGCGTATTACGACGCTAACACACCTCACCATTAAACTCACACCGGAAGACGCGATTGCATGCTCACACATGCCGACCGACATCTCCCTCACATACAGCGATCTTGCACACGCTGTCTCTCTCACACTCGGCCGCTCACTCACGCATTCCATTACCCTTGCACACGTGGCTCCACTCACTCGCGGCCTTTCACTCAGCCGTGCCATTTCCCTCACACAAACCATACTACTCACACACGCGGGGGCACTCGCTCGCGGTGCCTCATCCACACATGGCGTGCTGGGAAGCACGCCCTTCTGCACACTTACCACCACACCACTCACACACGGGGTCGCTTCCGCACACGGGGTCTTTGTCACCCACCCGGTCGCTCTCACACACGCCCTTGCACCCGCGCTATGCGTGCGTTGCAGCACGCATTTCGCCACACTCGTGAACACACACACCGGGACAACCACACTGGGGATTCGTGTCCCCACAAGGGTCTCCGGGGCCTCTATACCCCCCAAGCACTCCGTGCACCTGTCTACAGCACTCCTCCCCTCAACCTTGCAAAGCACGACCGAACCCACCAGGTCGTGACTTGCCTCAAGGGGGCATACTCCCTCCCCTCGTTCCTGGAGGAGGCCATCCAGCTGCTCGCACCGGGTCTCTACCCAGTCCGCGAGCTCACCCCCATTATCCTCCACTACCTCCGTGTGTGTGTGTGTGCGTCACTTACCCCGTCTTCATCATGCAGTCTTCCCTCTATCGTTCCCATCTCCCGTGTCTCTGTACATTTATTAGTTTCTGTTGTCCCCTTGTGTCTATTAGTCTCTGCTTCTTTCTGGCGTCTTTCCCTTATCTCTATGTAGGTCAACCTTGCTTTCTCCTTAAGTCGCTCCCGTCCTTCCTTGTTTTTCACTCCTTGCTCTTTCACGATCTCCGCGTACCTCATCCTTGCTTTCCGTCTTAATTGTTCTTTTCTCTCTCTCGCAATTCCTTTCACCTCGTCTCTTGTCTCCCTCGTGCACGTCTCCGTCACCCTAATTAGTTTTTCCCTCTCGGTCACCGTCACGCTTCTCGCCCAATACGTCCCCCGAATTATTTTCTCCTTACCTGCCTCCACCGCGGGCCCGAAAGCCGTTGCACTCCCTCCCAGCTCGTTCGCTCCCACACGTGGAGTCGCCATTTTGAGCTCCGCTGCCATTGCCTTCATGCCCGCCTGCAGGCTTTGGCCCATGTTCTGCGTCTCACCCCGCAGTTCTTTCATTTCTTCCTTCATGTTTGTTTCCATTTCGTTCATTTGCTTGTTCATGCTTTTTATTTCGTTTTTCATTTCATGCGCATCCGCATTCATCTTTGCCAGCATGGCGAATAGCTGGGCCATGTCGGGTGCGCTTGGGTGAGCCGATTCGGCAAGAATCGGGAGGTTTTGGCGGAGGGGGGGAGGGGAGGTGTCATACACCACGGCCGCCGCCGCACCTATTTCGGGCTCTGGGTTCAGTTGGGCGAGTTCGTCCTGCACAACCAACATTTCCTGCACGGGGATTTCATCCTGGACCATGGATCCCACATTACTACACATATACATTTCTAATACCCCCGGCTCCCGCTCGCCTTGAGACGCCATCTTATTTCTCGTAAAAGGTTAATTTGAATCGCTCGTAATTTGGAGGGAATCGGGGGTCGCTCCTCTCACCCCTGGACCGATTCCCGTGAATTTATCTGGAGACAGGAGAGCCCGTTTTCCCGCTCTCCGATACCAGTGCCGCGAGGAGGGGGATGGGTTTGTGTCCCACTCCTGACACCAGTGTTGCGGATTCGCGCCCGCCGGCATGCGGGCGGCCACGTAACTCGAATCGCGGCACATCGCCCACCGGACGGACAATCCCGTCGTGACCCTCTCGGACTAACGCCGGGAACTAGTCACGGGTGGGCCTTTCGGCCTCACCACGATCGTGCCAAACGGCCCCCCGCGTGGGATAGGGTTGTTCGCCAAATTCGACCTCCCTAAGTACCCACACGGAGGGTAGACCGGGCAATTGCACCTCGCCGCAGGTCGAATTCGGACACGGGCCACTTTAAGCGACCCATTCCATACTATCGGGATAACCGAGCGGTGTTATCGTCAACCTCGACGGTTCCGATTAATTATCGGGCGTATTTAGCCCATGACCAACCCTTTACGTGAAGTAAGATGGAGATTCAATTAGAGAAAAGACGAAGCGAAACGGGAGAAACAGTTCAACATAAAGCACATTTATTCCGCGGCAAACGGAAAGCACACATATACAATTACCACAATTATGCACCAAAAGCAAATGTAAAAGTAACACGACAATTCTGCACAAAAAGCAAATGCAACAAAAGAGACACAATGCAGATCTACTACCGACTACGCGAGCACACGGCAACACTTACACAGTTTTACTTCACAGACGGCGCCGACAACACATATACTCCAAAGCAAAAGAAAAAGGGGCCACCCTCAATGATAAGGGGGCAGACGGGCCTGGGGCCGAGACCGCCTCGAGCCTACCCGTCTGGTGATGAGCCGCAAAATGTTGGCGGCGCCCCGACTCCGCGGGCCTCGCTGGCACTGCCTGGAATGGGGTGGGAACGGGGGAGGTTGTTGATGCTCGGGGGAAAGAGGATATCTGGCTGGCTTGGGTCCCGCGACGACGGACGCCACTGCGACCTCGACCGCGTTCCCGGCCTCCCCTCTCCGCAGCTCCCCGACTCTGACAAGAGCGCAAACCTCCACAAAGCTCCTTGGCTTTCCAGACTCTCCGGACCCCGACAGACACTCTCTCGACTGATTTCGCCGCCGCCACAACTCTCCAACTCTTCCCTCTTCTCAACTCTTCAACTCTTCCCAACTGCCTCGATTCGCTCTGCGCTCGGCGCTTTATAGTCCGACAGGAGAAATCATATGCAGATTTTTGGATCAGGAACGGCTCGGGGGCGGAGCCACGCTCCCCATTGGACAGAGGAAAAGTGGGCGTGAATCATTCTTGATCCTCGAATCTGCATACATCGATTATACTCCGACGCGCCTGGAGGCGGGGCCAAATCGCCCCACGCTCGCTGATAGGACGGAACAGAAGTGGGCGTGAATCATTCTTGATCCGATTTTTCGGAAAGGCCGCTTTTTGCACCCGCCGCTCGGTGCACGCCCTGTACGAGTCCAGGATCGGTGCCCACAAGCGGCGCGGGAATGGCGGTGATGCGATGGTTGCGAGAGCGAGATGTGACGGTAAAGGTCGTGGCTGTTAGCATTGCTGTTGTTGTGAAGCGGCGTTGCGGTTGGTGGTTGTTGTGGTGGTAGTAATGGCGGTTGGTCCAAAATAAAGATAGTAAAAGAAAAACGGCTATCTAAAAGGGTCGTAGCCCGAATGAATGACATTTATTCCCTCTAAACAACGGGTTTGTGCTAACTACACATATACTTCCAGAGATATCTCACCTACGGGACCTGAATGGTGGTTTGCGAATTTCGTCAACCACAACATTATATACATATACATATATATATATATATATATATACACATATACATATATATATATATACATATACATATATATATATATATATATATATATATATACATATACATATACATATACATACACATATATATACATACATACATATATATATATATATATACATATATATACATACATACATATATATATATATATATACATATATATACATATACATACATATATATATTGTTGTGGTTGACCAAATTCGCAAACCACCATTCAGGTCCCTTAGGTGAGATATCTCGGTAAGTATATGTGTAGTTAGGCCCAAACCCGTTGTCTAGAGGGAATAAATGTCATTCATGAGGGCTGCGACTCTTCAGGATAGCCGTTTTTCTTTTACTATCTTTATTTTGGACCAACCGCCATTATTACCACCACCAACCACGTCTCAACAGCCATCACAACAACAACCACCAACCACAACGCCGCTTCACCACAACCGCCATGACCTTTACCGTCACAACTCGCCACCATCGCATCACCGTCATCTCGCGCCACTCGTGGGCACCGATGCTGGACTCGTGTAGAGCGCGCACCGAGCAGCGTGTTCAAAAGCATCGCGGACTTTCCGCAGAAAAACGGATCAAAAACAACTCACGCCCACTTTTGTTCCGTCCAATCGGTGAGCGAGGGGTGATTTGGCCCCGCCTCCAGGGCGTTGGAGGGCGGTCGCTATATGCAAATTCATGGATCAAAAAGCATTCACGCCCACTTTTCCTCGGGCCAATGGGGAGCCAGCAAGAGAGGTGAAAGGTCGGAGGCAGAGGGTCAAAGATGAAGGAGTGAGGCCACGGGGGATATAAGGGGCCGCGTTCGTCAGTCGAGGCAGTTCAGTTCGCAGGAGGAAGAGTTGAGTTGGAAGCGGAGGAAGAGTTGAGTTGGAAGCGGAGGAAGAGTTGAGTTGGAAGCGGAGGAAGAGTTGAGTTCAGAGTGCAGTTGGGAGTTCGCGGAGTCGGAGTGAAGAGGACGGAGCTGTGGAGAGGCGGCGGCGGCAAAGGCGGACGAGGGGGTGCTCGCGTCGGATTTGGGGAACTGCGGAGAGAAAGGCCGGCGGCGCGACCGAGGTCGTGGTGGAGATGCTCGTCGCGGGACCCGAGATTCTTCTGAAATCCTCCTTTCCCCGAGCATCAGCAACCCCCTCCTGTTTCCCCCCGCGCTGAGATAGTGCGACAAAAGGGGGCCCCCTTCCCACCCCCTACCAGACACCGTCCGCGAGGCCCGCGGAGTTGAGGCACCACCGCCGCTCCGCGTCTCATCATCAGACGGGTAGGCCCGACACGGTCTCGGCCCCAGGCCCGCCTACCCCCCTCATCCTGGAGGGTGGTTCTCTTTTCTTTTGCTTTGGGAATATGTGTTGTCGGCGCCGTCTGTGAAGTAAAATTGTATAAGTGTTGCCGTGTGCTCAAGTAGTCGGTATTAGATCTGCATTGTTGCATTTGCTTTTTGTCTTCTTTTCCATGTGCTTTTGGTGGAATTGTATATGTGTGCTTTCCGTTCATCGCGAAATAAATGTGCTTATTATTGAACTGTTTTCCCGCTTCGCTTCGTCATTTCTTTCATTGAATCCTCATCTTGCTTCACGTAAAGGGTTGGTCGTGGGTTAAGACGCCCAATAATTAATCGAACCGTCGAGGTCGACGAATAACACCGCTCGGTTATCCCGATAGTACGGAACGGGTCGCTTAAGTGGCCCGTGTCCGAAGTCGACCTGCGGCGAGGTGCGATCGCCCGGTCTACCCTCCGTGTGGGTACTTAGGTAGGTCGAATTTGGCGAGCAACCCTATCCCATGCGGGGGCCAATTGGCTCGATCGCGGTGAGACCGAAAGGTCCACCCGTGACTGGTTCCCGGCGTTAGTCCGAGAGGGTCACGACTGGATTGTCCGTCCGGTGGGCGACGTGCCACGATTCGAGTTACGTGGCCGTCAGCACGCCGGCGGGCGCGAATCCGCAACACTGGTGTCAGGTCGTGCGATACAAACCCATCGCCCTCCTCACGGCACTGGTAACGGAGAACGGGAAAACGGGCTCTCCTGTCTCCAATTAAATTCACGGGAATCGGTCCAGGGGTGAGAGAAGCGACCCCCGATTCCCTCCAAATTACGAGCGAGCTAAATTAACCCTTTACGAGAAATAAGATGGCGTCTCAAGGCGAGCGGGAGCCGGGGGTATTAGGTATGTGTCGTCATGTACGATCCATGGCCCAGGTCGGTTCTTTTTATAATTATAACCCTACCACTAACTGTGGTCAGTGGGAGCGGCTTGAGCACGAACTTTGCCGGCAAACGGAGTCGCACAATGGCAGCGCGATCTCACCTCAGTGCAGCACGGAGCGGGCTGATATTAATGGCACAGCACGAGGCGTGAGCTCCCAGTCACCGGTTCAAGGCACGTGGTCACGGCATGTGCCATGGCAGGCGTGGCAGGATGACTATGCAAGCATTGGCAGGCTTCAGGCACAATTGGGGGATGTCTTGGAAAAGGTGAAGGGTTATGAAGAATATATCGAGGAGGTGCAACGTGGAGTGGACGAGTCACAACGGCACGCAGACGCGCTTCAGAAAAATTACGTGTACGGGGGGACACAGCGATTGGACGATTTACTGGAACGAATTCGGTGGCAAAAACATGACTTGGCCAATAGAGTCGACAAATTACGTGGGAAAAAGAATTTGGTAGTGTTTTATACCCGTCAGTTGGAATATGCGAAGAGCAAACTGAACAAAAGAATAGAGGAACAGCAGATTGGTATCTCCCAGGAAAGGAAACAATGGGAGGAAGAATGGAAAACCGAGCTCGAAAAGAAACAAAAGGAGCACGACTTGGAAGTAAAACAATTAATGGAAAAATTATTGGAGCAAGCAAGGCGATTCAAAGAACTGGAGGAGAGAGTGAGGGAAATACAGTTGGAGGAGAAAAAATGTGAACACGATGGGGAGTTGGAACAATTGAAGGAAGAGATAAGAACAGGCAATCAGGAAAGAGAAAGCCTAGAATGGAAGATAAAAAGAGGAGAGAGACAGCTCGAGGAAAGGGCGGAGGAATTGCTGGAAAAGTCAGAACAGTTCGAAGAACTGCAGGGAGAATTGAGGGAGGAAGGAGAAAGGAAAACAAAGCTCAAAAAGGAAAAACGCGAACAAGATGGGGAATTGGAACTACTGAAGCGAGAGGTAAGGGCAAGCCAGTTTAAAAGAGAAATCCTGGAAGGGGAGATTAGAATGGGAAAGGAATGGCAGAAAAAACTAAATGAATACAGTAAAAAGGAACGAATTGAGGAGGGAAGCGGTGGAAAGAAGAGATGAAATGAGTGAAGAAGCACGCAAATTGAGAAAGGAATTGGAAACAAAAACTTCTGAGATACTGAAACACGAAAACAAAGAAAGAGGATTACAAGACGAACTGAGGATGTTAAAAGAGGAAAGGAAGAAAACAGAGAATGAAACGTTAAGGAACCACACTGAGCAGATTGAACAATTCGAAGCCAAAGCAAAGTCGGAGTGTGCGGAGATGAGAAAGGAATTGGAAAAGAAAGCTTCTGAGTTACAGAAACACCAGAACAAAGAGAGGGAATTACAAAACGAGTTGAGGATGGTGAGAGAAGAAAGAACGACAACAGAGAATGAAACGTTAAGAAACCACACAGTACAGATCGAACAGCTGGAAGCGAAGGCCAGATTAAAGAATGAGATGCAAGAAAGAGTAATGATGGAGGAAGGAATCAGACAGGAGAAGGAAGTCAGCCAACTGAAAGAAATAACGAGATTGCAGAATGAGGAACAAGAAAGAGTACTGAAAGAACAAGGAATGAGACATGAGAAGGAAATCAGCCAACTGAAGGAAACCACGAGATTGCAGAATGAGATGCAAAAAAGAGTAATGAAGGAAGAACAAATCAGACAGGAGAAGGAAATCAGCCAACTGAAGGAAACCACGAGATTGCAGAATGAGATGCAAGAAAGAGTAATGATGGAAGAACGAATCAGACAGGAGAAGGAAGTCAGCCAACTGAAAGAAATAACGAGATTGCAGAATGAGGAACAAGAAAGGGTACTGAAAGAACAAGGAATGAGACAGGAGAAGGAAATCAGCCAACTGAAGGAAACCACGAGATTGCAGAATGAGATGCAAAAAAGAGTAATGAAGGAAGAACAAATCAGACAGGAGAAGGAAGTCAGCCAACTGAAAGAAATAACGAGATTGCAGAATGAGGAACAAGAGAGACAGTGGAATAAAAAACTGAAAGTGTATGAATTTGAAACTAAACGACAAAAGGAAAAAAATAGGTTGGAATACGAGGAGAAGTTGAAGGAGCAAGGAATGAAGCAGGAAGGAGAAATCAGGAGATTGAAGGACACAAGGAGATTGGAGAGGGAAGAACGAGAGGAACAATGGAATAGAAAACAAAAAGAACATGAATCTGAGGTTGACCAATTGAAAGAAAAGCTGAGGCTGAAGTACGAGGAGATAGACAAAGAACAGCGAATGAAATACAAAATGGAGATGAACCAAATGAAGAAAACCATGAAACTGGATAAGGAAAGACAGGAGAGGAAACGAGGAAGAGTAATTAGACAGCAGCAAATGAAACACAAAAAGGAGATTAACCAAATGAAGAAAACCATGAAACTGGAGAAGGAAGGACAGGAGAGGAAACGAGGAAGAGTAGTGAGAGAACAGCGAATGAAACACAGGAAGGAAATGAGCCAATTGAAAGAAACAATGAGATTGGAAAACAAAGAGCAGGAGGCACAGTGGGAGAGAAAACAACAACTATATGAGTGTGAAATTGAACAACTAAAACGGAGAGCGAGACTGGAGTCAACGGAGATTGAGGAGCTCCGGATGGAGAACGAACAGCTAATGGGGCTCAGAGAGAAAGAACGACTCAGATGGGAAGGAAAAAGGAACCAGGAAGAGACAGAAATAAGGAACAAGGAGAGAAAATGTATAGAGACACGGGAGATAAGAGACGAGGTGAAAGGAATTGCGAGGGAGAGAAAAGAACAATTAATACGGAAAGCAAGGATGAGGTAGCGGAGATCGTGAAAGAGCAAGGAGTGAAAAACAGGGAAGGACGGGAGCGACTTAAGGAGAAAGCAAGGTTGACCTACATAAAGATAAGAGAAAGATGCCAGAAAGAAGCAGAGACCAATAGACACGAGGGGACAACAGAAACTTATAAATGTATAGAGACACGGGAGACAGAAAAATAGAGGAGAGACTGCACGATGAAGACGGGGTAAGTGACGCACACACACACACACGGAGGGAGTGGAGGATAGTGAGGTTGAGCTCGCGGAGCGTGTAGGGACCCGGTGCGAGCAGCTGGATGGCCTCCTCCAGGAACGAGGGGAGGGAGTATGCCCCCTTGAGGCGAGTCACGACCAGGTGAGTTCGGTCGTGCTTTGCGAGGTTGAGAGGACGGGTGCTGTGGACAGGTGCACGGAGAGCTTGGGGGGTATAGAGGCCCCGGAGACCCTTGTGGGGACACAAATCCCCAGTGTAGTTGTCCCTGTGTGTGTGGTGCAAGGTGTGAGTGCGTCCCCGTGTGTGAGTGGTGTGGTGGCGATGGTGCCGGAGTACGTGCTTCCCAGCATGCCGTGTGTGGATGAAACGGCCAGTGTGGATGAGGCACCGCGGTTGAGTGCCCCCGCGTGTGTGAGTGAGGGACGGTGTGTGGATGAAGCACCGCGGTTGAGTGCCCCCGCGTGTGTGAGTAGTATGGTTTGTGTGAGTAGTGAGGCACGAGTGAGTGGAAGGCCGCGAGTGCGTGGAGCCACGTGTGCGAGGGAGGTAATGGCATGCGTGAGTGAACGGCCGTGTGCAAGGTCGCTGTGTGCAAGGGAGACCGTGTGAGCGGTATGTGAGGGAGATGTCGGTTGGCATGCGGGAGCACGCAGCCGCGTCTCCCAGTGTGAATGTAATGGAATGGAGTGTGAGCGTCGTAACACGCAGGTGTGCGTGTGTGGAATGGAGGCGACGACGGCGACAGAAGAAAGAAAGCCGAGTAGCGGCTGTAGTTGTTTCGGGGACCGTGCCGGGTTCACCCAGCAGTGAGCACGAGGTCCGTGCTGTGCAACGCACGAGGCCACCACGTGCTCGCTTGCGAGAGTGAAGTCCCGGTCCGGAAACGGACGCGGTGGATTTGCCGATCCCGCGGACGGACAAAGTTTAGGCAGGATTTCGGATTTGGACCGGACGGGTTCTCCACGCGATCGTGTGTGTTAAGCTCCAACGGGCAAAGCACATGTGTTCGCGTGGGGAGCCCCTCGAGACGTGGGGCTTGTTTTTTTTTTCTGCGCACGGTGACGTCATGGCTGCACGTGGGGTTGGAATCCGGCAGGAGGGGTATCCCTGCCGGATGGTACCGTCCAAGGAGGGACGAGGTACACGTGCAGCTGCATGACGTCACGGGCAGGTGTAAAGTGCGCGAGCTGTGAGTTGCCGCGCTGGTGATGCGCATGGAAAAAAAAAAAAACAGTAAGCCTCACTTTCGGGTGCACAGGATTCCTGGGCAAGGGGTGGAAGACCCCCTTAACCAGGGCACAGGATGGAAACTAGTTAGGGGGAAGGGTTAGCTTAGTTAGACCGACTTCATGGGGAAGGGGTAAGTCCTCATGGAGTCCGTGGAATGGATTAGTTAGAGGGATTTAGTGAGCTTTAGGTTGGGAAATAAAATGATTTATGTGGAGACAGTGACAGACTTGTGAATGTGTCGAGGGGACGTAGCTTAGCTACGTAGTGTTAAAAGGAACGTGCTGTAGTTTAAGGGACGACGTGGGAGCACGAGTTAGTGAGGGGATGTAGTTAGAAGGATGGCAGAGTTCAGTGGTGAGTGTGTTGAAGAGTTGGTGAGTGAAGTGGAAGCATGTGCTTGGTGAGTGAGTGAGGCCAGCGGGTCTGTGTGAGTGGAGCGAATGGGGAATGCATGGTGCGATGAGTGATTGGGGGGAGGAGTGACTCCCGCCCAAGGGACCCTGGGGTCAGAGTAAAGTGAGTTAGCTGGGTTAGTCAAATTAACAAAAATGGAGGTTGTTTTGTTGTTGGTGGGAGTGTAGGCTCGAAACCCGTTTGGAGGGGTGCAGGAGCCCTGTTGACGGGCTGGGAGCGTGGCTGCGAAAAGTGAGTATCGCTGAGTGGGTACCCCGGGCACCAGGCTAGTCGGCCGCGGTAGGCCAAGGGCCCATGGGGGGCCGGGATAGCGTAGTGGGCACGGGTGCGTCTGCTTGGTGCGTAGGCCCGGGGCGCCGTTAGCCGCGTGGGCAGTGTTGTGGGCAAGGGTGACCCTCGGAAAGGGGCCTGGGAAGCCAGCCTGCCACGTGTGCGTTTCAGGGGAGGTGCCATGGGGGGCACTCCCCGGTGTTAGGGAGCTGGTAGGCTCGGAGGCAGTGTAGTGCCCGGGGGTGCCATAGCGGGAGATTCGGCAGAGGGTCGTGCCTGCCAAAGGGGGCCATGTGTCCCAGCCATGAGACCGTGTGAGGGCACGGAGAGAAAATTGGGGGGCGAGGCCCGAAATTGTGAGGACACCAACACAGGCGACGGGAATCTGGGTTGTTAGAACCAATAGTTTAAGCGAGAGGCGCTTGTTGAAAGCCCCGGGGTAGTTTAACAGTTAAATGGTTAGGGTAGATTAGGAGATGTACCCCTCCGCACCATCCATCCCCTCGCTGTCGTTGTGGGCCGCTGGACCCACTTTGGTTATAGATCGCCGAACTCTGGGGAGGCCATCCTGAGGCTTGAGTTGGGCCTCGACACAGGACGTTAGCTCTCCCTTATTCCCCTCCGGGAAGGGAACGTAGGGGTTGGGAGTAGGCTAGGTGACAGAATAGGTTAGCCGAACAAAGACGATAAAGGGGGTTAGGGGACGATTTATAGAGGGGAAGTAAACATAAAAAAAAATAAGTTGGGGCTAAATTGGGGTTTGACAAATTAAGGGAGTGGGTATGTACAGTGACAGGCAAAGGCGATAGGTGGGAGGGAGACAGGTAGGTAGGTCCGAGCCCGCCTTCCAAGTGGCCAGCACCACCGCACTCCCTCCACCAACCTCCACGGAACGGCAAAGGCTGGCCAACTTCATCGGCTGGCCGTGTTTTGCTTCAAGGCCTGTGCCGGCCACTTCATCTGCTGGCTGTTTTTCTTCAAGGCCTGCGCCGGCCAGTTCGTCTGCCGGCTGTGTTTGCCTGCAGCAGCCTTCTTCTGCGGGCTGTGTTTGCCTGCTGCCTTTTCCATGCCATGCCCACTGCCCAGGTTCACCAGCCCCGTTCAATTTTTGCTTTGCCCCCCCCCCCCTGTTCATTGCCATGTGCGCCAGGATCAAGGCAACAGTTTGCAAGCTGCAAGAACTGCCCTGTTGGCAGCTACAACACGGGCCTGCAGTGGCGGCCCGTGCACCGTGTTTGCGTCCATCCAGTCATCCATCCATTCGTTGTGTTCATTGCGTGTGCCACTTGAGCTGGCACGGAGACTGCGTTTGTGCAGCCCATGCACCGTTGTGGTTCACTGCGTTCAGTTCAAAAGGGAAGGCCTTGGACTGCGTGTGAGCAGCCAGCCACGTTCCCTGTCACCTGCATTGTTTTGAGTCAGAGACTGCATGTGAGCAGCCTGGCTCCCTGCTAACTGCTTTCCTTTTGCAGAGTTCAATGATCCTGGGCCATGGTTTAGTGTAAAATTTGTAAGTTAAGGTTAAGATGTACTGTACATATGAGTGCGCCCCCCGGCATATATGTCTTAGCGCCGGCAATTTTATTTAAGTCGTCCGTGTGAGTGAGTTTGTTTAGGTAGTTACTCAGCCCTTAGGTTATTTATTTTGGGAACATGAATACCATGAATGTCGCACTCAGGGATCCGTAGGTAAAATGTACTAGGGGAAAACTACACATGATGGCACACGAAAATTTGACGACTCGGGACGAGTCTGTAAAAAGGGGAGGGGGTAGTGTTGTGGTTGACCAAATTCGCAAACCACCATTCAGGTCCCTTCGGTGAGATATCTCGGTAAGTATATGTGTAGTTAGGCCCAAACCCGTTGTCTAGAGGGAATAAATGTCATTCATGAGGGCTGCGACTCTTCAGGATAGCCGTTTTTCTTTTACTATCTTTATTTTGGACCAACCGCCATTATTACCACCACCAACCACGTCTCAACAGCCATCACAACAACAACCACCAACCACAACGCCGCTTCACCACAACCGCCACGACCTTTACCGTCACAACTCGCCACCATCGCATCACCGTCATCTCGCGCCACTCGTGGGCACCGATGCTGGACTCGTGTAGAGCGCGCACCGAGCAGCGTGTTCAAAAGCATCGCGGACTTTCCGCAGAAAAACGGATCAAAAACGACTCACGCCCACTTTTGTTCCGTCCAATCGGTGAGCGAGGGGCGATTTGGCCCCGCCTCCAGGGCGTTGGAGGGCGGTCGCTATATGCAAATTCATTGATCAAAAAGCATTCACGCCCACTTTTCCTCGGGCCAATGGGGAGCCAGCAAGAGAGGTGAAAGGTCGGAGGCAGAGGGTCAAAGATGAAGGAGCGAGGCCACGGGGGATATAAGGGGCCGCGTTCGTCAGTCGAGGCAGTTCAGTTCGCAGGAGGAAGAGTTGAGTTGGAAGCGGAGGAAGAGTTGAGTTGGAAGCGGAGGAAGAGTTGAGTTGGAAGCGGAGGAAGAGTTGAGTTCAGAGTGCAGTTGGGAGTTCGCGGAGTCGGAGTGAAGAGGACGGAGCTGTGGAGAGGCGGCGGCGGCAAAGGCGGACGAGGGGGTGCTCGCGTCGGATTCGGGGAACTGCGGAGAGAAAGGCCGGCGGCGCGACCGAGGTCGTGGTGGAGACGCTCGTCGCGGGACCCGAGATTCTTCTGAAATCCTCCTTTCCCCGAGCATCAGCAACCCCCTCCTGTTTCCCCCCGCGCTGAGATAGTGCGACAAAAGGGGGCCCCCTTCCCACCCCCTACCAGACACCGTCCGCGAGGCCCGCGGAGTTGAGGCACCACCGCCGCTCCGCGTCTCATCATCAGACGGGTAGGCCCGACACGGTCTCGGCCCCAGGCCCGCCTACCCCCTCATCCTGGAGGGTGGTTCTCTTTTCTTTTGCTTTGGGAATATGTGTTGTCGGCGCCGTCTGTGAAGTAAAATTGTATAAGTGTTGCCGTGTGCTCGCGTAGTCGGTATTAGATCTGCATTGTTGCATTTGCTTTTTGTCTTCTTTTCCATGTGCTTTTGGTGGAATTGTATATGTGTGCTTTCCGTTCATCGCGAAATAAATGTGCTTATTATTGAACTGTTTTCCCGCTTCGCTTCGTCATTACTTTCATTGAATCCTCATCTTGCTTCACGTAAAGGGTTGGTCGTGGGTTAAGACGCCCGATAATTAATCGAACCGTCGAGATCGACGAATAACACCGCTCGGTTATCCCGATAGTACGGAACGGGTCGCTTAAGTGGCCCGTGTCCGAAGTCGACCTGCGGCGAGTTGCGATCGCCCGGTCTACCCTCCGTGTGGGTACTTAGGTAGGTCGAATTTGGCGAGCAACCCTATCCCATGCGGGGGCCGATTGGCTCGATCGCGGTGAGACCGAAAGGTCCACCCGTGACTGGTTCCCGGCGTTAGTCCGAGAGGGTCACGACTGGATTGTCCGTCCGGTGGGCGACGTGCCGCGATTCGAGTTACGTGGCCGTCAGCACGCCGGCGGGCGCGAATCCGCAACAATATATATATATATATATATATATATATATATATATATATATATATATATATATATATATATATGTATATATACATATATATATATATATACATATATATATATATATATACATATATAAATATATATATATATATATATATATATATATAAAAATATGTATACATATATATATATATATATACATATATATACACATATATATACATAAATATATATATACATATATATATATATATATATATATATATATATATATATATATATATATATATATATATATATATATATATATATATATATATATATATATATATATATATATATATATATATATATATATATATATATATATATATACATACATATATATATATATATATATATATATATATATACATACATATATATATATAAGTAGGGTAAGAATACTGATTCTGGCTCACTTTTCCCCATGTAAATGAATGGGGGATTTTCAGCGATTCCCTTTTTTTTCCCTAAAAATAAACCCCCTTTTTATCCCAAGGTATATTTATTTGTTTCCCCTTTTAACTTGGAGGTTGAACCTCATTGAATTGAACACCTGGGGGTTGAACAGCTCACTCATTGAACCTATAAAGACTTGTTCATTCTCAAATTCCTTCAATAGTTTAATTTTCTTTGCACAATAATCCCCATCTAAAATATTGACAAACAAAACATTTGAATCTTTATATTTTTGAAGATACCCCTTTTGTGCCATTACGAAATGATAAACTTCTCTTAATGCTCTTGTTTGACCACCTCCTGAGCCACAGGTTATTTTTTTGTTAAGCCCCGCCCACTTTTGCTAAGCCCCGCCCACTTTTGCTAAGCCCCGCCCACTTTCCACAAGGTATTCAATAAGCCCCGCCCACTTTTCTTTAAGCCCCGCCCACTTTTGCTAAGCTCCACCCACTTTTTGTAAGGTATTTTTTCTAAGCCACGCCCACTTTTCTAAGCCCCGCCCACTTTTGCTAAGCTCCGCCCACTTTTCATAAGGTATTTTTTCTAAGCCACGCCCACTTTTCCTAAGCCCCGCCTACTTTTGCTGAGCCCCGCCCACTCTTACATCATTTCCAGTTCATCTCTGACTCACAAAGAAATCACTAGAAAATTACAGGATGTTATGGTTTTGAAAAATTTCCCAATGAAGGCTTGCCTCGGCTTGCCCAGGGAATTTCCAAAGGAAACCACACCCACCAGTCTTTCTCTATAAAAGCTTCAAACCCAGGCTCCATTTTAAACATTTGTTTTTGCTGGCAATGGTGTGCTGTGTGCTTGTCTGGAACTCTCTGTCTTGTATGGAACTAAACCTTCAAGTTGATGAACTGCATTCAAACCTCTTATCTGTTGAGGTAAGATTTTTATTTTCCTATTTTCAAACTTTGATTGAAGCATACTCATTTAATAATTAAATAACTTAATTAATACATTATTATTTTCTCTCACAGGAAATTGTATCTGAAATACAAAATGAAAATACTGCTTTTGCTACAACTTGGGGGGAAATTGTTGGCTTGGTTGAAGACCTTATGAGCGACCAAGACCTTGAGTGGGATGACTTTGGTGTTCCTTGGAACTCTCTGTCTTGTATGGAACTAAACCTTCAAGTTGATGAACTGGATTCAAACCTCTTATCTGTTGAGGTAAGATTTTTATTTTCCTATTTTCAAACTTTGATTGAAGCATACTCATTTAATAATTAAATAACTTAATTAATACATTATTATTTTCTCTCACAGGAAATTGTATCTGAAATACAAAATGAAAATACTGCGTTTGCTACAACTTGGGGGGAAATTGTTGGCTTGGTTGAAGACCTTATGAGCGACCAAGACCCACAGAACGAGTTCGTCCTTGATGACCCAACCAAAGAGTTATACCTTGGAGACCAGCAAAATCCTGAAAAAGAGTTTTATAGCAATAGTACTCATTGTGAGTTATCAAGACAATACCCACTGAACAAGTTATACGTTGATGAGCCAGAATACAAGTTTTACCTTGGAGACTCACAAATTTTGAAAAAATCAGTAAATGAGTTCTGCCTTGATGGTTTAAATAACTACCTTGGAGACTCAGGAAAAGGGTTCTGCCAAGATGGTTCTAAATATGGGAACTACCTTGGAGACTCACAAATTTTGAAAAAATCAGTAAATGAGTTCTGCCTTGATGGTTTAAATAACTACCTTGGAGACTTGGAAAGTTGGGGTTATTTTGAAGACTTGAAATGCTACCACTCTTTGGGATTTAAACCTATCAAGAAAGTTCTTACTCCCTCTTTCTATGTCATCAAACCTGAAAGCCTTAAAAGACAGAATTGGAAGAAGAGAAAACAATAAAAAACGTAAAATATATATATATGTATATATATATATATATATATATATATATATATATATATATATATATATATATATATATATATATATATATATATATATATGTGGAAATCTCATGTTGAAAAAGACTTTGTTGGGTGAGGATTGAGTTGGGGTTGAGATTTTGAATGTGAGGGTTGGGACACACACACACATACACATCAACAAACAAAAGTTAAGCCTTGACTATTCAGTTGAGGATTCTGTGTTTGGGGTTCACAGATCTAAGAACGTCCACCCCTTGACACACATTATATACTTGTACACCTCGGACTTGGCCCTCGAGTGTCCACAAAGGTGTATTATCTGCTTAGTTTTGTCTTTTGTAATTCCTGTGAATAAAATGAACCTAAAATCTCTTCCCCTTCCAAATCATATATTTTATAAGTCCAAGGAACTGTATATATTACATCAACAATTTTAAAAAGTTCTTTCGTCCATCGTTCAGTAAAACCCTTTTCAAAATGAGATTTCCACCTATATATTCTTACGATATCACCAACTTTGAACTTAGGTTTTCTGACATTAATCTCTTTATCATATTTTAATTTTGTAAATGTTTCTGATGGTTTCATATTTGTTGACGTGTGAATCGTGTCATTATACTTATCCACAATATCCTGAATAAAAGATGACCATTGTTGTGAACCGAGTTGTGTGAATTTTTTATATAGTCTCTCTTTTAAGGTACGATTAAAACGTTCAACAACAACTGCCTTCCCTTCATTAAAGGTACTGTATAATGTAATACTGTTATTTTTTAGAAAATTCATAAATGTCTTGTTATAAAACTCTCTACCCTCATCAGTCCACAATTTTTTAGGTTTTCTCTTACTTTTATTAAATATCTGTTGAAAAGCTAACATAAGAGTATTACCTGTTTTGTTTTTTAAAGGGACAACCCACGCATATCTACTCCTCAAATCAATAACGGTTAAAGCATACTTGTACCCCTTATCATTATTGAGTTCAATCAAATCAGCAGACCAGATATAATCAACTTCCTTGGAATAAACTTTCCTTCTCTGAAACTTTGTGAATATTGGTTTATGTAATTCATCAGCTAATTGCTCTTCAGTCTTAATGGCATCATTAGAGCCTATAAGTTCTTTGAATTTCCAAGTCCAAGTTTCAATTTAGCACTAATCATCTTCTTCACGATGAACCTATCAACTTTTTCTCTCAAGGTTGGATTTTGTATCAGAGACAAATTATACAACATTTCTCTATCGGCTTCATGCTTTTCTTCCAACGTTGTGGTATTCCCATAATCAATATCGTGTCTCATGCACACTTCATCAACTCTATTGATTGGTTTACTCCAGGATTTAGGATTGTCTGCCTCATCTAATCTTTTATCCAAGTTTGTGCCTGGACCACAGAAAGAATACCCTGGTAGATGTAATTCCCCTGGTATTCCAGTAGTTGTAAATTTACTTCCTGATAAAAACTTTTGTATATCTCCTCCGAGTTTGTGTTTGGAGATAAATTGATTTTTTTTTGAACCACACACCGAACATATACCTTTTTGTATAACCCTGTTATTTTTACTTTTAATATATGAAATATTTTTAGTATTAGTTTTCTTTTTACATTTGAGACAATAACTCATTTATTTATATGAAAAAGTCCTGCAGAGTGCAAAAACCTTTTTAGTTTCCAACATGCACATTTGAATCTTAATTTTTAAAACATAAAGAATCCGTAGAAATGCCTTCACTCTCTCCTCCATTTATTTCAGAAAAAAACTTGAATTAAAATGAATAGCTTGTCGATGCCAATAGTTTTGTCGAAAGTATTGCAAATAGACTTGTTAATTCTTTGTATTCCTCCTCGGTGGGTTGAGTTATTTTCTGTAATACCACCAATCTTTTTTGAATCTCACTGGTTTCCATATTTTGATATTTATTCATTCTCTCTCTTTCCTCCCTCTCTCTATTCTCTCTTTCCTCCTTCTCTCTCTTCTCCTTTTCCTCCTTCTCTTTCTTCTCCCTCTCTCTCTTCTCTCTTTCCTCCCTCTCTCTATTCTCTCTTTCCTCCTTCTCTCTCTTCTCCTTTTCCTCCTTCTCTTTCTTCTCGCTCTCCTCCTTCTCCTTTTCCTCCTCTTCCCTCTCTTCTTCAACTCCTTCCTCATCCCTTACTATCCTTGAATCGTTTACACCCCATAGAATATTATACATATATTCATCAGGATTTCTTGTTATTCCTGTATCCAAAATAATTTTTTTTTACAACAGGAAACCAATAAAATTTCTTTTGAATTTCTAAAAGAGCCTTACCTTTTCTTAACCTTATAATTTTTTCATTATTTAACATTCTAATTAAATCTAAAGTTGTCAGTTTATCAACATCAGCATAATGCCAATCTTTTATTGAAAATACCTCATTCTTATGTTGTAGAACATATTTATTAAAATAACGAATACCCTTTTCTTGAAGGTATGCTTGGACACAGAAATGATAATTTTCTTGAAGCCTTCTTGCTGTCATTTATGTATTAGAAATATATGATAGAATAATATTATGGCACGAAACACCTCCTCATCTTCCCATAGTTAAATCATTTTGTATTTCCTTACTTATTATATATAATCCTGTTTTTTCTGTTTTCATGATATAAACAAGGGCAAAACCATTATTATATTTACCCTTATTAAATTCTTTTATTTGTTGTTTACTAATCGTGGCTCCACAAAACTCATTCTCGATACCAAGTGCATAATATTCTTCCTTACGAGACTGATTTAATTGTTCCAGGTCTTCGAGGTTAATTTTAAATGACCAATTATACCCTAAATCATTCATATCATACCCCCATTGTTCTATTCTCATACAAACGATACGCCCTTCTTTATAAAAATTTATTTTAATTCGAACTGTGAATTCTGTATGACCTGGAGATAATATCAACACTTCTGTATCTTTGGAATACACAGCCGTTTTATTTAAGTATATATATTGTGATAAATCGCTTAATCTCACCAAGTCATTCGCGTCAGTCGGGCTTGGATAATTTTTTAATTTATAAGCATTTTTCATGTTAATATTTTTGTTTATATTATATTTATGTCGTTCAGCCTGTGCCTTTGTATAATAATTTGATAAATCAATATCCAGTTCTTGAGATACACCAAAGATAGAACCATCTTTACCAACATAAGTCATTTATATTAGATTAAAAATAATATCATAAAATTTTTTATTTTTGTTGAGTTGAAATAACACAAAGACATAATTGACCACAACACTTGGAATTTAATTCTTGGACTTGAAATGTTTGATAAACACCATTCTGTAAGAATTTTATGACTACAACAGGTGGTGGAAGACCAAAACTATCAAAATAATATTTGTCTTGACTATTAAAAATACAAACCCAATGAGAACCGTTCCCATCATTATCTTCTAAGTTCATAATAATATTCTTTGTATGTTTCGGCACATTTGTTAATTCATCTCTCATACAAATAACCACATTATGAATTTTTAATTTCTTACAATATTTGGCAAGTTGTAAATTTGATGTTGTATTCTTTCCAAATTCTTTCAACCACTCATCAATGCTCATTTATTTATTAGAAAGATATAATCCATTACCTCTTTTCGTTAATTTTACACCTGCTTGTGCTATAGAAGAAAGCATATCTCCAACTAACAATCTCGCTTTATCAGGCAGACCTTCAAGTTTTTCAGCAAAATCTACAATTACACCACTTCCACTAATTTGTTTCTCCAACTCTTTGTTATGTCTTTCCAATTCTTTTTGAGCCTGGAGTTGAGCCTTCCTTTCGTTGGCAGTTTTCACCGCTGTTGAAATACCACCCATCAATGCTCCAACTGCACTTAAACCAGCAAATAAAGGAATTAGAAATGGGAGAAATCCTCCACTCGTCTCTCTTATTGAATATTTTTTCAACATTGGTTTTGTCATTTTAATTTTAAGTGAGCCAGTGTCATTCAAGATTTTAACCTGTTCTCTTGTGAGCAAAACATCAATTCTTACTGCTCCTTTTCTCTGAATTGTATTAACGTTAATCGTACAAGGCTTTTGATTTTGAACACAAGATGATAGTTCATGAAGATTGATTTGATTAACATATACCCCAGTTGGTACTTTGCCACTCATTTATTTAACAAAAAATTATGTGAGACTAATCATCACACCATTATCTGTATTAATCTGCAATTCTGTTTCTTCCAAAAGCAAACAATATGTATCAACTTCTTCACTCTCTCCTCTTTCAATGTATAGGGAAGTATCCACTCGATTAGACTTTATAGTTTCCTTTTGAGCGCTCAGGTCAAACGCATAGATTGTATACAAACTTTTAAATGCTGTCATATCCAAAATAGGTTCTTTATTTCCATTACTTTCACACACCTTTTGGTAAGACTTGTATGCTTCAGCAAAATCATTTTTTCCCAATTAATTTCCAATCTATCTCGTGGATAAAATGTTCCATCTAGAGAAACGCGAAGTTGTTTCACCTTAGCATTATCACTCAATGCATTATTCTTATCAGTCGCAGTATCACCATCTGGCTTTTTAAAAATCATCCACAGATATCGTGGCTTTCCTTCCAGAACACCCAAATTCCACGTGTAAGTAGTTTGATTGAGTTTAACGTGTTGACATCTTCTTTTGAGGTATGATACACTGAGTGGTTTCTTTGAGTTAAGTCTTCGATTCAACATCTCTTCTGTTTTAAGATTAGGAGTATATTCACTGATATACCAACTCATCTCCTCAATTACAAATTTATTCTGTTCACCAAAAGCACTACCAACACCAAAAAGCAATCTATTTTCATTATCATTCCTTTGTAGTTGAAATCTAATTTTAAGACCATACAGAACTTTATCATAATCACAAAATCCAAATATACCTCTAAGAGGAACTGCCACAGTAAAACTATTTTCTGCTTTTGCATCATCATTATACATTCCTTTCCTTTGAATATATCCAGGGTCTGTGTTTGTTCCCGTTGACATATCAGGAATAAAACCTTCGACAGACCCCTTTCCCATTCTATCACTGAATGTATAGAGTGTAAATTTCATCATTTCAGATACAGCAGAGACATAATCAACCGCTTCAACTTCTTGTGTTCCAATATACAATCGCACACTATCAAACATTTTCCAGAAGAAATCATTTACAAGTGTAGCGTTTGTGTTATTCCCAGCCTTAGTGAATTTAAATTCACACAACAAGAAACTTTCGGAGAGATTCAAATAGGTTTGTTGATTATTTATTTCAAAACTTTTTGTACCATTTGTATTCCAGTCTGTTCCAGTTATTGCATTTACCTTGAAGTAATCTTCTTTTTTAGTGGAGTTTGAGATAATAATAGTATCATCCAAATCATAGATACTATCAATTGCTTCCATACTTGTATTTATTCAGGAAAAAAGATGTTAAAACTTTTGAAACCCTGATCCAAGTATTTGAATTATTTTCTGTCGTTCTTGGGGGGACAACTGAGTTTTACCTTTCTTAATTTCTTTTATTGCTTGTAATTTATGAGATTCCTTCTGAGCATCTTTTATACTCTTTACAGCACCTGTTACATTTCCCACAGCAGAAGCAGTTGAACCAATTAGGTCTTTATGTTTAAGAATAGTTGAACCAATACCCATGAGAGTATCAATTATCCCATCTCCTCTAAATTGATGTCCGACACCCCTTTGTCTCTTAGGTTTATAGTATCCTCTACCAAGATACATACCTTCACCCTTGTAGTACGGGGAAAGGAACATCCCATCCCCTGTAATTATTTTATATTTTCCCAACTCGTGTTTCCTCACAATAACCATCGTATTTATTTGTTGGAAAACGTCACGTAGGTGAATTCTGATGGATATAACTTCTCCATTAAAAGAAATCACACAATTATCTTGGTCGGTTATCCTAAAATTTACTCTGTGTATGGTTTTTCCTGACACAGGTAGATAAACCAAATTTTTAGGTTCCATATTGAATTTATAACCAATTGGGGTTGAGTATGCGCTGAATGAAAATATTGTATTTGTTTTTTTTCCATCATTATAAGCACCATCAATCAAATCACAGTGAATTAACACCGAATTTATTCCTGAGGATATTTGAATGACATTATCACTGTAAAACGTCCCATTAGTTTCAATCTTTTTTGAGGAGAAACCCAATAACTCTCTAAATGAATTATCAATTGTGAAATCAACCTTGTAGTTATTTTTAACTTTAATCATTGATTTTGAAGTATGTTTTGAATGTTTATAACAATATTTTTTGGTTCATCACCCTGTTCTTTCATAAGACGAGCAATTTCGGAAGATATTTGAGAAATCTCGTATGCTCCGGGTGAGACTGTTATCGTTTTGTATCCACTTCCCGGATTATAACTAAACTTGTCATTTTTCTCGGTTATATTAAATAAGGTATTATAAGTTTCCATGGACAATAAAGATGCCTCATATTCTTTTGTTGTGTCAAGTTGTAGTGGGTATGGGAATGAAGATGTGTGGTCGCTTGTTGTGAAATTAAAACTCAGGATTGTGCTTCTCATCTTATTTAATATGAGATAAAATGTCTTTATATTGAGATTTATTAATTATTTTCATGTTCATCAACTGGTCTAAAATGGCTGATGCTTCATTAAAACAATTGTTATTTCCAGCCTTCTTACTGCCTAACAACAATAACAGTCTATTAACTAATTGCGATGGGTCATTTGGAAGAAAACTAATACCTGAACCAAGGATACTTAAAGCCTGAATAATGTGTTTCTCCTTCTCATTCTTCCTACTTTTACCAGAAAGAATAACCTTATAATTTAGAGTGTTCAGCAAATCAATATATACTCTATCATCATTATTTTCCATATCCAATGGTTTATCAATATACTTTGATTCATCCCTCACAGTTGAACCTTGTCTTCCATCTTTTGTGAGAAGAAACATTATCTCGGAGTTAGTTTAACAGGGGGTTGAGCAGAACTTAAGAACCTTAATTCATCATTAAATATCAATACCTTTTCTTGAACAAGATGAAATATTGCTGGTTGTTCTGTTGGAATGAGTCCTGCTTTGGTTTTTGAATCCGCTGAATATTCATTGTTTTGAATAGCATTCACAATATAATCAGGGGGTTGATTAATCTCTTCCAGTTGTTGAAATAAACCTTCATCATCATATTCTAATTCTCCTAAATGCTCTAATTCTTCCTCCGTCATTTGACTGAAATCTTTTAACATTTGAAGCTTTCTGGGAGTATATTCTACTGTGGGAACTGTGGAAACATCTTTCATTTTTTCTTGGGAAGTTTTTAAAAGTGGTTTAAAAAATTTCTCTTGTTTTCTTTCAAATGCTTCTTCGCCCGTTAGTTTCTGTCTGCGTTTCTTCTTTATGTCTTCCTGTTGTTTTACAACTTTTGAAACCAACTCTTGATGTTCCTTAAATCTTCTTGCTCTTTCTTTTGTATCCATTTATTTATTGTAAAATATCATTTAATGAATTGTAAAGATTAACAGGGAAATTTTCCTTTTCTTCATCATTCAAGTAGATGTGTTCAAATAAATCCTTTTCTTTAAATATTTCATCAAATTCTTTATTAACATTAATGCGAGTTGTAATTTCTTCTTCAGTAATCCTTGCATCTCTGCTTTTCATACGTTTGCGTTGAGTTTCTTCATCAACATCAAAACCGAATGATAAAATCTTCACCCCGCTCAGATATTTAATAATTTGTCTCGTTCCTTCTGGATTAGTTTCTAATATCCCAACACCACCAGATTTTAGTTTCCTTAACTCACTCTTACAATGTGAATATTTTGTTGTACCAAGAGAAACCTCCTCAAATATTTGTCCTTCATTCCTCAATCGCATATGTTCCTCCACTGAAATATAGTGATAATCTTCACCTTTTATTTCTCCAGGTCTTATTGCTCTAGTTGTTGTTGATACAATGCGTATCATGGGGTGTTTTTTAAGTAAATTTACAATATTCTCATTTGTACTACACAAGAACCTTGATTTATGAAAGTTTTTTCCAGAAGCAGATTTACCCACAAGATTTATAATAATAGTTGTCATTTATATATGTAATTGTTTATAAAACAAAAAATATATCCCTTAATATCTCATCTTGTTTCACAACAATATATTTATATTTTTCAGTCGTGTGCTTCATGTAATCCTCAAATTTCTTTTTACTACATAATGTAGAACAATTATCTCTCCAAAAATTATTGATATCTATTGAATTTAACTTGAATAAAATAAAAGTATTAGCATTGTTTCTGATGGAACGACGAGGAAGTTGAAAGTACGATTGACTAAGATAAATACAATTACAAGAAGAATGTCTCCCTCTTGTGTAGTAGCTGTCCATTACCGTTTGGTTTCTCTCATTAACACAATCATCAAAGATAACGAGGTTCTTTTTGATTTATCCAAATCTTGGGGAGACGGTATATCATCCGTATTATCACTAAGAATACAAGTTATAGGATTTGATTTCTTTTACATCTCTGTGTATCACAAAATAGTTGAATTATATCTTCAATGTTATAATCATTTAGGTTTTTTTGACGTTTAAATAAACCGATTATATCTTCTTTTGAAGACCAGCATTAAAACCTTGTGAGAGTAGTTGATACTCTGGTTGAAAACTCGACTTTGTGAAAATTATTAAATTATCATAATCTAAAAAGTTGGGAGTGAGGAGCATTTTTAAAAGTAAGCAGGTTTTTCCACATCCACTTGAACCAACTATGAGACATCTTAATGAATTTGGGAGATTTTTATGGTTGTTAAATTTTATCTTATTTTCCCAAATAGGTAAAAAATCATTCATTTATATATTTGAAAAACAGGTTATTTAATTTATTATTGGCTTTTTTAGAAACTCTATATTTTATCCTAAGTTCAGGTTTAATTTCAAGATAATCCATTATTTTATTTATACAATATCTTGTGTTGATATTTCCCTGAAAATTACATCCATGAATAATATACAACAACAATCCTTTGAACATTTCTCTTATACGTTCAGTTTCTTCCCTTGTAAGGAAAGGTGTGTTATCACCCTCATACTTTACATTCATTTCTCTAATCAATCTTGTAAAGTAATTCATTTTTGGTGTAAATCTAAAAGAATTATTTTCCTTTTTATATTTTTTATTATCATTAATTAGAAGATAATCACAGAATATACATTGTTTATAGGCTTTTGACTCTGTGTTTAATCCCCGTCTTTCACACGCAGGACAATTCTCAAATTTGTCATATGAAGAATCAGGAAAGTCTAGCATATTTATAAAGTAAAACTTTACTTAAACTGAAATTCATCTATACTTTCAGTTGTATATTACCATCGATATCGATATACTTTTTTTCATTATCAGATTCAACGACAACATTTTTTATATTAAAGGTAATTTTAAAATTATCGTTAACTACTATTGATCGAAATGTCATTTCACCTGATATATTAACATCCTTTATTTCATCAGGATTTACATCTTTAGGGTTGTTGAAAAAAATACAAATTTCTCCTTGCATATTACAGATGGTCTTATCTTTTCTTTCTAAAGCTTCATCCATAAGGTTTTTGTTCTTTGATACTTTTTCTTGTTTCATTGCTTTTTCTAGTTTTAAATATATTACGAGAGGGAGAGGAGAAACTTTTGTTAGAGATACTTTAATTGATGTTCTACCAGGTATACTAAAAGCCCTTCCACTGAAGGAAATTGAAGAACTCATATTATTTACCATAATAGTTTTTATCCAATAGTTGTTATATTTATCTTTGTTCAATTTTACATCCTTGACATATTTCTCAGTATCTTTAACAGATGAAGAGATTGATTGAAACTTGTCTTTTATGTCTTGAAACATTGTATTTATTAAGTGAAAATGTTGGAGGATAAAATGTTTTTAAGCACAGATTCACCTATAAATTAAACGAAATTTTCATCAAGAAAATTTTAGTTTAAGCAAAGTTTTATTCTATAAATATGGTGAATACAACGTACTGCGATGTTTGTAATCACGAATATAAACATTATAGAAAACACCTCCGAACCAACAAACACACATTTAATCTATTTCATCAAATATCTCCTCTTGAGTTGGAAAGAAAACATTGTGATATCTGTTCAAAGGATGTTTTGAAGAGTAGTTATAATAAACATCTTCAATCACAAAAACACAAGAAAAATGAGTTTAAAGTAAAGGGAGACTATTATATTGAAAACACTGATGGGGCATTTAAAGGGCATATAAAAATAAGGATTTTTCAATTTGGAGAACCCGGTCCATCATCAATAGCTGAATCAATTGAAATAGTGAAACCCGATGTTGAAAAATTTATTAAAAAGACATTAAAAGAAATGAAAACTTTAAAGTTTTATATGGGAGTGAAAATGAATATGAAAAGACAAGATGAAGAACATACTCCTTATATGAGAACAGGTCTTCATTTTATAACATCATTTCAAGATTTTTTGAATAGTGGGGTTTATGAAGAACTATCAAGACAAGAGGAGGATGTTGATAATACAGTGGTAGGAAGTGGATTCAATATTAAAAAAATCATCTTTTTAGATATACACATTCTAAAATCAAACCCTCTTAAAGCTTCTTCTTACATTGAATTACCAAAAGAAATAAAACTAAAGAAGGCAGTTGTTAATATTAAGAACAATGATAATAAATGTTTTCTCTGGTTTGTTCTTGCTCACTTTCATCCACCAAAATGTAATTCAGAAAGAGTAAAACAATATATGAAATATGAGAATACCTTAGACATTAAATATTTTAAATTCCCAATGCCACTAACAGATATTCCTAAATTTGAGAAAAAGAATAATCTTTCTATTAATGTATATGGATTAACGGATACAAACAAAGTTCAAATATTAAAAATTTCAAACAACTATAAAAATGAAGAAACACACATTGACCTTTTATATTTTAGTGTTGGAAAGAATTCACATTACACATACATCAATAATTTATCAAGATTAATCTCTTCTCAGGTATTCAGAACAGCAAACAAAATATATCCTTGTAAGCGATGTCTTAATTCATTTCATACAAAAGAACGATTAGAACAACATTCAAAATATTGTAGTAATCATAAATCAGCTGTAATTACAATGCCTAAACCTGGTGAAAAGATTTATTTTGAAGATTATAATAAATCTATCATGCACCCATTTGTGATATACGCTGATTTTGAATGTATCCTTAAAAAGATAAATACTGCTTCTCCTAATCCAAAAGAACCATATACAAATAAATATCAAAAACATATTCCTTGTGGTTTCTGTTATTATATCAAATCATCTGTTGGAGAAAAGTATAACAAACTTGAACATTATCGTGGAAAAAATGCTTCACAAGAGTTTGTAAAACGATTAGAAAAGGATTGTATAAGACTCACTAAATTAATGAAAGAAACAAATGAACCGATGAAATTAACCAAAGAAGAAAAATTAGAATTTAGAATGAACAATATCTGTCATATTTGTGAGGGGGAAATTAAGGAGTCTAAAGTTAGAGATCATTGTCATCTTACTGGTAAATATAGAGGTCCCGCTCATTCCTGTTGTAATCTTAATTATAAATTACCTTCTTTTATTCCAGTCTTTCTTCACAACAGCGCCAACTATGATACACATCTATTTATAAATGAACTTTCAAAAACACCAGGGAATATTTCTGCCATAACAAACACAAGTCAAAAGTATATTTCATTTTCAAAAATGATATTCACAAAACCTTTAACTCGTATTAGGTTTCTAGATTCTTACAAGTTTATGGGAACACCACTAGCCTACCTCGCATCAAATCTAAGCTCCACGGACTCTTTTCCAAATCTTAATTCATTCTTTCCAAAAGAGGAAATTCTCACTAAAGAGGAAATTCAGATTAAAGAGAGAATTCAAAGTAAAGAGGAAACTCTAATTAATGAAGAAATTCTAACTGAAGATGAAATTCTAATTATAAAGAAAATTCGAACTAAAGAGGAAATTCAGATTAAAGATGAAATTCTGATTAAAGAAGGAATTCTTACGAGAGAGGAAATTCAAACAAGGAATGAAATTCAAAGTAAAGAGAAAATTCTTACAAGTAAGGGAATTTATCCTTATGATTATATGGATTCATTTATGAGATTTAAAGAAACACAACTTCCTTCAAAAGAAAGTTTCTATAATAACCTTTATGAAGAAGAGATAAGTGATAAGGAATATAAACACGCACAAGAAATATGGAAAATATTTAAGATAAAGAACCTTGGAGAATATCATGATTTATATCTAAAAACAGATGTTTTATTGTTAGCTGATGTGTTTGAGGCTTTTAGAACACTCTGTCATAATAAAAATTGTTATGGATTAGACCCTGCCCACTATTTCACAGCTCCTGGTTTAGCTTGGAGTGCAATGTTGAAAATGACAAAACAAGATATAGATTTAATCAGTGATGTTGATATGCTTTTGATGATTGAGAAGTCCAAGAGAGGTGGAATATCACAAGTATGTTCAAAAAGATATGCGAAAGCAAATAATAAATATCTCCCAAATTATGATAGTGAAAAAGATAGTAATTATTTGATGTATTTTGATGCTAATAATTTGTATGGATGGGCAATGTCTCAATCTCTACCTTATGGTAAATTAGAGTGGGTGGAAGAAAAGGATTATGAAAAGGCTTTGATGAATATTGTTATTTCTTCTCAAGAGGAATTGAATGACGAAGAAGAAGGTTATTATTTTGAAGTTGATTTGAGGTACCCGAGTGTTCTTCATAATAAGCATAAAGACCTTCCTTTTGCATGTGAGAAAGAAACCCCAAAGAAAGAATGGTTCAGTGATTATCATAAAAGTTTTAATATTAAAGGCAAATCAACAGAAAAGTTATTAACAACATTCTATGATAAAGAGGGATATGTTTTACATCAGAGAAGCTTAAAACAGTTTTTGAGAGAAGGATTGAGAGTAGCTAAAATTCATAGAGTTTTAAAATTTAAACAAAGTCCTTGGGTGAAAAAGTATATTCAATTCAATACAGATATGAGAGCAAATACAAAAGTAAAATTTGAAGGGGACTTTTATAAATTAATGAATAATGCTGTATTTGGAAAGACTATGGAAAATGTTAGAAACAGGCAAAACATTAGATTCGCAACATCTTGGAAAGAAGCTTCGAGATTGATAAATAAACCAAGTTTTGAGAGAGAAGAGGTTTTTTCAGAGAACTTTTCTGCAATTCATATGAAAAAGGTAAGTATTGTAATGGATAAACCAATTTATATTGGAACAGCAGTTCTTGATTTATCAAAGATATTGATGTATGATTATTTGTATAATGACTTAAAGAAAGAGTATGGTGAAAATGTTTCATTGTTGTATATGGACACTGATAGTTTTATCCTAGATATAAAAACTGATGATGTTTATGAAGATATGAAGAAAAATATTGGAGTATATGATACAAGTAATTTCAGCAAGAAGAGTGAGTTATTTTCCAAAAAGAAAAGTATGTGAACGTGAACGTTATAAGTATGGTGAACAGATTGATAAGAGGTTAAAGGGAATAAAGAAATATGTAATAAAGAAATCAATAACTTTTAGAAATTATTATAATTGTTTGATGAATAAGAAAGAAGAATATAGGAAAATGAATACAATAAGAAGTTATAAACATAACATATATAGTGAAGAAGTAAATAAAAAGGCATTAGGAGCCTTTGATGATAAGAGATTTATTTTAGATAATGGAATAGATTGTGTTCCATATGGATATTGTATGATAGAGTGTATAAAATAGATTATGTTTTAACGATGGGAAGATGGGTTAGGGTTTTTTAAGGGCTACCGCCGCGTTTTTTCACAATATATAAATGGTTAAACCAAGTATTAATCAAACTAAAGAGTGGAGAAAATCTCAGTCTTGGTAGATAAATGGAAAACATAATGAATGTGAAAAATATCAAATAAGTCTTATTGAAAAAATAACTAAAACAAAGGTAAATAAAACAAATAAGCGAATTAATTTAAAAACTAGTAAGTTAGAGGATGTAAAGAAAAAAATGAATATCCTTGAATGGACTGAAAACTTTGATGGTTATCAATTGAACAATGAAAAAACAATTTACTATAATCTCAAAATGATATGTGGCTCAGGAGGTGGCCAGATGAGAGCATTAAGAGAAGTTTATCATTTCGTAATGGCACAAAAGGGGTATCTTAAAAAATATAAAGATTCAAATGTTTTGTTTGTCAATATTTTAGATGGGGATTATTGTGCAAAGAAAATTAAACTATTGAAGGAATTTGAGAATGAACAAATCTTTATAGGTTCAATGAGTGAGCTGTTCAACCCCCAGGTGTTCAATTCAATGAGGTTCAACCTCCAAGTTAAAAGGGGAGACAAATAAATATACCTTGGGATAAAAAGGGGGTTTATTTTTTGGGAAAAAAAAAAGGGAATCGCTGAAAATCCCCCATTCATTTACATGGGGAAAAGTGAGCCAGAATCAGTATTCTTACCCTACATATATATATATATATATATATATATATATATATATATATATATATATATATATATACATATATATATATATATATATATACATATATATATATATATGTATATATATATATATATATATATATATATATGTATATATATATATATATATATATATATATATATATATATATATATATATATATATATATACATATATATATATATATATATATATATACATATATATATATATATACATACATACGTATATATATATATATATATATATATATATATATATATATATATATATATATATATATATACATACATACGTATATATATATATATATATATATATATATATATATATATATATATATATATATATATATATATATATACATACATATATATATATATATATATATATATATATATATATATATATATATACAGTGGGACCCGCTTAATAGCATCACGGTTAATAGAATCACCCGTATTATAGAATCAAAATCGTTGAGACCGATTCCATTGTATCTAAATGTACACAATTTTTCACGTTTATTAGAATCAAAAACCCGCTTAATAGAATCAGCTGCTGGCCATCCACTTCGACAGTTCAGCGCCTACTGGCCGCACAGTTCCAACTTTTGCCACCAGGCGGCTGACGTCACGCTAAAAATAACGCTATGCCACTACAGTGATTTCGGTAGTCATTGTACAGATAGGCAGACGGCTGACAGCTGCAGTCTAAGCACTAGGCGTGTCGTCATTTCCACGATGGACAGAAAACGAAAGCGGACGGATCGTTCAAACATTGATAAAGCACAAATCCTGAGGGACTATGACGCTTTGCCCAGAATGAGCCAACGAGAAGCTGCAGACAAGTTGGAAATTAACCAGCCGATCCTATGCAAGATTCTGAAAGATCGAGAGGCCATTCTGAAAGGTCAAGTGGATTCGTCTTCTTCTCAGAAACGCAAGCGAAGCGGCAACGCACCCGATGTCGAATCAGCAATGGTCAAGTGGATTCAAACTTCTCGAGAAAAGGAAGCACCGCTTTCTGGACCTCCGATGCGGGAGAAAGCGGCTCAGTTCGCGGAAAAGTTCAACAACAAGAAGTTCAGTGCGACAAACGGCTGGATTGACCGGTTCAAGAAAAGACATGGAATCGTCCACAAGAAACTTCACGGAGAGGCAGCGGCGGCTGACGTAGGAGGGAAACAACAATGGCTGGACCACGTGTTTCCGGATCTCGTAGAAGGCTTCACGGCTGATGAGATCTGGAATGCTGACAAAACCAGGTTGTATTTTCGGGCCTTACCAGACGGAACGTTCCTCTTCAAGGGAGATCAGCACTGCGGTGGGAAAAAGCCAAAGGAAAGAATCACGGTGCTTTTTTGCTGCTCGATGACTGGTGCTAAGCGTCCTCCTTTCGGTATTGGTAAAAGCAAGAATCCACGGTGTTTCAAAGGCCTCAAAACAATTCCAGTTCGCTACAGAGCCAATTCCTCCGCATGGATGACAGGTTTCCTCTTCAATGAATGGCTCGATGAGTGGAATCGCGAGCTTCAGCATCATGACCAGAAAGCGTTGCTTCTCATCGACAACTGTCCGGCACATCCCCAATCACTTCAACTGTCGAACATTACTGTGGCATTTCTCCCGCCGAACACAACCTCTGTTCTTCAACCGTTAGATCAGGGAATTATCCGTTCATTCAAAGCTCATTACCGCCGTGCCATGCTACGAAAAGTGCTCACTGAGATTGACAACGAGGATGGAGCAATGACAGCGAGTGACTTGGCGAAAAAGTTAACGATCCTCGACGCTATGCTGTTTACGGACGCAGCATGGAATGATGTGAAGACTACCGGCATAGTGAACTGCTGGCGCAAAGGAGGAATTTTCATCGGAGCGGCAAGCGAAGGCGAAAGGGTCGAGAGCAATGACGACGACGAGTTAGCCAACCCTCTTCAAATGGATCCCGACCAATGGCAGGACTTCGTCAACATGGACGCCACTCTCCAAACCACAGACGATGATGTCACAGACGAAGCCATCGTTTCGGCAGTCCAACGCGAAATGGGAATTGCTACTGACGCAGACTATGACGCCGACACTAAAGTGGAGGAAGAGGAGGAAGAGGAGATCTCTGTCCCGACCATCAAGGAAATGATGTCTGCAGCAAAGACGATCAGGCGTGGTTTGCTATCACATGGGTTCAGTGACATGGCCTTCCTGCGCAAACTTGACAAGGAGGTCACCGCCATTGCCTCAGACTCGTGAAAGCAGGCAACAATCGACAATTTTTTCATTACAGAGTAGGCTCATCGACAAACCTATGTTGTTTTGCTTTGAAAAGTACATATGTACTGTACGTGTAATTGTTTTATTTTCAGTAGTAAGTTACATTGTTTTGAGCAAGTGTGTCATATAAATCAAACTAAATGCTGAGTATTTGTCTCCGTATGTGTACTCGACATTTGATCCGCTTGATACTCCACAACTCTGGTGAACTCGGATATTAGAATCTCCCGCTTATTAGAATCAAATTTGTCCGGCCCAAAGTGATTCTATTAAGCGGGTCCCACTGTATATATATATATATATATATATATATATATATATATATATATATATATATATATATATATATATATATATATATATATATATATATATATATATATATATATATATATATATATATATATATATACATACATACATACATACATACATACATATACCGGGCGTAGTGGCGTGCGCCTGTAATCCGGCTACTCGGAGGCTTGGGTTGGAGGATCGCTTGAGGACGGAAGCTCTGCGCTGGGCCGCTCTATGAGAGGGTGTAGGGCAGCCAGGAATCATGGCGAAACCCAATCCTTATCCCTGTGTCGTAAGAGGCAACCAGGGTTGCGTCAGGAAGGGCATCCGGCGTAAAACCTATGCCAAATCAGTATGCGGATCATAACGGATGATCCGCTGTGGCGACCCCTAACGGGAGCAGCCGAAAGAAGAAGATATACTGTATATGTATATATATATATATATATATATATATATATATATATATATATATATATATATATATATATATGTATATGTGTGTATGTATGTATGTATATATTATGTATGTATATATTTATATATATATATATATATATATATATATATATATATATATATATATATATATATATATATATATATATATATATATATATATATATATATATATATATGCCTGGTGTTGGCATCGTGGTTCGGGTAGCGGCTTGGGATCCAAAAGGTCGTGAGTTCAAGCCCCGTTGGCCGCTTGAATTAATAAACACAGCAGGAGGTTGACTCAGCCTGCCATCCTTCCGAGGCCGGCGAAGTGAGTACCAGTATGCTGGGCCCGGTGTATGCCCCGGTTGGAATAGGTGTACCATATCCCTGTGTCGTAAGAGGCGACCAGGGTTTCATCAGGAAGGGCATCCGGCGTAAAACCTATGCCAAATCATTATGCAGATCATGATGGATGATCTGCTGTGGCGACCTCTTACGGGAGCATCCGAAATAAGAAGAAGAAGAAGAAATATATATATAATAAGCCTGGTGTTGGCGCAGTGGTTAGTGCAGCGGCTTGGGATCCAAAAGGTCCTGAGTTCAAGCCCTGTTCGGCCACTGAATTAATACACCAGGGGGTTGACTCAGCCTGTCATCCTTCCGAGATCGGCAAAGTGAGTACCAGTGTACTGGGCCGGTGTATACCTCGGTTAAAATAGGTGTACCATATCCCTGTGTCGTAAGAGGCGACCAGGGTTGCGTCAGGAAGGGCATCCGGCATAAAACATGTGCCGAATCACGATGCGGATCATATGGATGATCCGCTGTGGCGACCCCGAACGGGAGCAGCCGAAGGAAGAAGAAGATATATACATATATATATATATATATATATATATATATATATATATATACATATATATATATATATATATATATATATATATATATTTATTTATTACAATAGATCTGAGAACCAGTGTGTCAACTCACTCACTCACTGACTGACACACAGAAAGCTTTGAGAACAGGTGTAACTCAGGGGAATGAGGAGGAGGAGATTGGGACCAAACTCTGTGCAGAGCGTTGGTGCTGCTTAAGCAGTCTCCTTGGCTATTGGGCTCAATCCTGGACGGGCTGCCACTCCGACACAGTATACCAGCATGCTGGCACTCATTTTGCCGACCTCGGAAGGATGACAGGTTGAGTTAACCCCACCTGGTGTTATTTCAACAGCCAAGCAGGATTTGAACTCAGGACCCGAGGATCCCAAGCCCGCTACCCTCACCATTAAGCCAACACCAGGCATCAGGGGAATGAATGGACCATCATTGAGGGCAGTGGTTCTCAATAACTTTCATTGAGGTGACCCTTTTCAATATTTTGCAGAATTAAAGTACATCGTTATTAATCGGCTGAGAGGCCGAGCGAAGCGAAGTCGAAGCCGTTTTTTGTAGCGATGTGGAGCACTGTAACCCATGCCTGAAGAAAACGGATTTTTTGGAACGCCGGTCGCATTTTCCATCCAATCATCATGTAACTTTGTATGAAGCCAGGTTTTGCCATTGTACGCATTAGTCAAATTGGTTGTGGGATGGCCTTGAAGGCCATAAAATACAAGTTTATGAGTGTTTCCTTCATGTTTGGAAAGGATGTGCACAGAGCACATTGCACAAGCGCAAGCATACCAACACTTGCCAGGAGAGATGTTTCGAGCTCAAATTTTCCGAAGCCGAACTGAAAAAAACGGGAAAAGCAGGAATCCCAAATCAATTTCCCACACTTTTCCAGGAATTCCCAAGAAACAATTTAGCAGGAAGAAATACTAGCTTGGGCTCTTTTTGTTTGAAAGCATTTCTCAGCTCAAGCTTGAGATAATTAGGCTTTCACCATCTTGAATATCCACCATGCATACTTGTGGCAGTGGTGTGGCACAAAAGACAACACAGGATATAATGAGCACTAAAATATTATCCAGAACTTTGGGTTGACTGGAACTTTCAGTAATCTTATTTGACTCATTCGTACAAGTGCCTCGTCCGACGTTCTACAACTTGGTCAAGGATGGTTGTGGACGCCGATAACCTGGTTTAACATTATATTTTAAATGTAAAATTTAGAACGCTCTTACATTGCTGCACAAGGCTACATATATCTTCTTCTTCTTGCGTATGGCAGATTGGCTGCCGGGTAGCTATCATTTTGTTGGGGCACGACTATGCCGCTGATGCTGTACCCCTCTATCAGTCCAATGGTACTCATTTCGCCGACCTCGGAAGGATGACAGGCTGGGTCAACTCCACCTGGTGTTAATTCAGTGGAAAACGGGACTCATACTCAGGACCCTAAGATCTCAAACGCTACATATGTGATGTAATATTTTAAATGCCTTTGAATGTATTATGTAGATTGCAGTCAATGGTCTCACACTTGGACCTACTCCCCCATTTAAGGTACAAAATCAACTTTTGATTAAATTGGACAACTGTCAACGGTGCCCAAGGTCATCTTGGTATGCTAGTCGTCTAGTCGAGCTTGTCGGACATGTAGCATACCTCATACCACAGGTGCTGTGGACAAACACACACTCAGGAGCAGGTGCGGATATACATTTTACATAATCCTTATTCATGTTACAAAATAAACACAGTTTTTTTTAATATAATGCCCTGCTTGTGAGGCACCAATTACTGGAGAAACACCAATCCACCAGATTTTAGTCGGGTTGTGAATCAAACCCAGACACAAGACACCACAAAGATAAGTTTGCTGCTTCTGCACCATCCTTTCTGAAAGAGGATGCCCTGGTAATGTTGTATTAAATTATGGAGACAATTTTAGGGGCAGGTCAAAATCATTTTACACACGTACAGTATGAAATATGTAACAGGCGGAAAAAATAATCCATAAATGCTGGAACAAGTAACATTTGTTTCCTCCCGTTTGAGGTTGTTTTGGATGAGACAGATGAACTACAGGGTGTTTCAAAAAGAGTGATGCAACTTCAAATGTGTATTCACAAAGAAACAGAAACCTCAGGAATGTGAACCAACATTTCTTGAAAGCTTATGACATGGTATTTTCTATCACTGATTGCTATTGCAATAAAGGCCCAGTCACACCTTGACATTTTAGCCAGCTTATGCCGATTTTTGGAAAATTTGTCTAAAACGCTGGTACACGTCGAATACGTTATGGGTAAGTTTTGATAACATTGAGAGCACGCTGAAAAACACTGCCATACGTCGTTGTACGTTGGCTTTTAACGTTGTACGTTTTGGTTGTCCTCAAATTTTCCATGCTTGAAATTTTAAGACATGCCAGCGTATGACTCACACGTTCCACATAACGCTGGCCATAAGTTGTAGGCACGTCATGCGGTCGTTGACACACGTTACTTGTGAGTTATTCAGAAGTCGAAACACGTCGAGGTAACGTTTAGCATACCCGAAACTTATTTCTAACCTATGAGTAACGTGTTATACTCACGTTACGCGATCGGTGACACACATCGACACACGTTACTTGTAAGGTGCTCATAAGTCGAAACACGTCGAGGTAATGGTTAGCGTCAGTGTTCCAGACTCCCTGGCTTTTTTTTTTTCGTTTTTTTTTCTTCCTTCCTTCAGTATGATGGTGATTTTGACACTTCGATTTCTAGTGCGGTTATAATATAATATAATTAATTGGCTGCCGCTCAATGATTTAAATCATAACCGCACTGTACACTGAACACCGTCATACCGAAGAAAAAAAAACCCGGGAGTCTGGAACACTGACGCGAACCATTACCTTGACGTGTTTCGACTTATGAGCACCTTACAAGTAACGTGTGTCGATGTGTGTCAACGATCGCATATCGTGCGTACAACGTATTCCCATCGCATGCGGAACGTGTGTCATACAGCAAGTACGTCGTAAAATTTTCAACATGTTTAAAATTACAAGACGTACTCCATTTAATACGACGTATGATAGCGTGCTTTAGCGTTCTATTCATGCATACCAAACTTACCCATACCGTATTCGACGTGCGCCAGCGTTTTAGACGCATTTTTCAGAGGTCGGCATACGCTGGCAAGATCGCCAAGGTGTGACTGCGATGTTGACACTTCCATTTCTGCGGCAGTTATGATTTGAATCGTTGTGCGGCAGCCTTTTAATAGGCTACGTCACGACATCGTCGGCGATGCATGCAGCGCGCTATGCATAAGTTAGACTATCGTTGGGCATACGTTGTGAAGGCAGACAACAGGTTCAGCATTCGCTGGTATAAGTTATCTATAACACAACGAAACGTTCTGTGTCCATTACTAATACGATATGAATAAGACCAAGTCATTATGAATACGTCCGAATCTTTAAAAAAAAAACATCAAAAGTTCAACGTAAGCCAGCGTTTTACATACATTTTAATACGTTGCCATTGCTGGCTAAAACGTCAAGGTGTGACTGGGCCTTAAGTCACTGCGAGAGATAGTGAGAGGCCAAGGTCTGAAATCAGCATTTACACAAAATCCTTGGTATTTACGTTCTTGATGTGTGTGCCCCTCCATGTTTTTGACAGGCATTGATCCTGAATCCAAAAATTCTGTCCAACTTTCCTGTCGGTCTCATGTGGCACTGTCGGGAGGGAGTCTGACACCTCCTGCTTCAGATCATCCAGTGTGGCAGGGCGGTTGGCAAAGAGAGAGCCCATGGTCGCCCCCCAGATCCAGTCGTCCAGAGGGTTCAAGTCTCGGCTATGGGGTGCCCAGTCATGAGTGGTACACAGGGCAATGAGGCAGTTTCTGAAGAGCTGCCTTAGGAAAGTGATGGTGTCACCAGCTGTATCCAGGGGTGCACCATCCTGTATTAACCAGGTCATGCTGAGCTGATTTGGGGTGATAATTTGGGCTAGATCAAAATGGAACTTCTGCAGCATGGCCCGGAAGCGTTCACTGTTAATCGTTACTGTCCTGTTGTTGTCATTCTCAAGCTAGTAAGGCCCTAGTGTTCCCCATCTGGCATTGAAGGTGCAGAAGCATGTCACCTTAGGCCCTTTCAGGTACCTCTCAATGATCTCGTCAGGTGGCTCTGCCCCCCAGAAAACGTTGTTGTGGTCGTTGATGGCACCGTTCAAGTGGAAATGGGCTTCATCACTAAACCAGATCAGGTTGGTCGAGTTTGGTTGGTTGATCAGGTTGAGCCTGCCACTGTTGCCCTTGCTCTGGTTGTGCACTGTACCCTTGTGCTCAAAATGTTTCACAATACGTTGAATGGCAGAACATCCGGCAGGTGTCTACATCTGATTTAGTCTCATACCACAGAGCCACCACTTTTGTCTTCTGCTTCACTGTCAATGGCATAGTTGAGCTATGGAGCTAGAAGTCCCAGGGAACAAATACCACGATAACACTACCAAACCGTAAAAAGGAAAAGAGTATAGGTCAACCAGAGTTGGTGTCAAAGCCACCCAATGCTTGCCTGTTTATACATTTATCGATTTTAAAAGACAAGTCTAATAATTAATATTTTTTAATAAAGCATTGCAGTGAAGTCTGATTCAAATAATTTTCAAGCAATATATGTATTTGTATATTGTAATCAGTAACAAGAGCGCAAATGAGCACAATATACGCCCGAACAAATATACAGAATTGGGCTACTACATGGAAAACAGCATCCTGGTTGCCATGGCAACCACTTTAGATGACGAACGTATGTCACGACACACCGTCTCGACATTCTGTACCTATGTACCAAATATGAAACGTGAAAGTTGAAAACTTTGGGAGTTAGAGTGCGGACAAGAACGGATGGAAAACAGCATCTGGTTGCCATGGCAACCACATTAGATGACGAATGTATGTCACGACACACCGTCTCCACAGTCTGTACCTATGTACCAAATATGAAACGTGAAAGTTGAAAACTTTGGGAGTTAGAGTGCGGACAGGAACGGACGGACGGACGACTGGTATCACATAATACGCCCCGATATATATATATATATATATATATATATATATATATATATATATATATATATATATATATATATATATATATATATATATATATATATATATATCGGGTGTATAAAAAATAGTGTGATAGATAAAAACATTAGAAAGGAAAAAATAACTTGCACCAAAAATTTTAACATTTTCACGCTCACGCTCACGCTGGGGGTATCGCTATAGCTCTCTTTTCTTCGAACAGGCGAGCTAAAAAACAAAGAAATGGCAGGAAGTCAAAGTTGCATCAATCTTTTTAAACACCCTGTACAATTACCTTAACATGCAAAGAGTGAATTAAAATGCTTCTGCAATGTATATGGTACACTTATAAAAATAATCAATCATAAATTTAAGCTCGGATCGACTTAAGGTCAAGGTTCATCTCAGTTTTTTTGCCCATGAAATGCACCAGCAGTCAATCATTTATCATGCTTGACATCACCAACTAGTAAACAATCAAACAATAACCTGTCACTGTGATTGATCACTTTTGAAACATTGTCTGTGGCTCCACTATACAGTGAGGTATTTACTGTTTGTCTCATATGAAATGTTAAAATCACCCCTCAAACACCATGAAAAGCATGTTAAAAATCATGCCTGAAATATCATAGGTTAAAATCATGTCGACAACATCATGATGGATGTGTTAAAATTATGATATTTTAACATCGACATCATCAGGTGATTGAACAAATACTGCATTGGAGTCATCAGAAGGAACCCGAATAAGCGCAGATCAAAGATAGTCATCAGGAGGAACATGGATAGCATTCAGCTGCTCCAACTCTACCTTCAAAATCCACCCAGGCACGGCCAAGTGAGTAAGCCTTACAAAAAAAAAGACAGGGAAGGAAAAAATAAATAAATAAATAAAACAGCCAGCACTGCCTCCCCATCAAGTAATGTGCACCATTTGGAGGCCGGCGAGCAACACCTCCCGGCCAGGTTTGCCTTGCCATGTATTGCCATGCCTTGCCTGTTGCTTCACCTGTTTGCCTGTTGCCCTTGTCACCCTCCCTCTCCACAAACTACTTATCATTTCTGCAATGGACCAACAACCATTTATGGCCGTGCCGACCTGCTGTAGGACATTCATGAAGACCTGCGATAATTGTATAGAGTGTAGTGTTTGAACCCACATGATCATAAGTGTATCGATAAAAGATTGAATTTAGAAACTATCTAAGTATGTGTCCTGCCTGAATGTGTAGGAATACATACACAACGCTTTAGGTTTCATTTTTTGAATTTTCTTAGCATGTATGAAGATAATTTTCTTCTACAAAAATGTTGTACTTTGATTTGATAAGCTAGGTAATGGTGCTAAAGGGACTACACCTGAAAGATACCGAAACCAGCAGACTCGGGACGAGTCTGGTACGGAGGAGGGGGTAGTGTGACGGTTTTTGGAGACCCCAGGGAGGCACATACAAGAAACATAGAGGCACCATCATGTCGGTATCTCCGTAGTATATTGTGGAGCTAAATTGCATCTCTGTATCAGATAAAAAGAGAATATGCCTTGTGTTTATACAGGAATCAAACCCCATTATGACTTTTATCTCCATATGTCTATCTCCACACATGCTTTCTCCAAAAAATTACAAAACCAACAGTCAAACACCACATTGCAAAGCCCGCGATCAACTGAAGGAACATCATTAAGTAGCGCGGAGATCAGGAAGCCCCCACTCAAAGCATCTATGGTACAGCACCAGATGGTCGAAACTCCAAAACCGACCTCCACTACTGATGCCCCGTCTTGGTTGAAGGCAGCGCTGCGGGACCTGGGCACAACCAATGAATGTCGCCTTGAGACAGGACAGGCCAATGGGAAGACAAAGCACTGGCCAAACCCAAGAAGAAGGTGCTCACCTGCAATGCCACACCTCTCCATGGCTGAAAAAATGCAGAGCAGAGTGCAAATTGGAGTTGACGCATCTGGGATTCGAAACAAGCAGACTGATGGTACAAGAGCAAGGCAAGCTGGTGTCCAGAGGGCTGATAGAGAGGCTCCCTCTTTGAGAGCAGAGAATCTGGTGAGCAGGATCAACGTGAGGAAAATGAGCCACATGTTCATCCAGCCACAGCTGACGCTCATGGACTCCGCAGGTAACAAATCTCATTTGAGTCTCTCTCAGCAACTGCTCATTCTACACAAAGTCTGACCAGCAATAGATAAGGATTCTCCAAAGAGACCTGGTACCAAAGGAATTAAGTCTCCATCTCAAATCCCTGGTCAGAGTCGAAGTCTCACATCGATAGAGCAAGACTGGAAGCACCAAGGACCTGAAGAGTCAGACTTTCGTCCTCCCGTACAGGTACCGGCAGTGCCACACCCCATGATCCAGTGAATCCACGACTCCACATGCCTGATCCAGACATCTATTGACCTCTGGCTCACAGCCAGCAGAGCCATGAATATCACGGTAAGTGAATCAAGGTAAGTGAATCTCTCCATGACCTCATCATCCTCACAACAAACAGGTACAGACAAGATAGCAGCATCTGAGATATCATCGAAAGCCTGGATCTTAGTTTTGACCAAAGAACCTCAGAATCACAGTGGTTCCGACGACTCAGTCAGCACCTCGAGGGCCCCCAAAATGATATCCAGCCTCCACAAAGATGATTGCATCATCAGTGAAATCAAGGTCAGATATCTTGAGATTTCCAATCGAAGCACTGCAGCTTGATCTCTCCGACACCCTCCCCAGAATCCAATCCATACAAGCACTGAAAAGTGTGGGGGCCAATACACACCCCAGAAAAACTCCAGTAACAACTGAAAATAAGTCAGAGATGGCATCACCACATCTCACAGCACTCTCACTACCAGAGTATAGTTCAGACATCAGATTGATCAGTTTTGGTGGCACCCCACCAAGACCAAGAATCCTCAATCGGGTATCCCAATTCATTGAATCAAACACTTTGCAAAGATGAACATACGCTGCAAGCAGCTCATCTCGAAACTCTTGTCTGCATTCAGTGAGGACCTGAAGGGCAAGGATGCGGTCTATCGTTGACATCTTTAGTGTATGGCCTGACTGCTGTGGGCACTGGTGCTCAAGCAGATGGTGGTGAACGCTATCAATAATTATCCGAGCAAAGACCTTGCCAGCATTGAGAGCAACATCACTCCTTGGTAGTTGTTGCAGTCTTGGCGATCACCTTTCACTTTCCAGAGAGGGACAATAAGTCCCCTCTTCCAGTCAATTGGGATGATGCCTGTGTTCCAGGCAGAGTACAGAACTGCGTGCAATGACATGAGTGCAGCATTTCCACCAGCCTTGAGAAGTTCAGTGTGGATGCCACAGATCCCAGGAACTTTACCACAGACTCGAGCTTAGTATAGAATGCGTCTTTCACGGTGAGATCACTTGCTTCAGTCGGAGCATATGCAGAGACCAGGGAAATGACACCCAAGCAGTGACGAATCCTTCGTCTCATAATACACTTGTTGACTGGTATTACCTCAATTATCATTGTAGTCAGCTTATTGGACACACCTATAGCAACTCCTTGACCATGGTCACCATCAGAGTGACCAGATCAATCGAAAGCGTAACCACCCGCCATGATCTCGCCGCAATTCATTCTCCGAACCTCAGAGAGTGCTGCAATACCGATGTTCAAACGCTTGAACTCAGATGAAAACAGAGACCATTAATCATCCTCTCTTAGAGATAGGACTTATCAGGCATTAACCCGAAGGGACCGCCTCAGGTAAACCCAAGGAGACCGCCGTCTTGTGGACGACAGCTCAGCACCACCCTGACACACACGACCAAAATCTGACCCGGGAAGGTGAGCCCATGGTTTTCCTCCTATCATCAAAGAGTGGAGGTCCCAAAGGCTTTGTCCATATCCCGTCAACTGGTGAGCTGTCCTGCAGAGGGCAGCTGCACATGAGGTCCTCCCACGGTTTTCAATTTCCCTTGCGTTTTTGTTGTGTTTGCCTTTGACGTCATCATAAATATGTTAAAATCATGCCTTCGACATCTTAAACATGTTAAAATCATGGCTTCTTCATTGTGTATATTACAATCATGCCTTCGACATCTTAAATGTGTGAAAATCATGCCATCTAAAGCATACACCTGTTAAAAGCATGCCTTCTACTTCATAAACATGTTAAAATCATGCTATCTACAAAATATACATGTTAAAATCATGCTATCTACAAAATATACATGTTAAAATCATGCCTTCTATATCATATACATGTTAAAATCATGCCTTCTACATCATATACATGTTAAAATCATGCAATCTACATAATATACATGTTATAATCATGCCTTCTACATCATATACATATTAAAATCATGCAATCTACATAATATACATGTTAAAATCATGCTACAGTATCCACATAATACACATGTTATAGTCATGCCTTCTACATCATAAACATGTTAAAATCATGCCTTAATCATTATGTGCATTACAATCATGCCTTTGACGTCATAAATGTGTGAAAATCATGCCAGATAAATCATAAACATGGTAGAATCATGCTACCTACAAAATATACATGTTAAAATCATGCCTTCTACATCATATACATGTTCAAATCATGCTATCTATATAATATACATGTTAAAATCATGCCATCTATATAATATACATGTTAAAATCATGCTATCCATATAATATACATGTTAAAATCATGCATTGTACATCATATACATGTTAAAATCATGCCTTCCACATCATATACATGTTAAAATCATGCCTTCCACATCATATACATGTTAAAATCATGCCATCTATATAATATACATGTTAAAATCATGCCATCCATATAATATACATGTTAAAATCATGCATTCTACATCATATACATGTTAAAATCATGCCTTCCACATCATATACATGTTAAAATCATGCCTTCCACATCATATACATGTTAAAATCATGACTTACACATCATATAAATGTTAAAATCATGCCTTCTACATCATATACATGTTAAAATCATGCTATCTACATAATATACATGTTAAAATCTTGCTATCTACATAATATACATGTTAAAATCATGCTATCTACATCATACACATGTTAAAATCATGCTATATACATAATATACGTGTTAAAATCATGCTATCTACATAATATACGTGTTAAAATCATGCCTTCCACATCATATACATGTTAAAATCATGCCTTTTAATCATAAACATGTTAAAATCATGCTATCTACATAATGTACATGAAAAATCATGCCTTCTACATCATAAACATGTTAAAATCATGCCTTCATCATTATGTGCATTACAATCATGCCTTTGACGTCATGAATGTGTGAAAATCATGCCAGATAAATCATAAACATGGTAGAATCATGCTACCTACAAAATATACATGTTAAAATCATGCCTTCTACATCATATACATGTTCTAATCATGCTATCAATATAATATACATGTTAAAATCATGACATCTATATAATATACATGTTAAAATCATGCCATCCATATAATATACATGTTAAAATCATGCCTTCCACATCATATACATGTTAAAATCATGCCTTCCACATCAAATACATGTTAAAATCATGCATTCCACATCATATACATGTTAAAATCATGATTTCCACATCATATAAATGTTAAAATCATGCCTTCTACATCATATACATGTTAAAATCATGCTATCTACATAATATACATGTTAAAATCATGCCTTCCACATCATATACATGTTAAAATCATGCCTTCCACATCATATACATGTTAAAATCATGCTATCTACATCAAATACATGTTAAAAGCATGCCTTCCACATCATATACATGTTAAAATCTTGCCTTCTACATCAGATATGTGTTAAAATCATGCCTTCCACATCATATACATGTTACAATCATGCCTTCCACATCATATACATGTTACAATCATGCCTTCCACATCATATACATGTTAAAATCATGCCTTATACATCATATACATGTTACAATCATGCCTTATAAATCATATACATGTTAAAATCATGCCTTCCACATCATATACATGTTAAAATCATGCCTTCTACATCATACACATGTTAAAATCATGCCTTCTACATCATATAAATGTTGAAATCATGCCTTCTACATCATATACATGTTAAAATCATGCTATCAACATCATTTTCATGTTAAAATCATGCCTTCTGCATCATATACATGTTAAAATCATGCTATCTACCTCATATATCTGTTAAAATCATGCCTTCTACATCATATACATGTTAAAATCATGCTATCTTCATCATATATCTGTTAAAATCATGCCTTCCACATCATATCCATGTTAAAATCATGCCTTCTACATCATATACATGTAAAAATCATGCTATCTCCATAATATACATGTTAAAATCAGGCTATCTGCAGAACATAAATGTTCAAATCAGGCTATCTGCAGAACATAAATGATAAAATCATGGTATCTACATAATATACATGTTAAAATCATGCCTTCTACATTACATACATGTTAAAATCATGCTATCTAAATAATATACGTGTTAAAATCATGCCTTCTACATTACATACATGTTAAAATCATGCTTCATAATTCATATACATGTTAAAATCATGCCTTCCACATCATATACATGCAAAAATCATGCTATCTAAATCATATACATGTTAAAATCATGCATTCCACATCATATACATGTTAAACTCATGCTACCTACATCATATATATATATATATATATATGTTAAAATCATGCCTTCCACATCATATACATGTTAAAATCATGCCTTCCACATCATATACATGTTAAAATCATGCCTTCCACATCATATACATGTTACAATCATACCTTCCACATCATATACATATTAAAATCTTGCCTTCTACATCATGTACATGTTAAAATCATGCCTTCTACATCATATAAATGTTAAAATCATGCTATCTACATCATATACATGTTGAAATCATGCCTTCTACATCATATCCATGTTAAAATCATGCCTTCTACATCATATACATGTAAAAACCATGCTATCTACATAATATACATGTTAAAATCAGGCTATCTGCAGAACATAAATGTTAAAATCATGCTATCTACATAATATATGTGTTAAAATCATGCCTTCTACATTACATACATGTTAAAATCATGCTTCATAATTCATATACATGTTAAAATCATGCCTTCCACATCATATACATGCTAAAATCATGCTATCTACATCATATACATGTTAAAATCATGCATTACACATCATATACATGTTAAACTCATGCTACCTACATCATATATATGTTAAAACCATGCCTTCTACATCATATACATGTTAGAATCATGCCATCTACATCAAATACATATTGAAATCATGCATTTCACATCATATACATGTTAAAATCATGCTATCTACATAATATGCATGTTAAAATCATGCTATCTACATCATATATATGTTAAAATCATGCTATCTACATCATATACATGTTAAAATCATGCCTGCTACATCATATAAATGTTAAAATCATGCCTTCTACATCATATACATGTTAGAATCATGCTATCTACATCAAATACATATTGAAATCATGCATTTCACATCATATAAATGTTAAAATCATGCTATCTACATAATATATGTGTTAAAATCATGCCTTCTACATTACATACATGTTAAAATCATGCTTCATAATTCATATACATGTTAAAATCATGCCTTCCACATCATATACATGCTAAAATCATGCTATCTACATCATATACATGCTAAAATCATGCATTACACATCATATACATGTTAAACTCATGCTACCTACATCATATATATGTTAAAACCATGCCTTCTACATCATATACATGTTAGAATCATGCTATCTACATCAAATACATATTGAAATCATGCATTTCACATCATATACATGTTAAAATCATGCTATCTACATAATATGCATGTTAAAATCATGCTATCTACATCATATATATGTTAAAATCATGCTATCTACATCATATACATGTTAAAATCATGCCTGCTACATCATATACATGTTAGAATCATGCTATCTACATCAAATACATATTGAAATCATGCATTTCACATCATATAAATGTTAAAATCATGCTATCTACATCATATACATGTTGAAATCATGCCTTCTACATCATATCCATGTTAAAATCATGCCTTCTACATCATATACATGTAAAAACCATGCTATCTACATAATATACATGTTAAAATCAGGCTATCTGCAGAACATAAATGTTAAAATCATGCTATCTACATAATATATGTGTTAAAATCATGCCTTCTACATTACATACATGTTAAAATCATGCTTCATAATTCATATACATGTTAAAATCATGCCTTCCACATCATATACATGCTAAAATCATGCTATCTACATCATATACATGTTAAAATCATGCATTACACATCATATACATGTTAAACTCATGCTACCTACATCATATATATGTTAAAATCATGCCTTCTACATCATATACATGTTAGAATCATGCTATCTACATCAAATACATATTGAAATCATGCATTTCACATCATATACATGTTAAAATCATGCTATCTACATAATATGCATGTTAAAATCATGCTATCTACATCATATACATGTTAAAATCATGCTATCTACATCATATACATGTTAAAATCATGCCTGCTACATCATATAAATGTTAAAATCATGCCTTCTACATCATATATATGTTAAAATCATGCTATCTACATCATTTTCATGTTAAAATCATCCCTTCTACATCATATACATGTTAAAATCATGCTATCTACATTATATATCTGTTAAAATCATGCCTTCTACATCATATACATGTTAAAATCATGCTATCAACATCATATAAATGTTAAAATCTGCCTTCTACATCATATACATGTTAAAATCATGCTATCTACATCATATATCTGTTAAAATCATGCCTTCTACATCATATACATGTTAAAATCATGCTATCTACATCATATATCTGTTAAAAGCATGCCTTATACATGATATACATGTTAAATCATGCTATCTACATCATATACATGTTAAAATCACGCCTTCTACATCATATACATGTTAAAATTATGCTATCTGCATCATCTTCTTCTTCTTTCGGCTGCTCCCGTTCGTGGTCGCCACAGCGGATCATCCGTATGATCCGCATCGTGATTTGGCACATGTTTTATGCTGGATGCCCTTCCTGACGCAACCCTGGTCGCCTCTTACGACACAGGGATATGGTACACCTATTTTAACCGGGGTATACACCGGCCCAGTGCACTGGTACTCTTTTCGCCGACCTCGGAAGGATGACAGGCTGAGTCAACCCCCTGGTGTATTAATTCAGTGGCCCAACGGGGCTTGAACTCGGGACCTTTTGGATCCCAAGCCGCTGCCCTAACCACTACGCCAACACCAGGCTCCTGCAATCTGCATCATATACCTGTTAAAATCATTCCTTCATCATATACATGTTAAAATTATGCTATCTACATCATATACATGTTAAAATCATTCCTTCATCATATACATGTTAAAATTATGCTATCTACATCATTTACCTGTTAAAATCATGCCTTCGACGTCATCATAAATGTGTTAAAATCAGTCTGACCACATCAGGATATATATGATAACATCGTTTCGACAATATCGTGATGAGCACGTCATCATGACATCGCTTGAATATTTGTTGCCAGATCTCAGGAGATAACGGTATGCCTCGGTTTTTGGTGCGAACACCTCGTGCCAACTTGGTCCATGGAGACCCTGAACACGTGGAGAAAATTCCATTCGGTTGTTCGGCTGAAAACATCGTATTCTGCAAACGTCTGTTCGCTTATTCAGTTAGTGCCTCGAGCGCCTGCAAGGAATGCCTCGGGGAGCGGCTGTTATTGGGGGGAAAAGAGTTTATGCTTTCCATTACCGCCTGAGCGGATAATTAGAATAAAAATGGATTAATGCAAATGCGGCCCTTAACACACTCGATCAGGCTCGCAGTGCCAGAACGAGCAACGTTTACGTCACGTGATCGCCCGGCCGACGAGCAATCGTCGTTGTGTTGTGCTAATTTAATGGCGGGAGAAAGAAAATCACACCAAGACAGCTGCGGATACAAACTGATTAGTGGGGATGCGTTACCGTTCGGCAGAAGGTGTTTTCGTCCGGTTTGAAACATTCCCTTTACATTCACATCGTCTGCAATCCCAACACAGAAAAACAGACGAGTCGACGTCACAATGGCATAAATGCGGTCACCATTGGTCGCGTCGTCGAGTCGACCATTTCCGATTGAAAGAAACCCCGGTGGGTACTACAAGAGTATCGTTTCTGTAAAAATTGGTTTAAATATCTCGAATAAAGTGAACAAGGACACGGGCCTGGAGACGGATGCAAACAACACAGTACAGCTTGTTCGTGAGGATTGGAAGCTGAAGATCAATGTCATGTTCGTTTTGGTTTCAAAACCGACAAAATAAGGATAAAATAAGAGGAAGAAGAATTAAACAGGCTGAGCCCGAGTCAACCCATCCGGTGTTGTTTCCACGACACGACAGGGGCTGAAACAACTGAAGACCAACAAGGCCTAAGATATTAAGCCAGCCACCTTAACCATGATGTTGTCGACACCAGACTTGTTGGCCCAGTTGTAAACGTTCATGGGAACTGCACAAAATGAAATACCATGAAGGAGGGCCAGATTTAGACATGTGGTGGCCCCTGGACAACCTTCAGTAGCGGAGGCCCACCCGACCTTAGAATACAGACAAAGTGACAAGACATATTTACAGTCATCCATAAAGAATATTTTTCAAGAAGAAAGAATCTGAATTTCTATATAAAATAGAGAATGAGATTAGATGAATATCTTATATCTGTTATAGATGAATATCTTGTGTCTGTTCCACTAACTACCAACTACCATTCAGGCACTCACAAATACATTTTTCCTTACAATTTTTTTTTTCATGAAATATGTGGAGGCCCCCTGGTTGTGGAGGCCCCCGGGAAACTGCCCAGCTTGCCCATGCCTAAATCCGGCCCTGCCATTAAGGATGGTAGCAGAGTAGACTCTGGGCCGGCCGCGGCTGCATTGCGGACACCACACTAATCCTTTGTACAATAATATTTGATCAGTGATTCCTCCTAGACCTGGAGGAACTGCGATTTAGACGACTTCTTCAACGCCACCGATGATTGATTCCCACCGTTTTGTGAAGTCGGCTGGGGAACATTTTTGGCCCAAACCTTTCACGAACCGGCTGGGAAGGACTAACGGCCGACTGAAGGAATTTGTCATTTGTTCATGATGCCGGTGATAACTCCTTCACTTCACCGAGGACATCGTGGGATATTTAACGTCCATCAAGCGATGCCAGCAGACGGGATACCCGGCTTAAGAGTCCATCGGAAGGACGACACACACACATCGATGCCTCGCCCTGCCAGTGAAACACACCTGGATGACAGTTTAGAGCTCGGTAGGAATTCGAACCCATGATAGATGCCTCGAGAGTATCCTGCAAGCCCTTTCTGGAGGAATTGTGATTAATAAAAACAACATACAATCAAAGTGAATCTGGGATTGTAGAAATATTGTCAAAATGGACTTCCGCAAGGGATCCTGGGGAAATGAACACGAGTTTTACACCTGTGTGTCTACCTTTGTGCCTCACACCTAATTGCTCTGAATTCCCCTTAAATAAGCTGCCATATCAAGCATGAACATGTTCCATTTACAGGATTTCGTATTCACGTTGTTTATAAAACTTGCACAGCTCCGACATTGAAATAAAACCACACGCAGACTTGCACTCACACCAGACGGAGTGTTTTTTATTTTTTTTACACTTTTTGTTCTTCCATGAAAATGACATTTTGGGTGAAAAGTTTGCTGGAATCTCGACCCGCGGTGTTGATGCAGCCAACACATCCACCATTTCATACTTCTGCGATAAATGGACTTTCATGACACATTGTCTGGATTCCTCGGTTCGTTTATATCGAACACCGAGCCAGTCAGCCGCATACCCTCAAGACTCCGAAAAGCAGCATTGCCCTCCTTACGGGGTGTTTACATATTACGTACATAATGAAACAGGGTGAACTAAGAACCAAAATGGGGAAAGGGAGGGAAGTTGCGACGAGAAGGGAAAGGTGGTTCAGGAAAGATTGGCGCAAAGGAAGAGGTTAAAAGGGGAGGAAAGATGAGGCATAAAAAAAAATTAATGAGAATGAGAAATTTCATGATTTTATTGAAGTAATAGGTAGACTACCTCTTCACTTGACTGTTCGTGTTGGTTCTCGAAAGAAGTGTTATATCCGGGCCTGTTATACACCAAGATTATGTTTGTATTTCAGACTAAAGGATAGTGAAATGGTAGCAATCCAAGCAATAAGCTGTCCAGCTTGGGTTTGAATCCCGACTCAGCTATAAACTGCCATCCTGATGTTTCACAGGCAGGGTGAGCCATCAATGGCTGTGCCGTCCCTCGGATGGACGTTAAACGGGAGGTCCCGTCCGTCGGCATTAGCTGGTGAACGATAAAGATCCGACGATGTCCTTCACGATGAGTAAACGAGTCATTGCCGGCATCCTGGACAAATTACAAATTCCCTCCCAAACTTATAGGGGGGCACTGCATCAGGTGCACAGCCACGCTCCCAACTCGTGATGCAAAAACACAACCACACGCGTCACCCTTCCGTTCCCTCTTAAATCGCATGATTCTTCAATGTCGTAATAATTACATCAACATGTGAATAGGTCAAACAATGACCGATTGACATTCAACCGACAGAACAGCTCCAAACCACCCAATCAACACGTCCATGAAGGTACAAACTGACATGCAGTCAGTCACATGTCGAAGAGAGTAACGGGCTCCCACATCACCGATCCTTTGTGGAAAGCATGGACAAATCCATTTGATTTTAAAGCAAAAGTATCTTCCATGTTTAACTTCAGATTAATTCAAAATCCTTAATTAACATTTGGATTAAATATGATGTTCATCAAAAATGATGCTGGTCAAGCAAGTAGTCAAAATTAAAAATTCTCAATCCACAAAAGTGTTCGGAATCAGATCCCACGACCGATGACATATTGCACTTCAAGCAAAAGGATGAGCAACGATGGAGAATGGTCTTTTTGTGCGAACATCGAAGGCTCATAAAGGAGCTCATCACATGCAGCGCAGGTCCATGCATGTACATTTACACGAATTGCAAGGCAATTTGTAAACAATGGGGGTAATTAACACAATACATATCATGCTGGGGTGTAGTGCAAGTGCTGCTGAAGCCCCGTGCTCCCAGCACATCAATCCATCCGAACAGTCCGAAAACACGGATGACCACACTGTGGTCACAGCCTGCGAAACAGTACATATTTTTCGCCACCTCTGTCCACTCGACTCCCTTATCCTTGCTGTTCAACGGCTCAGGTTGCATTATCTAGCCTATCTCATTAACCTTGTGTCGTGTCTGTCCCGTGTTCCCATGTGAACAAGTAACATTGGATAGAGCCGTGTCTGTCCCGTGATCGACCCAAACAAAGCCAATGGACAGATGACGCAAGAAATTCGGACAGTGTAAAATTATCAGCAGAGAGCTACAGGCCTAATGTGTTAGACCCACCAAAGATGGTGGCCATATCATTTCGTCTGGGTACAATTGTGAGTGGTCAAGTGACCAATGTGAGTGTGGTTCAGTAGCTGTCTGACCAACGTTCAAAGAACTGGTACATTCAAAGTACACCACCCCCATGCCAAATAAATAAACAAAACAAACAATCATAGACTGGTACTTACGAAATCGTCAACTTGACCTCTGACCTTGTCTAATAAAAGCTGTCTCGAGAGAAGGTAGACAAGCAAACCAGAAGTTTCTACGATGATTCTGCACGAAACCATCAAAAACGAAACATCGACCGAAGCAAAAATCTCCATTCCCACAAGCAATTATTTAATATTATTTTATCAAAGTCACAAAACCATAATATTCAGCCATCCACCAAGAATCTTTACATAATCCGATGGCTTATCGAGTCAGGAATGCGACAATAACTATTATTGGGATAAAAAATGACTTTTAAACACCATCTTTATCGAAAACACCGTCAGCGCGCACAAGCAAAACCTTGACGTGATCAACGACGCGTCTGCTCGAGCGTGCTGCACCACGTGACGAGCTGTGACGCGGCGAGTGAAATATTTTTTATACAATCTTAAAACGTCTCCAAAACATCCGATTTTACCAGAATTTCGAGAAACCAGTGTTAAGCGTCCGAAGCGATCGCAAAAACCGAAGACAAAATTAAAATCGAAGTTAAAACGAACTCGTAACGTCGAGCAAAGCAAAAATACTCCATTTCTCCACATGAATTTACGGAATTATGTTTGACTTCACTGTGACCTTGACCTTTGACCGATTTTGACCAAAATCTAAGCAACGCTAGCTATCACCCTCCTGAATCAAGTGGTGTAATTGGACATTGGGAACTTCTTCCGTTCTCGAGTTATCATGCCAACAAACAAACACACAAACACACACACAAACAAACAATCAAACACACACACGCAAACAAACAAACACACAAACAGAGGACGGAAGTCATCAATATACTTACAAAATCTAAAGATTTCGTAAGAAACAATCCTCCAGCGAACGACATTGCTGGGGCGCCTAAGGTGCCTGGCAATGTCAATTGGAATATATCTCTCTCTTTCTCTTTCTCTTTCTCTTTCCCTTTCCCTTTCTCTTTCTCTTTCTCTTTCTCTTTCTCTTTCTCTTTCTCTCTCTTTCTCTTTCTCTTTCTCTTTCTCTTTCTCTTTCTCTTTCTCTTTCCCTTTCTCTTTCTCTTTCTCTTTCTCTCTCTTTCTCTCTCTCTCTCCTTGATCCTAACGTCCTTATCACACATGTGTCAGAAATTAAACCACATAAGCTCCTCAGTGCAGATAAATACTGTTAGTCTTCTAAAGAAATCATAAACATCTGTTCGGAAATTTCAGGTGAGAGTACCTCTCCCTTGACCTGGACAAAACTCTGAAGTCGAATTTGAGGTGGACCTATTTTTGGACATACTTGGTTTTGTCTCTTCATTTAGTCCAATAAAAATGACCAAAACACACACTTAATATACTAAAGGTCTATTGTTTTGTTTTTTCAGAAAATCTCAAATTACAGTAAAGAGCACTTACGAGGTTTTTCCAGACAAGGGCAGACCGGCAGACCTGCTGCGGAGGCAATCCCATTGTCAGGAATGCACGAGGTGGTTTGCCAGTACAAATAGGGCATGGAGCTTTCGGAATTTCTTGTTTTTCCTGTTATTGACATAAACCTGTAGCATGATGGGGAGGAATTCTGATGTCGTTTTGCTGCACTTTTTACACAATATACTAAGTAGAGATAGCTCCGTAAGTAGTCTGACTACTAGTTGTCAAGGTTGTGGATATACGATCAACAAAGTTCGTGGGTTATGTTCTCATGTTCTCCATTGTCTTTGTGTCCTTGTCCTTCACCTATGGCACAAGCTCCACCACCCTGAGCATAGTCATTGTGAAATAAAGAACTTCTTTACCCAACAGATACGATCAATTCTTTAGCTTCTCAACAAAATTGACTTGGGACGGACTCGAGGAGAATGCTGAGTGTGCTTGCTTTGGGCTTGTTTGTACAAAGGAGGCGACACAAGAGTGGCTTGCGTTGAGGAAAAAAAAGGAAAAATGAGTGTACAATGGGAGATAACAGGGAATAACATTCCAAATCGATGCTGGCACCTTGGCAATCACAGCGGCAGTTGAAACTTCCCCAGAAGAGAACGAATGGAGGGAGGTCTCGCCCACAGCGGGTACATTTTGCATCGGACTTGTTTTGGTGCCTTGTGTGTACCAAGCACCAGAATCGGAACCGATGGTGATGCAAGCAAACCCAATCGAGGAGCACAGAGGAATGCACAGAATTAGGGACCTTGGGCAGGAAGATAGGGGTCATGTGGGTATGCTGGGGGTCATTTGATTGGTGTCCATATGCCTTGTGCTACTCCATGTGGGTATGCTAGTGGTGATTTGACTGGTGTCTATATGCCTTGTGTTACTGCATGTGGGTATGCTGGTGGTGATTTGACTGGTATCCATATGCCTTGTGTTACTCAATGTGGGTATGCTGGTGGTGATTTGACTGGTGTCGAAATGCCTTATGTTCCCGCATGTGGGTATGCTGGTGGTGAATTGACTGGTATCCATATGCCTTGTGTTACTCCATGTGGGTGTGCTAGTGGTGATTTGATTGGTATCCATATGCCTTGTGTCACTGCATGTGGGTATGCTGGTGGTGATTTGATTGGTATCCATGTGCCTTGTGTTACTGCATATGGGTATGCTGGTGGTGATTTGACTGGTATCCATATGCCTTGTGTGACTCCATGTGGATATGCTGGTGGTGATTTGAATGGTGTCCATATGCCTTGTTAGTCCATGTGGGTATGCTGGTGCTGATTTGACTGGTGTCTGTATACCTTATGTTACTGCATGTGGGTATGCTGGTGGTGATTTGACTGGTATCCATATGCCTTGTGTTACTCCATGTGGGTATGCTGGTGGTGATTTAATTGGTATCCATATGACTTGTATTCCTCCTCTTGGGTATGCTGGTGGTGATTCGATTGGTATCCATATGCCTTGTGTTATTCCATGTGGCTATGCTGGTGGTGATTGGATTGGTATCCATATGCCTTGTGTTAATCCATGTGGGTATGCTGGTGGTGATTTGATTGGTATCCCTATGCCTTGTGTTACTCCATGTTGGTATGCTGGTGGTGATTTCATTGGTTTCCATATGCCTTGTGTTACTCTGATTTGATTGGTTTCCATATGCCTTGTGTTACTCTATGTGGGGATGCTGGTTGTGATTTAATTGGTCTCCATATGACTTGTGTTACTCCATGTGGATATGCTCGTGGTGATTTGACTGGTGTCTATATGCCTCGTGTTATTCCATGTGGGTATGCTGGTGATGATTTGTCTGGTGCCTGTATGCCTTGTGTTACTGCATATGGGTATGCTGGTGGGGATTAAATTGGTATCCATATGCCTTGTGTTACTCCATGTGGGTATGCTGGTGCTGATTTGACTGGTGTCTATATGCCTTGTGTTACTCCATGTGGGTATGCTGGTGCTGATTTGACTGGTGTCTATATGCCTTGTGTTACTGCATGTGGGTATGCTGGTGGTGATTTGATTGGTATCCATATGCCTTGTGTTACTCCATGTGGGTATGCCGGTGGTGAGTTGATTGGTATCCATATGCCTTGTGTTACTCCATATGGGTGTGCTGGTGGTGATTTGATTGGTATCCACATGCCTTGTGTGACTGCATGTGGGTATGCTGGTGGTGATTTAAATGGTGTCCATATGCCTTGTGTTACTGCATGTGGGTATGCTAGTGTTGATTTGATTGGTTTCCATACGCCTTGTGTTACTCCACATGGGTGTGCTGCTGGTGATTTGATTGGAATCCATATGCCTTGTGTTATTGCATGTGGGTATGCTGGTGGTGATTTGATTGGTATCCATATGCCTTGTGCAACTCCATGTGGGTATGCCAGTGGTGATTTGATTGGTGTCCATATGCCTTGTTACTCCATGTGGGTATGCTGGTGGTGATTTGATTGGTATCCATATGCCTTGTGTTACAACATGTGGGTATGCTGGTGGTGATTTGATTGGTATCGCTATGCCTTGTGTTACTGCATCTGGTTATGCTGGTGGTGATTTGACTGGTGTCTATATGCCTTATGTTACTGCATGTGGGTATGCTGGTGGTGATTTGATTGGTATCCCTATGCCTTGTGTTACTCCATGTGGGTATGCTGGTGGTGATTTAATTGGTATCCATATGCCTTGTGTTACTGCATGTGGGTATGCTGTGGTGATTTGATTGGTATCCATATGCCTTGTGTTACAACATGTGGGTATGCTGGTGGTGATTTAATTGGTTTCCATACACCTTGTGTAACTGCATGTGGGTATGCTCGTGGTGATATGATTGGTATCCATATGCCTGGTGTTACAACATGTGGGTATGCTGGTGGTGATTTAATTGGTAATCATACGCCTTGTGTGACTCCATATGGGTGTGCTGGTAGTGATTTGATTGGTATCCATATGCCTTGTTTTACTCCATATGTGAGTGCTGGTGGTGATTTGATTGGTATCCATATGCCTTGTGTTATTCCATTTGGGTATGCTAGTGTTGATTTGATTGGTATGCAGATGCCTTGTGTTACTCCATGTGGGTATCCTAGTGGTGATTTAATTGGTATGCATATGCCTTGTGTTACTGTATGTGGGTATTCTGGTGGTGATTTGACTGGTGTCTGTATGCCTTGTGTTATTGCATGTGGGTATGCTCGTGCTGATTTGATTGGTATCCATCTACCTTGTGTTACTGCATATGGGAGTGCGAGTGGTGATTTGATTGGCATCCGTATGCCTTGTGCGACTCCATATGGGTATGCTGGTGGTGATTTGATTGGTATCCATATGCCTTGTGTTACTGCATGTGGGTATGCTGGTGCTGATTTGACTGGTATCCTTTTATCTTGTGTTACTCCATTTGGGTATGCTGCTGGTGATTTGATTGGTATCCATATGCCTTGTGTTAATCCATGTGGGTATGCTGGTGGTGATTTGATTGGTATCCATATGCCTTGTGTTACTGCACGTGGGTATGCTGGTGGTGATTTAATTGGTATCCATATGGCTTGTTTTACTGCATATGGGTGTGCTGGTGGTGATTTAATTGGTATCCCTATGCCTTGTGTTACTGCATGTGGGTATGCCGGTGGTGATATAATTGGTATCCATATGCGTTGTGATATTCCATGTGGGTATGCTGGTGATGATTTAATTGGTATCCATATGCCTTGTATTCCTCCGCATGGTTATGCTGGGGGTAATTTGATTGGTATCCATATGCCTTGTGTTAGTGCATGTGGGTATGCTGGTGGTGATTTAATTGGTATCCATATGCCTTGTGTTACTGGATGTGGGTATGCTGGTGGTGATTAAATTGGTATCCATATGCCTTGTTTTCCTCCACATGGTTATGCTGGGGGTCATTTGATTGGTGTCCATATGCCTTGTATTCCTCGACATGGTTATGCTGGGGTTCATTTGATTGGTGTCCATATGCCTTGTATTACTCCATGTGGGTATGCTGGTGGTGAATTGATTGCTATCCATATGCCTTGTGTTACCCCATATGGGTATGCTGGTGGTGATTTGATTGGTATCCATATGCCTTGTGCTACTCCATGTGGGTATGCTGGTGGTGATTTGATTGGTTTCCATATGCCTTGTGTTACTCCATATGGGTATGCTGGTGGTGAATTGATTGCTATCTATATGCCTTGTGTTACCCCATATGGGTATGCTGGTGGTGATTTGATTGGTATCCATATGCCTTGTGCTACTCCATGTGGGTATGCTGGTGGTGAATTGATTGCTATCCATATGCCTTGTGTTACCCCATATGGGTATGCTGGTGGTGATTTGATTGGTATCCATATGCCTTGTGCTACTCCATGTGGGTATGCTGGTGGTGATTTGATTGGTTTCCATATGCCTTGTGTTACTTCATGTGGATATGCTCGTGGTGATTTTATTGGTATCCATATGCCTTGTGTCACTCCATATGGGTGTGCTGGTGGTGATTCAATTGGTATCCATACGCCTTGTGTTACTGCATGTGGGTATGCTACTGGTGATTTGATTGGTATCCATGTGCCTTGTGTTACTCCATGTGGGTAGCTGGTGGTGATTTGACTGGTGTCTATATGCCTTGTGTTCTTCCATGTGGGTATACTGGTCGTGATTTGCCTGGTGTCTGTATGCCTTATTTTACTGCATGTGGGTATGCTGGTGGTGATTTGACTGGTATCCATATGCCTTGTGTTATTTCATGTGAATATGCTGGTGGTGATTTGGCTGTTGTCTATATGCCTTGTGTTACTGCATATGGGTATGCTGATGGTGATTAAATTGGTATCCATATGCCTTGTGTTACTCCATGTGGGTATGCTGGTGCTGATTTGATTGGTATCCATATGCCTTGTGTTACTCCATGTGGGTATGCTGGTGGTGATTTAATTGGTATCCCTATGCCTTGTTTTACTGCATCTGGCTATGCTGGTGGTGATTTAATTGGTATCCATATGCCTTGTGTCACTCCATATGGGTGTGCTGGTGGTGATTCAATTGGTATCCATACGCCTTGTGTTACTGCATGTGGGTATGCTACTGGTGATTTGATTGGTATCCATGTGCCTTGTGTTACTCCATGTGGGTAGCTGGTGGTGATTTGACTGGTGTCTATATGCCTTGTGTTCTTCCATGTGGGTATACTGGTCGTGATTTGACTGGTGTCTGTATGCCTTATTTTACTGCATATGGGTATGCTGGTGGTGATTAAATTGGTATCCATATGCCTTGTGTTACTCCATGTGGGTATGCTGGTGCTGATTTGATTGGTGTCTATATGCCTTGTGTTACTCCATGTGGTTATGCTGGTGGTTATTTGATTGGTATCCATATGCCTTGTGTTACTCCATGTGGGTATGCTGGTGGTGATTTGATTGGTATCCCTATGCCTTGTGTTACTGCATCTGGCTATGCTGGTGGTGATTTAATTGGTATCCATATGCCTTGTGTCACTCCATATGGGTGTGCTGGTGGTGATTCAATTGGTATCCATACGCCTTGTGTTACTGCATGTGGGTATGCTACTGGTGATTTGATTGGTATCCATGTGCCTTGTGTTACTCCATGTGGGTAGCTGGTGGTAATTTGACTGTTGTATATATGCCTTGTGTTACTGCATATGGGTATGCTGGTGGTGATTTGGCTGTTGTCTATATGCCTTGTGTTACTGCATATGGGTATGCTGGTGGTGATTAAATTGGTATCCATATGCCTTGTGTTACTCCATGTGGGTATGCTGGTGATGATTTGATTGGTGTCTATATGCCTTGTGTTACTCCATGTGGGTATGCTGGTGGTTATTTGATTGGTATCCATATGCCTTGTGTTACTCCATTTGGGTATGCTGGTGGTGATTTGATTTGTTTCCATCTGCCTTGTGTTACTCCATGTGGGTATGCTGGTGATTTGATTGGTATCCATATGCCTTGTGTTACTGCATGTGGGTATGCTGGTGGTGATTTGATTAGTTTCCATATGCCTTGTGTTACTGCACGTGGGTATGCTGGTGGTGATTTAATTGGTATCCATATGCCTTGTGTTACTCCAAGTGGGTGTGCTGGTGGTGATTTAATTGGTATCCATAAGCCTTGTTTTGCTGCATCTGGTGTGCTGGTGGTGATTTAGTTGGTATCCATATGCCTTGTGTTACTGCATGTGGGTATGCTGGTGGTGATTTAATTGGTATCCATATGCATTGTCTTACTGCATGTGGCTCTGCTGGTGGTGATTTGACTGGTGTCCATATGCCTTGTGATATTCCATGTGGGTATGCTGGCGGTGATTTAATTGGTATCCATATGCCTTGTGTTACTCCACATGGTTCTGCTGGGGGTCATTTGATTGGTGTCCATATGCCTTGTGTTACTCCATGTGGGTATGCTGGTGGTGATTTAATTGGTATCCATATGCCTTGTGTTACTCCATGTGGGTATGCTGGTGGTGATTTGATTGCTATCCATATGCCTTGTGTTACTCCATGTGGGTATGCTGGTGGTGATTTAATTGGTATCCATATGCCTTGTGTTACTCCATGTGGGTATGCTGGTGGTGATTTGATTGGTATCCCTATGCCTTGTGTTACTGCATCTGGCTATGCTGGTGGTGATTTAATTGGTATCCATATGCCTTGTGTCACTCCATATGGGTGTGCTGGTGGTGATTCAATTGGTATCCATACGCCTTGTGTTACTGCATGTGGGTATGCTACTGGTGATTTGATTGGTATCCATGTGCCTTGTGTTACTCCATGTGGGTAGCTGGTGGTAATTTGACTGTTGTATATATGCCTTGTGTTACTGCATATGGGTATGCTGGTGGTGATTTGGCTGTTGTCTATATGCCTTGTGTTACTGCATATGGGTATGCTGGTGGTGATTAAATTGGTATCCATATGCCTTGTGTTACTCCATGTGGGAATGCTGGTGATGATTTGATTGGTGTCTATATGCCTTGTGTTACTCCATGTGGGTATGCTGGTGGTTATTTGATTGGTATCCATATGCCTTGTGTTACTCCATTTGGGTATGCTGGTGGTGATTTGATTTGTTTCCATCTGCCTTGTGTTACTCCATGTGGGTATGCTGGTGATTTGATTGGTATCCATATGCCTTGTGTTACTGCATGTGGGTATGCTGGTGGTGATTTGATTAGTTTCCATATGCCTTGTGTTACTGCACGTGGGTATGCTGGTGGTGATTTAATTGGTATCCATATGCCTTGTGTTACTCCAAGTGGGTGTGCTGGTGGTGATTTAATTGGTATCCATAAGCCTTGTTTTGCTGCATCTGGTGTGCTGGTGGTGATTTAGTTGGTATCCATATGCCTTGTGTTACTGCATGTGGGTATGCTGGTGGTGATTTAATTGGTATCCATATGCATTGTCTTACTGCATGTGGCTCTGCTGGTGGTGATTTGACTGGTGTCCATATGCCTTGTGATATTCCATGTGGGTATGCTGGCGGTGATTTAATTGGTATCCATATGCCTTGTGTTACTCCACATGGTTCTGCTGGGGGTCATTTGATTGGTGTCCATATGCCTTGTGTTACTCCATGTGGGTATGCTGGTGGTGATTTAATTGGTATCCATATGCCTTGTGTTACTCCATGTGGGTATGCTGGTGGTGATTTGATTGCTATCCATATGCCTTGTGTTACTCCATGTGGGTATGCTGGTGGTGATTTAATTGGTATCCATATGCCTTGTGTTACTCCATGTGGGTATGCTGGTGGTGATTTGATTGCTATCCATATGCCTTGTGTTACTGCATGTGGGTATGCTGGTGGTGATTTAATTGGTAGCCAGATGCCTTGTGTTACTGCACATGGGTGTGCTGGTGGTGATTTAATTGGTATCCATATGCCTTGTATTACTGCATGTGGGTATGCTCGTGGTGATTTGATTGGTATCCATATGCCTTGTGTTATAACATGTGGGTATGCTGGTGGTGATTTAATTGGTATCCATATGCCTTGTGTTACTCCATATGGGTGTGCTGGTGGTGATTTGATTGGTATCCATAAGCCTTGTGTTGCTGCATGTGGGAATGCTGGTGGTGATTTGATTGGTATCCAAATGCCTTGTGTTATTCCATTTGGGTATGCTCGTGTTGATTTGATTGGTATCCAGATGCCTTGTGTTACTCCATATGGGTATCGTGGTGGTAATTTAATTGGTATGCATATGCCTTGTGTTACTTTATGTGGGTATGCTGGTGGTGATTTGATTGGTATCCATCTGCCTTGTGTTACTCCATAAGGGAGTGCGAGTGGTGATTTGATTGGTATCCGTATGCCTTGTGCTACTCCATGTGGGTATGCTGTTGGTGATTTGATTCGTGTCCATATGCCTTGTCTTCCCCCATATGGGAGTGCGAGTGGTGAATTGATTGGTATCCATATGCCTTGTGTTACTCCATATGGGTATGCTGATGGTGATTTGATTGGTATCCATATGCTTTGTGTTACTGCATGTGGGTATGCTGGTGCTGATTTTACTGGTATCCTTTTACCTTGTGTTACTCCGTTTGGGTATGCTGGTGATGATTTGATTGGTATCCATATGCCTTGTGTTACTGCATGTGGGTATGCTGGTGGTGATTTAATTGGTATCCATATGCCTTGTGTTATTCCAAGTGGGTGTGCTGGTGGTGATTTTATTGGTATCCATATGCCATGTTTTACTGCATATGTGTGTGCTGGTGGTGATTTAATTGGTATCCCTATGCCTTGTGTTACTGCATGTGGCTATGCTGGTGGTGATTTGACTGGTGTCCATATGCCTTGTGATATTCCATGTGGGTATGCTGGTGATGATTTATTTGGTATCCATAGGCCTTGTATTCCTCCATGGTTATGCTGGAGGTCATTTGATTGGTGTCCATATGCCTTGTGTTACTCCATGTGGTTATGCTAGTGGTGATTTAATTGGCATCCATACGCCTTGTGTTACTGCATGTGGGTATGCTGGTGGTGATTTAATTGGTATCCATATGCCTTGTGTTACTCCAAGTGGGTGTGCTGGTGGTGATTTTATTGGTATCCATATGCCTTGTTTTACTGCATGTGTGTATGCTAGTGTTGATTTGATTGGTTTCCATATGCCTTGTGTTACTCCACATGGGTGTGCTGGTGGTGATTTGATTGGTATCCATATGCCTTGTGTTACTCCATGTGGTTATGCTGGTGGTGATTTGATTGGTATCCATATGCCTTGTGTTACTCCATATAGGTGTGCTGGTGGTGATTTGATTTGTATCCACACGCCTTGTGTGACTGCATGTGGGTATGCTAGTGTTGATTCGATTGGTTTCCATACGCCTTGTGTTACTCCACATGGATGTGCTGGTGGTGATTTGATTGGTATCCATATGCCTTGTGCAACTCCATGTGGGTATGCCAGTGGTGATTTGATTGGTGTCGATATGCCTTGTTACTCCATGTGGGTATGCTGGTGGTGATTTGATTGGTATCCCTATGCCTTGTGTTACTCCACGTGGGTATGCTGGTGGTGATTTGATTGGTATCGCTATGCCTTGTGTTACTGCATCTGGTTATTCTGGTGGTGATTTGATTGGTATCCATATGCCTTGTGTGACTGCATGTGGGTATGCTGCTGGTGATTTGACTGGTGTCTTATATGCCTTATGTTACTGCATGTGGGTATGCTGGTGGTGATTTGATAGGCATCCATATGCCTTGTGCTACTCCATGTGGGTATGCTGGTGGTGATTTGATTGGTATCCCTATGCCTTGTGTTACTGCATCTGGGTATGATGGTGGTGATTTAATTGGTATCCATTTTCCTTGTGTTACTGCATATGGGTGTGCTGGTGGTGATTTAATTGGTATCCATATGCCTTGTGTTACTCCATGTGGTTATGCTGGTGGTGATTTAATTGGTATCCATATGCCTTGTGTTACTGCATGTGGGTATGCTCGTGGTGATTTGATTGGTATCCATATACCTTGTGTTACAACATGTGGGTATGCTGGTGGTGATTTAATTGCTTTCCATACGCCTTGTGTAACTGCATGTGGGTATGCTCGTGGTGATTTGATTGGTATCCATTTGCCTTGTGTTACAACATGTGGGTATGCTGGTGGTGATTTCATTGGTATCCATACGCCTTGTGTGACTCCATATGTGAGTGCTGGTGGTGATTTGATTGTTATCCATATGCCTTGTGTTATTCCATTTGGGTATGCTAGTGTTGATTTGATTGGTATCCAGATGCCTTGTGTTACTTCATGTGGGTATCCTGGTGGTGATTTAATTGGTATGCATATGCCTTGTGTTACTGTATGTGGGTATGCTGGTGGTGATTTGACTGGTGTCTGTATTTCTTGTGTTATTGCATGTGGGTATGCTCGTGCTGATTTGATTGGTATCCATCTGCCTTGTGTTACTCGATATGGGAGTGCGAGTGGTGATTTGATTGGTGTCCGTATGCCTTGTGCGACTCCATGTGGGCATGCTGCTGGTGATTTGATTGGTATCCATATGCCTTGTCTTCCCCCATATGGGAGTGCGAGTGGTGAATTGATTGGTATCCATATGCCTTGTGTTACTCCATATGGGTATGCTGGTGGTGATTTGATTGGTATCCATATGCCTTGTGTTACTGCATGTGGGTATGCTGGTGCTGATTTGACTGGTATCCTTTTATCTTGTGTTACTCCATTTGGGTATGCTGGTGGTGATTTGATTGGTATCCATATGCCTTGTGTTACTCCATGTGGGTATGCTGGTGGTGATTTGATTGGTATCCATATGCCTTGTGTTACTGCATATGGGTATGCTGGTGGTGATTTAATTGGTATCCATATGCTTTGTTTTACTGCATATGGGTGTGCTGGTGGTGATATAATTGGTATCCATATGCGTTGTGATATTCCATGTGGATATGCTGGTGATGATTTAATTGGTATCCATATGCCTTGTCTTCCTCCACATGGTTATGCTGGGGGTCATTTGATTGGTGTCCATATGCCTTGTGCTACTCCATGTGGGTATGCTAGTGGTGATTTGACTGGTGTCTATATGCCTTGTGTTACTGCATGTGGGTATGCTGGTGGTGATTTGACTGGTATCCATATGCCTTGTGTTATTTCATGTGGGTATGCTGGTGGTGATTTGATTGGTATCCATATGCCTTGTGTTATTTCATGTGGGTATGCTGGTGGTGATTTGATCAAGATAAGGACGTTAGGTCAAGGGCTCATGGGGCTTGTAAGATTGGCACCAAGTGTATCACGAAGTGCAGTTCAGGCCTGACATTCAACCGAAAATGATTTGGCAAGGAATTTTCAATTTTTTGAAGGTGCCGGTGACATCTCAACTGCTCTTCGTCAAAGACATTGTGGGATTTTTAATGTCCACCAACCAAAGCTAGCATACAGGACATCTGGATGAACGTCCAACCGAAGTACGGGGCACTTTGTGATGCAACACCATGTCTGTGAAATACCATTCCAATAGTTTACAGTCTGGAAGGGAATGGAATCTGGACGAGGCAACTCAAAGGTGTATGCACTTCCTCTGCACCACCCTGCCACTTTCATGTGATCGAACCTCACATACCGACTGTGCCGAACACCTCCATCATTATACCTGGAGTTTACTCAAACTTGGACATGAATTAATGGATTTCCGAAACTCAGAAACACCTCGTGCGAGCAATGCCTCCGATATACTTTAACTCCTGCACCCAGGACGAATGATCAAACGTTGTTGGGTGAAATAGACCAACTCGCTTATTGAACTAAACACAATGACTTGATATTAGTCTGCAGGGCATGCAATGTGAGCCAACGAAAGATGAATTAACCCCTGTTAAACAAAAGGTCGTGTGCATTACATCAAGCATGCACAGCTTTGGGCACATAAAGCTGGTTTCCTCCCAGTGTGTGCCAGACACGGATTTTCTTATGAATATAAACATATCCTTTCTTTGAAGAGACACCTTCACACTTGATTACAGGAGGCAAATGAGGACGGTGGAGGACAGGGTATAAATAACATGGTGGAAGTGGATTATTGTCCATAAATGTATGACCCTATTACGATAGTGCCCACATCCATTAACTTAGTTATTAATGTGGCATAGTGAATGCCATACATGCCTCATGTTGTTGTTTTTTTATCAATACATATTTAACCTCGGCCATCTTTGAAGATGGATGGAGGTTACTGTTTTCAGCCCTTTCTGTTTGGTTGTTTGTTTGTGAACAGTATTACGGAAAAACTCCTCGACGGATTTCGACGAAACTTGGTGGAGGGGGGGGGGGGTTAGGTATGGTCCAAGGATCATGCCATTAAATTTTGGACTTGGTCCCCCCCCCCCAAAAAAAAATTGTTAGAGAATTTTTTTTTTTTTGCATTTCTACATGTTTTAAGTGATTTCCACCCCCCCCCCAAAAAAAATAGAGAATTTTTTTTTGCATTTCTACATGTTTTAAGTGATTTCCAACCCCCCCCCCCCCCCCAAAAAAAATGGAGAAAAAATAGTTTTTTTTGCATTTATACATGTTTTAAGTGATTTCCTACTCCGCCCCAAAAAAATTGTTAGAGAAAATTTTTTTTTTTTTTTTTTTTTTTGCATTTCTACATGTTTTAAGTGATTTCCAACCCCCACCCCCCCCCCCCAAAAAAAAATGTTGGAGAAAAGAACTATAACTGTCAGCACTGTTGACATCATATTTAATGAATAAGATATAAGGTTCACTTGAGTGACCCAGCAGTATTGGCGGCGGAGGTTTTTCACTCTCCCGAGTGCTCCCCCTCGAGTTTGTTAATGTGAGTGCCATCCAAGACCAACAATTTCTTTCTTCTGACCCTTTTTTAACGAGATAGACGAAGGCAGATCTTTGGTGGCGAAGTCATAAATTAAACACAAAGTAGATTCTTCTTTTCCTTCTGTTCCCTTTATAAGGGTTGAGGTCCAATGATATGAATCTTATTCCCTGCCTTGACCACAATTCTTCTTCACTTCCCTCTGTCCTCAGCGAGCTGTCTCCATTATCCAACCACCCCTACCGTACTGATATCCCTCCTCATACAATCCTCCCATCTCAACTGCGGTTGACCTCTTTTTCTCCTACCTTGCTCCCTCAACCTATCCACTCCTTTGTCATTCTATCTTACCCCATCCACACCAATTGAACAGCCCATCTCAGCTGGAATTTCACCAATCTCTGCGTCAAGCTCATTTGCACACCAATCTCCTTCCTCAGTTCATCCATCCTCCTTCTATCCACTGTCTTTACTCCCACAATCCTGCTGACCCAGTTGTTCACGCAAACCTGCATTTTATTTTGTTGTCTCTCTGTCAGTGCCGCCGTCTCCAGACCATTATGGTAAGCCGGTGTTACACACGACATCAAGACTTTCCCTTTCAATTTCCTTGATATATTGTTCTCTGCCATTAATCCCTCCACCCTCCTCCAAAAATTCACACCCACCTAAATCCTCCTCTGCACCTCTGCCTCGAATTTAACCTGCCTGGTCACTGTCCCCCAACCTGCGACTCAAACCTATTTCCCTGTCTCATCTCCTAACCCTCTAACCTGATATTAATTTATTTTCTCTGCTGCCCAACCCACATCACCGCAGTGTTCTCTATACTCACCTTCAGCCCATGTTTCCCAAATGCCTCCTTCCACTCCCCCAGTACTTCCTGCATCTCCCACCCACTCTCCACCGCAACAGCATCCTCCAAAGAATACCACTCATGTTTACCCTCCTGCTTACTAGCTGACCAGAAGAGGACAGAAAACCATGATAAACCTGAGTGGGCTCAGATAGCTTCCCTGCACGCTGAACTCCTCAGGCCAATCAAAACTCTTCCCTTTGTTCCCTTGTACATCCCTTCCATCAACCGATCTTCTGCTTCCGGCACTCCCATCCATCTCAGTGTCGCCATCTCCATCTCTCTCGGGACAGTGTCATGGGCCTTCTCAAGGTCCACAAATCCCAATGCAATTTCACCTTGCACCACCTCCAACCTCCTCTCCACCAGCCGTCTCAGCATGAACATCCCATCCATCATACCCCTACCTATATCAACCCCTGCTGCTGTTCTCCGATTTCTGTCCTCTTCCATATCCTCCAGTCCAGAATCCTCTCCAGCACATTCATTACATGACTTTGGAGCAGAATGCCTCTACTTCCGCGGATCTTGAACATCATCCTTCCACTTCCATGTTGGCACAATTAACTTTGTCCACCAATCCTTCAGAATTGATGCCTCAGTCATACATACATTCAACAGCCTCTTCATCCAACTGACAGATTTCTCCCACTGCAATTATCATATCTGTACTCACCTCATCAATGTTTGATGCTCTTCCCTTCTTCATCCTCTTCAATGCTATCTGTACCCCCAACTCCGTGATCTCCACCAACTCCACTTTCCCCTCTATATAACACGGTAGCTACAGCTCACTGCTGCTTCCTCCCCAGTTTAACAGCTCCTTGAAATATCCTTCCCACACTTTCATTACTGCCCTCATTTCTGTCACTGGTCTCCCGCCACCTTCCTAAATCACTGCCTCCCATTCATATCCTGACTATCCTCATCCCTATCACGTGACAATTTATAGATCATCTTTTTTTCACCATCATCCTCTAATTTGTTGTTCATCTCATCTTCCATATCATGACTCACCTTAGCCACAGCTCTCATTGCTGCTTTCTTCTTTTTTTTTTGTATATATCTTGTCGAGGCTCGTATGCCCATACAGGTTCTTTTGCCCATACAGGTACAGCAACCTCACATCCGGCTGCCTCCACCTATCCTTGATATTCTTTATCCTCTTCCAAGCCTCCTTCTTTTCACCAACTGCCTTCGCTACCTCCTCCATCCAACATACCTGGTTTCGTTCTCTCGATGATGCATCCTTTCCTGACATCCTTCCCCACAAAAGTTCTGCAATTCCTCAAAACGCCTCTTCATACTTCTTCCACTTCACCTCCAAACTTCCGCTTCTTCGCTAAGTTGCTCATGTCTGGCCCTCATCTTCTCCTTGTACTGTTTGATGACGTTGCCCCTACACCTCACGCACCTAATAATCTTCCATTCCCTGCTCTTAACCTCCCTCTTTTTATTCATCTGCAGCACAAACACTACAGACTTGTGCTGGGTAGTAACATACTCTCCCACCATCCATCCATCCATTGGGACCGTACTCTGTGCAGAGCATTGGTGCTACCAAAGCAGTCTCCTGGGCTATTGGGCACAATCCTGGACAGGTCGCTACTCCAACACAGGATACCAGCAAGCTGGCACTCATTTTGTCAACCTCAGAAGGATGACAGGCAGAGTCAACCTCACCTGGGATTAATTCAACAGCCAAGCAGGATTTTAACTCAGGACCCTGATCTCTCATTTTGTGGGAAGAACAAAATAATGGGGAACAGAGATATTACGAGATCTGTGGAAGGGAGAGGGATGGGATGGGGACCACATGGGGAATACAAGATGGACATTACATGGACTTTCAGGAAGGAAAGCAGGGAATTTCAAGGAGGTGGGTTTGGGGTGGATTGTAGAGGATAAAATTGTAGAGGATCGTAAGCCCACCACTCTAGCCATTAAGCTAACACCAGGCATACTCTCCCACCACTGCCTTACAAGAATTAACCCTCCACAACTGTCGCTTCCTTACCACCACCAAATCCAGTTCTGTTCTATGTTGTTTACTTGTGCAGGTAATCTTGTCACTTTTCCACTTGTGAAAGAATGAACCAGATATGGCCATTCCGTTCCCCACGACCAACTCCACCAGCTCTTGACACTCTCTATTCCTCGTTCCCCAACCAAATTTACCAACACATTCCTCTTCACCAACCTCAGCAAGTCCCAGATGCGAGTTTAAGTCCCATGCAATGCACAGCATCACCTCCAGCTCAACCATTTCTATCATCTTCTCAAGTGCGTCCCTGAATTCCTGCTTCTCCACCCCAGTCCTTCCTGTTTGTGGCTCATATACCAACATAACACACTTTGCCTCTGTGTCACCACCCATGCCATAATTATCCTTTCCTCCCATTTTACATTCTCACGACCTACTTGACAATCTTTTCCAATACTATTATTCCCACACCATTATTCCTTTCATCCCCACCTGTGTGCAACAGCATGTATCCTCATACCAACCTCCTCACCACGTCTCCTTTCCCTCTGTTCTCCTGCGCACACACTTCCAACCTCCTTCTCTGCATCATCTTCACCACCTCGACTTATCCCCCCCCTCCACCTCGACTCCTTCCCCCGACTCCTCCCTCACCCACCTCCCAATTGATCCCACATTCAACCTACTCAGCCCGACCTCTCTTCTGAACCGCTGCCCACCTGGCAGAGTCAGTATCATCTTGATCAGTTTGGGACGCTCTGGTCATCAATCAGCAGCATTGCTCAGGCTGACCTGCTGGACCTTTTATGACCTCAGCCTGTTATCATCGTTCAATGTGCACGCAAGCACACATGCGCGCGCGCGCGCACGCACGCTCGCACGCACGCACGCACACACACACACACGCACACACACACACACACACACACACACACACACACACACACACACACACACACACACACACCGCTCTTTCTCCACTTGCTTCCTCCCTCAACCCCCACCCGGCCGACGACTCCTCTCCCACACTGTCGAAACACTCATCCCTCCCTCCACCCCACTCACTCTCCCTCTCTTCTCTTCTTATCCCCACCCCACTCACTCGCTCCTTCTTCTATTCCTCCCCCACACCCACATCACTTCCTTTTGTCCCTCTCTCCCTGCTCTCCTTAATACATTAAAGTCGTGCCTATTCAGCTTACAAGTAAATGCGATTCACAAAAATCACTCGGTTCTTTCACAAAAATCGAAGTGTCAACATCACCGTCATACCGAAAAAAAAAAAACAGGGAGTCTGGAACACTGACGCTAACCATTACCTCGACGTGTTTCGACTTATGAGTAATGTACAAGTAATGTGTGTTGACGTGTGTCAACGATCGCGTAACGTGCCTAGAACTTATGGCCAGGGTTATGCGGAACGTGTGAGTCATACGCTGGCATACGTCGAAAAATTTCAAGCATGGAAAATTTGTCTAACAGCTCGGCGTACTACGGCGTACTACGACGTATGCCAGCGTACTACGACGTATGTCAGTGTACGACGTATGCCAGCATGCTCTTAATGTATACAAAACTTACCCATACATATTCGACATGTGCCAGCGTTTTAGACAAATTTTTCATACGTCGGCAAAGGCTGGCTAAATCGTCAAGGTGTGACAGGGCCTTTAACATCGATGGGAAGTTCATATCTGGGGCTTGTCGATGCAAAAAGTAAATTGAAAATGATGATATTTACTCTTCATCATGTTTGGGAAGAGGGTGAAAGGGGTTGTGTGGGCTGTGAGTGTTGTTACAAATATAATATTATATCATATATATATATATATATATACACGAGAAATTATACTGGATTTCTGCCTCTATTACTCTATTAGTTAAAAGGAGAAGCGTCCATTCATGTGTGTGTAAATGTTATAACCACTGCCGCCACTAGCTTATTGCATGAACAGTAAATTATAGGAACCTGACTCCAATCATCCAAAGTTATTTCTTATACATCACAGATTCTCATGAGTTAGATTTGCATTCAAGAACAGAACAATTATGGTTAACCATAATGAAATTGACTCTTTCATCTAATACTAATAAAAGGCTGTGCGTGTGCGTGTGCGTGTGCGTGTGCGTGTGCGTGTGTGTGTCCTCCATAACTCCAAAACCATGAAACCCTGCAGCCTGAAACTTTGCATGCATACTAACAAAACTCCAAGGAAGTGCAAGAGTGAAAATTGGGTGTTTGGGTGAAAAAAAACCCTTTATCGGGTAATCCTCGGCCACCTCGCTGTCTCGGGTCTTAAGGCGTTTCCTGGGTAATTTCGTCCAACCTGTGTATTTCTATTTGGTTTACACATGAATTCCATCAGGAATTTGACCATATCTGTAATGATTTGTAAGGGGATGAACACTTGGTGTTTGCTGTATTGGGAATCATTGTAAATGATAGTCAATAGTATCATGTCCTCTGTATTTGGTAAATCTATAACGTGGGTACTAATGTGTTGTACTGTTACTATTGTTGAAGACAACAATACCACTTCCTTCTCATATGCCCCTTTCATTGTGAACCTGATCTTTGGACTTTTCTTTGGTATACATTGTCGTGGCTCGTATGAGAACTAACACACAACGCATAGCAAGGGGGGTGGGGGATGAGACAAGAGGGGCGGGAGTGGGAAGAACAAAATAATGGGGAACAGAGACATTAGGAGATCTGTGGAAGGGAGAGGGATGGGATGGGAAACATGGGGAATACAAGATGGACATTACAGGGACTTTCAGGAAGGAAAGCAGGGAATTTCAAGGAGGTGGGTTTGGGGTGGATTAACGGTGGTAAAAAAGATCGAGGTTTTGGATGGGGGAAGATAAAACTTTGTTCTTCATAGCAAGATAAACTGTGTTCTCCATCATTGTTGTGGTTTCTCTTATTGCTGGCTGTGCAGGCCACATGATCCCAACTCCATTTCCTCTGTACCTCTACCTATCAATTTCACTCTCTCAACCACCACCTCCTCCCTCCCTTTTCCATACGCCCCTCGACTCCCCTTCCTTACACTATTGACTTTGATTTGTGAAGACAGCTGTGACTATTTCACTCACAGTGGCCCTTTTCGAAGACTAGCAAGGATACCCGTGCTCCGCACAGGAATCCCGTGGATGACGGCGGGTCTGAAGGAGTATATGTCACAGTTAATTGTAAAATTGTAGAGGCTGCCACCATTATTATTATTTTTCATCACCACGATAATATTATATTTTCCGTGCCATGTTTTATATGCAGAAGACTCGAGTTCAAAAATGTTAAGATTTATTGCCGAATCAGATAAAAAACCATAATTCCTCAACAATGTGAGGCTGGTTTCATGTCATCATTTGCGACTTAATTAATTCTCATTCTCCAGCAAATTTCGTTGGTCCCATGTCAATCGGCTGAACTTGAAAAATTAACGTTACGCAATCAGGTGATGACGTCATAATTCGGAAACCCGGAAATCGGAAGTCATTGTCTTCAATTGACTGTAGCATTATTTTTTCATTCTATTGCAAATGGCGTTGGTCCCATGTCAATCGGCTGAACTTGAAAAATTAACGTTACGAAATCAGGTGATGACGTCATAATTCGGAAACCGGAAGTCGGAAGTACAATTCTTTTCGATCAGGACACTCCCGGGTACATGTCCTGTCAGCATGTGAAGTTTGGTGAAGATCAGTCCAGTACTTTTCGCGTGCATAGTTCACAGAGAAACACACACACAGACACACAGACAGACACATTTTCAACTTTCTATATATATATATAGATAGTTAATGACAACGACTTCCCAAGATTTCCTATTCTCATTACCACACTGTTCCAACACCACCCCTCCGCCCATTCCCAACTTATGATCCAGTACTGCACGGATATTTTTTTTTAAATGATGGAATTCTGTTGACCAAATTGGTGTTCCTACCTGGCCAAAATGTATACTATATGTAGTTCCTGATGCTGGTTCAAAATATACACTTGATATGTCAAATATGCCCTTGGATTCAGATAAAATACAGCCTCCCAATGTCCTTATTGTGCTATGTCAAGGTATGTCGGGATCGTTTGCTAAAACATAATATGTAAGCAAGGTAGGGATGGTTACGATAAATTATCATATGGAACCATCCCAACATCTCTCTCTGAATAATGTCTGTGAATTAGAGTGAGGATGATGTATTTACTTGTTGGATAATTTCATTTTGATTGCACTATGAAATATCTTGTCGATTGTGTGTAAAAACACTTCACATTAAATCGTGTTACTGTTATATAATGGGAAGCATTAATACTATATACAGCAGTAAGTAGTGTCTGTGCCATCCCGACACAGAAATTCCTCCACCACTATCTGTGATGTCTGTGCCATCCCTCCACCACCATACTCACATTTAGTAGCACGTAGAGTTAGAACACTTGTTAGCTCACATTAGACAATTTGAAATTACAAACCAAGTATACAAGTAAGTAATTTTTTTTATATTTACTAGCGGAGTATGCTTACACATTATAAGCAATTATGAACCGTGCTTCCCCATTGTCTCGGGTTGCTCACCTGCATTTGATTTGTTTTTCATTTATTTGTTTTCATTTGTTTATATTGTCGTGGAGGTGGCCGGGTTCATATCCCGCTCCTGACAGTATTGTCACAGGGGTGCTGGGGTATTTGCAACAGTGACATTCCCTCGTAAATTTGAAAATTATTGGAGAGGAATTGTTCACCAAGATGAGCATTCGAGGGAGATCGAATGAAGGAATCTGAAGGGTTAAATAAAGCGCAGGTTGTAGCTTTCATATTCTACAATTGCTCCAAGTTTCAACTGTCAAACGTATTGTGATGTGTTACGAAGAGCAATGCAGTGTGTACAGCAAAAGCACAGTAAAATTAAATGAATTTCACACCAGCATGTTCTAACGGCGCTGCTTTGCTGCTTATTTATGAGGTTCAGAAGTCATTAGATGCAAAGATTCGACATGTTGGCGATTCTGGTTTTGATGAATCAGTTTCTTGCAACATTGCTCACTGCGGATGATGTTTTGAATCTCGATTGGAATGGGTTTGGGGATTATTCAAAATGCTTAAGGTCAGCGTTTTGTATTCAGTTTGCACTCTCAGAATAAACAATGTTTTTGGTTCCCTTTGGCCAAAGGTCTGGTATTTATGGATCACGTGTGTGACACCAATACCGCTTGCTATTGCACAGACCAAAGGTCCATAAAAATGTCCGTTAATTACACTGCACTAAAAGGGCCTGAAAAGCGAGATCTAGCAGCAGCGGATATCGAAAATAATCTGAAATATTTTAAGAGTGTAAGCAAATGATGTGAAAACACATTTATTTGGTGGCTGTTAATTATAGCCCAATGTAATTACCACCCGCAGGCAATGTCAGTGAGCTTGGAAATGCTAGGATTAATCCAGAAACCATTTGGCCCCCACGCATGCCCGATAACTTTAGGGCTAAGTGCAAATGGGACTTCACCGTTCATCACGTCTTGATCACACATAGCAAGCAGTATGGGTTCTATTGAAGCTGCCTCGGTGGTTGTAGAAGTGAGGGAAAATAGGGGGAAAGGAGTGAAAGACTATTACATACTTTAATAAACTAAAAAACATGCATATAAAAGTAATTTGGCTCATCACACCTGTTTCACTTTTATTTTTCATGAAAGATAATATAAGGTTAATATATCCATTTATTTATTTATTAGCTTCATATCCATTGAGTTAAAACCCATATCTAATTTAATACATGAGCAACGTTCATCATGGCACTGGACCAAAGGCCTATTTTTATTTGCTGTTTGAAACTCTTCGCACAGTTAATTGACAGACAGTGCCAGATGGACAAATGGACAGATTGAGGGGAATAGGTGGATAAATCTGAGACATGATGTCCTTTTGGCAGGAAGAAGACCAATACATGGTTGGGTTGAGAAGGATATTCTTACGGAAATGGCCATCATCGATATGTCCTCCCAAATGTAACTCGAGCAAAGTCGATCGCACGTCATCTCAAATCCCCACACTTCCCACTTAAAGCAAAATTGAAAGATGAAAAAAAGTTCCACCAGGAATGACCCAGTATAAAATTTTGGGTTAAAAATAAGTTTCCCCATTTTGACCATTTTGATCCTAAATCCCCACCTGGGGCATGGCCCAAAAATGACCTGGGGCATGACCGCGGGTTCAAACCCCAAAAATAGTTATATATATATATATATATATATATATATATATATATATATATATATATATATATATATTTCATGCATCCTCCAACGTTGATTACATATGCAAAGTTTCATTAAATAAATGTTAAAAAATGTGCCCGTAATTGCATTTTCGGTATTTAAGAGATAGCGTGACGGATGGACAGACAGACAGAGCCAATTACAATATCCTGGGTGTTTTTTCAAAAAGCGTGGGGATAACAAAGAAGTCATAATTAATATTTGCTGCACTATTGCACGCGAGGATGTTTTTCACAATGAGCATTAGGTTTGTTCTGGAATTATTGACTTTTGACATTATTTAGAAGAGAGAAGTGAAATGAGAAGAGGAGAAGAAACAGAGATGTGTTCTCAGCACAACAGGACATACCATAAACATTCAATCAATGGTGGAAAATGTTCTGCATTATCTTCACAAAAATCTTTTAAAGATACTCCTAACTGATGAAAAGTGATCAAAGGGGTCCTAACACTGCCCCCACCCCCCTTTCCCCCTCAGAATCATCTGCTTGTCTGAAGATGAAAAAAAAACCTTTGTAGAGTTCTACTAAGGACATCTGGACAATTGAATTCACCCTCCAGCAAAGGCAGCAATGGCCGCTCTGGCTGGCCCAGTGCCACGGACGGTTTGAAGGTTAAAATGGTTGGCACGATGATGTAATAACAAGGTAAAAGCATCACATTGGATAACTGGCTGCACAAAGAGAAAAGTGAAAGCACTTGAGTGGGTTTTTAATTGTGAAAGCCAGGCAAATATAATCATGCATATCAAAATTAAAGGAAGACACTTATAAAAGCCAACACTGATTAATGAGCAAATTATTCACCTGCCAAACACACACACAGACACAGACACAGTCACAGACACAGACACAGACACAGACACTTATAACTGATTCATCCGATAGCTCTCTAATAACTATTCAGATAATGAACAAAGCACGACTTAGGCTGTTTATAAATTGTCGTCTTCATAATACACTTTGTTAAACTTTTATGTACGTCAGCCATGACAAGAAACAATTCGTTTTATTAACGATGTTAAACTTGGTTAACTTGTTTTATGCTAACTCGAAAAGTTTCACAAGCACTTCCCCTGGTAAGGGAAAAGCAAGGTCATGTGATCGATTAATGAGGACTGATTTTAATCGATGTCTCGATAGGCTAAGCAATGCCATTACAGATAAGCTAAGACAGTTTTCAAACAATCCCATGACCCCTCTAGTTATTGGAAAGATATCCGGTTATACCTAATGATCTTTCATGGCATTAAGAAGCTGAGTCTTCAACGTGGTGCATTCGGATGATTTTACAATGATAGTTTCACAATGATGACCCTGAACTCCTGTTCCCTTGTCACGTGAAACCTCTCTTCTCTCGAGATCATGACAACAAGACAAGTTTAAACATCTGTGAATGTGTTGGTGTGAAAAAGAACGCTTTGGGAATGGGGCAGCAACACACCATTATGTGTGTCTGTGTGTGGGTGACATTTTTAAATGAAAGATGGAATAAATAAGACAAATGTTGCACAACATACACTGACATTGTAAAAATTAATTTTAGTGCCAGATAGATGTATGCAGATATTACCTTTCGCTATTTACGGATGTCATTTCAATGAATATTATTCCTGTCGTCGCAAGTAAAAAAAATTTAAAAATTTATTTGTGTACAAAATTGAGGCTCATGGAGGAGCGAGGGGTGGGGGGACGAAATCGAAGGAGACTTAGAGAAATAAGGGATGTGGGGGAAGAATGAAGGCAAGGGGAAGTTAACAGGGGGTAGAAATTATCATTGTTTTAGAAAGGGGGGTGATCCGAGATTGTGGTTCACAATTGTCTTGAAGACCTGGAGTGAACAATGAAGAGAATGTGGAAATTGGTTCCACAGGTGGGACAAAATCGGAACGAACGAGTGGAGGTGAGCAGTGATCCTGGATTTTGGGAGTTTGACCAAAGAGGGTTGCTGGTGGACAGCATAAGTCTTGGAGAAACCTGACACTCAGAGGGCAGAGGGTGAGAGACCAGAAAGGAGGTGGTAAAAGACAGAGACCACTAACCTGTCTGTGATGCTGAAGTGATCGGCCATTCGACTCAGCTATAGCACGGGAGATTCCAATAATCTTGAAGGCCTTGGTTTCCATGTCATCAATCTGAGCAAGATGTGAGGCAGGGGAGCCAGCCCAGAGGGGAGAAAAGTACTCCATCAAGCTGTGGATGAAGACCTTGGAGGTGGATCGGAGTTCAGGTGTACCAAGGAAGGATTTTGCATCACAGAAGATTCCCAGGTGGTGGTTGGCTTTGGAGGCCAATTTAGAAGTTTGGTTTGCCCAAGTTTGTTTGCGAGACACAGGAGTTTAAGTGCCTAAACTTATGTGAGAGGATTGTTAAGGAAGTAAATTGGAGGGTTTGCCAGACGGTCCTTTCGGAGAGATAGAATGAGAGTGCGGCATTTGTCTGGATTGAAAGACATATCCCAATTGTTTGACCATCTTGCGATTTTGTCAAGGTTTGAAGAGAGGGAAGAGGTTCCAGCCCACCCGTCTGAAAGATGAGGGATGTCACAGCAGTGGGTGGTCATTTGCAAATAGATAAAGGGGATTTTCCAGAGAGCCAGAGAGATCGCTCATAAAGATTAACAATATAGTCAGGTTCCTTGTGTCCATAATTTGACGTTCGTTGGAATTTTTTGGAGAGTAGCCAACCCCAACATTTTTGGAAAGCTTAAACAATACCAAAACAGAAAATCCATGTTTCACATTTTTTTCAATGCATATAATGTGGTCAAATAGGTCGTTTTGGGGTAAAAACCCGTTTTTTTTTTCATTTCAGCTCTGAAAATTCAAAATTAATTGCAACCAAGCAACTGATGATGCATAATTGTTAACTGGAGGACAGTTCTTAATATAGAATACATATATCTGTATTTTGAGCAATGGTTGCCATGGAAACGGCTATGATTTTGTCAAATTACTGTTTATTTAATGTATTGCTTTCAAATCTTGAAACAAGTAACGCATGAATATGGTGATCAGTGAAATGTACTTATTGTCACATATGAGTTTGTAGCCAATTGGCATCACTGTCTCTAATGTCACTCATCATTGCCATCATCATCATCACTATCGTGGTCATGCCGTTCAATGTTTGAGTCCTCGTCATTCTCACACGAAGTGCTGCACATGCAAAGATCAGTGCATGTTAAGTTCTTGGCCCTGCAGGAACATCTCTGTGGTGAGCATTCTGTCTTGCACTGGCACCTTATCATCTCGATAATTGCCTTTGGTGCAGGTAGAATGTCTGTTGTCGGTTTGAGTTGACCACTCGTGTCGTTGTGGAAGCCATTCTTTAATGGATCAAGAAATGTTTGCTGAGAAATTGCTGCTTGACCCCAAACGTATGCCTGGATATGTACCGGCATGATATGCTGCCTCAGAGCACCGACAGTTGGTGGTAACTTGTCATTCTCAGCCATGTTCTTACAGAAGAGATGCCACCGGAGTTCAGGGATGCTGGAAATATTGACACCACTTGGACAATAACCTGAACAGACAAATCTTTCTAAAGTTGTGTATAGGTCCTCTGACAGTTCAGCATCCTTACAGAGCATAGCAAAGGCATCTACCATGTCGTCATCGGCCTTCAAGTAGCACTGGAACCACTTTGCCTTACCATGTGGAGCGAACCGCCCAGTATTATCGGCACCTGTGAATGCGTGGAAGGCTGGCAATGCCTGGGCTCTCTCCTCACCGAGGGCCTTCCAGATTGGCTTGATTGTGACAATGCTAGATGCCATTGAGATAGATGTGTGTCTTGGCAGGAGATGATAGTTTGCTATGGAACGAACCAGAACATCCGTATCAGGTGAGAATATCATCGGCTCAATATCTCCCGTGTGTTGCTGTGAAGCAGCTATTGCTTGCTGGATCATCAACGTATCGGCCTCCTCATGGTTATTCGCCTCAAATTGGAGACCCCTGTTGCTCGACGTCCGCCCAGATGCCGAAACGACTACCACCTTTGTTGAATGGCGGTTTGTATTCTAGAGTTTTCTCTGCCAAGTACTCCATCAGATCAGCCTTGGTTTGATCATGGAACAAAAATCGACTCATCGTGATGTGTTTGATACTGGTATCATCCTTGACCTGATATTGAACTGGTGCCTTTCCTTGACGTCGTCGTTTGTCTCTGGTTGTGCTCTTGAGGGAATCTTGCTTGTACGTATCAAAAACAAGAATTACATGGTCAAAGCCTCTGGTCAGACTCATCACCCTATCATTGAAACATTCACTGAGGTCCTTCACTGTCACGACCATTGCTGGTTTCTTGGTCATTTTCTGGACAACTACCATTCCAACCACGACTGCGACCTTCGTGCTGGTACTGCCATCAATTACAGCATCAGCAGGTGCTGGTTCCATGTGTGTGGCATCAAGCTCATCTTCTGGTAAAGACGGTTCCTTGTTGGCAAACTTCTCCAAGTTGTGGATTAGCTTCGACTTGTCGGTGCATCACAGTAAGCTACCGTTTGGTGCAAACAGGGCCCTCGGTGTCACAGTGAATTCAAAGTTGCCAATTGCATCCTTCTGGTCGACGTCCCTGCTGGATCTGGAGAGTACCATCAGTTTACCATACAAATCCTTGGTTTCTTTTAGATCTACTGTCTTGTCCCTGATCTTGATTGCTAGTGTTGTATTGCCAGACATGTACATTCTGTTCTTCTCCTTCTTCACTGGCACCCATAGGCTGACATCACCATTGATCCATTTCGCAACAAAATCTTCATAGAGATTCTGTCCCGTTTCATCAATGTTCAGTATCTGTGGTACAAATTCTTCTGGCACATAAGTGTGGGTGACCACATTGAAGAGCTGGTTACCCTCAACTTCAAATGGATTTTCATGACTAAGTATGGCAGCCTTGATTCGGTCAATTGCATTGTGTTCACGCTTGACGACACTTGGAGACAGGCCATGGTGCTCAGTGATCTCACTTTCCTTCAGACCAAACTGTCCCTTAAACTCGCAAGACAGGCGTGACAGTTCAGGTGCAGCCAAGAAGAATCGCTGTCTGGCATTTGCATTATTTGATATGCCAATCAGTCATGCCACGCCCAGCAACCGTAACCTGATGCGATGGCATGGCGTCGCGGTGTAGCGTCACCTATGTTCCCTACAAGATCACACTTACAATACATCAAACTACAAAAACTTTAAATCAAACGTTTTACTGCTGAAGGTGCCGAAACCTTCTGATATTGAACAACAGACACCAATGTTTCATTGCACAGATGGCCGTTTCCATGGCAACCAACTGTTCCAATACTTGAAAATCATAATACTTATGTGTAAGTTTGTCATGGTCACTATATTTAACAATTATTTAGGCCATCCGATGGAAAATATAATTTTAAAAATATATATAAAAAATGGCAATTTCACTCCAAAAATGCTGTTTCCATGGCAACTGACAGTCAACATGCAATATTTTATTATCTTATAAAATCCATTGTTAGCCATTAAACAGTAATCCATCATCAGTTGGTTATTTTGTATTGTTTCAGATTTTTAAAAATTGGAATTAAAAAAAAGCGTTTTTCACTCCAAAACGACCTTTCCAAAAGTTGCAAAAATGTGAAACATCTTTCTTTTTTTTTTATTTAAATAGATTATAAACTTCTCAAAAATCTATAGGTTTGCTACTCTCTAAAAAATTCCAACGAAATTACACAAGGAACCTGACTAATAGGACTGGGCCCGTAACACTGGTTTGTGGTACTCCAGCCTTGACAGGGAGAGGAGATGGAAGGATTCTATTGAGAGCCACACGTTGGTTACGAGAATTGAGGAAGTCAGTAATCCATGAGTGGAATTTGCCTTGGGTGTCACAGGCAGAGAGTTTGGAGAATAAGGCAGGGTGTCAGACTGTATTCCATCCATCCATTGGGACCACACTCTTTGCAGAGCGTTGGTGTTGCCGATGCAGTCTCCTGGGCGATTGGGCACAATCCTGGATGGGTCACCACTCCAACACAGGACAGCAGCAAGCTGATACTCATATTGCCAACCTCAAAAGGATGACAGGCAGAGTGAAACCCACCTTGTATTAATTCAACAACCCAGTGGGATTTGAACTCAGGGTCCGAGGATCCCAAGCCTACCACCCTAACCATTAAGCCAACACGAGCCAACACCAGGTGACACAAGATTTGGAAGCAAACACAGAATTGAGGCATTCAGCCTTCTCAAGAGCGGAGTCGGCTGTGGTGCCATTTGAAGTGAGGGAAGGGATGGAAGGAAAGCGCACACAACAAGGAACCACCAGGTTTTGGAGGAGGGAGACAAGTTTGACAGTTCAATCTTGAGATTAGACAGACGGTGTTTTCTGGCTCTCCGGAGAGTGGACAAACATTTTTTCTGGGCCTTGTGGAATGCGCTGAGATTGTGTTCGGTTGGATTTGCCTTCCAGAAAGAGAAGGAAAGTTGTTTCAGGCAATTCGCTCACCACAGGAGTCAATGTACGAGATGGGTATGATAACTGAGGACGAGATGGGATGGAGCTGTGCATCAGAGAGACCAGGTTTCTGTGGAAGAGATAATATCAGGATTCGGGATTTCTTGCAAAGATACTTTCTCGTAAAGATTTCTTGTAAAGATACAAAATATTGCGCACAATATATACAAATGTCAAAGATTTGGCTTGGTACTTATTTTAAAACATAGAGTTTGACATTCATGTTTGAGCTGGATAATGGACAGTGTTGGACATCTATGCACAAACATGGTGCAGAGAAAAACAACTGGACAAAGGAAAGTTACCAGGAATTGTATGAGCATCAAGGGATAAACCAAACAAGAGAGGCAAACAAATAGACTAATTAAAATGTGATCATCAGAAAACTGCACGCGTCGGCAAAGGTTTTGGGAGGGATGCAATGAGAAAAGTGAAGAATAAAAAACAGGTCATATGTGATGATGGGGGCAAGCTTGAGTTGATGGCGAGGTACCATGCTGGGCATAGTCAGGGAGGAAATGCAACAGATGAGAGAAAAGAGAAAAAAAATAAGTGGAGGTGAGCAATTAGGGTTAGCGAACCTAATCCCAACCTGACATCTGAGAAAGGCCACTGGCTGTAAGCTGCTGGAAGACGTATCTCGGAGGAATAAAGTACCGACAAGCAAGTTGGATGAAGGTAGGGGAGACAGCGAGTATGAGTTGGTGGAGAACCACTAGGCCACCAATCTGCCTGTGATGGTAAGGAAACAAATGCTGGACTCGATATACTGCCAACAGTTACCAGTAATCTTCAAGCCTTTGGACTCGACTTTTTCCAGGGATGAGAAGAGATCCCGTACCATGATGCCACAAAGAAAAGCCATATCTCAGGTATATTTATACAAGTGGATGGTTTTTGTAAATCAACAGCAACTGATAATGTTCAAAGAAAGACAACTTTATGAAGAATACCAAGACGATGCTTTGAGGACCAAGAGACCTGTTTGAAGATGTAGGCCCAAGAAACATTTCATCAGATCACCAAATGAAATAGTCCCAATTAATTTGCCTTTTCCAAAGTTTGACCAATTAAGTGGACTGGAGAGTTTGCCAATTGATCTTTGTAGAAAGACGAGGGAAGAGAGTGTGACTTTCTTGCAACTATCATCATACATTTCAAGTGACTGACGAGTTATTATTACTCCAGATGGGCAGGCTGGTATGCAGCTGAAGGTGTTTTTGTATTCTAAAGTGAAGAGCTGTTCAACAGAAGGTGCAGGCACATGCAATGTGGTACAAAGGATGTTCTCGAGAGGTGGCAGAAAGGTCACTGATGTCAAGAAATAGGATGGGTCTCAGAACACTGCCTTGATTGACAGAGCCAATCTCTTTGCCACATTCTAAACTACACATACAATACCCTAAAGGTCTGACATGAGCCCCCCGACCACAACCACCCACAAAACAACAAACCCAACCGGCATTTTTAGTTTAAGGAACGATAAACCCTCGAGTCTTACAAGTATTCCTCGGTTTTACCTAAAGTTCTGGCTTAGTGTACATGCAGGGGTATTATTATGCCTCTGCAACGAAATTGCCAGAAGCATTAAGTTTTCAAGTTATTCATCTGTCCGTGATAGGTTTTCATAACTGCGATAACTTATAAATGGCTGAAGGGATCCAAGTCAAACTTGGTACAATGATCTAAAGATAAACTGTTCATATTATGGGGTCAAGAGGTCAAAGGTCAGAGGTCCCATAAGGTAAGAAATTCTTTTAGCACACGAGCTTGTGAACCGGTGATGGAATTTTGACGAAACTTGGTATAAGTATTGTTGCAGCCCCAGGGTCGCAGGACTACAACGAAGGAGATATCCCTTTTTTCTCTCCAGGCTCATCGGTAATCGCAGGCCGTCGCACACAAATAGGTTCATGTCACGACAGGTCACTAATCAACCGTGAACAGCAATAACTTGACCACGTGGCCCAGTGTCATCCGTCTGACTCCCATTTAACTATGAACATGTGGCTACATTATTCGAGAATCACGCCCTCGATGTGTACTTGTGTTGCTTACCGTATCAGGTGCAGCCGAGCGAAGCTGCCAAGTACGTACCGGCCGATAAGCAGATTTTGGGAGATCACTTCCCGGCTGTGTAAAGGTGCGGATCATACTGATAAAATGGAGGAAAAGACAAAAACGATCTGGGTACATTTATAATAGAGAAAATATATTTTAACAAAGCGAGGAACGCTATGTGGCATGGGTTTATTCACAAATGTACAACAGGGGAAAGCAAGGAATTTTGGGGTGTGGCAAAAGAAATGCAATATTCACAAAAGAAGACAGTGCACATTTACCCTGAATAAACTTATACAATCTCAAATCACACGATAAATGACAGGCGCCATCACACACACACGCACACGCACACACACACACACACATGGAAAATTAGAGATAGCCCAGAGAGATAAGAGGCAGTTGAGGACTCGCAATATCTTGGTACCTGGCATGGTCGGTGGACCGGTGCAACCCAAACACTTATGAAGGGGTGGGAAGGAAGGAAAACTGAAGGTGTCTACAGTGTGGGAGTGAGAGGTGGGAGTGCAGTGCAATGTGTCATGTGGCATGGTGTGAGAGAGAAGTGTGAGACAGTAAGGTCACTCTGAAAAGAACGGTTGTTCAGGACTTACCCTCGCTGATTACACTTTATGCGTCCACAGTGGACGAGACGTAGATGGCAGAGAAGATGCATAATAGAGAGACCTTAATGGAGTTTTGTAAGAGTCTGTAAGTGTAAATGTTGGCTGCTGGATGCAGCCGAACACTGAGCGTCGATCACCCGGGAGTGGTCCCGTCTCAATCGTTTGCTGCTCCGCGCCCTCTCCTGTCGGTCGCGCTGACTCGTGGTGAGATTCACTCCGGCACTGGATAGCAATTGTCTGACTGCCTCAAGAGGTGAAGTGAAGCCTGCTCAGTCTGCGATTTAAGCCAAATTGCTCCTTTTATGGGCCCTGAGCGAGAGAGAGGAGCTAAAAGTTAGATCAAACGAGGCTGTAGGCATTTCCGAGACCCCACCCCCCATTGGTGCACAGCAGTCGCCCTGCACTGTAGCCACGCCCCACCAGGCCTCGGAATCGAAAATGGCCCCATTCGCTCTTGGACCTTACCATGCATCGGAGCTCCGAGATTAACATGGGTCGAGAGTTTTCGGGAGCGCTTTCCAGCCCTGCACTGGACTCCATATAAGTGTGGCCATTTCGGGACACCCTAGTGCTATCCATACATCTTCCAATTAATCCCAGTGCATGCTTGTGCTCCGAGTTACACGCCGAAACACCCCAATCCTCCTCACTCTCATTCCTTCAGCGTCTTCCGAGACTATTGTGTGTGTCCAAGAGGTAGAGAGCAGTTGGGGCGGTTATAGAGAGGTAAGAGAAGCACTGTGGCGTTGCAGTGAAGAGATTGGAGGAGATGTTCGTGGCTGTAGCATTTGTGATGAAGAAATGGACATAGGTGTTTGTGGGGATTTTTAGAAGACATGTGGAGTGGTTATGGTGAGCGTTGTAATGTTGTGGTGAGCATAATGAAGATCTGAGGGGAGGCGACAGTTGGATTTTGGCGCGCAGTTTGAATGGAAATTGATGGCCATTTGCAAACGAACCCCACTGTGCTTCGCATTTCTGGCACTGCCACTGTTCTGCGAGCTTGCTTGCGTGGTTTGTGTAAGAAGTAAAGTAAGATAAAGGAATGAAACAAAAGAAAGGATTGCAGATGGAAGACCTAACTAAAAGCCATACACATCGCATCTTTCTCATTTTCCCATGAGACAAATGAACAGGACCAACTAAACACATACTAATGAAATAACTGCCTTGGGATCACTGTATGTTGGGCCATTGTCTCAGGGGAGTGCCGGTTTCACAAAACCACAACAGTATATACAGGGTGTTCCAAAAAGACCTGAACAACTTTGGTTGTTAATATATTTAGAACCACAAATGATACAATGATACCCTTTAGTTTATATGGTACAGAAAATAATATAGTTTTGTGCACACCATCATCACACTTCAATGTGAGCTCCGTTTGTCATGCACAGGACATCAATGCGGTACAGGAGTTCTTGCCATGTTCGGCTCAGCATGTTTGCGTCTACCAGTGCACATGCAGCTGGTGATCCGAGAACGAAGATCCTACAGGTTTGCTACCTTGGTGTTGTAGACAACATCTTTGAAAAACCTTCACAGAAAAAAAACAATCTAGAGGGGTTATGTCTGGTGATCGTGAGGGCCCCACGGTTCGTCTCGGCCAATCCAGCGACCTGGAAAATTTTAATTCAGGATGGCTGTAATGACTAAGGCCAATTGAGGGGAAGCGCCATCCAATTGAAAAATGATATCAGGTTGCAGTTCTTCAATCTGTGGGAAGGTGAATCCTTCCAACATGTTCATGTAAATTGTTGAGGTCACTGTATCCTCCGCAAAGAAAAACAGACCCACTACACATTGACCTTTGGATTGTCGCGTATGTGTTCAATGACCATGTGGGGGTTCTTAGAGCCCCAGATCCTCACATCGTGCCAGTTAACCTTCCCCGATACACAATGGCAGATTCCTTCCACGCCTTGTACGGACACTCTGCTGAACTTGCGTGTCGGATCTCATCTCGATGAAGCATTCGATGCACTGAGCTTTCTCCTGTGGAGTCGCCGTTTTCTTTTACATTAAACCACCAGACCTGAAAATAATGAAAATTTCATGAGTTTCTGTGGCATATAAAATGCAGCATATCATTTTGCATCTTTCATATTTTGATCTGGTGGAGATAAATTGGTGCAGTATTGATGTGGTGCAGGTATGATGGGCTGAATGGCCTCCACATGTATCTAATTTCCTTGTGTCCTTGTGTATCATTTGTGGTACTAAATATATTAACAACCAAACTTGACCGGGTCTTTTTGGAACACCCTGTATTATGATGCAAAAATGAACTGATTAGATTTCGGCAACAAGAGGTCAATGGTCAAAGGTCATTTCAGGTAAAAATGTGATACTTGAGAACAGCTGAAGGGATTTTAATCAAACTTGGTACAAGTATGTATAAACCTCTGTCAGTGCATCCATCCATGATAGATTATTTGTTACGCAAAGGTCAAGGGTCAGGGGTTACATTAAAACTCCTGTTGATGTGATACCATTGGCTATGGGATTTGAACTAATCTAATAGTGGGGCAACTTAGCGAAATATAGCATAACAATTGTGCATCTTATGAGGAAAGCACCAAATTCGGCACACTCGTAGCCTATCATCTTCTGAACAGATTTGGATATTGGGCCATCTCAAATTCAGCCGCTGATGGCTGTGGCAGCCATTTTCCACTGCCATCAAAAATTTTGAGATGGCCCAATATCCAAATCTGTTCATAATATGATAGTGTGCCAAATTTGGTGCTTTCCTCACAAAATGCACAATTGTTATGCTAAGTTGCCCCACTATAAGTACATGTACTATGATACATATGTACAGATTAGATATTGAGGCCAAATGGTCTTGAGGATTTAGGTCAAAGTTAGAGTAAACAATGTGGGTGGAACTATATCGGTCGACGTCACAATATGTCTAGTTTAATGTTTAATTTCTTTTATAAATAAAATACTTGTATTTTCCTTATTTTTCACCCTAACGATGACGTTTACATCACAGAGTCGATCTTAATGCTTGAAATTTCAAATCGTTTGCTTCCTTCTCGATCCTTCTACTTCCTAATTTCATAAAGACATTTATAAATATACAAGAATAAATAAATACATCTCCATCAAGTCATTGTTATTTTCATTTATTCATTTAACCTGATGTGAAACATTTTCTTTTTTAAACCCTCAGAGTAGAAGTTTTCTCTCCTCATTTCGAAAGTACTCTTCCACAGCATCCTCAGCTTCAGCATCACCCACAACACGTCAATGGACGTGTGTACCTTTACTGTGTTACCTGGAAATAGTGTAAAGGGGTGGGGGGAGATTATCTGGAAAATAAGGATGGGAAAGGAATAAGAGGAATTGTGAAGAAACCGCTGCTTTTGCATTTCTGATGCATGAGAGTTATGGACCGGAGCATAGTTCAGAACAAAACAGAATTCCTCCACGACATATTAAGAGACA